>NW_027507789.1:22122418-22837418 GCF_037356315.1 Lithobates pipiens
GAATAAAGGAAAAGGAAGTAATCAGAATTAAAGACTTATAAACCCATTGACTGTTAGTAAAATCTTTTTCCCCCCTTTCTCATAACTTGGACCTATCACTTGGGGTTATATGATTCTGCAAATGAGGGGAATGTGTTAGAGGGTTTTTTTTATTTTATTTTTTATTTAGTGTATTTTTGCAGTGCGAAAAAATACATGTTCTTCTGCACTTTACTAGGTTATTAATTATGTCTTGTCTTGCCATGCAGCTATAACCAGAACCCCATACCCCTCCAGTATAATAACCACGCATATTGGAGTTAATGGCCTTTAACAGCCTTTTATTAACCAAAACAAGTAACCGATCAATAACATAATTAACATAGATAACATCAATGACATAAAACCCCTAGTGTATAAAAGAATGGAGCCACAAGGTCTATAGGGCATCAAAAACAAAGATAGTACCTGCGTATTACAAGGGAGAAGGGTTCCCCAAAGTGGGGTTTTTAGGCAGCAAAGTGAAAAAATGAGTACAATATTGACAAATTTTTTCACTTTGCTGCCTAAAAACCCCACTTTGGGGGAACCCTTCTCCCTCGTGTTGTATTTTCGGGGTGAGCAGCATTCTTCCCTCTCCCGTTGTGTCGTTTCTTTGCTGTACCTGCGTATCACTTGCTCAAGCCTCCAGCCACAAAACCACCGACTCAGAGACAACATACAGATACACATCCCAACCACTGGGAGCCGTACCTCAGACGGGTCCCTACACCTTACCTTTTTTGTGCCCATATCACCTAAAAGGGACATTGCACCACGCCACGCCCATACCAAGTTACCCATCACAACCCCAGTACCCAAAACCGAGACACCCACAAGAACAGGGTGGGAAGGTGGAAGGTTTTCCCTCTCCTATTGACCTCCAGCTGTAGCCCACCCCACTTAGCCACTAAACCTCCCCCCCCCCCGCAGCTCCACCCCACCCCTGATCTAGTCCAATAAGCAAAGCTCTTACACCTTGTGTACTTTTTTACTTTTGCCAGAATTTGCCAACCATACCAGGCTCCTTTAACCCCTGTCATCCCGACCCTTCATCTATTTTCTTCTTCTTTTTACTACAAGCCTCCCTTTATGGTCAAAGACTTATGGGAAATAGGAATGAGCCAAAGTATTCTGGGTTTGGTTGGATCGTTGTTTGGTGAACTTCAAAGAAGTTTGGATGCCGAACCCAAAACCAATTGAAATCAGTGGGAGCCACATCTGCAAAATTGAAAATGCTAATTTTCTGACCTAATAGGCAGAGGATGTCAACAAATAGCATAGGGTGTGGGTGGACACTGTCTTGGGGAACATGTACCAATACAAAAACATAATTTTTTTATTTCATTTGATCAGGAGCAGTGATTATTTTTGTAATGCCCCCAGAGTAGTGATTTTTTTTTATGCCTCAAGTAAAGCATTAAAAATGCCCAAATCCTTTCAACTCTTGCTAAAGGGGTGCCCTGACCCTGCCCGTGAAGGGGCGAATCTCTGTAATGTGCAGAAAGGTTACAGTAGCAATGATATTTACAAAGGAAAAGGGTATTTAACCACTTTCAGACCGGACCATTTTGCTGGTAAATGACCAGAGGTCTTTTTACACTTTGGCACTGCGCTGCTTTAACTGGTAATTGCGCGGTCATGCAATGTTGTACCCAAACAAAATTTGCGTCCTTTTCTTCCCACAAATAGAGCTTTCTTTTGATGGTATTTGATTGCCTCTGCGATTTTTATTTTTTGCGATATAAACGTAAAAGACCGCAAATTTTGAAAAAAAATGATATTTTCTACTTTTTGTTATTAGAAAAATCCAATAAACTCAATTTTAGTCATACATTTAGGCCAAAATGTATTCAGCCACATGTCTTTGGTAAAAAAAAGTCAATAATTGTATATTTATTGGTTTGCGCAAAAGTTGTCACATCTACAAACTAAGGTACGTTTTCTGGAATTTACGCAGCTTTTAGTTTACGACTGCCTATCTCATTTCTTGAGGTGCTAAAATGACAGGGCAGTACAAAACCCCCCCAAATGACCCCATTTTGGAAAGTAGACCCCCTAAGGAAATTGATAAGAGGCATGTTGAGCCCATTGAATATTTTATTTTTTTGCCTCAAGCGATTGAATAATGACAAAAAAAAAATTTTTTTTTTTTTTTTTACACAAAGTTGTCACTAAATGATATATTGCTCACACATGCTATGGGCGTATGTGAAATGACACCCCAAAATAAATTCTGCTGCTTCTCCTGAGTACGGGGATACCACATATGTGGGACTTTTTGGGAGCCTAGCCGCGTACAGGGCCCCGAAAACCAAGCACCGCCTTCAGGCTTTCTAAGGGCGTAAATTTTTGATTTCACGCCTCACTACCTATTACAGTTTTGAAGGCCATAAAATGCCAAGATGGCACAAAACCCCCACAAATGACCCCATTTTAGAAAGTAGACACCCCAAGCTATTTGCTGAGAGGCATGTTGAGTCCATGGAATATTTTATATTTTGCCACAAGTTGCGGGAAAATTACAAACTTTTTTTTTTTTTTTTTTTTTTTCACAAAGTTGTCACTAAATGATATATTGCTCATGCATGCCATGGGCATATGTGAAATGACACCCCAAAATAAATTCTGCTGCTTCTCCTGAGTACGGGGATACCACATATGTGGGACTTTTTGGGAGCCTAGCCGCGTACGGGGCCCCGAAAACCAAGCACCGCCTTCAGGCTTTCTAAGGGCGTAATTTTTTGAGTTCACTTCTCACTACCTATTACAGTTTTGAAGGCCATAAAATGCCAAGATGGCACAAAACCCCCACAAATGACCCCATTTTAGAAAGTAGACACCCCAAGCTATTTGCTGAGAGGCATGTTGAGTCCATGGAATATTTTATATTTTGCCACAAGTTGCGGGAAAATTACAAACTTTTTTTTTTTTTCACAAAGTTGTCACTAAATGATATATTGCTCACGCATGCCATGGGCATATGTGAAATGACACCCCAAAATAAATTCTGCTGCTTCTCCTGAGTACGGGGATACCACATATGTGGGGACTTTTTGGGAGCCTAGCCGCGTACGGGGCCCCAAAAACCAAGCACCGCCTTCAGGCTTTCTAAGGGCGTTACAGTTTTGAAGGCCATAAAATGCCAAGATGGCACAAACCCCCCCCAAATGACCCCATTTTAGAAAGTAGACACCCCTAAATTTAGGGGTACACTAGTGAGACTAGGTAATAAATGGCGGGTGCCCTGAAACTATAAAAAAATAACTAACCAACCAGCGTCACCTGTAACAGTTATATGGTGATCACTGGTGAAAGGGTTAACTAGGGGGCAATCAGGGGGCTTTATGCGGTAGTATATGGGGGTCCCTGGCGCTATAAAAAGCTGCGGCGAACCTAAATACCTACCTGCCTAACTAGCGTCACCTGTGACACTAATACAGCGATCAGAAAAACGATCGCTTATTAGGCTGGGTTCACACTGGAGCGATGCGGGAACGCCACGAATGCGCGGCGGGTTCCCGCATCGCATGCCTCCCGGCGGCAGTTCACACTGCCCTATGCGAACTGCTGGGAGTGTCAGTGAAATGTTAATGACACCCCCAGATCAGTTCGCATATCGCAGTGCGATCTGCAAACTTGGATCGCATGGTGTGAACACCCATGCGATCCGATTCTGCTGCGGACCAAAAAAAGGGTCCCGTGCGAGTTTGCGGCGGGTGCGGCGGGTGCGACACGAATTCAGCCATACTATCTGTATAGCTGAACTCGAATCGCACAGAGATCGGATGTGATTTGCACTGCAGTGCGGTGCGAATCACATCCGTTCTCATAAACCGCTGCAATGTGAACCCAGCCTTAGTGACACTGGCGACGGGGGGTGATCACGGGGTTAAACCTTTATTGGGGGGGTTAGGGGGGTACCTTAGAACTAAAGGGGGCTAACCCTAACTGCCCTAACAGTTATTAGTCACAAATGACACCTGCCGGGTGATCAGGGGGTTAAACCTTTATTAGGTAATAAATGGCGGGTGCCCTGAAACTATAAAAAAATAACTAACCAACCAGCGTCACCTGTAACAGTTATATGGTGATCACTGGTGAAAGGGTTAACTAGGGGGCAATCAGGGGGCTTTATGCGGTAGTATATGGGGGTCCCTAGCGCTATAAAAAGCTGCGGCGAACCTAAATACCTACCTGCCTAACTAGCGTCACCTGTGACACTAATACGGCGATCAGAAAAATGATCGCTTATTAGGCTGGGTTCACACTGGAGCGATGCGGAAACGCCGCGAATCCGCGGCGGGTTCCCGCATCGCATGCCTCCCGGCGGCAGTTCACACTGCCCTATGCGAACTGCTGGGAGTGTCAGTGAAATGTTACTGACACCCCCAGATCAGTTCGCATATCGCAGTGCGATCTGCAAACTCGGATCGCATGGTGTGAACACCCATGCGATCCGATTCTGCTGCGGGCCAAAAAAAGGGTCCCGTGCGAATTTGCGGCGGGTGCGGCGGGTGTGGCGGGTGCGGCGGGTGCGGCGAATGGCTGAACTCGAATCGCACAGAGATCGGATGTGATTTGCACTGCAGTGCGGTGCGAATCACATTCGTTCTCATAAACCGCTGCAATGTGAACCCAGCCTTAGTGACACTGGCGACGGGGGGTGATCACGGGGTTAAACCTTTATTGGGGGGGTTAGGGGGGTACATTAGAACTAAAGGGGGCTAACCCTAACTGCCCTAACAGTTATTACAGTCACAAATGACACCAATGCAAAAAAAAAAATAAAAATAAAAAAAATGACATTGGTGTCACTGTGACTGGGGGGCAGGGGTAATTGGGGGGGTGATCGGGGGGTAAAGGGGGGGTGTGAGTGTGCCTGGCATGTTCTACTGTGTGTGGGATGTGTTGGTGCAACTCACTGATCCGCTCTCCTCCGTGTCGGAACGAAAAATACCGACACGGAGGAGAGAATACATCACTTCCTCTCCTGTGTTTACATTACAGGAGAGGAAGTGATGTCACCGGGGATTTCCATTCGTCGGGAGCGATCGCGAGGGGGTGGCCATGAATGAATGGCCGTCCCCTCGTCCGGGATCGCTCCCGAACGAAAACCGACCGCCGCAGGCACCGGGCGGGGGCCCGATCGGGCCCCCGACCCGCGGGAGGCAAAGGACGTACATGTATGTGCTTATGCCTGCCCGTGCCATTCTGCCGACGTACATCGGCGTGCGGCGGTCGGCAAGTGGTTAAAGTGGTTCTAAAGCATCAAGGTTTTTCACCTTAATGCATTCTATGCATTAAGGTGAAAAGCCTTTTGTGCTGCAGCTCCCCAGACCCCCCCGCCCCCGACATTTTTCTTAAGTGAGCCCAATCTGATCAGATCCAGTGACATGCATAAGCACAGCCCTCTCATCATTAGAGAGATTGATAGCAGCAGAAGCCATTGGCTTCCGCTACTGACAATCAAATCCTGTGACACGGGAGTTGGGGGGGGGGCAAGTGCCACTATCTGTGTCAGTGTCAATAGACACAGCAGTGGGACTCAGGAGCGAGCCCACACGGGTGCTCCAGGGGAAGTTGCTTTCCGTAGGGGCACCCGATAAAGAGGGGGGGGGGCTGAAGCGCCGGCGGGGGACCCCAGAAGAAGAGGATTGTAGCTGCTCTGTGCAAAACGATTGCACGGAGCAGGTAAGTATAACATGTTTGTTATTTTTATAGAAAAATAAATCGAAGGTTTACAACCACTTTAAATTGCCAGCAAATTACATTGTATTGCCAAAACAAAACAGCACACAGACCCTTTCAAAGATCTGCTATTTATTTTGGGGGACCTTTGGAAGGCTCTGGGTTTTTTTTTTGGAGGCTGACAATGAAATGTAATTTGCCAGGAAATATTTGTTTTTTATTTGTAAATGTAGCTTGTGCTGTAGCACATCCTACTGTAGGAAACTTTAGACGTAGGTCAAGCCAGGGACCCAACCGGTGGAGGAGACGCTTGCAAGGCAGCCTTGTAAGTCAAGCCAGGGACCTCGCCGGTTAGCAGGGGGGAAGCTTGAGAAGTATCTGGAGTGCCAAGCTAGGGACCCAGCAGGGAAGCGTGGGTGATGTTTGAGGGAGATACCACTGCCAACTTTGGGGGAGCTCAAGGGATTCAGAGTCAGTGAATCAGAGGGTCTAGTGAGAGTCCGGGAGCTGAGTGTTGAAGAACTACAAGAGGCCGTTGTAGTGGAGCTGAAAGAATTGTTACGGTTGAGTTAGGAACTCTTAAAGGACTGTTGCCCTAGGAGACAGCATTCCTGCAGAAGCGGGGCCTTGGTGGGGCCTTTCCCTGCACGGCTGTCCTCCTATTGAAGTCTCAAAGTCTGCCAATTGAATCTTTAACTGTAACCACATCAGTACCGGGCCTATTTTGGCACTCCTCTCCTACACGTAAAAATCATAATTTGTTTGCTAGAAAATTACTCAGAACCCCCAAACATTATATATTGTTTTTTAGCAGACACCCTAGGGAATAAAATGGCGGTCATTACAACTTTTTATCTCGCACAGTATTTGCGCAACAATTTTTCAAACGCTTTTTTTTGGAAAAAAAAAGTTTCATGATTTAAAAAATAACAAAACAGTAAAGTTAGCCCAATTTTTTTGTATAATGTGAAATATGATGTTACGCCGAGTAAATAGATACCTAACATGTCACGCTTTAAAATTGCGCACACTCATTGAATGACGCCAAACTTCAGTACTTAAAAATCTCCATAGGCGACGCTTTAAATTTTTTTACAGGTTACATATTGAGAGTTACAGAGGAGGTCTAGAGCTATAATTGTTGCTTGCGCTCTAACGCACGCTGCGATAACTCACATGTGTAGTCTGAATGGCGTTTAAATATGTGGCCGGGACTAACGTGTGCGTTCGCTTCTGAGCGCGAGCTACTGGGGACTTTTATTCCTATTACAAGGAATGTAAACATCCCTTGTAATAGGAATCTATGTCACAGGTCCTCTTTATGGAGAGCTATGGGGTCAGTAAGACCCCACATCTCTCCTCCAGGCTGGAAAGCATGAGATCGTGAAAAAAAATTCACCAATCCCATGCTGACAGCTGCGATCGAGGCTTTGTTTACTTCCGGGAACCCAGGCGTGACGTCATAACATCGCGCCCGGGCCTCTGATGGTCATAGAGATGACTGGTGACCATCTGGTCACCAGAAATCTCTATCGTCATCATCCGGCGCCGGACATTTCTTTGTCCGGGTCACCGATGGCACGGGAGAGCCCGGAGAAGCACCGGATGGCGGCGGGAGGGGGTTTGTCCCCTCTCGTCGCCTGTAAGAATGGTCGAGCGGCGGAACTGCCGCTATGATCATTCTTATGGTGCACAGAACCGCCGTCTGAAAAAAAGGATATCTGAATGATGCCTGTGGCTGCTAGCATCATTCAGATATTCCCACTGAAAGTCCAGGACGTCATATGATAGCCGTGGGCGGGAAGTGGTTAAGGGTGTCCTGGCCCTCATCTTCTTTCCCCCAAAAATACAAAAAGGACTGTCAAAAGAAATAAAACCTCTTTTATATACAAGAAGTGTCTGGTGCCCAATGACTTTTACCATCTTTGCACCCACTATGCCTCACAACCCACTACATATTGAAGGATGTCAGCCATCTTTGTCTTTGGAGGTCCTGATAAGACTGGACAAGGCCGAAGACCTTGCTACATACGATTTTACTAACACATGTCAAAATTGTAAAATTGTGCTTAGGCATTTAGATTTGTTTTACCCTTAGGTGTGAAGGGTTTAAGGATAGTGTAGGAAGTGCTGTAAATTGGTCCTTTATTATCTGAGTTGCTAACTCTGAATCCAAAAAGTCTACATTTTAGCACAGCTATAATCTAAAATTATACAAATAATAATCCAACCTGCATTTTTCAGGCATGGTAGCCCCCATCAAGGAAAAATATAGACAACATGGTCCTTTAAGGAGAGAAACCTGTGTTTATACTCAAATCAAGGAAAAAGTTATAACCTCTTACTTATTTCTCAGTTGCAATAACTGGATGATGGCGCCCCCTATTGGCTAATATGGCTTCCATAGGCACTAACAATTTACTTTATACTCAAGCCAACATTGGAATCTGTATGGATGTGGCATGTTTCGAAATGCTGCCAAACCATGTTGTTTTCATTTGCAGAACATTTTTACAATAAGAACTATTCTGAAACAAGATGCTGCCAAGGTTTTATATCTCAGGAACTGAAGCATCTCCATAGTATCTGGCCATTAGTAAAGGAGTAAGTTTTGCCAAGGCTAAAGTATTTATTAAGTGGATTGGGTGAACGAAATTCAGAAGCACTAAATATAGTTTTTATCTCAACAAAGAAAACTCAACAAAGAGCCCTGCATGTGAGAAACTGCTGTTGGGTTGGGTTATCTTGTCTTTCTATGATGCTTTTAGATACAGTATATGACTAGTTTAATGGACGTTGAGTGCTGAACTACCTCTCTGTAATAAGATTATTAGCCTTTTATCCTGGGTCCAGTCAGTGGTGGAGACCCACTTACGGAGAAGAGAGGCACATTTTGTTGTCATAAAGGAAATGAGAGTATGTGCTGCTGGGGAGGGGGGGGCATTAAAGCAAACCTGACAACTTTTCCTAATGTAGAAACCAACTTAGGCAATAGAATGCATGCACCACATACCCCCAAACCTTGTCTCAAGTGCCCCAAAAGTCCATGTGCTCCAGTATGCAATATGCAAATTCTAGTATATATTTGGAAGGCTAGCCATTCTCCTCCCATCACCAGGAGCCATTGTGTTGACAAATCACTGTACACATGTGCTCCAATCTGAAAATTTCAGTATATCCCTGCAATTTTGAAGACTAGATATTCTCCCCCCATCACCAGGAACCATTGTGTGGACACGCACTGTGATAGATAGAGAAACCCTGTTGTAATGGATAGGGAAAACCCAAACAAGTGAAGGATATTCAAAACCCATGTAGGTTGGGTTCTTAAAGTAGTACCTTAGTCAAAAAAATAAGTCCTGCTAGATCACTTAAGACCCCTTTTCAGGTATAGCTATGAAAAACAAAACAAGTACTTATGTAGCGCTGGCTCCTGACGAGCAGGCGCTATTGTTTTTGTAAAGTTAAGTTGCCTGAAGCCACAGTTGGGCTTCGGAATTATTTCTTTAAATTTCTGGTTTCCGTACCAGTCCAGCTGGGTTGCACTGGGTTCTCCTTGACCGCAGGTGTCGCTGTCCCCGCCAGCAAGAGTAGAAACGCAGTCTAGCTGGATGCATTGAGTGCCACTTATCTCTCGGAACCAGCCCGGTGGGAGTGTTTTCCTGCTGTGCATTCTGGGGGTGGTATTTAAGGTACCGACGCCATGTTGGCGGGAGATTACTTTCTGTGTGTGTGGTTCTGGTGGTCCTCCTGACCCAGCCCCATGGCCCTCCTGGCCTGGGGTGCGGAACTATGCATCCTGTGTCTCAGGGCTGGCTGGCCCGAGGTGACGCAACTGAAGGGATAGGCCCGAGCAAATTTTGGGGCCTACTGATCCAGGGATGGTCCGGTGCCATCTCATCAGAAGGGAGAGGCTGAGCAACTGAAGAACCCCAGGGGAGGACTCTTTCAGGAGAAGACTGTGCGCAAAGCTGGTTTCTCTGAAAGATCCTGGAGGCTTAGTTGAAGGACGCAACCTGGATCAACACTCATACGGTATCGGCGGATCGGCTGAGAGAAACTGGTACCATATGTCAGTTCTTTAACCACTTGCCGACCGCCGCACGACGATGTACGTCGACAGAATGGCATGGGCAGGCATAAGGGCTTACATGTACGTCCTTGCCTGCCCGCGGGTCGGGGGCCCGATTGGGCCCCCGCCCGGTGCCTGTGGCGTTCGGTATTCGTTCGGGAGCGATCCCGGACGAGGGGACGGCCATTCATTCATGGCCACCCCCTCGCGATCGCTCCCGACGAATGAAAATGTCCCGTGACATCACTTCCTCTCCTGTAATGTAAACACAGGAGAGGAAGTGATGTATTCTCTCCTCCGTGTCGGTATTTTTCGTTCCGGCACCGAGGAGAGAGCATCGGTGAGTTGCACAAGCACTACACTACACAGTAGAACATGCCAGGCACACTCACACCCCCCCTTTACCCCCCGATCACCCCCCAATTACCCCTGCCCCCCCCAGTCACAGTGACACCAATTGCTTTTTTTTTTTTTTTTTTTGCATTGGTGTCATTTGTGACTGTAATAACTGTTAGGGCAGTTAGAGTTAGCCCCCTTTAGTTCTAATGTGCCCCCCTAACCCCCCCAATAAAGGTTTAACCCCGTGATCACCCCCCCTCGCCAGTATCACTAAGGCTGGGTTCACATTGCAGCGGTTTATGAGAACGAATGTGATTCGCACCGCACTGCAGTGCAAATCACATCCGATCTCTGTGCGATTCGAGTTCAGCCATACAGATAGTATGGCTGAATTCGTGTCGCACCCGCCGCACCCGCCGCAAATTCGCATGGGACCCTTTTTTTGGCCCGCAGCAGAATCGGATCGCATGGGTGTTCACACCATGCGATCCGAGTTTGCAGATCGCACTGCGATATGCGAACTGATCTGGGGGTGTCATTAACATTTCACTGACACTCCCAGCAGTTCGCATAGGGCAGTGTGAACTGCCGCCGGGAGGCATGCGATGCGGGAACCCGCCACGGATTCGTGGCGTTCCCGCATCGCTCCAGTGTGAACCCAGCCTAATAAGCGATCATTTTTCTGATCGCTGTATTAGTGTCACAGGTGACGCTAGTTAGGCAGGTAGGTATTTAGGTTCGCCGCAGCTTTTTATAGCGCCAGGGACCCCCATATACTACCGCATAAAGCCCCCTGATTTCCCCCTAGTTAACCCTTTCACCAGTGATCACCATATAACTGTTACAGGTGACGCTGGTTGGTTAGTTATTTTTTTTATAGTTTCAGGGCACCCGCCATTTATTACCTAGTCTCACTAGTGTACCCCTAAATTTAGGGGTGTCCACTTTCCAAAATGGGGTCATTTGGGGGGGGTTTGTGCCATCTTGGCATTTTATGGCCTTCAAAACTGTAACGCCCTTAGAAAGCCTGAAGGCGGTGCTTGGTTTTCGGGGCCCCGTACGCGGCTAGGCTCCCAAAAAGTCCCACATATGTGGTATCCCCGTACTCAGGAGAAGCAGCAGAATTTATTTTGGGGTGTCATTTCACATATGCCCATGGCATGCGTGAGCAATATATCATTTAGTGACAACTTTGTGAAAAAAAAAAAAAAAAAAAAAGTTTGTAATTTTCCCGCAACTTGTGGCAAAATATAAAATATTCCATGGACTCAACATGCCTCTCAGCAAATAGCTTGGGGTGTCTACTTTCTAAAATGGGGTCATTTGTGGGGGTTTTGTGCCATCTTGGCATTTTATGGCCTTCAAAACTGTAATAGGTAGTGAGGAGTGAAGTCAAATATTTACGCCCTTAGAAAACCTGAAGGCGGTTCTTGGTTTCCGGGGCCCCGTACGTGGCTAGGCTCCCAAAAAGTCCCACATATGTGGTATCCCCGTACTCAGGAGAAGCAGCAGAATTTATTTTGGGGTGTCATTTCACATATGCCCATAGCATGTGTGAGCAATATATCATTTAGTGACAACTTTGTGAAAAAAAAATAAAAAAAAATTAAAGTTTGTAATTTTCCCGCAACTTGTGGCAAAATATAAAATATTCCATGGACTCAAAATGCCTCTCAGCAAATAGCTTGGGGTGTCTACTTTCTAAAATGGGGTCATTTGTGGGGGTTTTGTGCCATCTTGGCATTTTATGGCCTTCAAAACTGTAATAGGTAGTGAGAAGTGAAATCAAAAATTTACGCCCTTAGAAAGCCTGAAGGCGGTGCTTGGTTTTCGGGGCCCCGTACGCGGCTAGGCTCCCAAAAAGTCCCACATATGTGGTATCCCCGTACTCAGGAGAAGCAGCAGAATTTATTTTGGGGTGTCATTTCACATATGCCCATAGCATGTGTGAGCAATATATAATTTAGTGACAACTTTGTGTAAAAAAAAAATAAAAAAATATTTTTTGTCATTATTCAATCGCTTGAGGCAAAAAAATAAAATATTCAATGGGCTCAACATGCCACTTATCAATTTCCTTAGGGTGTCTACTTTCCAAAATGGGGTCATTTGGGGGGGGTTTTGTACTGCCCTGCCATTTTAGCACCTCAAGAAATGAGATAGGCAGTCGTAAACTAAAAGCTGCGTAAATTCCAGAAAACGTACCTTAGTTTGTAGATGTGACAACTTTTGCGCAAACCAATAAATATACAATTATTGACTTTTTTTTACAAAAGACATGTGGCTGAATACATTTTGGCCTAAATGTATGACTAAAATTGAGTTTATTGGATTTTTCTAATAACAAAAAGTAGAAAATATAATTTTTTTTCAAAATTTGCGGTCTTTTTACGTTTATATCGCAAAAAATAAAAATCGCAGAGGCAATCAAATACCATCAAAAGAAAGCTCTATTTGTGGGAAGAAAAGGACGCAAATTTTGTTTGGGTACAACATTGCATGACCGCGCAATTACCAGTTAAAGCAGCGCAGTGCCAAATTGTAAAAAGACCTCTGGTCATTTACCAGCAAAATGGTCGGTCTGAAGGTGGTTAAATTTATCCACATCCCTCAGTAACGCTCAAGTGTATCTAACATGTCTGTGGCAAAGACTTTGCCGAGCCTCCCACCGGCTGCTAGGCCTAGTGAGAGAGGGCTATGGGGGGGGGGGGGGGTTGTTGAATCCAGTTGGAGCAGTTTTATTCTCTTAATATTTTCACCTTGCAATTTAAGTGCCTGAACTCACCCTTAACCCTCTACCCTCCATTAAGAGACTTTGTTTTTTCTAAATAAATAACTCAAAAGAGGATTCAGTGTCAGTTTCAACATTCTTTGGGCCATTTACCACAGAATCCCCAAGACGGAGAAGCAAGCAGGTGAGGTAACGGTAAGCCCAAATCAAACCAGCAGCTCCTTCGGGGGGCAGTGCTACACTTATATTGTTTAAAATCCAACAATACACTGTCTCCCTGCTCTGCACATGCTCAGTTGTTCACCATTTTTGGCATTGTGATGAAAATCAGAGCTGCTAGAGGCAGATTTGCTGACAGCCTAACGATTTACTGCTGCTCAGGGGCTCTGGGCTTCAGCAAAAGGGCAGCCCCTGGCAAGAAGAAACAGGAACAATAGTGGAGGCAATTTACAGCACACATTAATCTTGGTAGTATAATTATTAATGTGGAATGCATGTTCCTTGCTAAAGAACATTATTTATCAAGTTGTTATGGGAAAGGTTCCACTTTAACCACCTCCCGCCCACCGTATAGAAAAATGATGGCGGGGGGCGGGGGGGGTGCTCCTCTTGTTCTGAGATGAGATCATATGATGTGGTCCCATTCTTGCCATGCTTGAACATCCCTGATCTTGTTAAAGAGCCAACGATGCAGTTCATTACCCATGTGATCAGCTGTGATCACATGTAAACAAGGAAATGACGGTTATCGTCTTTCCTCTCCTCACAATGACAGAGCGTGAGGAGAAGAGAGCCAATCAGCAGCATTTCCTCACAGGGGAGACCTGCATAGATAATCAGTGGCCTTATTATCAGTGCAGTCCCAACAGTGCCCAGCAGTGATGTAGGTCAGTGCCCAGCAGTGATTCAGTGCCCATTGGTGATGCCAATCAGTGCCCATCAGTGATGCCAATTAGAGCCCATCAATAATGCAGATCAGTGCCCATCAGTGATGCCAATCAGCGCTGCCTTTCAGTGCACATCAGTGCCTGCTCATCAGTGCCATCAGTGCTGTCAATCAGTGTCCACCAGTGCCTCCTATCTGTGCCGCCTATCAGTGCCACATATTAATGTCACCTATCCATGCCCATCAGTGCTGCATATTAAGGTTGAATATAATTTTTTATTGATTTTTTTCAAATAAATAATAATGCAGGTGAACCAACATAAAAGGGGTAGGGGGTACAGAATGAAGAAAAAAATGGGGGGGGGGGAGCGGTTCATATCTACAGTGCTGTATATTAGTGCCTCCTGATCGGTGCCATCTCATCAGTGCCCATCAGAAACTAAAAAAAGATTTTTTTATATATTTTTATATTTTTATATATATTTTTTTTAAAAACAGCGGTAAATACCATCAAAAGAAAGCTCTATCTTTCTGAAATTTTTTTTAGCGTTGCACAATTCCAATTGTCGAATTGTGACAGCGCTGAAAGCGCAAAATTGGCCTGGGCAGGAAGGGGCTGAAAGTGCCCGGTATTGAAGCGATTATAGTATACCTATCCCTGACATCGCGAGGATCATAGCATTTGTTCTTCTATTTGGTGAGCTGTGCACGTCCCGGAATTATTTTTCCCATGTACCTTACATTAAACAAAGCTATGCCATATGGGTTGAAACAATAAATTGATATTCTATGTTTGTTTATTTGGCATGCTGATTTTTTATTTTTTTTCTTAATTTCTTGCCATTTTTTCAGGAAAGCACATAGAATATTTTTTCTTAAATTGCAGCCTGTTAGCATTATTTACATCTCAGCACACAAAATTACTTTTAATTGGGTGCTTTGTGCATAGTAAATTACCTTAATTAATAAGAATTTTTTTTTACAAGTAGCACAAAACAGCTAATTGTGCGGCTAATTTGTTTTTGCGGTGCGAAGGGCAATGAATTATAAGAACATTGTTTTTAAATTCATTGCTACACTCAAGTCACTGGAAGAGGCAGATAAGAGCAAGAATCATGCGAAGAATTACATTTATCACTCCTTGTAAATAGCAGAGAAAAATACACTCCAAGAATAGCCAAAGTTATCTGTATTTGTATAATCCTGTGGTGCAAGCTAAACTGCAGGTAAGTATAAAAACGCCATTTAACTCAGTGATGCTTTTGTTAAAAAAAAAAGCACTGAAGAAAAAAGTTAGCTCAAACTTAATAGCCCATTAAAAGAAAAGAAAAAGCAGGTTTTGCAATACTCACCTTCAATCTGCCACTGGCCCCAACCATTAGTCTTCCCTGTCTTTGGGTGTTCCCAGTCTACAACCCACAGCCTATGAACCCAGCCTGACTTTGACACGAGTCATGACCAGGGTAGATCAGAGCTTGACCTGCATACTTAGCTCCTTACCCAAATCTTCACACAACTACATCTTCCTACAACCCCTAGGAAAAAAAAAACACACTACTAGTAGTTGGAGTTAAATCAGACTTTTATTAAACATAAGCTCATAAATTACAAAAGCTAAGAATAAACATATCAATCCAGGTAACAATGGTTGCAGGTCCTTGATGGTACCATATATCCAAAACTTTGTGTCTGTGGCACCCGTTAGCTAAGTTATGACCCCAGCTGCCAAACACTGCCTCGGGGACTAACCCAGCTGACCTCAGACATCCACCGGTCTTACCACTATCCGGGCACTATGAATTGAACCGTGCCAACTAGAGGACACCATACCTAAGATGGGTTCCCACCAGGTTTAGGCCCCCCATCAAGGACCCCAAACCCGGCAAAGATTAACAAAAGAACCATAAGAGTACTACCTGAAAAAATAGGGCTGGAAGGTGGGATGTTCTTCTGACGATTTCTTCTCTGCAAGTGAACCTAAACCACTCCTCTTGACCAATCAGGTAAGCATCAGTACTGACCACACCACCTAATATAGTTAACACCTTCTCCTTGGTTCCTCTTCCACACTGTCATGCCCTCTGCCTATTTCATTCCTTCTAAGCTCCGGTCATAGCTTTATGGAAGCTAGGACGAATTGTCCTACTGAACTAATCAGTGCTCACATGTACTTTAGTGCAAATGTAATGACCTCTCACTGCTGGTGAAGAAGAGGAAGGAACTGTGATGTCATCAGACTAGCTGGATTATGACGATGTCTATGAGGACGAAACATGTCGGGAGGACTACACTGCAGCCGATTTTTATTTGAAAAGCGCTTGATTCACTTCATAAATGTGAGTTTGTTACTATTTTTATGACATTTTGTCTTTTAATGGAATTACACTATATGGCCCCATCTTCTTATTTCATGCGTCAAATATTCTGAGCTGGACCTTTACACAATTGGAGAAAACCTATTATCATCAATTATATGGGCTGAGAGATCGTTTTGATGTTTTCTTGGAGATTCAACCTTCACGAGTTCGAATTTCTACTGGTACTACAAAAGCCCGTATGACCCTTTGAATATATATTCCTTTGGGTCATATACGTTCGGTAAGCCCGCATCCACAGTGGTGGTGGGATTGTCACGTGGTGCTCGTATGTCATCTCCTTAAGAGTGAAGGTGGATTGAGAATTTGATTACACACGTGGGATTTGATTATTCTTATCAAACAAAGAGACTTTGTGTTTACATCAACAAACTGTTTTGTTTGGGTTATTGACTATTTTGGTTTATGAACACAAAGTAATATAACCTTATGTGGCAAATGTCCTATAGACATATCTAATGCACATTTTTTTGCGGCAAATTGTTTTATTAACACAATTTTGGTGTTTATTTAGATTAATGTTCTCATCATAAGGAACATTGGTATAGCCTTAGGTGGTTGCACACGAGGTTACCATATAAGTTTTTGTATTTTTTGCACTTTTCTTTATTTTCTTGTACTTTGTTTAGCGCTACACTTTTGTATAGATAGCTGGATTATGAGGTGCGCCAATTTAATTCCCACAATGCCCGCATGGTAGCACTATGGAGGTGAGTCACAAAGCCATTTTCATTCAGTCGTATTCTGACATGTTCCAATTTGTACTCACCTGGGTGACTTTACAAAATGTATTTTAAAATACAGCTGTTAATGGTACCACATACCTGGATTGTAACATATTTAAAAAAATATATATATTTTGGACTTTACTGGTACAAAGAGGACAAACACATGAATAGTCTAAAAATTAACAAAAGGTTTACTATATACATAAAAATTGAGAATAAAATATTCCACCTCCAGGGTACTAGAACTGGCAGGACAAACCAAATAGGTTCTACTCAGTTTCTAAAGTGTCAATAACTACACAAATGAATTAAAAAGGTTGACGCGTTTTGCAATTCTTGCTTTTTCAGGACCTTGTATTCTTAAATATAACGATGGGTTCTCCTGAGTGGAAGAAATTGGCAAGGAATGAACAGCGGGCAATGGTAGCCTGAAAGGGCCTGATGAATTACTGAACAATGCTCAATCCAATCCAAAAATACAAATTGCCTCCAATAATTAGAAGATGCAGGGTAACTTCTACTTAAAAACCTCTTAGGGGAATAAAATAATAGTGGATCCCATTATATCTCCTAATTGCAAATCCATCTGTATCTCATCAGAGGCCCACCATATAGTCTGTATGTAATTCAAGATGTCCCAAGGTCCACCAACTCCCAGACACACCCAAGTCGGCTCTACACATTTGTGTACGGACAAAATAAGTAGCCACCATTCCATCAACTAAGAACCCCCAGAGGCGTCCCGATGTACGAATTCACTGCCAGCCGGATTTTCGGTCTCAATGTGTTTTTAAGTGCGTAATACATTCTTTGGTAATTTTGAGACTATTCATGTGTGTGCCTCCTTTGTGCCAGTAAAGCCCAAAATCTATTTTGTTTTAGATATGTTAGTCTTTACAAAGTGGTCGAAGAAATAACACATGTGCGCATTGCACTGTTAGCAGAAAGTGAGTGACAGAAATTTGGAGCAGCTGATTACCATCAAATTTTGCGTTAAAATTGGCAAAAGTGTGAGTGAAACTTTAGCTCTGTTACTACATTCTTATGGTGAGCAATCCATGAAGAAATCACGTGTTTTTGATTGGCATAGACTGTTTAAGGAGGGGCAGGAAGATGTCCATGATGACGCAAGAAGTGAGCAGCCAAAAATGCAAAGGCCAGGTGTGAACCCTCTTATGCCCGCTTATGATCTTCCCTCTTCTTCTCCAAATTATCTACCTACACATATGCCTCGTCCACATACCTATACACACATTTAGTATAATATTTTTGTTTCTAGATACCCCTGCTCCATGGACTACACATTATCACTTTTCGTCATATGGAGATTTCTTGCTCACACTTCGCCCACTTCTTGTCTGCCCCGATGTTGCACCTCTATATTATGCTGCCACAGCTTCCGCTGCGCTGCATTTGCTGCTTGGGTTGGTGAGTGTGGTTGGTGAGCCGTCTATAGACATATAACATCTTGTATATTTCTACTCTAAACAATGATATATTACATCTCTATTATATACAGTGCCTTGCGAAAGTATTTGGCCCCCTTGAACTTTTCAACCTTTTGCCACATTTCAGGCTTCAAACATAAAGATATAAAAATTTTATTTTTTGTGAAGAATCACCAACAAGTGGGACACAATTGTGAAGTGGAACGAAATCTATTGGATAATTTAAACTTTTTTAGCAAATAAAAAACTGAAAAGTGGTGCGTGCAAAATTATTCGGCCCCTTTACTTTCAGTGCAGCAAACTCACTCCAGAAGTTCAGCGAGGATCTCTGAATGATCCAATGTTGTCCTAAATGACTGATGGTGATAAATAGAATCCATCTGTGTGTAATCAAGTCTCTGTATAAATGCACCTGCTCTGTGATAGTCTCAGGGTTCTGTTGAAAGCGCAGAGAGCATCATGAAGACCAAGGAACACACCAGGCAGGTCCGTAATACTGTTGTGGAGAAGTTTAAAGCCAGATTTGGATACAAAAAGATTTCCCAAGCTTTAAACATCCCAAGGAGCACTGTGCAAGCGATCATTTTGAAATGGAAGGAGTATCAGACCACTGCAAATCTACCAAGACCTAGCCGTCCCTCTAAACTTTCAGCTCAGACAAGGAGAAGACTGATCAGAGATGCAGCCAAGAGGCCCATGATCACTCTGGATGAACTGCAGAGAACTACAGCTGAGGTGGGAGAGTCTGTCCATAGGACAACAATCAGTCGTACACTGCACAAATCTGGCCTTAATGGAAGAGTGGCAAGAAGAAAGCCATTTCTCAAAGATATCCATAAAAAGTCTTGTCTAAAGTTTGCCACAAGCCACCTGGGAGACACACCAAACATGTGGAAGAAGGTGCTCTGGTCAGATGAAACCAAAATCCAACTTTTTGCCCACAATGCAAAAGGATATGTTTGGCGTAAAAGCAACACAGCTCATCACCCTCAACACACCATCCCCACTGTATATATATATAAACAGATTTTAGCAATCAGCAGCAGCATCTATCTATCCCTAACAATGTCTCCTCCAATGCATACTGACTTTTTTAGGTAGAAGGCTTGCACATATGAAAACACATATAATTTGCCCTTCTAATTCTCGACGGAAAAAACTCTGATGGTTTTCCCGACGGAATTCCGCTTAAACTGCCTTGCATATACACGCGGTCACACCAAATTCCGACCGCCAAGAACGCGGTGACGTACAACACGTACAAAAGGACTGTAAAAAGGAATACCCAGTAGCCAATAGCTTCCGACTCATATTTGAATTTGAGCATGTTTGAGTCTTTGTGCGTCGGAAATTGCATACACATGATTGGAATTTGCGATAGAAAGTTTTTCCATCGGGAAAAATGAGAACATGCTATCAAATTTTTGGCTGGCGGGAATTCGGGACAGTTAAATTCTGATGGAGCCTACACACGGTCGCAATTTTTTCGATGAAAAGCTCTCATCGGTCTTTTGCTGGCCGAAATTCCGATTGTGTGTTCGCGGCATAAGCCACTTCACCACTGTTCAGTCGCTAGGAAGCCCATGGTTGGTAATTTGTTACTATAGATTCAGACGGCTGCATTATTTCTTCATTTTCTTGAGCCGCAAATGACATGGGTTTGGGACAAACTCGTGTTCAACCCAAAGCTCATTTCTGTCTGGACATTAATCAATGTCATTCATAGAGGAAAATGAATACTAATTTTGAACTCCTGTTCCCAGCACTAGTTTGGCAGGCAAACTAAGCCCTGATGAAGGGGAAACCTTTAGAACTCCCAAAATGCATTATACTTCATACTGAATGCAGCAATAAATACACTCACTGGCCACTTCATTAGGTACACCTTTCTAGTACCGGGTTGGACCCCCTTTTTTCCCCTCAGAACTGCCATCATTCTTCATGGCATTGATTCAACATTTCTCAGAGATTTTGGTCCAAAGTGACAGGATGGTGGTTTTGACAAAGCACTTCTATAGTGTGAAACGCGTCAACCTACCTGCATTTCCCCTACTTGTACCCATCCAGTAGACATGTGCGCCGTCAATAAATTTGTTTCATTTCGTTCCGTTTCATATTAAAATTAATTCGTAATTCATAATTTGTGTCCGAAATTCAATTTGGATTTGTACGAAATACGAATTTTCATTAGGCTCGTAAACTTTTCGTAACAATAACGAAAGTTTGTTTTGATAAATTTATCATTATGAGGGGCTCCCACCATCCCTGTGCTGTGCTGACTTCCTGAGTTTTTAACTTTTAGTTTCGTTAACTTTTCATAGCAATAACGAAAGTTCGTTATGATAAAATTATCCAAAATTCCGTATTTCGTACAAAATTTGTATTTCGGATCCTCGCAAATGTACAAATTTCTGGAAATTCGTACTAATGTTTTGATTGCACATATAGTAGACATGGGCGCCGTCAAAAAAATTGTTTTGTTTCGTTCCCTTTCATTCCGTACCAAAAAAAATCGTATTTCGTACGAATCTGAATGGAATTTCGTACACAAATTATGAATTTTTTATTAGATTCGTTAACTTTTCGTTAATTAATGAAAGTTCGTTATGATGAATTTATCATTATGGGGGCTCCCACCATCCCTGTGCTGTGCTGACTTCTTGGGTTTTTAAACTTTAGTTTCATTAACTTTGCGAAAAAAATAACGAAAGTTCATTAGGATGAATTTATCATTATGAGGGGTTCCCACCATGCCTGTGCTGTGCTGACTTCCTCTGATTGGTGAACAAAACACCAGTCACGTTTCTGTTGATTTGGATCCGAAATTCGTTAACAAAATTTCGTAATTTGTATGAAATTCATAAGCATAGAAATTTCCATAGGTTTCCCACGATCCCTATGCTGAGTTCCCGGGTCTGAGTGTACACTGTGCCTATTATGAGGGTTTCCCACCATCCCTGTGCTGTGCTGACTTCCTGGGTTTTTAAACTTTAGTTTCGTTAACTTTTCGAAAAAAATAACGAAAGTTCATTAGGATGAATTTATCATTATGAGGGTTTCCCACCATCCCTGTGCTGTGCTGATTGGTGAACAAAACACCAGTCACGTTTCTGTTATTTTGGACCAGAAATTTCCAAAATTCGTTAAGGAAATTTCGTATGAAATTCATAAGCATAGAAATTCTCATAGGGTTCCCACCATCCCTGTGCTGACTTCCTGGGGTTTTAACTTTTAGGTTCATTAACTTTTCGTAACAATTACGAATTTTTATTAGATTCGTTAACTTTTCGTTAATTAAAGCGGGAGTCCGCCGGGAGTTCCGCCGTTTTGTTTTTTTTAAAAGCCAGCAGCTACAAATACTGCAGCTGCTGACTTTTAAAATAAGGACACTTACCCGCCCAGCGCGCCCGTGATGTCGGCACCCGAAGCCGATCTCTCGATCGTCTCTCGGGTGCTGCCGCCGCCATCTTGGGTATGCGAATCAGGAAGTGGAGCCTTTCGGCTTCATTTCCCGGTTCCCTACTGCGCATGCGCGAGTCGCGCTGCGCAATAAGGATGGTCCCCGCTGTCTCTGGGATCCGTGTGTTTCCCAGCAGGCAGCGGGGGACTTTCGGAAAGGGGCGTAGATTCTGCAGAATCTACGCCCCTTTCCGCAGATAGCTATGCCGGAAGTGGGTGCAGATACCTGTACTGTACAGGTACCTGCACCCCCCTCCCCCCTGAAAGGTGCCAATTGTGGCGCCGGAGGGGGGGAGGATTCCAATGAGCGGAAGCTCCACTTTAGGGTGGACCTCCGCTTTAACGAAAGTTCGTTATGATGAATTTATCATTATGGGGGCTCCCACCATCCCTGTGCTGTGCTGACTTCCTCTGATTGGTGAACAAAACACCAGTCACGTTTCTGTTGATTCGGATCTGAAATTCGTTAACGAAATTTCGTAATTTGTATGAAATTCATAAGCATAGAAATTTCCATAGGTTTCCCACCATCCCTATGCTGAGTTCCCGGGTCTGAGTGTACACTGTGCCTATTATGAGGGTTTCCCACCATCCCTGTGCTGTGCTGACTTCCTGGGTTTTTAAACTTTAGTTTCGTTAACTTTTCGAAAAAAATAACGAAAGTTCATTAGGATGAATTTATCATTATGAGGGTTTCCCACCATCCCTGTGCTGTGCTGATTGGTGAACAAAACACCAGTCACGTTTCTGTTAATTTGGACCAGAAATTCCGAAATTTGTTTGAAATTCTTATAGGGTTCCCACCATCCCTGTGCTGTCTTCCTGGGGTTTTAACCTTTAGTTTCATTAACTTTTCGTAAAAATAATGAAAGTTCATTAGGATGAATTTATCATTATGAGGGGTTCCCACCATCCCTGTGCTGTGCTGACTTCCTGGGTTTTTAACTTTTAGGTTCGTTAAATTTTCATTAATTACGAATTTTCGTTATGAATTTGGATCAGAAATTCGTAAACGAAATTTTGTAATGCGTCCGGAATGCATAAAAATGTGTATTTTGGATTCGGAAATTTGTACGAATTTTCGATTCGTACGAAACTAATCGCACATGTCTACTATCCAGTGCTTTTAATATTTATGCTTCAATAAAGACTTTATAGTTTACTTTCTGTGTGGGTGTGCTGCCGATCCGAAGATTCTCTGTTTCAAAGTGACAGGATAGTAGAGCTGCACGATTTTAGCTAAAATGAGAATCACAATTTTTTTTTCTCGCAGAATAAAGATCACGATTCTCTCACAATATCATCTTTCACATTCTAAAAAAAAATTGGGTTAACTTTATTGTTTTTTTTTTTTTAATTCATTAAAGTGATTTTTTTTTTTTTTTAATTGTGTTTGAAAGAACGCTGCACAAAAACAGTGTGACATAAAATATTGCAACAACCAGAATTATATTCTCTAGGGTCTCTGCTAAAAAAAAATATATATATATATATTTTTGAGTAATTTTGAGTAATTGGGGTTTTGAGTAATTTTCTAGCAATAAATATTGATTTTAACTTTTTAAGCAGCAAGTGCCAAAAAAAGGTTTAGTCTTTAAGTGGTTAAACTTCCCTCATCTACAGGCAGAAGTTCCTTTAATTTAGGAAGAAATGTTGCTTTGTTCATACTTATACTTGATGTTGTGATAAAACTTGTCAGGCTACCTGGATTTATTTTTTTTCAGCTGTGAGAACTCTCTGCACTTGTTAGAAAGAATCGTGAAATGCTGTTTTGAAGATCGGGAAGGGAAAAGAATTGTGATTTTGATTCCTTATGATTAATCGTGCAGTTCTACAGGATAGCATCACGCAGTTGCTGCAGATTTGTCGGCTGCACATCCAGGATGCAAATCTTTCCACCACATCCCAAAGGTGCTCTATTGGATTGAGATCTGGTGAGTGTGGAGGCCATTGGAGTACAGTGACCTCATTGTCATGTTCAAGAAACCAGTGGTGAGATGAATTGAGCTTTGTGACATGGTGCATTATCCTGCTGGAATTAACTATCAGAAGATGCAGTGGTGACTGGTTATGCCTTTTTTGGGGGGGGGGCAAACAAGCCATTATTAATTCACTATTATCACATAACTGGGTGGGCTCAGGATGCAGCCCCGAGTCCACCCTTTTTTGAAGCCAATTAGAGCCTCAGGCTCTAATCATGTGCTTCCAAAAAAAAACAAAAAAAACACCCCATTGAAATTCATGCGTCCGGTGCCCTGCATGCATATTAGGGGCTGGGCACATGGATTAGGGGGACGGTGCCCCTGCGCCCCTTATGGATGGGCCACCACTGAGACAACGGGTACACTGTTGTCATAAAGGGATGGACGTGATCAGCAACAATACTCAGGTAGGCTGTGGTGTTTAAACGATGCTAAATTTGTACTAAGGGGCCCAAAGTGTGCCAAGAAAATATCCCCCACACCATTACACCACCACCACCAGCCTGAACCATTGATACAAGGCAGGATGGATCCATGCTTTCATGTTGTTTACATCAAATACTGACCCGACCGTCTGAATATTGCAGCTAAAATCGAGACTCATCAGACCAGGCAACGTTTCTCCAATCTTCTATTGTCCTATTTTGGTGAGCCTGTGCAAATTGTAGCCTCAGTTTGCTGTTCTTAGCTGACAAGAATGGCACCCGATGGGGTCTTCTCCTTCTGTAGCCCATCTTCTTCGAGGTTTGATGTGTTGTGCATTCAGAGATGGTATTCTGCATACCTTGGTTGTAACTGGTTATCTGAGTTAATTTTGCCTTTCTGTCATCTCAAACCAGTCTGCCTATTCTCCTCTGACATCAACAAGGCATTTTCTTTCTTTCACACAACTGCTCAACTGCTGCTCACTGGATATTTTATATTTTTTCAGACCATTTTCTATAAACCCGAGAGATGGTTTTGCGTTAAAATACCAGTAGATCCGCAGTTTTTGAAATACTCAGATCCGCCCATCTGCTCTGGCACCAACAACCATGCCACGTTCAAAGTCACTTAAAGCGGGAGTCCGCCGTTTTTTTTTTTTAAAAGCCAGCAGCTACAAATACTGCAGCTGCTGACTTTTAAAATAAGGACACTTACCCGCCCAGCGCGCCCACAATGTCGGCACCCGAAGCCGATCTCTCGATCGTCTCTCGGGTGCTGCCGCCGCCATCTTGGGTATGCGAATCAGGAAGTGGAGCCTTGGGGCTTCATTTCCTGGTTCCCTACTGCGCATGCGCGAGTCGCGCTGCGCAATAAGGATGGTCCCCGCTGTCTCTGGGATCCGTGTGTTTCCCAGCAGGCAGCGGGGGACCTTCAGAAAAAGGGGCAGAGATTCTGCAGAAAGGGGCCTAGCTTCTGCAGAATCTACGCCAGAAGTGGGTGCAGATACCTGTACTGTACAGGTACCTGCACCCCCCTCCCCCCTGAAAGGTGCCAATTGTGGCGCCGGAGGGGGGGAGGGTTTCAATGAGCAGGAGCTCCACTTTAGGGTGGACCTCCGCTTTAAATCCCCTTTCTTTCCACATTCTGATGCTCGGTTTGAACTTCAGCAAGGCGTCTTCACCACGTCTAGATGCCTAAATGCATTGAGTTGCTGCCATGCGATTGGCTGCTTAGCAATTTGTGTTACCAAACAATTGAACAGGTGTACCTAATAGTGTACTGCTTACTTCTGTACAAACTCACAGTCCTTTGTAGGTGTAACACAGACTGAAGGTAACTGCTTGCAGGAGTACATCTCCTCCCTCTGTAGAAATGGTCCAAGCTCCACTACTCAGCAGGTCCTGCCCGCCCTCCTGGCTGCTTTGGAGATATCTAAGGGTAAAGCTGAAGGGATAAAGCACACCGCTGTCTGCCTCCACTCCCTGAGTGTGCTGATGTACTCATTGTCCTTTCTTTGCTCCCAGATGGTGGGCTCAAACACACCCAGGCATGTACTGGCCATCAGGACTACTGGGAGTTTCCCGGTGGGCCGATGGCTCAGTGGGCCACTCTGATGTAAGGGATCTGGTGATGGGACACTCTGATGTAAGGGGGCTGCTGATGGGACACCCTGATGTAAGGGGGCTGCTGATGGGACACTCTGATGTAAGGGGGCTGCTCATGGGACACTCTGATGTAAGGGGGTGCTGATGGGACACTCTGATGTAAGGGGGCTGGTGATGGGACACTCTGATGTAAGGGGGCTGGTGATGGGACACTCTGATGTAAGGGAGTGCTGATGGGACACTTAAAATGGGTCCCAATTTCTGTCCCAGTCCAGCCCTGAACACACCGCACTGCAGAAGGGATCTTTTCGTGAGCCAGCCAAGCCTCTGGCCGGTGGTCCCTCCCCTAGACCTAGAGGGGTCCTCAAGGCCACCAACAGACTCCTCAGCACTCCATCTCCATCTTTCACCCGACTTCTCGCCAGCATGACTCATCCATGACTCAACCACCTTGCCAGGCCCACTGCCTGAGGACTGGCCAAGCTCCTGTGAGTATGCAGAATGACCCACCTAGCCTCCGGTACTCTGTAGTACCGGTCCAAGCTCCACTACTCAGCAGGTCCTGCCAGCCCTTCTGGCTGCTTTGGAGATATCTAAGGGTAAGGCTGAAGGGATAAAGAACACCGCTGTCTGCCTCCACTCCCTGAGTGTGCTGATGTACTCATTGTCCTTTCTTTGCTCCCAGATGGTGGGCTCAAACACACCCAGGCATGTACTGGCCATCGGGGCTACTGGGAGTTTCTCGGTGGGCCGATGGCTCAGTGGGCCACTCTGATGTAAGGGAGCTGGTGATGGGACACTCTGATGTAAGGGGGCTGCTGATGGGACACTCTGATGTAAGGGGGTGCTGATGGGACACTCTGATGTAAGGGGGCTGGTGATGGGACACTCTGATGTAAGGGAGTGCTGATGGGACACTCAAAATGTAAGTGGGTCGTTTTGGATGAATTCCAGGGCCAAATTTCTGTCCCGGTCCAGCCCTGAACACACTGCACTGCAGAAGGGATCTTTTCATGAGCCAGCCAAGCCTCTGGCCTGTGGTCCCTCCCCTAGACCTAGAGGGGTCCTCAAGGCCACCAACAGACTCCTCAGCACTCCATCTCCATCTTTCACCTGACATCCCTGCCAGCATGACTCATCCATGCCTCAACCACCTTGCCAGGCCCACTGCCTGAGGATTGGCCAAGCTCCTGTGAGTATGCAGAATGACCCACCTAGCCTCCGACCTCCAGTTTCCAGAATGCTCTTCAACATTCCGGATTCAGGGGCAGGCACCAGAGACCTGCCTGTATGAGTCATCTAGCCCTGAACTCAAATAAACCCTAACCCAAATTCCAACATAGTTTGGCCCGCAGTAGAAACTAGAAGAGTAAATAACTATTTTTCAACCTACACAAATTGTTTTACAACATCATATAAAATCACCAAACCATCAGATGGTATTAAATAGTACTGGGCTACAGAAAGTTTCTACTGGGGGGGAGGAGGGCTTCTCCAGTGTTCTTTGTATATGCCTCTATAGCACCCTCTAGTGGGCTACTAGTGTTAGACTACTTTATGTGCCTCACAAGTCCCCACCACCAACGTTTTGCGCTTTGCAGCATGTCTAAAGGGATGTTGGCACACAGCAGCATTGATTAATCCTTTTCCATGTTTTTTATTTGTTATGGGCTTCGCGACACTATGCATGTCGTAAATGCACAAAGCTCCATTCATGTGCGATTTATTGGTACAAGATGCTAATAAATGCTACATGTGTAGCTTATTCCTTGGGGATCAAGAAAATCAATGTGTACAGCCAACATGGGTGTATCTGTCCTGGTTCTAAACGTAGAATGAATTGCATAGCTTGGCATAAACATTTTTTTTTATTGTTTTAATAAGTAATAAATTGTTTCAGGTAGCAGTATTACATTTCATATCATTTTACAAACAGCATTTTTGGTTCATTTTGGAATTTTCCCCCATAGCCTGTTTTTCCTGCCATATTGAGAATAAGGAAGATCTGCAACTATAAAACCTCGTACACACAATCAGATTTTCCCGGTGGGATTTGTGTGGTGACAGGCTGCTGGCGGAAAATGCAACCATTTGTACGCTCCATCGGACAATTGTTGTCAGATTTTCCACGGGCAAATTTTGGATAACAGGCTTTAAAATTTTCCGTGGACAAATGTCTGTTGTCGGATTTTCCGAGCGTGTGTACACAAGTCTGTTGGACAAAAGTCCAAAGTAGAAACACACATGCTCGGAAGCAAGGATGAGCCAGAAACAGTTGGTCTTGTAAACTAGCGTTCATAATGCAGAATTAACATTCGTGACGCGGAAAATTATGAAATCTCGAAATGCAGCGCACAATTCTCTTCTTCTTTAATGGGATAATAATGAAGCTGCTTTGCTGGTGATACTGATGCAGTTATTGCAAACGCATTTTCAAAGGCTTTTTTTCCTAGTAATATCTAGAATATTATTATTATGCTTGTTATTTTTTTCTTTTGGTGCAAGCTACCACAACACCATTATCCTGTATTTTTTAAGATCAAAGATACAACTATGTTGGTGTCCCTTGTCAATTTTACATTGTATTTTTTTTTAAATGTAACTGTCTACTCCCAAACTGTCATTTGAAGTAAAACACATAGCCAAGTATTATTCTCTCCACATTTTTTTTTATTGTGCATTAAAAAAAGAAAACAAATAAAATTAGACATGCTATCTGCCAATAGAACTTAACCAAAAAGTGCATTCTATACATACAAAATATAGAAAATATACCAAATCAAATCATTATTATTCAACCAAAAAATAAAATAAAAGCTTCCTGCATGTGTCCTGGTTCTTAATATAGGGGGTCAACAATGCCAAGAGTTGGTGAAAGCAGGGGTCCCTCATCCGGAGATAATTTCCGAAAATCATCTGGATCATTCTGCCGGAGCTCCAGCAGCAAAGGCATATGACATATTTGGTCACAATTAATAAAGCAACCAATTTTTGGTGCAAGAAATCCTCCTCCTCCTGCTGTTCCTGGACTGGACTTGGGTCAAAGCAATAACTCCAAGGCCAATAATAAATAACATGTTATTTCCTCCAATTCCGCAACATGGCTGGTTGACGAACGGCCGTTCAGAAACTGAAAACTGAAAAGTGCGAAATGAAAAGTGAAAAATGAAAAGTGTGAATCAACACTCACCAAACTTCTACTAACACGAAAATTAGCAGAAGGAGCCCAAAGGGTGGCGCCTGACAATTGAGCTTCTTCTTTTTCGGCTTGTAGTACGTCTAGTACGTCACTACGTTTGTGTTTGTTGGCCAACAATTTTGTACCGTTTGTATGCAAGACAAAATCCAGGTGCACGCCTTGGGACAAAAGTCCGAGGTTTTGTCTGCGGAAAATCCGATCGTGTGTACGAGGCTTTAGGAAGATCTGATCAACTGAACATCCGGCCCGATCTCTTACAATATTCTAAAGTACTGTGACAGAGCGAGGCTCTGTCCTTATGAAATCGGAGGAAAAAGAGACAGAGTTTGCATATTTCCAGCCCTGTGTCCAGGTCTTGATGATAATGAGCAGGGTGTGTGCCCAGCTGCACACAGGCCATATAAGGCCACGTACACACGGGCGGATTGTCCGCCCAACTAAGTTCGTCAGACAATCCGACAGACAGTCCGTTCAACTTTTGAATGAACGGACTTGACCACACACGATGAACAGACAGTCCGCTGAAAACGTGCGCGATGACGTGTACAGCACGTACGACGGGACTAGAAAAACGACGTCCAATACACTGCAATGCAACCTTCGGCCGTGTAAACCCTTTCTGAGCATGCGCCATACTTAGTCCGTCCAACTTGCCTACACACGAGCGGACTGTCCGCTGAAACCAAGTTTGGACGGACAAAACCAAGTTTCAGTGGACAAAATTACGGAAATTCCGAAAGACAAAGTCCGTCGGACTGTCCACTGAAAAAGTCCGCTGAAGCCCACACACGAGTGGATTGTCCGCTGAAACACGGTTCAGTGGCCTAATGAAGGGCTGTTGGGAATGGAGTGTGGAGGATGGTGGAGTGGAGTAGCTTGCTGCTGTGCATGTCCAAAGAGCCCAAAGCTGTGTGCGTTGAAGGGTTGAAGCTGTGTGCGTCCAAAGAGCCCAAAGCTGTGTGCGTTGAAGGGTTGAAGCTGTGTGCGTCCAAAGAGCCCAAAGCTGTGTGCGTTGAAGGGTTGAAGCTGTGTGCATCCAAGGAGCCTAAGACTGTGTGTATCCAAGCAGCTCGTTTGAGGGGCAAGTACCTATAGCAGCACTACTGCTGAAGAGTAGCCAGGTGGGCTAGCATTTTTCATTTGGATTGTGTGTATTTAATTTAAGATTGGACCCCTGCGTGGGATTCCTGGGTGGACTATTTTGTTTTTCCTTTTAATAAACGTGGGCTACCAGGCCCTTAACTATAAACGCCTGCCTGATGTGGACTGAAAAATGCCTCTAACCACTTGAGCTAAACACCCCAATGTCACAGTACGCTGAGCTTTCAAACATAAAATCCAAATAGTGAAATTAAAAAATGTAATGTCAACAGCAATAAAGTGATAATGTACTAAGTTACAAAGAATATTCCAAATAAAGTGCTTTCATGCAGGATATGATAAAACGTCCATATGGTGAGAAAAAAAGCAATCAATAAAATCCTGAAAACAATATAAAAAATCCTTATTACAATAATATGTATATGTCTAGTATGTATGTATATATATATATATATATATATATATATATATATATGTATATATATATATATATATATATATATATATATATATATATATATATATGAGAAAAAGTGCTTCAATGTACTGTGCAATCCATGCGATTCAGTGGTTGTTGTGATATCAATCCAGTATTAAGGTGCTGCCTGTGCACTCAGTTGTTCCCCCCAGGTAATGGCCACTCACCTTAGAACATGTGACCTTGCTGATTAGGCTTGGTCAATGCACACATTGAAACCTGTAAATGGTTCAGGGGTAAATCCGGATTCCTGTGGTAGCCTCACTCTGTGCTTCAACATGGTAATGGAGTCCCCTTTTGTGCCTCAGTAATATCAATAGAAAAAGCAGGACTTCATAGTGTAGTATATTAAAACTTTTATTATGAACACAGTAAAGATTCCATACAGGGTACTCACATTTGCATGGCGCTACAGGGCGCCACTCTAAGCCCTTGTACACACGGTCGGACATTCCGACAACAAAATCTGTCGGATTTTGTCCGAAACTGGTGTTGCATACACACGGTCGGACAAAGTTGTTGGAAAATCCGATCGTTCGTAACGTGATGACGTTATTTCGTTACGATGGGACTACGTTCAGGCTAGTAGCCAAGAGCTTTGGTCTAGGAATTTGATCTGAGCATGCGTGGCACTTTGTCCGATCGGAATTCTCTACAAACGATCGGACAAAGTCTGATTGGATCACGCTGTCGGAAATTTTTTTATATCCAGCTCTCAAACTTTGTTGGTCGGACATTCCGACGGAAAAAGTCAGATGGAGCCCACACACGGTCGGATTATCCGACAACACGGTCCGATCAGACATTTTCCATCAGAATGTCCGAGCGTGTGTACAAGGGCTAAAATAGCATAAAACCGAGCTGTATTGGCTGATATAGGGGCGGTATGCTGATCGTCCTTAGTGGATGCACTATCCGTCCTGTCACCTTCCCCAACGCGCGTCGATACAAGGGGTTAATTCATATCTTCTTCAGGGGGTGATTCGTCTGCGGAAAAAAACGATCGTGTGTACGAGGCTTTAGGAAGATCTGCAACTGAACATCCGGCCCGCTCTCTTACACATTCTCTGAGCACAAAACACCATTTCAGCACTTTCAATAATTTTCTCTAATGGCTGTGATTTTCCTTGGAAATCGCACACAATTTTGTTTTTCCCCATATCGCTTTCTCGTGCTAACATAGGTCTATATTCTCAGTTGTTTTTTTTTTTTTTCCTAAATAAAGTAATCTAACTCTGTTACTAGTGCACATCACAGAACAATTTACAGCGAATACGACACACTCATCGCTTTATGCTGGCTGGAGCGAACTGTCAGTTTTCCTGATCCGTTCTGGTTTGTTGCTATCCTGATCAAGAACACGAACAGACTGTGTGTGCCAATTTTAATTACATCGTACAAGTGGATTCATGATAGAGCGCACATTAAATATGACATTTACACATGGCCCAGAAGTATAGGTTGTTGCAGTAAAATGGTGTTGGCTAAATAAATTAAGGTAGCAACTAGCGAGCAGCAGATGGTATGAACAGATCCAAATCACTAGTAAATCTGCTGTATGCCCTTTTTTACAATGTCTTATATAATATATATATATATATATATATATATATATATATATATACATATATATATATATATATATACTCATCGGCCACTTTATTATTTACACATTGCTAGAGGACCCACTTTTGCCTTCAGAACTGCCTTCATTCTTCATGGCATATTCAACAAGGTGTTGGAGACATTCCTCAGAGATTTTGCTCCATAGTGACATGATAAACATCACGCAGTTGCTGCAGATTTGTCGGCTGCACATCCATGATGCCAATCTCTATTTTAACCACATCTCAAAGGTTCTCTATTGGATGAGATCTGGTGAGTGTGGAGGCCATTGGAGGACAGTGACCTCATTGTCCAGTGGTGAGATGATTGGAGCTTTGTGACATGGTGCATTATCCTGCTGGAAGGAGCCATCAGAAGATGGGGACACTGTAGTCATAAAGGGATGGACATGGTCAGCAACAATACTCGGGTAGGCCGTGGTGTTTAAATGAAGCTCAGTTGGTGCTAAGGGGCCCAAAGTGTGGCAAGAAAATTTCCTCCACCCAGGGGTCAAGTCCTGGGGAAAAAAGTGTGGGAACTCCCACCCAAGATCCACTCCCCCCACCAAAAAAAAACAAAAATGATACGCTCATATGCACGAACACTTCAAAAGTGGTATTTTTCATCCAATTTTCGTATTGTGTGTATGAAGCTTAACTGTTAGGCCGCGTACACACGGGCGGACTGTCCGCCCAACTAGGTTCGTCAAACAGTTTGACAAACAGTCCGTTCAAAATTTGCATGAGCGGACTTGACCACACACGACGAACGAACAGTCCGCTGAAAACTTGCGCGATGACGTGAACGGCACGTACGACGGGACGAGAAATTCGGCGTCCGATACACTGCAATGCAACCTTCGCCGTGTAAATCCTTTCTGAGCATGCGCGGAACTTAGTTTGACGAACAAGCCTACACATGAGCGGACTGTCCGCTCAAACCAAGTTTCAGCGGACAGTCTTACGGAAATTCCGAAAAACTTTGTTCGTCAGACTGTCCGCTGAAACTGTCCGCTGAAGCCCACACACGAGCGGACTGTCCGCTGAAACACTGTTCAGCGGACAAAGTTGGACGAACAGTCCGCCCGTGTGTACGCGGCCTTAGTATAAAAAAAACAAAAAAACAATCCTCAATAAACATAAATATGGTAATTCTCTGAATAATCAGCATTCATTCAATTGTGCTTCCATGCAAATGTGAACATCATGTTCTGATCTTTATTGGGGAATTTTATTTTGTATATAGAGTGTTTATGTGGTGAGTTTACACTTTTCATTGAACAGAGTTTGGATAACACAGGGTTAAACGGAAAGGTCATAAATTATTTGCACATTATCTGGACAGAATGCTTGGGGAGATAGTGATGTGTTCCTGCTTAGGAGATGTATGTTAGCTTGGGGGGCTGCAAACTCTGCAGGGGCTCCAACACACACTCGCTGCTATTCCAACCCTTCACATATTTCCACATAAACTTCCCTCCTGGCATTAAACTTTGCCGGGTATTGTACTCAGCTTACCACCCCAAACTTTTGTTCCTCCCTCAGCTCACCTCTCTCCCTGCATGTCTTGTGAGCAGAACAGCTGTGCTCCTCCTCTGGGTTCTCTCATCATATGGCACTGAAGATAGAGGAGGGGGGGATTCAGCGGGACACACAGAGCAAGTATGCAGGAGACTGGGGGGGGGGGGTGAGGAGACAGAAAATCAGGAGGGGTCGGCGGGGAGGAGCGCATCACGAGAGGTCTGACTAAATACAATCTCTTAGCAGCAGGGACCTGATCTACCCATCAGCTAGCTGTGATTGACAGGTAGATCGAAGAGGAAGCTGTCATGGGGCCCCCTACTGGCAATGCCTGAATGGTCAGTCCACCCCTGGTGTGCGGCACTTAGTATTGCGAGCTGTGTCAGCGGCTGCTGGTGTAGCACCTGCCACACAGCTCCCATACTTCAAAATCTTGCAGGACGCAGCTGCTAACGGGAACTGAGTTCCTGTTGTAGAAAAAGTACAGGAACTCCGTTCCCAACGCGTTCCTGCAGGACTTGAGCCCTGCCTCCACTCCATTACACCACCACCACCAGTCTGAACCGTTAATACAAGGCAGGAGGGATCCATGCTTTCATGTTGTTTACAACAAATTCTGACCCCACCATCTGAATGTCACAGATGCAATCAAGACTCATCAGACCAGGCAACGTTTTTCAAATCTTTTATTGTCCAATTTTGGTGATCCTGTGTGAATTGTAGCCTCAGTTTCCTGTTCTTAGCTGACAGGAGTGGCAACCGGTGTGTGGTCTTCTGCTGCTGTAGCACATCTGCTTCAAGGTTTGATGTGTTGTGTGTTCAGAGATGGTATTCTGTATACCTTGTATGTAACGAGTGGTTATTTGAGTTACTGTTGGCTTTCTATCATCTCCAACCAGTCTGCCCATTCTCCTCTGACCTCTGACATCAACAAGGCATTTTCCTCCACACAACTGCTGGTCACTGAAAGTCCCCCCTTCCCCCATTTTTCTCCTCCTTTGTGGGTTCTAGTATTTAAATTGGGGAGTGGGGACTGATACCAAGGTGAATCGAGACACAGGAACACGACTGTTGTACTTTTCCTTCACCTCTTCTTCTTGTGGCAGCTCTAAAATGTTGGATCTCCTGTCAATGTTTGTTTGGTGATCACCAGGTCTTATAGAGAGGATGAGCACAGACACAGCAAACACTTCAATGGAATTCTAGTTCTTTCCTAGTAATTCCAAAAAAAGACCAAAAAAAGTTTAAGCTATACATACAATTTAAGTTATTTTAAGTACATTTTAGGACTTGTTTGACATTTGCAGTTTTCTCATTAGTTCCAGTTGACGTCTTTAGTATCTCTTTATACACTTTATACACTATTACTGATAAAAGATGGAGACATCAGACGTTGTGCACCTTCCATTACTGCTCACGCCATCATTATATATAATTTGTGATGGCTCTCGGGGCCCTACTCTTATGCACATTTCATACAACATGTTGTAAAGAACAGACGCCTGCCATTTTATATATATATATATATATATATATATATATATATATATATATATATATATATATAAAAGCGTTTATTTTATTTCGTTTTATAATAGGCAGTTGTGTGCCAATTTCACAGCTCTTACATCTATTTCAAATCAACGATATTGCACTTGCAATTGAGTTTTCTTTTTTTACTCTTTCTCTTTGCAGAAATGACTTTCTTCTACATTATAGTTACTTTCATTTTTTTCTTAATTGCCACCTCCATTGGGCTGATATAGCTCTGTAAATTCAGCTCTTCAGAAACAAGGGCCCCTTTGTGATAAAAAAAAAATTAACTGCTGGATTGCTCCTTGTACTTGTTGGTTCAGTGTCATCAGCTTTAAAGTGTATTTAAAGTGGTTGTAAAAGCAGAAGGTTTTTTATCTTAACATATTCTATGCATTAAGATAAAAAGCATTCTGTGTGCAGAAGCCCCCCCACCCCCCCCAACTCTTGGCTGCCCGGGGCTCTCCCCCCTCATTGGCTGAGACAGCAGCGTGGCGCCATTGGCTCCCGCTGCTTTCAATTAAAGTTGGTGAGCCGATGAGGAAAGAGAGGGGGCAGGGCCTGGGCGCTGCTCTGTAACTGAACAAGCTGCTTGCAGTGGGGGCACTCAGCAAGAGGCAGGGGCCAGGAGAGCCAAAGGGGACCTGAGAAGAGGAGGATCTGGGCTGCTCTGTGCAAAATCAACTGCACTCAGCAGGTAAGTATAAGGCCTCTTTCACATGAGCGATCCGTTCAGGTCCGCCTGTCAGTTTTTTAGGCGGACCGGAACGGACGCTCCATAGACCTTTATGGAGCATCGGATGTCAGCGGTCACATGTCCCGCTCTGACCCGAGAAAGTGTGACGGAGGAAAAACCTACTTTTCCATCCGTCTGCGTATCGGATCGGGTGATGACAGACTCTGCGGCTCGTCGTCATCCGATCTCCCATAGGGGAGAGCGACGCTCTGACAGGTCCGTCCCTGCACAGTGTGCAGAGATGGACCTGTCATCTTCCTGCTCAGTGGGGATTGACGGCGCATTCCCCGCTGAGCAAGCGGATGTTCACGGGATCATGGATCCGCCCCGACTGATGTTTGCCTTCAGTTTGTTTCATCAGTTCAGTCACGTTTTTTCAAAGAAAAAACAGATCAGTTTACATCATATTCATCAGTTTTTACATCAATTTTTACATCAGTTTTTCATCAGACTTTACATCAGTTTTTCTACAGTTTTTCATCAATTTTTACATCAGTTTTTCATCAGACTTTATATCAGTTTTTTAACAGTTTTTACATCAGTTTTTCATCAGACTTTACATCAGTTTTTCAACAGTTTTTACATCAGTTTTTCATCAGACTTTACATCAGACTTTACATCAGTTTTTCAACAGTTTTTCATCAGTTTTTACATCAGTTTTTCATCAGACTTTACATCAGTTTTTCAACAGTTTTTACATCAGTTTTTCATCAGACTTTACATCAGTTTTTCAACAGTTTTTCATCAGTTTTTACATCAGTTTTTCATCAGACTTTACATCAGTTTTTCAACAGTTTTTACATCAGTTTTTCATCAGACTTTACACCAGTTTTTCTACAGTTTTTCATCAGTTTTTACATCAGTTTTTCATCAGACTTTACATCAGTTTTTCATCAGTTTTTCATCAGTTTTACCTCCGTTTTTTCATCAGACTTTACATTAGTTTTTTAACAGTTTTTACATGAGTTTTGCATCAGACTTTACATCAGTTTTTTCTACAGTTTTTCATCAGTTTTTACATCAGTTTTTCATCAGCCTTTACATCCGTTTTTCATCAGCCTTTACATCAGTTTTTCAACAGTTTTTCATCAGACTTTACATTAGTTTTTCATCAGACTTTACATCAGTTTTTCAACAGTTTTTCATCAGTTTTTACATCAGTTTTTCATCAACCTTTACATCAGTTTTTCAACAGTTTTTCATCAGACTTTACATCAGTTTTTCATCAGACTTTACATCAGTTTTTCAACAGTTTTTCATCAGTTTTTACATCAGTTTTTCAACAGTTTTTCATCAGTTTTTCATCAGTTTTTACATCAGTTTTTCACCAGTTTTTATATTAGTTCTTTACATCCACTGCCCATACAAGGGTCGAATTTTGAAAGAATTTTCTTTCGGAAATCTTAAGGCTGGCTATACATGGTCGAATTTCGAAAGAATTTCCTTTTGAAAATCTGAACTTTTTTTTAAATTTGTGATCTGATGGTGCCACCATTGATTTAGAAATTCGGCCAAATTATGCCGGCCATACACGGTTCAAATTTCGAAAGAATTTTCTTTCGAAAATCGTATCTAAGAATTTTCGTATGAATTTCGCACCATTAGTGGGCTGCAGCAACAGCCAATTTTCGTGCGGAAATAAAATTTGAGGAATCGGACATGTTGGAAATTTTTAGAAAAACTAACCATTTTCTAATCAATGATGGGAGAATCGTGCGTGAAACGTAATAAGAAAAGAAAATGTACGGAGATAAAAGAAAATGTACGGAGATAAAAGAAAATTTACGGAGAGAAAAGAAGATTCCCAGCCAAGAAAATTCTTTTCTGTAGCAACATGAGGTGAAATTGAAGGCTTGGTCGGCCGAATTTCGAAAATCAATGGTGGCATCATCGGATCACAAAAAAAATGAATTTTCTGATTTTGAAAAGAAAATTAGTTCGAAATTCGACCGTGTATGGCCTGCATTAGTGCGCTGCAGCAACAGCAGATTTTTGTGCGGTAATCAAAGTTGAGGAATCGGACATGTTGGAAATTTTTTGAAAAACAAACGATTTTCGAATCAATGATGGGAGAATCGTGCGAGAAATGTAATAAGAAAAAAAATGCGCATGTGCAAGAAAAGAAAATTTACGGAGAGAAAAGCAGATTCCCGGCCACAAAAATTATTTTCTGTAGCAACATGAGGTGAAATTGAAGACTTGCAAAATGCGAGTAGGTGAGTGGAAAATTTGAGGGCTGCTCTGGGGTCTCTGCTAAAAAAAATGATAATGTTTGGGGGCTTTAAGTAATTTTCTAACAAAAATACTGATTTTAACTTGAAACTAACAAGCATCAGAAAAAGGTTTAGTCTTAAACCACTTGCTAACCAGCTACTGTATATATATATATATGCCCAAAATCCATCTGACTTTTTTTCGACGGATTTTGCTTAAACTTGTCTTGCATACACACGGTCACACAAAGTTGTCGTAAAATCCAATTGTTCCGAACAAGGTGGCGTAAACCACGTACGACGGGAGTATAAACGGGCCAATAGCCAATAGCTTTTGTCTCGTAATTTATTGTGAGCATGCATGGCACTTTGTCCGTGTCAGGAAAGGTTCCCTCCGCTAGTAATATCAATCATTTGGCATGCAGTACTGCGATCCACCAGCAGGTGTCTCCTGCTGGAATTATGTCATCTTTGGTCCGCAGTACTGGTGTCCACCAGCGGAGGGATCCTGGCAGTATGGAGCAGGTATTGCCCTCTGCAGTCAGGCGTCACATGACTGACAGCAGCCATTATAAATACCCGGCAAGTTCATATACACTTCGCCTTGGTATTGTCCTTGAGCCCTGACCTGCAGCCTGTTTGATACCTGATACCTGTTACCTGTTACCTGATACCTGTTACCTGATACCTGATACCTGTTACCTGTCACCTGTTACCTGTCACCTGTTACCTGTCACCTGTCACCTGTCACCTGTTACCTGTTACCTGTTACCTGTCACCTGTTACCTGTTACCTGTTACCTGATCCCTGTTACCTGATCCCTGTTACCTGATCCCTGTTACCTGATCCCTGCATCCCTGATCCCTGCATCCCTGATCCCTGCATCCTGCCTCCTGTACCTGTTCCCTTGTCCCCCCATCTGCTGACCTCCTATTTATGACCCCGGCCTGGCTTGACTACGATTCCGGTACTCCCTTTTGTTACATATACTGGTTTATTTACTGTTTGGTTGTTTGGTTGTTCACTTGGTTCGTATTGGTGGTGTGTTCACATTTATATGCGTTTGCTTAATAAATTTACCTTCACTTATTTGTGTCTGGTTCACTTGGTCGCAGTCACACAGTTCTGGTCACATCTGGTTCATGACAGTCCGTTGGAACTGCCTACACATGATTGGAATTTAAACAATCGGATTTTGTTGACGGAAAATTTTCTCAAACTTTGTGTGTCGGAGATTCTGACGGAAAAAGTTCGATGGAGCCCACACACAATCTGATTTTTCCGACAACCCGATCTGATCGCACATTTTCCATTGCACATTTTCCATCGGAAAGTCCGACCGTGTGTACAGGACATAAGGCTGCAGAATTGCATGGAATACACTGAAATATCAAGGACTAGCTGCAAAGAAACAGTAGGAAAGGCAGGCAAGGTGGGAAGAGAGAGCGAATGCTTTGTCTGATACTGTCGCAAGTGTTTAACAAGTGACAGACAAATAACAGTGTAAATTGATCTCCTAATTATGTTATCGATCTTCCCTTGAATTCCTAAATCTGTTTCTTTCAATTTACCAAAATTACTATTATGTTTCGGGCACACTGTGTGTCCTATTAGAATTTCCTGAAGAGTTTTGTAGGCTTATTACAACTCAAAGTGCTCTAAATATTTAGAGATTAAAATAGAGCTAAAAATGACACAATTTACAACATCAATGTAGAGTTTACGATGTGCTATCAGTAACTCTGGTATAGCAAACAGTAAGTCTGTTGACCAATGCTACACCAAACTAGTTTAAATAAGCTTTTAAATTAAAGTAAATAAGCTAACTATAATAAACATTAGTTTAAAGCAGCCTCTCTCAACCAGGGTTCCTCCTGAGGTTTCTAGGGGTTGCCTGAGCAGTGAGCAATAGAGAATTGACCTCCCACCTAAAATGACCATCAATGCAAGAGAGCAATTTTCCATTGATCACAATCATAAGGGCTTACAGCTACACTGACCACTAATGTTAGTGTCAGGACCAGGATCTCAACACACAACCTCTGCTGCATCCAGCAGTAGCTCTTCTTGCTGAGCAACCCAGGATTCTGGACAGCTCCCTGCCTAATTCCTTAGACAACCTTGCCCTGCGTCTATTTTCTTTTGAACCTTGAAGCCTTTGCTCCTCCCATGAACTTCCTATTTAAGCCATTTGCACTTCCTGTTTGCCAAATTATTGTGCTTTCTCCAGCCAATATATTGCTCCTTTGCTTACCTGTAGCTGTCCTTATCTTTACTGCGACTCGTTACTGACCTTGGTTTGTTCCTCAAGTATGCTTCTGATTGATCTAACCATGCAACCACTTGTTACTGACCTTTAATACCAAGTTGTACCGGCGCTCAACCTCCCCCTTGCTGTGCTTGAGGGTCCACTGCAATCCCAGTCTTAGTCCCCCACCAGAAAAACCAGGGTAAGTGAATGATGTATATATTTATCTTTAGAGGATTGCGCCTCCCACTCACTATTTATACTACCCCCTTCTCAATAGAGTAAGCTTAATAATACTTATATTCACTAAAATTTTGAAATTAATGTCTTGTGTATATATTTTGGATAATATGGGGGCACAGTGATTTAGTGAATATAAGTATTATTAAGCTTACTCTATTGAGAAGGGGGTAGTATAAATAGTGAGTGGGAGGCGCAATCCCCTAAAGATATATATGTTACTGACCTTTGGCTTGTTTACTGACTACGCTTCTGCTTGAATTCTACCTGCTATATCTGCTACTGGAACCCGACTCCTGAGGACCGTGACCCTGTACTAACATGCAGCAAAACTCATCTCCACCATCAGGAGCCTTGGTGAATAATGGTTAGTTCTTAGACCCCCCACCTTAGGTGAGCCTGTGTCATCCGCCAGGGTGACCTGTTTGTGTATTTTTTCAGCTGGCCAGTGGGAGTCTCTCTACTCATATAGCTACTTTTCTCTGTGCCTGACCCTTGACCTTGGCAGTTAGGGCACACACAACTAAATTTACTATATGAGTTTCTTTTTGTTGTTATTATTATTAATTTTGTTTTAGGTAATTATCTTGTCGTATTCAGGAGTTGGGTGTTAAGGAAAGGATCTAGCCTAGGTGTCATATACGAACCACATCAACCTGGTTCCTTTGTTTAGCTGTGCTGATATCCAAGGATTGTAACTGTTCTAATAAAGAGGTTGGAGTTTTATTTTCTTTAGGTGTGAGGAAATCCTCCATTTGTTGTGTCTAATTCTCTAGGTATGACATATTCTTTATTATTTTCTGTAAGACTTTGTACAATTTACTGTTAATGCTAATGTACTGTGAGTTATAGGTGTATTTATTTTTTGCAGAACTTTTTTGAGAAATTTTAGTAATTTCAGGAGTTCTTTGGAGGTAAAAAAAGTTGAGAAAGGCTGGTTTAGAGGGACACTTTAATACAGGGTTTCTCAACCAGGGTTCCGTGGAACCCTAGAGTTCCTCTGGAGGTTACTAGGGGTTCCTTGAGCAATGAGCAATTTCTTCCTCCCACTGACTCAATTTTTCCCCCAAAAACCACAAGTGTATGGACCATTCTTCGCATTGAGCATCACACTAATGAAAAGGTTGAGAAAGGCTGCTTTGAAGCAATGAAAACATATACATGCCTACATATAAATATTACAAAGGTAATTTTACCATATCTAAATGACCTACTATGGTGTACTAATTGCCAACAAGAGGCGTTTATTATGTACTCGTACCCAACCACTGCTTTAGAGGTGGTTCACATGATGACCTGGAGCCATAAAATAGCTTCCAATTCATCCCAAAGGTGTTCGGTAGGGTAGAGGTCAGGGCTCATTGGAGTTCCTGTGACAGACCCAACCAGGACAGGGGCTTTTGGAGGTGACTGCAGGGTAGCTTCTTGCCTACTAACTATGGGCCCTGGCTTTTGGGAGGGCTCTATTCTTAGGAGGTGTGTGCCTGGGGGACCCTTGGAGTGGTCTTGCTTTGGATGTGGGATTGTATCCCCGAAACACACAGACTCTAGGCCCAGGATACAGATTTGGGTCCTTTGTGCCCAAACCAGCAATGACTGCTTTAGACTATAAGACTCAGGCCGCGTACACACGCGCGGACTGTTTGCCCAACCTTGTTCGTCAAACAGTTTCGGCAAACAGTCCGCTCAAAATTTGCATGAGCGGACTTGCCCACACACGAGCGGACTGTTTGACGAACAAGGTTGGGCAAACAGTTCGCTCAACTTTTGAAATGAACGGACTCGCCCACGTAAGGAGGAGGCAAATCCGCCCATTTCGAGCGCGTGTACAGGTAGGCGGGGCCCGCGAAGGAGACGTTGCGGGCTCCGCCGCCTGGAATGGGCTTAAAGGGGAACCCCAACGCCGAAAAAAATCGGCGTGGGGGTTCCCCCAAAGTCCACACCAGACCCTTGTCCGAGCACGCTACCCGGCCGGCCAGGAAAGGGGGGCGAGCGAGCGCGCCCCCCCTCCTGAGCCGTACCAGGCCGCGTGCCCTCAACATGGGGGGGTGCCTTGGGGAAGGGGGGGCCGCGCGGCCCCCCCACCCCAAAGCACCTTGTCCCCATGTTGATGAGGACAAGGGCCTCTTCCCGACAACCCTGGCCGTTGGTTGTCGGGGTCTGCGGGCGGGGGGCTTATCGGAATCCGGGAGCCCCCTTTAAGAAGGGGGCCCCCGGATACCGGCCCCCCACCCTATGTGAATGAGTATGGGGTACAATGTACCCCTACCCATTCACCTGTGAAATAAAGTACAAAAAAAAACACAACACAGGGAAAAAATATTTTATTGCACAGCTCCGGGGGTCTTCCGTCTTCGGGGGTCTTCTCGCCGGACTCCTCCGCTATCTGTGTGTAGCTCTTTTACTAGCGGAGGAGTCCGGCTTTCTTCCTCCCCGCCGCCGGCCTCTTCTCCCGACTTCGGGGGTCTTGTCCCCCTCTTCGGTTCTTCTGCCGGGCCACCGCGCCTTCTTGTAGCTCTTTTGCAGGCGGTGGCCCGGTCTTCTGTCGCCGCTGCCTTCCGTTCTTCTGTCGCCGCCTTCGGTTCTTCTGCCGGGCCACCGCGCCTTCTTGTAGCTCTTTTACAGGCGGTGGCCCGGTCTTCTGTCGTCGCCGCCGCCGCCGCCTTCCGTTCTTGTTCTTCTTCTTGTTCTTCTTCTTCTTCCCCAGGAGATGTTGACACGTCGCTCCCTCCGGCCGGAATGCCAGGGACGCGCTCCGCTGCCACTTATATAGTGACAATGGGGCGGTGTCACATGGTATATGTCACATGGGTTGGTCACATGGTGACCCCGCCCCCTTACGATGTCATAGTCCCCATGTGACATCAACCCATGTGACCAACCCATGTGACATATACCATGTGACACCGCCCCATTGTCACTATATAAGTGACCGCACAGCGCGGCTCTGGCATTCCGGCCGGAGGGAGCGACGTGTCAACATCTCCTGGGGAAGAAGAAGAACAAGAAGAAGAACAAGAACGGAAGGCGGCGGCGGCGGCGACGACAGAAGACCGGGCCACCGCCTGTAAAAGAGCTACAAGAAGGCGCGGTGGCCCGGCAGAAGAACCGAAGGCGGCGACAGAAGAACGGAAGGCAGCGGCGACAGAAGACCGGGCCACCACCTGCAAAAGAGCTACAAGAAGGCGCGGTGGCCCGGCAGAAGAACCGAAGAGGGGGACAAGACCCCCGAAGTCGGGAGAAGAGGCCGGCGGCGGGGAGGAAGAAAGCCGGACTCCTCCGCTAGTAAAAGAGCTACACACAGATAGCGGAGGAGTCCGGCGAGAAGACCCCCGAAGACGGAAGACCCCCGGAGCTGTGCAATAAAATATTTTTTCCCTGTGTTGTGTTTTTTTTTGTACTTTATTTCACAGGTGAATGGGTAGGGGTACATTGTACCCCATACTCATTCACATAGGGTGGGGGGCCGGTATCCGGGGGCCCCCTTCTTAAAGGGGGCTCCCGGATTCCGATAAGCCCCCCGCCCGCAGACCCCGACAACCAACGGCCAGGGTTGTCGGGAAGAGGCCCTTGTCCTCATCAACATGGGGACAAGGTGCTTTGGGGTGGGGGGGCCGCGCGGCCCCCCCTTCCCCAAGGCACCCCCCCATGTTGAGGGCACGCGGCCTGGTACGGCTCAGGAGGGGGGGCGCGCTCGCTCGCCCCCCTTTCCTGGCCGGCCGGGTAGCGTGCTCGGACAAGGGTCTGGTGTGGACTTTGGGGGAACCCCCACGCCGATTTTTTTCGGCGTTGGGGTTCCCCTTTAAGCCCATTCCAGGCGGCGGAGCCCGCGACGTCTCCTTCGCGGGCCCCGCCTACCTGTACACGCGCTCGAAATGGGCGGACTTTCCGAGCGGGAACAGTCCGCTCATTTCGAAAGTACAGCGGACAGGCCCACACACGGGCGGACTGTTCGCTCAAACACAGTTTCAGCGGACAGTTTTTCGGAATTTCCGAAAGACTTTGTCCGTCCAACTGTCCGCTGAAACTGTCCGCTGAAAGCCCACACACGAGCGGACTGTCCGCCCAAACACTGTTCAGCGGACAGGGTTGGGCGAACAGTCCGCCCGTGTGTACGCGGCCTCAGAGCAGATGTTAATCTAATCAGCTCAAACCAACCTGATACTGGGGTCTCCTTCTATAGTCTGTTTATTAAAGTGTTATGTGTTTATTGTTCAGTTTGTCTCTCCCATTGTGTACCTCCTAGGTATGTACTTCCATTGTTAATTGAGTCACCTATTGTTTCTGTCTGTCTGCTCATCTCTTGGAGATGTGATTATTGTTGTGACCACTTTACTTTGTCATTGAACCTTTGCGGGATGATTTGTGTTTATGCTTATGATAATTTGCAATGTATTTTGTGTATCCGGGGTTGTGGACTGGGTGCCGAATGGTCTGGGCACCTAGGCTTGTTTAAGTGACTAGTTGTTGGTTAGTTCATGTTAATTCGATCACAGTCAGGTATTAGTTGCTAGATGTGGATTAGCATACTCTTTATGTTGGCTGTTCCTTAAGCCCCATACACACTATCAGATTTTCTGCTGATTTTTGTCTTCAAATTTACTGAAACTATGTAGTGCAAGGGCCTGCCTGACTGCATACAAATTGAAACTCCTAAGGTTTTACCTTATATTATATGGTTTTGGTAAATCTGAAGGAAAAAAATCAGCAGAAAATCTGATAGTGCGTATGGGACTTTAGATGTGCTGTATACAGTTTGCATTGGTTAGGATAATGTGAGCAATTTCTTATCTGATCTTGCATGGTATATATTTTGTGTGAATTTACAAAACAGGGAGTTCCAGTTCCAGTTTGCACCTAAGCTAGTGTCATCTAGTGTCTTGGGTGCAATATTCAGCTATAATACCTGTTTCCTGGTTCCAGAATGGAGGAACCCGAGCTGGGTGCTGGATGGATGGTGGGTGGTTCTATCACAGTTCCTCTACACAAAACACATCAAACCATGGGGGCAATCAGGCTATAACTGGAATGGACCTTTCCAAAATTACTGCCACAAGCTTTGTAGCGTCCAGTTGTCTTAGCCCTTGTACACACGGTCGGACATTCCGACAACAAAATCCGTCGGATTTTGTCCGACGGATTTTGTCTGAAACTGGTGTTGCATACACACGGTCGGACAAAGTTGTCGGAAAATCCGATCGTTCGGAACGTGATGACATAATTTAGTTACGACGAGACTACGTTCAGGCTAGTAGCAAATAGCTTTGGTCTAGGAATTTGATCTGAGCATGCGTGGCACTTTGTCCGATCAGAATTCTCTACAAACGATCGGACAAAGTCCGATCGGATCATGTTGTCGGAAAATTTTATATCCAGCTTTCAAACTTTGTTGGTTGGACATTCCGACGGTAAAAGTCAGATGAAGCCCACACACGGTCCGATTATCCGACAACACGGTCCGATCGGACATTTTCCGTCGGAATGTCCGACCGTGTGTACAAGGGCTAAAATGTATTTGTTTACTGAACCAGTCACAGCACTTTTGGAAACACCTAAACTCAACAATTTAAAGGATTGACAACATCCATGACCATATAGTATATCTCATGGCAGTCCAAGAATTTGCCCTCAGTAGTTACATTTCCAGCATGCCTCATGGCACAAAGGACTGTGTATATGTGTAGATTGTATTATTTTTTTTTTATCTCCTTTTCCTCATTCTGTGTGTGTGAGCTGAGGGACTTCAAACAATGCTTCATTAACCTCTTTTATCAATTTTATTACGTCTCTGGTGAAAAGTCAAGACAGAAATAAATGCCCCCTATATAACTGGAATGCGGCAACGCATGTGTCTAGAACCTATTACCTACAGCTTTATAGCTGTAACTTTTCAAAAACTGTGTCTACTAATAATATTTTGTATCTATTGAACCATCAGAGTGGAGGCATTAAACCCAGATTTATGGTTGATTTAACCTTCTTAGAGGAAGATGGAAAGGTGGCTGGTGTCAATGAATGCCTCCCATAACATTTCCAACTTAATATGCTGTCTAAATATTCAAGAAATTCAGTTTTATTATTAAGCCATGAGACATGTGAGAAATACCATATTCTGCAAAGTTTCTTCTGATGTTAACCCCACATTACAGGGTATGAAGAGTAAAAGATCTCCCATCACTTTATCCTGGATTCCTTCCAGAAGAATCAGTCTTATTTAAATGTTCAGGATTCTGGATTTTATATTTACTCAGGGAACAGAGGATAGCCGCTGACCTGCTCTGCCTGTTAACCCAGCATTTGCTTTGTGCATCTGGCCATCATGCTTGCTAATTTTTTATGACTGTTGGATATTTTCTTTGAATGTGACTTCTCCTCGGAACACTTGTATTTGAAAGCTTGGTAGTGCAACGGATAATGGGTAATGGTGGATACCACAGCTGAGAATGGGCATATGCTGGATACTACAATTGATATTGGATATAATGCTGGCTAGTTTAACTCATACTGGGTGTATTCTGGGTATTGTAACTGATATGGGCTATATGGTGCATAGTGTAACTGATATGGGCTATATGGTGCATACTGTAACTGATAATGGGTATACAGTACACTGAATAATTCAACTAATAATGGCTATGTGATGAATAGTGCAACAGGTAATTTATATATGCAGTATGTTGAATAATGTAATTGACAATGGGTGTATGCTGAATAGTGCAACTGATAATGTGTATATGTTTAATAATGTCATTGATAATAGGTACCGTATATGCTGTATAGTGCAGATGATAATAGGTATATGGTGGATAGTGCACTTATAATAGGCATGTGCTAGATAGTGCAAGTGATAATGAGTATATGCTGAGTAATGTAAATGATAATGGGTATATGCTGAATAGTGCAAATGATAAAAGGTATATGCTGGATAGTGCAGCTTATATTGGGTTAAATGCTGGATAGTTCAACTGATAATAGGCATATGCTGAATAGTTAAGCTTATTATCAGCATGGGCTGGTTTGAGCATCTGACAATCGGTGTATCCTGAATAATAAAGCTGATAATGGGTATGTGCTGGATAGTGCAACTGATATTGGGTATAAGCTGGGTAGTGCAACTGTTAATTTATATATGTTCTCATTAATGCAATTGACTAGGGGTATATGCTGGATAGTGCAACTGATAATGTATGTGACAGACCAAACTGGGACAGGGGCTTTTGGAGGGGATTAGAGGCAAGCCTCCAACTCACTGAATATGGGCCCTGGATTTTAAGGGAACACTACTCTTTGGGAGGTGTGTACCTGGGGGACCCTTGGATTGGTCTTGCTTCGGATTCAAGTCCATATTTCCCCAAAACACACAGGCTCTGGGAAACGGAGGACCCATAAACTCATTTGGAGTTTCTAAGCCCACAAACCAGCAATATCAGTTGCACTATCCAGCACATGCCCATTATCAGCTTTACTATTCAGGATACACTGATTGTCAGATGCACAAACCAGTACATACCGATAATCAGTTTAACTATTCAGCATATGCCCATTATCAGTTGAACTATCCAGCAATGGCTGCTCCAGACTGTGAGACTCAGAGCAGATGTTAATATAATCAACTCCAACACCCTGATGCTGGGGTCTCCTGATATAATCGGTTTAAGGTGTTATGTGTTAAGTGTCTTTCTCCCTTTGTGTGTCGTCTAGGTGTGCATTCCCATTGTTAATTGAGTCACCTATTGTTTCTGTCTGTCTGCTCATCTTGGAGATGAGATTAATATTGTGTCCACGTTACCATGTTATCAAACTTTTGTGTGATGTTATGTGTTTATGTTGATTAGCTTACGGTTTAATTAGATAATTGTTTATGTGTATTTTGGCTGTTCCTTGGCTATGTTAATTATCTTACTGTTTGCATAATGTGATCAAATTCTTACCTGATCTGATGTACTATTTATTCTGCGTGAGTTTTCAATAAAGAGAGTTCCAGTTTGCATCTAAGTCAGTGCAGTATAGTCTTTGATGCTCAATCTTGGATGCTCAACTATAATACCTGGTCCTTGGGTCCAGAATGGAGGATCCAAGAACTATATCTCGACAGAAACACCCAAGCTGGTTGATGGACGGTTCCACCACAATGTGTATATGCTGGATAGTGCAACTAATATTAGGTATATGCTGGATCTAATATTGGGTATATTCTGAATAATGTAATTAACAATGGGTATATGCTAAATGGTGCAACTAATAATAGGTACAGTATGTGCTGGATAGTGCAGCCGATACTGGGTATATGCAGAATAATGTAATTGTAAATGGGTATACACTGGATAGTACAATTGATAATGGGTACATGCTGGATAATTCAATTGATAATAGATATATGCTGAGTAATGTAATTGATAATGGGTATACACTGGATAGTGCAATTGATAAAGGGTATGTACTGGATAGTGCAATTGATAATGGGTATATGCTGGACAGTGCAGTTAATATTGGATTGACGCTGACCTCCACCCAAAAAGGCAAGCTTTGCTTGTCAGCCTCCTCTCCCCTCCGCTGCCACATTTGGTGCTTTTTGGGGGGAGCGGGTACCTGGTTTTGACTTCTGGCTCACTTTGGCAGGATAGAGGCACCAGCACCCAAGAGCCGTTTCAAAAATCGGGGACATCGCTGGATGCCTGGACAGGTAAATGCCCTAATAGTAAAGGTCAGCAGCTACAGTGTTTGAAGCTGCTGTCTTTTTAATTTTTGGGGGTGGGGGCTGGAACTCTGCTTTGAATGCTGCGTAGTTAAGATGATAATGGGCATGTGCTGAATAGTGCAACTGATAATGGGTATATTCTTGATAGTGCAATTGAAAATGGGTAAATGCAGAATAATGTAATTGATAATGGGTATATGCTGAATAGTGAAGCTGCTATTGGGTATATGTTGGATAGTTTTTGGATGTGTTTAAAATAGATAGTGCATCTGTAAGGAAGGTTTAGTTTATTCTATCACAAGATGACTAGAGCATGAATATATTATATGGTCCTGAGCCTAGGGTGACCACCGAACGCGCATCAGTGAATATACAGTACCTTGGGACATGCTCAGTACAGTTGTTGGTGCCAAAGAGCCTGTGAAAACTGGAACACTGCATGGAAAGATTTCTGATTGGTCCCCAGATGTTTTCTGTTAACCTCTGACCTGACCGGCATTCTGCTTTCCTGTGTTAGAGTCCACTTGTCTTGTGATCTGCTCTTGAACCTATGCTTACTTGTTATGACCTTGACCTGTCTGCTTTACTCTGCATATTACCAGCTGCTTTGTACCGCCACTGCCCAGCTCCTGCTTGCCTTGACGCCGACCATGCCTTTTTAATTGGTTATTGCCCAACTGTTTTATCCTTACTTTAATCCCTAAATCTGATCCTATCATCTGAATTGGTACTACGCTACTAACATTTTCAGAAAAAAAGTCAGAAATTACAATATCTATGCTTTACACATGAAAGGTTTTGCTTTAAGGGATATCTATTCAATACCCAAGACCAAAAATTGAATACTTTGCAACTTACCAGTTTTTAGATGTAGTGGCTACATCAGTTTTCATTTAACAGGCTAAGAATAGTTTCAGAAAGTACAGACAAAACACGTTGGTCAGGCCAGAAATGCAGTGTCCTTGTTACTTCCTGTGAGTGAAATTGGAAACACAGACAAGGTTATCTTTCTGTTTCAAACTACTAATAGCCCACCCCCCTGTTATAGAGATGAAAAGGAAGACATTTTTGAAGTCCAACCTGGGTGACAACCAAAGTTCCCTTCATAGATACAGTGGAGTGAGTGATTGCAGCCACCCGGTGAAAGGAAGTGGAAGAAAGGATTACCATGTAAAAACAAAGGAAAACAAGACGAGAAAAACATAACGAATGCAGCAAACCCATTTAAGGACTGGTGAGCTGCAATACATAACATTTCTGTGTTTAGGCAAATTTTAAGATTGAGGTAGATTAAATGTCAGCAGTAAGGGCTAAATTCATACACAGTAAGGAATGATTAAAATCTCTGTCAGCATTTTTTGCTCTCTGTGCTCTGGCTCAGCTGTTTTCCTGGCTGTTGCTGCACTAGCTGGAAGAGAACCTGGGGCACAAAACTGGCGGCCCTACCGGTGGTAGAGCTATATGCCTAAAATGCACATAAAATATGCATTAAACTCAATGTGCCAACAATGCACCACATAGATCTGAACCAGCCCCCAAGGATATTTAAAAGCTAGTCAATCAGCACATTTGGGGGGCCTGCTGTGCATCCTTAGCCACTTGTACACACTGTCGGAGATTCCGACGGAATGTGTCCTATCGGACCGTTTTGTCGGATATTGCGACTGTGTGTGGTCTGCATTGGATTGTTTCCTTCGGAATATCTGACTGACCAAGTTTCCAACTTGACCGTAAAATTTTCCGACAAAATGCTCCTATCGGACATACTCCGATCATGTGTAGCCTACTCCGACGGACAAAGTGCCACGCCTGCTCAGATCAAATTCCTAGACCAAAGCTATTGAACGTAGTCCCGTCGTAATGAAATAACGTTATCACGTTATGTACAATCGGATTTTCTGGCAATTTAGTCCGACCGTGTGTATGCAACATCACTTCCGGACCTCTTCCGGAAATTAATCTGTCAGAATTACTCGGACGGATTTGATGGCCGGAATCTCCGACCATGTGTACAAGGGCTAAGAGTCCACCTGGCACATTGCCTTCTGCTCCAGGGTTTAACCTTGAGAGGTTACTGTAAACACCAACCTTAGCCAAGACCTAAGAGTTCAGAGTGCGGTGGAGAGCTCTCCTTCTGGGAGGCCTTCCTGAATTTATTGGCTGCAGTGGTGTGCTAGAAGAGCCTAGAGGAAGCAGACTGCGGAGGTCCCCCACATGGAGGTGGTGAAGGATATCTAGGGAGAGTAGTGAAAAAAAGACAGAAACTCATGCAATGCTGTCCTGCCTTGAACTTTAAGTCTGAGTTACCACATGAACCTAAAGATTCAGTGTCCAGCCAATGTAGCAGTTAGAGTGGGGCACAGAAAGCTAGAGCGACAAGCAGGAATACCAGAGTTTGTGTTTTTGAGAAGTAACCTGCAGGTATCCTCTTGTAAACCTTCAAAACCTGTGCCTTGGTTCTTCACTCGCTTGAGAAAATACGGACTCTGGAAGAAGCATCACATCCAATAAATCCAGCAATGTACAGTGCCTTCATCCCCCAATTCCCTCTGTAGTTCCATCTGCTGGCATTTAGTTGGGATGGATGAAAACACAAAGTGCAGACCAGGCAAAAGTGTGATAGATGAGGGAGACTCTTCAGCCATGATAACTCTTCAAGAGAGCAAAGATCCAAGGCACGGCCAGAGTTAAGTATTATTTATCTTCTTTTGCAGGGCCATAGAAAAAAATATAAATACAAGGCCATTCTGGGCTACCCACTAACAGGCTAGAAGAAAGGAACAGGACTTTTCTAGTCATGTAAAAGGCCAGAAGAAAGCTGAAAAATGGTAAGTGTACCAGAAATGTGTGTGGATTGGGGCTAGTATGCTAGCAGGCTGATACTTCCTTTCCTACTCAGGAATTTGGCTTTAAGAGAGCCATAACAAAAGTTTTCATTTCCACCCCCTAACCCACATAAACAAACCTTCCCCACACTCCTCCTTTTAAATCTATTGAGTCCCAACCCTGTGTAAGCTTCAAATCAGGTGGTGTTGGAGCAGATACAGCGTTGATGATGTCCTCCTCACATGACAGTGTTTGGACCTGGTGAATGGTCATTTAGGCCCGAGCCCTGCAAGATGGGAGTAGATCACATGATCACATGGGCCCATGGATGAAAATAAGTGCAGCGGGCTGATACTTCCTTTCCTACCCTGGAGTTTGGCTTTAAAGAGAGCCATAGCAAAGTGACAGATTTTCTTTTCCACCCCCCTAACCCACATATACAAACCTTGCCCACACTCTTCCTTTTAAATCTGTTGAGTCCCAAGCCTGTGTAAGCTTCACATCAGGTGGTGTTGGAGTATATACAGATTTGATGATATCCTTCTTACATTGTCATGTAAGAAGTGTTTGGACCTGGTGAATGGACACTCAGGCCTGAGCCCTGCAAGATGGGAGCAGATCTCATGATCACATGTGCCCATGGATGAAAATAAGTGCAGCAGGAGACCAAACATAAGTGTGACAATGACGAATGCTGAAGACTCCTCAGTCATGGTAGCTCTTCAAGAGAACAAAGATCCAAAACACTGCCAGCCAAAGAGTTAAATATTATCTAACTTATTTTGCAGGGGCATGCAGGAGCTTGGAGACTGAGAAAAGTGCCATTTGTCAAAGCAGCCATCTCCTTGCTAGCTGCGGTTTTGGATGGTCGTGGAGGAAGGAGGGTTGACCTATCCAACCTTAAGACTAGCCATAGCCCTTGTACACACGGTCGGACAAAGTTGTCGGAAAATCCGATCGTTCAGAACGTGATGACGTTATTTCGTTATGATGGGACTATGTTCAGGCTAGTAGCCAATAGCTTTGGTCTAGGAATTTGATCTGAGCATGGGTGGCACTTTGTCTGATCGGAATTCTCTACAAACGATCGGACAAAGTCCGATCGGATCATGTTGTCGGAAATTTTATAGCCCAGCTCTAAAACTTTGTCAGCCAGATATTCCGTCGGAAATAGTCCGATGGAGCCCACACACGGACGGATTATCCGACAACACGATCCGATCAGACATTTTCCATTGGAATGTCCGACCGTATGTACAAGGGCTTAGACTCACACAGGAAGATGATACAAGGCATTACATGTATTTGTCACCTGGGGAACAACGGAAAATGTTATACTTACCTGACGGTAATTTTCCTTTCCTGATGCAAAGCATGACAACATACACGAATGGGAAAGGCTCCGCCTCTTGCCCAAACAGGACTGGTTATACTATATTTAAATAAGTCGCCTCCCCCTAGGCGGCATTCTCGTAACTATACTCAAATGCGAAACGCACAAGGGAGGGGCCTGCATGCTGTCATGCTTTGCATCAGGAAAGGAAAATTAAGCATCAGGTAAGTATAACATTTTCAGTTTTCCTGACACAAAGCATGACGGTATACACGAATGGGATGTAGCACGCCCACAAAACCTATAAGGGAGGGCCATGCTGAAGCGTTTGAATCAACATATCATTAGATTAGAACTGAAGTCGATTCCCCTGCTTCCAATGTTGCCTGATTGACTTTGCAATAGGCAAAAAAAGGGTTTGTATTATATGAACCTGGTTGGTATCCTATGAAATTCTGGACCTCTGAATTTTGCCCATGAGCACATCCATCTGATAAAGTGAGCTCTGCACTAGATTGATGAATTTATCTTCCTTCTGCAAGCCCCCTAGGTTACTCTGACCCGAAATAATGGCTATTGTTTTAGCGGACAGTGTAAGTCTTCTGATACTGCCAGGCCTGAAGAGGCCACTGTCTGACCTTCTAGAGAAGGACCACTTCCATGTATTTCTTCCACAGAGTCCATTACTCCAGCTTGTGGTGACGCTTGACATTTTATTTTGCACATGCCGGAAGGGTGATGTCTTGAGCCAGAAGCAAAGATGCAGACCTTCGCCTGGTGCTGGTGAAGACGAAACCTGAGCCATTTTGTTTGATTATGGTAGCAATAAGGGAGTTTACTGCTTGACGCTTGGATCTCTGAAAGAGTTCTCAAAGACGCGATATCCTTAAAGTGGTTGTAAACCATTACAAACCACTTTGACCTACAGGTAAGCCTAGATTAAGGCTTACATGTAGGTCCAAGCAATATCTCCTAAACCTTTACGGACTACAGGGGACAGCGGTGACTTCGCTGGCTCCTATGTCAGGTAAGTGACACATAATGGGCTACTATGCGATGCATAGTAGTCCATTATGCTTTGCCTTTGCAGGGAATGAACGAGGAAGTAAACTCATCAGGGTTTACTTCCTCCTTTAAGAAATACTACTTTAGTGTCACTGAACCTATTGAGGTAGTCTTGTTCAGAAGAATGACCCTAGTTGCAGTCAGGAGCAGAGGATTCATCCTGAAATTCTGCAAGATTTTCCATGTTCTAGTATACCTGGAGTTTGCCACAGGTTCCTCCGGCTTCCAAAAGGTTTCAAATAATGAAGGTGAGATCCCGCAATGAGCCTTTCTAACTTGGTCTCCCAGTTGCTAGATGTAATGTGGCTGAATTTGAATACACTTGGCTCTGCTTTGCAAGGTCTGAGATCTCAGGAAGACTAAAATAGGTTAATGCATAGCAATCATTAAAGTGGTTGTATAGGCAAATTGGGGACTTTTACCTACAGGAAAGGCTATAATAAGGCTTGCCTGTAGGTAAAAAAAAATCTCCTAAACCTGTACGGTTTAGGAGATATTCCCCTCGCAATGCACCGCTGACTGCAGCAGTGCATGCGCACAGGGGATTCCCGGCTGGAAGCCCAGCAGACGCCGGACCCGGAAGAAACGCAGAGGGAACATGTCAGCTCCCTCGGCATGGATCAGGACAGATGTCGGGGCCTCGTTCTAAGGTAAGTATTTCATAATGAGCTAGTATGCGGTGCATACTAGCTCATTATGCCTTTTGCTTTGCAGGTCAGGAAAAAAAAAATTCAGCGGGTATACAACCGCTTTAAACACATTGCGCCCAAAAGCAGATCTTACAACGCATAGCAGCAACACAATGCATAGCAATGGCATCCATACTGAAGCATCATTTTGTCGTCATAAGCAGTGCAATGAGGGGTTAATATACCTGGCAGGACCACCTACACCAGGCAACTGCCCTGTAACGGTTAAAACAGCAAACCCAAGCAATAGAGCATTAATACAGTGATCCAAAAACCTGAAAAGCCAGGCATTCCTGAGTTAATAGGAAAGACTCAACTTTGCAGCAATGCATTAATAGTCCTACAAACAAACAAAACTTTTGAGGCAAATGAAACAGACAGAACTCAACACAGCAGTTTAACCTACTTTGGTAGCGTGTATATTAACAACATAATGAATCAGACACACCATGACAGCCCATGGAAAGATTACCTGTTCTGTGCAACACCCTTCCCTGACTGGCTCTAAGGGGGGGTGGGAGAGGCTCCATACCTGACAGGTGGACACCAATCCATTCCCAGGCAGCCGCCTGGAGCTCCTGTTCACTGCTACAGTGGGCCAGAAATTACCTCAATATCATCTCGCGGGACCCTGCCGACTGAAAGCCGCATCCAGCCACAGGAAACAGACAAGGAGCCATCTTGGAAGGGGCAGCCCTGACCACAAAAAAAAAAACTTCCAGCAAGGGAAACCAACATATCCAAACTAACAAAATGTGTGTGTGTGGGGGGCCACAACTCACCAGGGAGGAGAGACTGGATCAGTCCCAACTAACCACAAGACAGAACTGTTTTACCTGCATCCAGAGACCAGTATCCCAGCCCCCCAGTATCTGAACCTGGGGGGGTCTCCCTCGTATGGAAGCTTTACAACCGAACAAAGGGGCTTAGTCACAGGAAAGAGGCTGAGCCTGTACGGCTCTTAAAGATGAATCCGGCAGGTGAGGGCAAAAATAAAAATCTTCATTGATTCACAGTTATAACCAGTTGAGCGTTTGAGGAAAAAAAAGAGAATGCCGCCTAGGGGGAGGAGACTTATTTAAATATAGTATAACCAGTCCTGATTGGGCGAGAGGCGGAGCGGAGAGGCGGAGCCTATCCCATTCGTGTATGCTGTCATGTTTTGTGTCAGGAAAGAACACAATACAAATTGAAGTGAGACTTCTTTAAGCCCTTGTACACACGGTCATTTTCCATCAAAATGCTCCGATCGGACATTCTCCGATCATATGTAGCCTACTCCGACGCACAAAGTGCCACTCATGCTCAGATCAAATTCCTAGACCAAAGCTATTGGCTACTAGCCTGAACGTAGTCCCGTCATAACGAAATAACGTCATCACGTTATGTACAATCGGATTTTCCAACAACTTTGTCCGACCGTGTGTATGCAACAGTTTCGGACAAAATCCGTCGGACAAAATCTGACAGATTTGGTTGTCGGAATGTCTGACCGTGTGTACAAGGGCTTAGAGGGTTTTTTTTTTTTATTAAGGCTTTAGTGTATTTTGCAGTGCGAAAAAAGACATGTTCCTCTGCACTTGACTAGGGTATTAATTATGTCTTGTCTTGCCATGCAGCTATAACCAGAACCCCATACCCCTCCAGTATAATAACCACGCATATTGGAGTTAATGGCCTTTAACAGCATTTTATTAACCAAAACAAGTAACCGATCAATAACATAATTAATATAGATAACATAAATGACATAAAACCCCTTGTGTATAAAAGAATGGAGCCACAAGGTCCTATAGGGCATCAAAAACAAAGATAGTACCTGCATATTACAAGGGAGAAGAGTTCCCCCAAAGTGGGCATCAAAGTGAAAAAATGAGTACAATATTGACAATTTTTTGTTCACTTTGCTGCCTAAAAACCCCACTTTGGGGGAACCCTTCTCCCTCGTGTTGTATTTTCGGGGTGAGCAGCATTCTTCCATCTCCCATTGTGTCGTTTCTATGCATCAGTTTCGGACAAAATCCGTCGGACAAAATCCAACGGATTTGGTTGTCAGAATGTCCGACCGTGTGTACAAGGGCTTACACTCAATTCCTCTTATCCCAGCATTAAGCTTGTTTCATAATTCTTTTCCTCCATGTTCCTTATGTTGCATCAACGCTTACTGTTGGCAGAAAAAAAAAATTAACCAGCAAAAGCCAATTTTATCCCAGCTGTCACTCTCTCAGACAATGTACATGTGTACTCCATTGCTCTGCCTACCAGTACCATAAATTCTCCTTCAATTTACAGAAAAACACGCAAAATGCATTTTTGATAGGATTCTCTCTAGCCATTACCTACTTTATGGAATCAGTTACAGCGAGTCTCTCAGCCTTGACAGATGTAATGCAAAATTTCATAAAAATAAATTTACTTAAACTCAAACATGGCAGTGCCTTGTTAACTCAACCGAAACCTCATCCTGAGTGATAGCTCATCTGAAACTTTGGAGCGTTGGGTAAATATTGCACTTTTGCCAAACCTTTAGCCAAGGCTGTGAAGGTTGTCCGCACTATTTGTTGAGTCGTACAGCTCTCTTAAGTGTTTTCTGCCTCTATTTGCTTACCATAGGCTTGCTATAATTGAAGTCATCCATCTGCTTTAGGGCTATTCCTTTTAGGTGCAGTACACTGTTTTGCTAAAGTATATTACCAAAGTATCATTATGCCCTTGAAGGTAGTTTCTAGATATACACATAGAGGACAGAGCTGTGATTTTATGAGATAAAAATAGAAGCAAGGAGGAAAACAGCTGTGGGACAGTGAGCTTAAAGACACAAGACAGTAATCTAAAGGAAATAACAGGTTATAGGCTTGCTAAAATGCAGCAAGAACCTTATTGGTGAAGACAAGGACAAATATACTGTATAGCCAACTCTTTGTCCTTTGTATTCTGTTATACTTTAAAGGGCATGTATACTGTTTTTTAAAGTAGAACTCCATTCTTTAGACCCCCTTCTCTCTTACCATTTTATACAGATGTTTACATTTGCAGTCTTCTTGCCTATCTGATGACACCATGGGTCCTTCCACTTCTTCACTGGTAGTGACAGTAGGCGGTCCTTCCCGCTGCAGCCCATATATGACCATGGGTGAAAGGAAAGAAAATCGCTCTATTCCCCCATCAACACTGAATGCCTCCTGCAGTGCTACTGTGTTTTGCCGGCGGGGGGGTCACACAGGAACCCTTCCCGGCTGGCAGAACGCAATTATTATTGTTAGGGGCTGTAGCCGCTGGCAGTGATCATATGGCAGAATTCCAACAGGCTGGTTTTGCCCAAGTCGATTTATTGATTCACTTGGGTACAATCAGTCTGCCCATACATGGATGAAATCACAGCCGATCCCTGCTGAATTGGCTAAATTTTAAATTGTATGGCCGACTTTACCGCCACTCAATCCAGCAGTACTCCAGGTCAGGCTGCATTATGTCGGGAAAGGAAGTCCTAAAAGTCACACATCAACGCAAAACCCTGTAAGCCCTTGTACACACGGTCGGAGATTCCGACGGAATGTGTCCTATCGGACCGTTTTGTCGGATAATCCGACTGTGTGTGGTCTCCATCGGACTGTTTCCGTCGGAGTATCCAACGGACCAAGTTTTGCAACTTGTCCGTAAAATTTTCTGACAAAATGCTCCGATCGGACATACTCCGATCATGTGTAGCCTACTCTGACGGACAAAGTGCCACGCATTCTCAGATCAAACTCCTAGACCAAGGCTATTGGCTACTAGCCTGAACGTAGTCCCGTCATAACGAAATAACGTCATCACGTTATGAACAATCGGATTTTCCGACAACTTTGTCCGACCGAGTGTATGCAACAGTTTCGGACAAAATCTATAGGACAAAATCTGTCGGACAAAATCCAACGGATTTGGTTGTCAGAATGTCCGACCGTGTGTACAAGGGCTTTGGAGGTGTATGACAGCCTCAGCCCGGGCCCCAACCAGGCTATGCCCCCAACATGTTTTACTCCACCCAGAGCTTAATCATGGGGATCATGTAATTTTTGTTGTGTGTCAGGCTGTATTATGACATACATTCAACCTGTAAGGGAACTGATGACCTGCTGTGGATGTGGACACACAGATCATTGCTGGAGCATGGAGATGGTAAGTTGTCCTTTTAAATATTTTTTAACCACCTCCAGCCTCTAGGACATACCTGTACTTCCACAGATGGAAGTGGTTATACCAGGATCATAGCTATACAGCTTCCCAATCGTTTGTACGAGGTTGGGAAGTGGGTCCGCTCTCCCACCACAGCCATTCTCCTGAGCTCTCCCCTCTTTCAACGTGGAAGGGAACTAATGGCTTGCTGTGGATGTGGGTGCACAGAGCATTGCTGGAGTATGAAGCATGGAGAGGGTATGTTGTCCTTTTAGATATTTTTTTTTAACACCTCCAGCCCTCGGGACATACCTATACGTCCTGTGGTGGAAGCAGTTATACCAGGATCAAAGCTATACAGTGGTCTGATCACTTTTACATGGCTGGGAAGGGGGTCCCCTCTCCCACTGATGCCATTCCTGGTCTCTCAACTCCCACCAGAAAGCTCAGCTGAGCACAGGAACTTCCATTACTTCTCTTCCTCCTGATGAATGATCCCGGGACCGACAAAGATTTAATCTCTTACAGATTTGATTCTTTGTTTACTGGCCAGGCAGACATTTGATCAAACTGAATCTTGGTTTGATCAGATGTTTTGGAGGGCAGAGGACGTATTCTCAATAAAGAGTAGCTGCCTCTGTCCCAACAGTAAAGTTGAATTAAAAAAAATGAAACCATCTAAACAAAATATATTTAAAAAAAAACAATGTAAAGCACTTCTATTGTCTTTGCTCACATGCAAATGCATATGTAAGCCCTGCATGTACACATGTGTGATTGCACCACTGTGAGCATCAGAGTGAGAGCAATATAATAACTCTAGCATTAGAGCTCATGTTTTACTGGTAAACTGTAAAGAGTTTTAATGTGTCTCCTATGGAGAGTTTTAGGTACCAAAGTTTGTTGCTTTTTCACAGGTGTGCAATATTTTAAATCTTGACATGTTTGGTATTGTAAAGGAAATTTCTGTATGTCATTGTATTCTATTTTGTATGTATTGTACATTGCCCTCACTGTGCACACAACACTAATAATGTTTTCATTGCATGTGTGCATTCTTTCAAGTCCTGATTAGAATTAGTCTGCCTATGTTACGCCCCTTGTTACCATAAACGTACAATTGTAATATCAATGTGATACCTACGCAATCCTGTGTATAAAAACCATCAATTGCGTCATAATAAAGCAGAACAGTTATTTGGAAAGCTGTGTAGTGTATTTTTGTGTCTGTTCCCTACTCCAGTATTTATTATTAATTTGGAACCACTAATCAATATGAGGATAGGAGTTGCCTATCTATAAATTTCCATGTTAGTATCGAGCGAGAGAATACAACTAAACAACAACACACAGCCTCCCCCAAGGAGTCAAAGGGGGAGCACAAATGTCAAGGTAAGTGAAACATTTTATGAATCAGTAATTGACCGGTATTATTCCTCTGCCTAGAGTACAACTTTAACATGCACGGTAGAGGAACTGATGATAATATTATTTTCAATGCAAAATCAGAATGATTACATACATACTTCCTGCAAGCTCCGAACATCATAGACACACCCCATTGGGGTGCATGATTACATGATTAGCTTTGGTTTAACCTTCCGCGCACTCTTCTACTTCACTTCTTAGAGTCCCAAACCTGTGTAAGCTCTGTATCAGGTGATGTTGGAGCATATACAGGGTTGATAAGGCCCTCCTCATATAAGAGTGTTTGGAACGGACGAATGGCCCGAGTCCTGGGAGCAAGTCACATAATTCCCAATATTCGGATACAGTATAGAGATGGGGAAGTGGTGGTTAATCATGGGAAGCTGAGTGAACATGTGGGTTGAGGGGCAGGAAAAATGGTCAGCCCTCACGCATGTCACTTCATGGAATCTCTTTGAAAAAATGTCATTTAAAATCGCTTGCGGCTGTAATGTATTTCCTGATTCTGGCAATATACATAAAAAAATCATTGAAAAAAATGGTGTGGGTCCTCCACCCAGTCCATTACCAGGACCTTCAGGTCTGGTATGGATATTAGGGGAAACCCCATGCCAAAATGTAAAAAAAAATAAAAAAATGGCGTGCCCCCCCCCCCCAAAATCCATACCAGGCCTGACCTGGTGTGGATTTTTGGGGGGACCCCCACTGCTTTTTTTTTTAATTCCCTTAACCAATTAACCAAGTTCCACTTAAAGTGGGGTGCCCCCTAAAAAAAAAAAAAATTAAAAGTCAGCAGCTACAAATACTGCAGCTGCTGACTTTTAATAATCGGACACTTACCTGTCCCAGGGTCCAGCGATGAGGGGGAACGAAGCCCCCCCTCGTTCCCCACTCTGCTCGCGGCACCATCATTCGTACTGTGGGCACCTGGCTGTGGCTTCACAGCCGGGCACCCACTGCGCATGCACGAGCGACGCAGGGCGCCGTGATACGCCGCACAGTCACCTGGGACACGTGACTGGTCCCAGGTGACTGTGCGGCGCGCGAGGGGAAGTGATGTCACCAGCCCGGGCAAGGAAGAAGGCAGACTACGAGGGACCCCCTAGCAACAGGTATTTAGAGGTAAGTATAATTTTTTATTTTTTTCCAATTATTTTATTTTTTATTTTTTAAAAGAATTTTAAAGAATTTTTTATTTTTTGGTGGCAACACCACTTTAACCACTTCAATACATTGCGTTATATAAACTACACTGCCTGCATTGACTGAATATAGAGTTTACACTGAATACATAGGCTATGCTAAATATATAGTATATATACAGCATTTCACAAAAGTGAGTACACCCTCTCATTTTTGTAAATATTTTATTCTATCTTTTCATGTGACAAAGCGAAATTACACTTGTCTACAATGTAAAGTAGTGAGTGTACAGTTTGTATAACAGTGTAAATTTGCTGCCCCCTCAAAATAACTCAACACATGGCCATTAATGTCTAAACCGCTGGCAACAAAAGTGAGTACACCCCTAAGTGAAAATGTCCAAATTGTGCCCAAAGTGTCAATATTTTGTGTGGCTACTATTCTTTTCCAGCACTGCCTTAACCCTCTTGGACATGGAGTTCACCAGAGCTTCACAGGTCACCACTGGAGTCCTCTTCCCCTCCTCCATGATGACATTACGGAGCTGGTGGATGTTGGAGACCTTGAGCTCCTCCACCTTCCGTTTGAGGATGCCTCACTGATGCTCAATAGGGTTTAGGTCTGGAGACATGCTTGGCCAGTCCATCAGCTTTACCCTCAGCTTCTTTAGGAAGGCAGTGGTCATCTTGGAGGTGTGTTGGGGGTCATTATCATGTTGGAATACAGCCTTGCGGCCCAGTCTCTGAAGGGAGGGGATCATGCTCTGCTTCAGTATGTCACAGTACATGTTGGCATTCACGGTTCCCTCAATGAACTGTAGCTCCCCAGTGCCAGCAGCACTCATGCAGCCCCAGACCATGACACTCCCACCACCATGCTTGAATGTAGTCAAGACACACTTGTCTTTGTACTCCTCAACTGGTTGCCGCCACACACACTTGACACCATCTGAACCAAATAAGTTTATCTTGGTCTCATCAGACCATAGGACATGGTTCCAGTAATCCATGTCCTTAGTCTGCTTGTCTTCAGCAAACTGTTTGCGGGCTTTTTTGTGCATCATCTTTAGAAGCGGTTTCCTTCTGGGACGACAGCCATGCAGACCAATTTGATGCAGTGTGTGGCATATGGTCTGAGCACTGACAGGCTGACCCCCCCCCCCCACCCCCCCACCCCTTCAACCTCTGCAGCAATGCTGGCAGCACGCATACATCTATTTTCCAAAGACAACATCTGGATATCACGCTGAGCACGTGCACTCAACTTCTTTGGTCAGACACGGCAAGGCCTGTTCTGGGCGGAATCTGTCCTGTTAAACCACTGTGTGGTCTTGGCCAGCATTCTGCTGCTAAGTTTCGGGGTCTTGACAATCTTCTTATAGCCTAGGCCACCTTTATGTAGAGCAACAATTCTTTTTTTCAGATCCTCAGAGAGTTCTTTGCCATGGAGGTGCCATATTGAACTTCCAGTGACCAGTATGAGAGCGTGATAACACCAAATTTAACACACCTGCTCCGCATTCACACCTGGGACCTTGTAACACTAACTAGTCACACCGGGGAGGGAAAATAGCCAATTAGGCCCAATTTGGACATTTTCACTTAGGAGTGCACTCACTTTTGTTGCCAGTGGTTTAGACATGGCTGTGTGTTGAGTTATTTTGAGGGGACAGCAAATTTACACTGTTATACAAGCTGTACACTCACTACTTTACATTGAAGCAAAGTGTCATTTCTTCAGTGTTGTCACATGAAAAGATATACCGCATTTATTGACATATAACATGCACCAGCGTATAACACGCACCCCAAGTTTAGGAGGGCATTTTAAGGAAAAAAACTTTTAGGACTGAAGCTTAAGGAAAAAAACTTACATTTAAATGCTCATCAATGCAGCCTTATCAGTGTCCACCTGCAGCCTTGTCCATCATTGCAGAATGATCAGTGTCCATTTGCAGCCTTTCCCAGTGCCATTTACAGCCTTGCCCAGTGCCGTTTGCAGCCTTGCCCAGTGTCAATTGCGGCATATAAATAGCCTTGCCCAGCGCCGTTTGCAGCCTTGCCCAGTGTAATTTGTGGCACGTTTAAATTTGCCGCCGCTGACACAGACAGAGCCTATGTACTCAGCTGTACTCGTGTGGGCTCGATTCGTAGTCCTGCCCAGTCTGGGCGGGACTGCGAGCCGAGCCGAGTACACAGTACACTTGGCTCGGTCTTTATCAGCAGCGCTTGCTCCAGAGACAGCAAGGAGGTGGGACGGCTTGACTGCGAACGGAGCCGAGCGGCGGCGCTCAGTCTTTTTTGCCAGCGCTCTGTATTTTTTGGCACCGCTCGGTATTTTGCTGCGCCGATCGGAACTTTTCGGCGCCGCTCTTTTTTGGCTCACAGACAGTGGGGATTGGCGTATAACATGCAACCACGATTTTCCCACAATTTTACGGGGAAAAAAGTGTGTGCTATATTCCGATAAATCCGGTAATAAAATAGAGATTTATATATATATTTTTAAACATATCCTGCCTGAGCTCATTGTTACCCTGAGCGGAGAAGAAATATATATTATATATCATCATATATTGTCATCAATGTTTTGAAATGAATAGTATGCCGTTTGCAATAAACTTTGCATAAAATATTTCATTTGCATTTAATTTTAATGGTTAAAAAAAAATGTCAGGAAAAATGATCGGCCCTCACGCATGTGACTTCATGAAATCTGGCCCTCTTTGAAAAAAGTTTGGACACCCCTGGCCTAGTCCTTCCCATGTTCTTGATTTCAGCTTTATAGTGAGGCTTTGCAGCTCCGAGGTTCCCTGCTGCATTATATGTTTCCTTCCACTGGCCTTCACATTCTGCATTGACATAGGAATCAATGGGAAAGCCAAGGGATGCAAAGGGGCCATGCTTACTTGAATGATTACGCGATTCCCCTTAAAGGGTAAGCATTAAACACCTTCTTTTCCAGGTAGCATTTTTTTTCACATTTTCTATCCACAGGAAAGTTCACTTTATGAAGAACAAAGATTGCTAATGAGAGACACAAATAAACAGAAGGCACGCACAATCACGGGTTCTTATAAGGTTAATTTGCTGGGCCTGGCATATTTTGCTAAGTGCTCTTATGATTTCCTCATCTATCAGCTCCCAAAGACGGGTAAATAGAATTTTGGAGAAGTTTTCATTCTGCAGCTGAAGGCTGATCAATTTCCTTCGGTTCAAAAGATATGTAAAAGCCAACTAACTGTATCATAAACAATTTAAATGACTTTGCCCAAACAAAGGCAAATAATAAATCAATATTTCATCAGTGAAACCAAGAGCAGGAGGTGGAAATATAATAATTTTATTTACACTGCAAAATGTTATTATTTCCCTCTGTGGAGTAGCAATTAGAAGGTTAGAATTTAGATGGAGAAAATCAAAGTGGGTGATAAAATTAAGAGTACCTGTCACAAACCTGGGTATTTGCAATTGAGGTTATGATTAATAAAATGCTTAAGGCAAGGTTACCTTTATTGATGCAATGCCGAATCAGGCAGAAGATCCAGAGAAAAAGACATCTAAAATGATATGCAAATTGAATCCTTTACTTTGAAAGGTGATCTTGACCCCACCCCTCCTGTCTGTAGGGTGTCTCTATTAAAGCTTGTTGTGATGGAAGGCCTCACTGACCTTTAGGGAGGCCCAAGACGCATGGAGGTGATTAAAGCTTAATTTGTTGGGGTTGGCTCAGGAGGCATGGACGTGATCCAAGCTTAGGAAAGGCGGAGATCTGCATGTTACTTCAGCTGCTTTTAATTTTTGAAATGACACATTTCCCCGATAGGAAAGAGAAGTACAGCCAAAGCTCGTTTGGCTGTACTTCTCCTGTAGATCACAGGAGTGCAGTTCATTCTGCACTCCTGTGACCCATTTTCAGCAGACTGTGGGCCGAAGCCCGTTGCCGGCTGATGTTGCAGATCCGGTCCAGGCCGGGGAAAGATCACGACAATATGATCGGGATCCACCCACAATCCTTGACCGGCACCTTGATCAGCCTCTCAGAGAGCCGCGCCGCCCCCTCCACAGCCCAGCTCTTTGGTGAGTGCAGTGGGAGCAGAGCAGAGAGGAGGTGACTGACAGTCACCTCCTCTCTGCTCACATATCTCTGAGAACTGAGCGAGCAGCATGGTTTGATTGCTCGATTCTCAGTCTAATGCCTCATACACACGGTCAGATTTTTCAATGGAAAATGTTCGATGGGAGCCTTTTGTCAGAAATTCCGACCGTGTTTAGGCTCCATCGCACATTTTCCATCGGAATTTCCGTTGCACAAAATTTGAGATCTGGTTCTCAAATTTTCCAACAACAAAATTCCAATGCGTACACAATTCTGACGCACAAAGTGCCATGCATGCCCGCAATCAAGCAGAAGAGCAGCACTGGCTATTGAATTTCCAACTAAGTTTGTGTGACCGTGTGTATGGAAGACAAGTTTGAGCCAACATCCGTCGGAAAAAAAACATGGGATTTTCTTGTCAGAATGTCCGATCGTGTGTTCGCGGCATTAGAGATGGCAGGGGACAGATACAGCACTGATCCTGCATCCACCTAGGTAAGTATGATTCTTTAAAAAAAAAACTATACTTCTCTTTTAAGGTCTCATGCACACAGGACATTTTCCTAGACCCTCCTAGAAGCCTTTCCTCTTGGCAGCAGCCTTTTCCCAATGAAAAAACTTTTTCAAAAGGCACTTGACGGGCAGGCATTAAACCACCTATTTAAAACCCCTAAAAACCAGCACCACCACACCTCAACTGTGTATAATGCAAGTTCGGTTTGCAGTGTGGCCACATTAAGGTGAATGGGCCACATTTGGCAGATAGTACTGCCCACTGTGTCATGTGTACGCCCCCCCCGGGTTGGGGGGCAGTACAAATGTGACTCCAGTCCCCCCCCCCCCCACCATAAGTGTAAAAAAAGGCCTTAGCCCCTGTACACATGGTCGGGGATTTCGACAACCAAATCTGTCGGATTTTGTCCGTCGGATTTTGCCGTCGGATCTTGTCCGAAACTGCTGCATACACACGGTCGGACTAAGTTGTCGAAAAATCTGATCATTCAGAACGTGATGACGTAATTTCGTTACGATGGGACTACGTTCAGACTAGTAGCCAATAGCTTTGATGTAGGAATTTGATCTGAGCATGCGTGGCACTTGGTCCGATCAAAATTCTCTACACATGGTCGGAGTATGTCCGATCGAACCAGTTGGGCGGAAAATATTTCCAACAAGTTGGAAAATTGGGTCCGACGGATATTCCGACGGGATCAGTCCGATGCATACCACACACAGTCGGATTATCCGAAAACACGGTCCGATAGGACACATTCCGACGGATTCTCCGACCGTGTGTACAAGGGCTAAGAAGACATTTTAGAGAGGTTTAATCCTGCTCCAGTATTACATTTATTTGTGTCTAGGAAACAAGAAGAGGAACTGGAAAAGAACTGAAAGGGAATATTTTCTAATGTCACACAAATGGCTTTAACTGGAGACAAAAACAAAAAGAGGAATATGAATGGAACAGAAAATGAAATCTTTCCAGTGGAACACAAATGGTAGAAAATACCCAGTTGGACTATTAACTATTCCCTACTCTATCCAAGAAAAAAAAAAATTTGGGCTTTAACTGGAGACCCCCGCTTTATTGTTCCACTATAACATCCGTTTGTGTCTAGGAAACAAAAAGAGGAACGGAACAGAAGAAAAAATTAACTGAAAGTTCCCCAATGGAACACAAATGGCGGAAAAATTCCCGGCTGGACTTTTAACTATTCCCTACGCTATCCAGAAAAAAAAAAAAAGTTTTGGCTTTAACTATTTCCTACTCTATCGAAGAAAAAATAAAAATAAAAAAGTTTTGGCTTTAACTGGGGATCTGCTTCAATATTCCACTATTACTTCCATTTGTGTCTCAGGAAACAAAAAGAGGAATAGGAACGGAACAGAAAATTACGTGAAATCTCCCCAATGGAACACAAGAAAATACCTGGCTGGACTTTTAACTATTCCCTACTCTATCCAGTTGTACTATTCCCTACTCTATCCAGTAAACAATAAAAACTTTTTTTTTTTAATTGGCTGTAACTGGAGACCACGCTTTATTGTTCCACTGAAACATCCATTTGTGTCTAGGGAACAAAAAGAGGAACGGAAATGGAACCGAAAATTAAGTGAAATTCCCCAATGAAACATAAATGGTAGACAATACTTTTAACTATTCCCTACTCTATCCAAAAAAGTAAAAACATAAAAATAGAAATGTTTTGGCCTGGCTGGACTTTTAACTATACCCTACTCTATCTAGCAAACAATATATATTTTTTTAAATTTGGCTTTAACTGGAGATCTGCTTCAATGTTCCACTATTACTTCCATTTGTGTCAAGGAAACAAAAAGAGGAATGGGAACGGAACAGAAAATAAAGTGAAATCTCCCCAATGGAACACAAATGGTAGAAAATACCCAGCCAGACTTTTAACTATTCCCTACTCTATCCAAAAATTTAAATAAAAAAGGTTTTGGCTTTAACTGTAGACCCCCTCTTCAATGTTCCAATATTACTTCCAATTGTGTTTAGGAAACAAAAAGAGGAATGGGAACGGAAAAGAAGGTTATGTGAAACCTCCCCAATGGAACACAAATAGTAGATAATTACCCAGCCAGAATTTTAACCATTCCCTACTTAAAAAAAAAAAAAAGAAAAAAAGGTTTGGGCTTTAACTGAAGAGCCCCCTTTCAATGTTCTACTATTACTACCATTTGTGTCTAGGGAACAAAAAGAGGAATGGGAATGGAACACATAATTAAGTGAAATCTCCCCAATGGAACACACATGGTAGAAACCCACCCAGAGTTTTAACCATTCCCTACTCTATCAAAAAAAAGTTTGGGCTATAACTGGATACCCTCTTTCAATGTGAATGGAACAATATAGGGCACATTTAAAAGTGAAATTAAAATGTTTTTTGACATTCTCTTTGTATGCATATGTAGCTGGTTGGCTTTTATACTCAGAGGTACAGAATCATATGCAGAATTCTAACTGTTTATGCATTTCAGATGCTCGCACCAAATCCTCACGAGTCTTGTTACTCTGGCCCAACAAAGAGGAAATCTCTGCTAATGAGGATCAACTTTGCTGGCTGGGATAATTGTTGTAATGAAACTGTAGTATGAGTTCTGGAATACTGATGCCATCTCTCCTTTCATCTAGAAAAATGTATGCATTGAAAAATACATAATGCATGATGGTGTAAGGAACTTCTATATGTATGCTGCTAATTACTGAGCAATCCATGAAATAAATAAAGAATATAGACTTAAATAAGTGTTTTTAAAGACTGTTTGCTTCAGGATCTCTGACATTAAAAAGAAAAAAAGGGACACTTTGCAAAAAAAAAAGCCATCTTCTTTAATTCCCTAAAAATGGTTTGATTGTGAATCAGGAAAACAATTCCTAAACTATTCCCAGTATTTCATATTCTGAGCTCCTACTGCAATAGCTAGTTAGTCACATTCAACCAGGCCTGTTCTGTTATATATAGAATGTGTTTTGCCGTTTTTTTTTTTTTCAGGAAAGTGAAGAAACAGCACTGGACCCCCTATGGTTATCTTATTGGTATCGCTATCTTAAAGTATTGATGTTGATGCAAGTAGGCGACCGGAGGATCTCCATGGTCTCCTTGGCTTGTAGTGTAAATGTAATACTGAAGCGCCACACCGCTGCTAAAAATTCAAGATACAAACTTTATTCCAATGAAGTTCTGAAATACGTTGACTACTCTTTGGATTGTCTGGACTTGTTCTGAAGATGTTTCACTGTTTCTGGAGATGTTTCACTATTTTTTCATGAAGGTGCAGAAGTAACACTGGACCTGTGAAGTTATCTTCTTCGTATTTCTATCCTTAAGTATTGATGTTGATACAAATAGGTGACCAGAAGATCTTCTCGGTCTCCTTGGTTTCTAGTATAAAAAAAGTGAAATACAGAAGAACCACACCACTGCTAAAGAGGTCCATATACGACTTTATTCCAATAAAATCCTGGAACACATTGACTACTCTTTGCCCTTGTACACACGGTCGGAGATTCCGACAGAATGTTTCCTATCGGACCGTTTTGTCGGATATTCCTACTGTGTGTGGTCTGCATCGGACTGTTTCCGTCGGAATATCCGACTGACCAACTTTTCCAACTTGCCGGTAAAATTTTCCGACAAAGTGCTCCGATCGGACATACTCTGATCATGTGTAGCCTACTCCGACGGACAAGGTGCCATGCATGCTCAGATCAAATTCCTAGACCAAAGCTATTGGCTACTAGCCTGAATGTAGTCCCGTCGTAACGAAATAACGTCATCACGTTATGTACAATCGGATTTTACGACAACTGAGTCCGACCATGTGTATGCAACATCACTTCCGGACCTCTTCCGGCATTAATCCGTCGGAATAAGTCCGACGGATTTGGTTGTCGGAATCTCTGACCGTGTGTACGGGGGCTTTGAGTTGTCCCTTTGACTTTTATTGGAATAAAGTCATATCTGAACCAGTGGCGTGGCACTTCAATTTACATTAATGTTTTTTCAAGCAACTTCCTCAGTTCTAATACGGTTCAGAACATATCCCAATATTTATATCCACACAAATGAGTAAAGCTGATCATAGATGGTTATGGTTTTTTCTTTTTCTCATTCAGCCAGCCCTCATGAAACAGATTCCTTCATCCTCACAAGTGAGGTAGATGGAGGAACCCCCCCCCCCCCACCATGATGTTGTATTCTGTCAGTGGGATCAGTAAGATCAGCAGCTGCAGCCAATCGAGAAAAGATTTCTAAAATGTCACTTTATCAGAAGTCGATCAAATAATTTGCTTCTGTCGAGCAGGGACATCCACACACACTGATCGAAATTTGGCCATTACCTGTTGAAGTATAGCTAGCATAACTATGAAATTATGAAACCACCTAGCTCTGATGCTGAGAGATCCCAGACAGGTGTTGATTCTTTGAGTTACATGGCTGAAGGAGTGAATTTCAATCAAAATGCCAAGATAGACCCTAAATAAAATAACATATTATTATATGTTGGTTGAATTAGTTACTTGGCCTTTTTTGGTGCCACATCCCAAATGGAATATAATAAAATTTCTAAAAGGGTCTAACCCATGGAAATGGTGGGCTTTTCACAGCACAACCAGCAGAGGGACTGCTGCTCATTGGTCAAAACTGAAACACACCATTGAACATAAAGGAAAAAAGACCCTCTCCCACTGTAAATGCTTCTCTGATTGGACAAGGTGGAAATTGTGATGTCACTGCCCTACCTCTTTACTTTGTCCAACCAAAGAATTCTTTGCGTTAGCTGAAAAACTTCAAAGCGGTCCCTGAATGGCGCCCATGCCAAGCATCCAAACTCCTGTAGCAGGGCAGCCACTTTGCATAGAACCCAGAAGCAAATGGAGACCACTGTAATAGCGTTGCCTACTACAATTGTTTTGAGCTTCCACGGGGATCCCACAGGTATGCCACATACAAACTTACATAGGCCCAAGCTAGGTAAAACCATAACCATATCTAAACTTCAAAACCTTTAAAGGTGTTAAAAAAAACTTGTATTTAATACACTGTTTAAAAAAAATCTCAGTCTTTTTTCAACTGTAGGCTAAAAAATGTGCAAAGATCTGAAAAAAAATAGAAAAAGAAAAAGAGAGTATGCATATTCTTCCTCTGGATGTTAGTAATAAATAGATGTCATCTGTGAACATTACTGCAATAGTCTACTCCACGTGATTGCAAAAGGATAGTTTTTGTTCCATTAGTGCTCTCTTAAAATAAACCTGACCTGACCCATAATTGGGCCAATTTGCTGATACATATCAGCTGTAAAGTTAGAGAAGGTTATATAAAATGATCTGTTAGTCTTTACCTTGTTTTTTCACAGAAAGAAATCCCTCTTGAATAGTGATGGACGAACTTCCGACGGGACGTTTCGCGAACGCGAAACGCGAACGGACACAAACGTTCGCGAAAACGACCGTTCGCCGCGGGCTCCATTGACTTCAATGGGAGGCGAATTTCGCAAACCTTTAGGTCGAATTTGCGGCCACGGGGTAATTATTAGGGGGTAGCACGTAGTCCCACCACCTGGACAATAGCATAATACATGTATGAGGTGAATTTGGGATCGATAACTACAAGCATTTTTTTTTTATTTGGGAAATTGTTCTGACAATTCAGGACTATGGAGCTAATGAAGGCAATGGAGGAGAGGGAAGGTCAGGGACCAGGGTAGGCAAACAAGAGGGTGCAGGAGATACAGAGCACTGACAGCAGCACCGTAATACAGAGCACTGACATCAGCACCGTGACATACAGCGCTGACAGCAGCTCCGTGACATACAGCGCTGACAGCAGCTCCGTGACATACAGCGCTGACAGCAGCTCCGTGACATACAGCGCTGACAGCAGCTCCGTGACATACAGCGCTGACAGCAGCTCCGTGACATACAGCGCTGACAGCAGCACCGTGACATACAGCGCTGACAGCAGCTCCGTGACATACAGCGCTGACAGCAGCTCCGTGACATACAGCGCTGACAGCAGCTCCGTGACATACAGCACTGACAGCAGCTCCGTGACATACAGCGCTGACAGCAGCTCCGTGACATACAGCGCTGACAGCAGCACCGTGACATACAGCGCTGACAGCAGCTCCGTGACATACAGCGCTGACAGCAGCTCCGTGACATACAGCGCTGACAGCAGCTCCGTGACATACAGCGCTGACAGCAGCTCCGTGACATACAGCGCTGACAGCAGCTCCGTGACATACAGCGCTGACAGCAGCTCCGTGACATACAGCGCTGACAGCAGCTCCGTGACATACAGCGCTGACAGCAGCTCCGTGACATACAGCGCTGACAGCAGCTCCGTGACATACAGCGCTGACAGCAGCTCCGTGACATACAGCGCTGACAGCAGCACCGTAAGCAGCCCCAGGAGGAAGTCAGCACAGCACAGGGATGGTGTGATCCCCTCATAATAAGAACCCCCAGGAGGAAGTCAGCACAGCACAGGGATGGTGGGAGCCCCTCATAATAAGAACACCCAGGAGGAAGTCAGCACAGCACAGGGATGGTGGGAACCCCTCATAATAAGCAGCCCCAGTAGAAATATGACACCGCTCAACCTCTTCAAAGAGGAGGGTAGGGGCATATAGTACGGTGTGCTTTTTTGGGTCAGGGAAGTGAGCCAAATGAATTAAGAAGGTCTGTGTGCTTGATTCCAAAAATTGTTTATAGACATATACATGGTCTACTGATCACATGTGTTGAATTCCTCCGAGATCCATGCCTCATTCATTTTTAGAAATGTGAGGTAGTTAACACTGTGGTGAGCTAGGCGAGTACGCTTATCGGTCACAATCCCCCCTGCTGCGCTGAACGTCCTTTCGGACAGGACACTGGATGAGGGGCAAGCCAACAGTTCGATTGCAAATTGGGCAAGCTCTGGCCAGAGGTCAAGCCTGCCCACCCAGTAGTCTAGGGGTTCATCACTCCTCAGAGCGTCCACATCGGCCGTTAACCCAATGTAGTCGGACACCTGACGGTCTAGGCGTTCCCTGATGCTGGATCCGGATGACACCTGTCGATGGGTCGGCTGAAAGAATGACCTCATATCCGAAGTCACCAACACATCTTCAAACCGGCCTCTTCTTGCAGGCGCTGTTGGATTGGTACCCGCAAATCCTTCTCTGGGAGTGGGAATTGCTCCTCTGCCAGCGCACGCAAAAGCAGAATGCAGCATTTCTCGAAGCAAGGCCTGGAAGTGCTGCATTCTGACAGCCCTCTGCGACGGCGGTAACATTTCCGCCATTTTGTGTTTGTACCGGGGGTCTAAGTACGTTGCCACCCAGTACTGGTCCTTGACCCTCATGCTTTTTATACGGGGGTCCCTATTAAAACACTGGAGCATGAAGGCCCCCATTTGCACTAAAGTGGAAGCGGTGTGGTGGCCTGGCTCCTGCTCATCATCCAGGATAATGTCGTCCTCTTCATTCTCCTCTCCCCATCCTCGCACAACAGGGATCCCAGAAAGGTTTAAAGCATGCTCTTCTTGCTCCTGCTCATCCGCCCCGGCACCATCCTCCTCTGACTCCTCATCAGACTCCTGTTGTTGACTTGTCTCAGATAGAGTAGCCCCCCCTGGGAATTCATCCAGCATTGCGACTTCCTCATCTTCCCGCTCCTGCTCCTCCACAGCCTGATCAATGACACGACGCAATGCACGCTCCAGAAAGAAGGCATAAGGTACCATGTCACTGATGGCGCCATGGCTGCGACTGACCAGTTTGGTGATCTCCTCAAATGGCCGCAGAAGTCTGCATGTGTCGCGCATGAGCAGCCACTGGCGCGGTGAAAAAAAACCCAGCTCCCCAGAACCGTTTCTTTCGCAGAGTTCATACAGGTAGACGTTAACTGCACGTTTCTGCTGGAGCAGCCTATCAAGCATATAGAAGGTTGAGTTCCATCGCGTCGGGCAATCGCAAATAAGACGTCTGACCGGCAGATGGTGTCGCCGCTGAATGTCAGCAAGGCGAGCCATGGCCGTGTAAGATCTTCTGAAATGGGCCGAGATTTTCCTTGCCTGCCGCAAGATGTCCTGGACCCCAGGGTATTTGACAAGGAATCGCTGCACGACCAAGTTTAAGACGTGTGCCATGCACGGCACGTGCGTGATTTTGCCCTGTTTCAATGCGCTAAGCAGATTGGCACCGTTGTCACACACCACTTTACCAACTGTCAAATTGAGCGGTGTTAGCCACTCATCTGCCTGTGAACGCAAAGCTGAAAGGAGTGCCGGGCCAGTGTGGCTCTTTGCTTCCAGGCACAACAGACGCAGCACGGCATGGCAACGTCTCACCTGGCATGTGGAATAGGTTCTGGGGAGCTTGGGCGGTGCAGTGGAAGAGACGCTAGCAGCGGAAAAGGAGGAGGCAGCTGAGGAGGAGAGGGAGGAGGATGGAGTAGGAGGAGGAGAAGAAGAGTCAGGCCTGCATGCAATCCGTGGCGGTAAAACCAAATCTACACGGGTGCCACGGGTTACATGCTTGACGGCCGTCAGAAGGTTCACCCAGTGGGCAGTAAAACTGATATACCTTCCCTGCCCGTGTTTGCTAGACCACGTGTCTGTGGTCAGATGTATCTTGGCACCGACACTGTGTGCCAGAGATACATTCACTTGCCGCTGAACATGGCCATATAGCTCTGGGATGCCCTTCTCTGAGAAATACTTCCTTCCTGGGACCTTCCATTGTGGTGTTCCAATGGCCACAAATTTGCGAAAGGCCTCCGAGTCCACCAGTTTATATGGCAGTAGTTGGCGGGCTATGAGTTCTGACAAGCCAGCCGCCAACCGTTGGGCAAGAGGGTTATCCGGCGTCATCATTTTTTTACGCTCAAACATTAGGCCCACGGAAGCCTGCCTTTTTGCAGAAAAATGTGAGCTTGGCGTGATGGAAGGTGGAGTGGAGGACAATTGTGAGGAGAGAGGAGAAGGAGAAGTAGAAGACGAGGCTGGACGGTGAGAGCCTGCAGTGTGGCTTTGTGTGTTCCGTTGCTCCCACTGGGCTCGGTGATGGCTGCTCATGTGCCTTCTTAAGGCGGTCGTCCCTAGGTGAGTATTGGGCTTACCGCGACTAACGCGTTGACTGCAAAGATTGCAGATGGCAACGCTATTGTCAGCAGCGGACACGTTAAAAAAAGCCCACACTGCGGAGCCATGTGCCGGTGTCCTGGGAGCGCCAGATGTGACCGTACATGGTCGATGACTCGCTCCTGATACATTTGCAGTCTGCTTTGTCCCTGCTGTGCAATGTAAGTCATTGCTGCTTCTCCTCCCTATCTGCTGGTCCATATCTCCCTCTGAACTCCCCTCCTCTTCCTCTCTTGTGGGCACCCACGTGACATCACTAGACACGTCATCATCAACGTCACCTTCCCCACCGCTATAAGTAGAGTAGGCAGCAACACCGGGGACCAACCTCCTCCTTGGGCTGATCTGGGTACTGGCGTCAGACTGCTGAGTAGCGCTTGTTGCTACCTCCTCTTCCTGATCCAATACCAAGAGTGGCTGCGCATCAGAAATGTCCTCTTGATATGGATCGGAAAATAATTCCAGTGACTCAAGCGGAAGGTATGTGGTGGTGGTGGTGGTGGTCGTGTTGTTGGTGGTAGTGTCTTTGGGGGTGCACATAGCAGAGAGTGAAGAAGAGGGTGCAGATCGAGAGGATGAGGAGGGTGCAGAAGAGTAAGGCTGAGCGAGCCACTCAACCAAGTCTGGTGCATCCTTTAAAGTAATTGAACGCACCTTCTGCAACTTCCCACTTTGGCTCAAGCCTGTTGCTCCTGCCCTACCCCTACCACCCCTGCGGAAGGGCCTGCCTCTTCCTCTGCATGTCATTTTTTAAATGACCCTGTGACAAAACTCTTAGTCCCTATACCGCTGAAGGACTGCTGCAGTATAGGTGAGCGGTCAGCAGTGGTGCACGTCAACCCTATCTATTGTGGACCTATAGCGGTCCTTACAGAACAGCAGACTGTACCGCACTCAAGCCTATGTACCGTAGCACCCTATACCAAGTTACCAGTCCTTATAAGAACTTTTGTGGACCAAGCAGGTTGTGTATTAGTGTTTAGCAGACTGTACGTCAGTCCCTATACCGCTGAAGGACTGCTGCAGTATAGGGCAGCGGTCAGCAGTGGTGCACGTCAACCCTATCTATTGTGGACCGATAGCGGTCCTTACAGAACAGCAGACTGTACCGCACTCAAGCCTATGTACCGTAGCACCCTATACCAAGTTACCAGTCCTTATAAGAACTTTTGTGGACCAAGCAGGTTGTGTGTTAGTGTTTAGCAGACTGTGCGTCAGTCCCTATACCGCTGAAGGACTGCTGCAGTATAGGGCAGCGGTCAGCAGTAGTGCACGGCAACCCTATGTATTGTGGACCGATAGCGGTCCTTACAGAACAGCAGACTGTAACGCACTCAGGCCTATGTACCGTAGCACCCTATACCAAGTTACCAGTCCTTATAAGAACTTTTGTGGACCAAGCAGGTTGTGTGTTAGTGATTAGCAGACTGTACGTCAGTCCCTATACCAATGAAGGACTGCTGCAGTATAGGGCAGCGGTCAGCAGTAGTGCACGGCAACCCTATGTATTGTGGACCGATAGCGGTCCTTACAGAACAGCAGACTGTAACGCACTCAGGCCTATGTACCGTAGCACCCTATACCAAGTTACCAGTCCTTATAAGAACTTTTGTGGACCAAGCAGGTTGTGTGTTAGTGATTAGCAGACTGTACGTCAGTCCCTATACCAATGAAGGACTGCTGCAGTATAGGGCAGCGGTCAGCAGTAGTGCACGGCAACCCTATGTATTGTGGACCGATAGCGGTCCTTACAGAACAGCAGACTGTACTGCACTCAGGCCTATGTACCGTAGCACCCTATACCAAGTTACCAGTCCTTATAAGAACTTTTGTGGACCAAGCAGGTTGTGTGTTAGTGTTTAGCAGACTGTGCGTCAGTCCCTATACCGCTGAAGGACTGCTGCAGTATAGGGCAGCGGTCAGCAGTAGTGCACGGCAACCCTATGTATTGTGGACCGATAGCGGTCCTTACAGAACAGCAGACTGTAACGCACTCAGGCCTATGTACCGTAGCACCCTATACCAAGTTACCAGTCCTTATAAGAACTTTTGTGGACCAAGCAGGTTGTGTGTTAGTGATTAGCAGACTGTACGTCAGTCCCTATACCAATGAAGGACTGCTGCAGTATAGGGCAGCGGTCAGCAGTAGTGCACGGCAACCCTATGTATTGTGGACCGATAGCGGTCCTTACAGAACAGCAGACTGTACCGCACTCAAGCCTATGTACCGTAGCACCCTATACCAAGTTACCAGTCCTTATAAGAACTTTTGTGGAACAAGCAGGTTGTGTGTTAGTGATTAGCAGACTGTACGTCAGTCCCTATACCGCTGAAGGACTGCTGCAGTATAGGGCAGCGGTCAGCAGTGGTGCACGTCAACCCTATCTATTGTGGACCGATAGCGGTCCTTACAGAACAGCAGACTGTACCGCACTCAAGCCTATGTACCGTAGCACCCTATACCAAGTTACCAGTCCTTATAAGAACTTTTGTGGAACAAGCAGGTTGTGTGTTAGTGATTAGCAGACTGTACGTCAGTCCCTATACCGCTGAAGGACTGCTGCAGTATAGGTGAGCGGTCAGCAGTGGTGCACGTCAACCCTATCTATTGTGGACCGATAGCGGTCCTTACAGAACAGCAGACTGTACCGCACTCAAGCCTATGTACCGTAGCACCCTATACCAAGTTACCAGTCCTTATAAGAACTTTTGTGGACCAAGCAGGTTGTGTATTAGTGTTTAGCAGACTGTACGTCAGTCCCTATACCGCTGAAGGACTGCTGCAGTATAGGGCAGCGGTCAGCAGTGGTGCACGTCAACCCTATCTATTGTGGACCGATAGCGGTCCTTACAGAACAGCAGACTGTACCGCACTCAAGCCTATGTACCGTAGCACCCTATACCAAGTTACCAGTCCTTATAAGAACTTTTGTGGAACAAGCAGGTTGTGTGTTAGTGATTAGCAGACTGTACGTCAGTCCCTATACCGCTGAAGGACTGCTGCAGTATAGGTGAGCGGTCAGCAGTGGTGCACGTCAACCCTATCTATTGTGGACCGATAGCGGTCCTTACAGAACAGCAGACTGTACCGCACTCAAGCCTATGTACCGTAGCACCCTATACCAAGTTACCAGTCCTTATAAGAACTTTTGTGGACCAAGCAGGTTGTGTATTAGTGTTTAGCAGACTGTACGTCAGTCCCTATACCGCTGAAGGACTGCTGCAGTATAGGGCAGCGGTCAGCAGTGGTGCACGTCAACCCTATCTATTGTGGACCGATAGCGGTCCTTACAGAACAGCAGACTGTACCGCACTCAAGCCTATGTACCGTAGCACCCTATACCAAGTTACCAGTCCTTATAAGAACTTTTGTGGAACAAGCAGGTTGTGTGTTAGTGATTAGCAGACTGTACGTCAGTCCCTATACCGCTGAAGGACTGCTGCAGTATAGGTGAGCGGTCAGCAGTGGTGCACGTCAACCCTATCTATTGTGGACCGATAGCGGTCCTTACAGAACAGCAGACTGTACCGCACTCAAGCCTATGTACCGTAGCACCCTATACCAAGTTACCAGTCCTTATAAGAACTTTTGTGGACCAAGCAGGTTGTGTATTAGTGTTTAGCAGACTGTACGTCAGTCCCTATACCGCTGAAGGACTGCTGCAGTATAGGGCAGCGGTCAGCAGTGGTGCACGTCAACCCTATCTATTGTGGACCGATAGCGGTCCTTACAGAACAGCAGACTGTACCGCACTCAAGCCTATGTACCGTAGCACCCTATACCAAGTTACCAGTCCTTATAAGAACTTTTGTGGAACAAGCAGGTTGTGTGTTAGTGATTAGCAGACTGTACGTCAGTCCCTATACCGCTGAAGGACTGCTGCAGTATAGGTGAGCGGTCAGCAGTGGTGCACGTCAACCCTATCTATTGTGGACCGATAGCGGTCCTTACAGAACAGCAGACTGTACCGCACTCAAGCCTATGTACCGTAGCACCCTATACCAAGTTACCAGTCCTTATAAGAACTTTTGTGGAACAAGTGAGTTGTGAATGTTTAGCAGACTGCAGCAGAAGGGCAGCAGTCAAGTATAATATCCTTTCTATATTTGGAAGAAAGAATATTATACATGTACAAGCCTATTACTGTACCACTGATACCAGTCCTGAAAAGAACCTTTGTGGAACTAATAATAACAGCAAGTCTTTAAAATTACCCTCACTGCCTGACAACACTGCTTCCTTCCTGTCCCTATACAAATTGGCAAAAAAAGAGAACGATTAGTGGTTACTGGAACAGCTCTTTTGTGGACCTTGATAGTAACAGCTAATGATGATGATGATGATGATGATGATGAAAGACTAATCTGGCTGTCCCTGTAGCATACACCGTCCTTTCCCTTTCTCTAAACTAACAAAAGACACTCAGGCTGCTGCAAGAATCAGCAGCACAGCAAACCTATCAACACCTAACACCTATACCAGTCCTGAAAAGAACTTTTGTGTACCAAATAGCTAGTGGTTTATCTCTCCCTACTCCACACAGGAACCTGTCCCTATCGTAACAGAAGAAAGAATGTAAAATGGCCACCGGATCGGGTGTATTTATAGGTTAGGGGGAATGTACAAGTGTCCATGTGCTGTCATGTCTCAATTGGCTGTCCTGTATCACATGATAAACGTGTCACCAAAGGTTAAAGTTCTTGTATACATTAAACACGTAAGTCCGCCGCGGCGAACGACGGAAAAAGGCGTTCGAACGTGCGGACCGCGAATGTCGGAAATTCGCCGCGAAACGACCGCCGGGCGAACCGTTCGGCCATCACTACTCTTGAAAAGGTTTTAATGCAGATGAAGACCAGGTTCACACTGTTGTATATATTTCTGTCTTTACCATTTATTATATGGGAGGCAAATGTATTGTTTGAACAATTTTTATTTCGGTCATTGCTTTATGTTTCGATTCCTAGTTGGAATGTATTAGGGTAAAACAAAGAGAAATAAAGCTCATTATATGCTAACTGAATCGACAACCTACATGCAGGCTTGTACTGGCCATCGGAACTACCGGGAGTTTTCCAGTGGGCCGATGGCTCAGTGGGCTGGTTTCAGTGACAGCCTGTCCAGTGCTGTGTCTTGGCCCAGGGAGCTTTGCTCTTATCCCCATCTGGTCCGTAATTTCCATTGTACAGGAACAAGGCAAGCTCCTGTGTCGATCCAGCCACTGTCAATCACCCCCCTGTGTCGATCCACCTGCTCTCCCTCCTCTCCCCAGGCCGTTTGGTATCGTTACACATCTCGGCTCGGCTCAGGGGTGGGGGGTCCACTGAAAGGCATAGCTTAGCTCGGTTCAGGGGCAGGCAGTCCACTGAAGGGCTCGGCTCATCTTGGCTCGGGGGGCAGGGTGGTCCACTGAAGGGCTCGGCTCAGCTTGGCTTGGTTTGGGGGGCGGGGTGGTCTGCTGACCCGGTGCAAGTAAAGACACCTTTTGCACAAATTTAAAACAATCTGTAAGGAGGGGGAGTGGGAGGAGATGAAGATCCATTCCTGCCTTCAGTGCCCAGGACTGCACCAGAAACTTTAGATTAGTGCATTGCATGACAGCTCCATGCCACAGACAGACTGCCCTGCCACTACCATCTGCTGAAAATAATCTGCAGGGGGCACTGAAGTAAGGGGGGAGGAGGGACCCTAAGACCCTTATATCAGTGTCTGCACTCCCCTCTTACATCAGTATCCCCCCCTTACCATAGTTTATGCTGATGCAAGGAGGGAGTCCCCCCTCCCACATCAGAGTTTCCCTTTACACCACAGTCCACAGAGTTCCCCTTTAAATTAGAGTCTGCAGAACTCCCCCTTGCCCTGCCCTTACACTGTGAAATCTGATACTGCAGACTGTGATATAAGGGGGCTCGGGTGATCACAGACCACCTAACATCAGAGTACCTCTTTACACCAGCTTGTCCCTATACTACCCTAGCCTGTCTATATACTACCCTAGCCTGTCTGTATACTACCTTAGCTTGTCTTTATACTACGCTAGCCTGCCTATATACTGCCCTAGCCTGTATGTATACTACTCTAGCCTGTCTGTATATTACCCTAGCCTGTCTGTATACTGCCCTAGCATCGGGGCTCAAGTCCTGCGGGAACGCATGGGAACGGAGTTCCTGTACTTTTTCCACAACAGGAACTCAGTTCCCATTAGCAGCAGTGTCCTGCAAGACTTTGCGAGCTGTGTGGCAGGTGTTACACCAGCAGCCGCCGACACAGCTCACAATAGTAAGTGCCACACACCTGACCATTCAGGCATTGCCAGTAGGGGGCCCCATGACAGCTTCCATTTCGATCTACCTGTCAACCACAGCTAGCTGACAGGTAGATCAGGTCTAGGTCTAGCTGATGGGTAGATCAGCTGTTCTGCTCACAGGACATGCAGGGAGAGAGGTGAGCTGAGGGAGGAACATCAGTTTGGGGTGGTAAGCTGAGCACAATACCTGGCAAAGTTTAATGCCAGGAGGGAAGTTTATGTGGAAATATGTGAAGGGTTGGAATAGCAGCGAGTGTGTGTTGGAGCCCCTGCAGAGTTTGCAGCCCTCCAAGCTAACATACATCTCCTAAGCAGGAACACATCACTATCTCCCCAAGCATTCTGTCCTGATAATGTGCAGTTCATTTATGACCTTTCCGTTGAACCCTGTGTTATGCAAACTGTTCAATGAAAAGTGTAAACTCACCACATAAACACTCTATACAAAATAACATTCCCCAATAAAGATCAGAACATGATGTTCACGTTTGCATGGAAACAGAATTGAATGAATGCTGATTATTCAGAGAATTACTGTATTTATATTTACTGAGGATTGTTGTTTTTTTATGTACTAACAGTTAAGCTTTATACAAACAATACGAAAATTGGATGAAAAATACCACTTTTGAAGTGTTCATGCATATGAGCGTATCATTTTTTTTTTTTGGTGGGGGGAGTGGATCTTGGGTGGGAGTTCCCACACTTTTTTCCCCAGGACTTGACCCCTGCCTAGCCTGTCTACAAACTACCCTAGCCTGTCTATATACTACCCTAGCCTGTCTGTATACTACCCTAGCCTGTCTATATACTACCCTAGCCTGTCTGTATACTGCCCTAGCCTGTCTGTATACTACCCTACTTTTTTGCGCAATTGAGTATAGTTTATATACTGTTTTTGTGCGTGTTTGCAAAATTAAAGTGGGCCGGTCTAGGGGAAGTCCGGGGCCAAATTTGTGTCCCAGTCCAGCCCTGCCTACATGCCGGTACCCTTTTTAGTATTTTTAATATATGTACATTTTTATATTGTAATTTCTGATATGGATTTATTTTAGAGATTATAAATGATCAGAAGGTGAATTAAGGGTTATGCAAAGAAATCAACGCACCAAGACAAAGAAGTGGGGATAATGCTTACTATATAAGTGACATTTTTTTGGTAAGTTATTTTCTTTCAAAAATCAGAAATGTTATGTGTTTTGTAATCCAATGATGCCACCATTGATTTAAAAATTTGACCAACCAAGCCTACAATTTCACCTCCTGTTGCTAAAGAAAAGAAAATTTGGTGATGGAAGACTGCACGATCTGTTTTAAATATTAATTGGACTTTATCTGAGTTTATTCACTTTGGATTTGGGCCATTTCCTCACGATTTATTATTTTTCAAACTTTTATATAATTTATTTGCATTTATAATTATTTATGTGTATTTTCACATCTATTCATTTACCAATTTAAATATTAATTCAAGCAGCTTTTATAATAATTTTCATCACTTGGTAATTTATTATATTTTTTCATCTGTATTCACTATTTCACGCAAATGTTTGATCACTTGAGAGATTCAAGTATCAATTTAGGTTTCCCCCTAGGGGGGGATAAAGTATTATCAGCGCAGCTATTTATTTTTTCTTAATATAAAGTAATAATTCACAAATTTTTCAAAAAGCTTCCAACATCCCGATCCCTCAAATTCAATGGCCGCATGAAAATCAATTTTTAGTTACGATTTTCAAAAGAAAATTCTTTCGAATTCAACCCATGTATGGCCAGCATTACAGGTTGATTTACTAAAACTGGAGAGGAAAAATCAGGTGCAGCTCTGCACGATAGCCAATCATCTTCTAACTTCAGCTTGTTCAATTAAGCTTTGGCAATAAAACCTGGAAGCTGATTAGTTTCTATGCATAACTGCACTGGATTTTGCACTCCTCAGTTTTAGTAAATCAACCCCTTAGTAACCTTAAAAAGAACTAGTTTTTATTGATTTTCAAATGAGAGAAAGATTAACAAAACAGAGCCTCTGGGCATCCCAAGGCTTGGCATGTACATCGAAATAAAAGGTACATAGACGAATGTCTATATATACATAAATAGCGAATTTCAAGGAATACGAACAAATGAATTTGACACTCTACGAATAAAAACGAATTATCCGAAAACTTATTAACCTAACATAACGAATATAACAGAACAAAATGATGTATTTTACAAATGACAACGAACTGAAACTAAACAAAATTTTCCGTTGTGCACAAGTCTACTAGAAACACTAGATTGCTTGGGTCCAATAACTAAAGGAGTATAATAGGTTTGGCACTACAAATAAATATACTCAACCTTCAAAGAGAAGGAGAAGGGGTAAAGACAGGTGGCCAGGAGGTGTCATCTGAATTAATGAGGGGTAATAAAAAAGAAGCTTCAACTCATAGCATACATAAATTTAAATCTGCTAAGTCAGAGACCAAGTGGATAAGTAATAATTATTGGGTGGCATTTGTAGTAAGGGATTCTGTCCAAATGTTCCATACTTTACCAACTTGGCAGGGAAGCCACGAGAGGAATGTGTGGCCTTGTACAAGGGTATGGAGGAGTAAACCTGGAATTTCTAAAAATGTAGGAAGGGCATCTCCATCAATTACCATTTCAGTACTATGGCCTTTCTTGTGTAGAACAAAAGCAGGCCTAAGCAAGTGAGACCACCAGGGTGAAGAAGCCCACTGCTATGGGAATAGTGGTCAGAGTGGAAATTAATTGAGTGACCTCTCTCTAGAAATGTGGTATTTTGGGACAGGACCAAAACATGTGCCTAAAATCAGTATCTGTACTTCCAACAATGGGGATACGCCCCAGGATAGATTCTGTTCAGGAGTTGTGGCGTTAGGTAGACTCTGTGTAGTAACTTAAACTGAATCAAGCGATTTATGACTGCTACCCAACTGTAGGAAGGGATATTCCGAAATATCTTCCCCATTTTCTTCATCCATATCTGAGCATCTCCAAGTGGCATCTGCCTGCCACTTGGAGTAGAGACCTTCCATATCGAAAGGAAATTAACATTTTAAGGAAACTAACATTTCCATTCTTAGGTTGTTAATAGTGCAATCTTACATATAGGGGATGAATGTGTGTGATCTAATTCATTTCATGTCACAGAAAAAATGAATTCCCAGTGTCAGGCTGTTAGGCCACCATAAATGTTGACCTGTCTCCTGCCTGAACCTGGGGCTGATGCTGCTAATTAACAAAGCCTTTAGTTTTCACTTTTGTAACCATTATAGCACACATGACAGCTTTATTAATGAGTTTTATTTAAACGGATCCCAGCAGGAGATTTCATAGCCTAAAGCTGACTATATATGTGTCATTTTGATCGAGTGATTACAAGTTTAATTCCATTTTTTGACGTAATTGACGTAATTGCAGAGCAATTGAAGTAAAAAAATATAAATCAATTTGCTGCAAGGAAATGGGCTCCAAACAACCACAATCAAAAACCAGTTCACTTATGACAAAATTGGCGTAGTTTTTCCTGTTTCAATTCTATTTCAATTCAGTCTTTCAATAAACAGAATTAAACATGTTAATTTATTGTTTGACAACCATGAAATAGAGACACGAGGGAGTAAATTAGGCTCCAACATGCACACGTTACATTCAAGAGTTTTCGGGCTTGAGGCTAGAAAGGTTGGATATCAGAGCATTGGCAAAAAAAAAAAGCCTTGACATATTATCTAGGTGATCCATATGTTGGACAAACCTGTAAAAAATGTTGTGGCTGATTAATCTAGGAAGGTGATCCAAAACTCCTACTTGGACACCAGATTTCAATGTTGGTGTATCCGTAGAAGAAGTCAGGGGCCAATTCCACGCTCTAAATACAGGTAGTCAAACTCCACTTTGACTCATGGGATGTGAATATGCAAAGATAGTGCTTCTTTAATATATCCTACTTAAAGTGCTTATCCAACCAAAACTTTTTTTTGGATAAAATCACGAAGGAACCCTTTTATTTATTTATTTTTATCATAATTTTTTTTATTTTATTGAACATTTCCAAAATGGTCATAAAGAATCATCTTTCACCACAGTACATAACATATACGTGGTGCAGGATAACAAGCAATAAATAACCTCTCACAAAGAACAAACTTATTCAGACAGCGTGCCAAAGCGACAGTTTACAACCCTCCCGAAGTATCGGCATTAGGCTGTGTCACAGGACTCTTGTAATTACTAGGCCAAGTGAGTACAGTCCAGGAGTATCCAGCCAGTTTCCCCACAATTTCTGAAATTTAGCAGAGGCATACCCTATGCTGGTATAAAATACGCTCAAGTAGTATAGTACTAGTATGGTACTACCCATGTGTTTTATCCATTCCAAAATGGTTGCAGATTTCACTGACCTCCAATATTGTAAAATAAGCCTTCAGGCCTGAAAACAAGCTTTGGAGATAGCTTGCTTTGTGTACTCCTGTACTGATAGAACCCTTTTCAAGCTTTGCTGATATAAGGATTCTATTAGCCCACGGTCGGAGATTTCGACGGAATGTGTCCTATCGGACCGCTTTGTTGGATATTCCGACTGTGTGTGGTCTGCATCGGACTGTTTCCATCGGAATATCCGACGGACCAAGTTTTCCAACAAAATGCTCCTATCGGACATACTCCCATCATGTGTAGCCTACTCCGACGGACAAGGTGCCAAGCATGCTCAGATCAAATTCCTAGACCAAAGCTATTGGCTACTAGCCTGAACGTAGTCCCGTCTAATGAAATAATGTCATCACGTTATGTATAATCGGATTTTCCGACAACTTAGTCCGACCATGTGTATGCAACATCACTTCCGGACCTCTTCCGGAATTAATCTGTCGGAATTACTCCGACGGATTTGGTAGTCGGAATCTCTGACCGTGTGTACAAGGGCTAAGAGAGAGTTCCTCTCACATTATCACCAGACTAGAAAAAAGGTACAAACTTCAGGCAATAAGGATGAGAGAAGATACTGGACAGCCGCCATCCAAAAAATTAGCCTTTATTCGTAAAAATTGATGATATCAAAAATACATGCCACAGCAGAACACAGGACAGAAGGACTGACGCGTTTCACACTATAAACAGTGCTTAAGCTATGATTGAGCAAGGGCACTTCCGCTTCAGTGTGCATGTGCCGATGATGTCGGCACATGAAAATACAGGGGATATCTCCTAAACCTGAATGGTATCCAGGGTAGTTACAGGTAAGCCTTATTATATGCTTACTTGTAGCAAAAAGTGTGTTGTAAGGGTTTATAAGCACTTTAACTACTGTAGATCAAAAATACATGTCCCCTATTTCTAATATAAAAGCTCAGTTAAAAGAATGACATACGTATGAACCTGTATACCATGGGAATCAATCCCATAGTTCCTCTAAAGCCAAGTTTTTTCTGCGATATGGCCACACAGGTGGCAATCAGATTTTCTCTTCAATAGTCCTCCCCACTGATATGGTTTTCATTAACTTTATGCAGAGATGTAACTGAACCTTCAGAGCCACAGTGCAAGAAATCATGAAGGGCCCCCCCCTGATCCCCGACCGGGGCACTTCCCACTGATCTCGCGGGCCATTTACTCCCATTGTGGGACCCTTTATTACAGTTCTGCAGCAAGCCAACTTCCTGCTGTCTTGGGGTCCCCCCATGGTGGAGGAACACCAGAACCCAGTTGCAGGTGTGACCCTGTTAGTTCTGCCACTGGTGTCAGTATTTTTTATTTTATTTTTTTACCATTTCATTAATTTTTTTTTTTATATATTATAAAATTGTATTTTTTTTTTAACACATCTTTTAGGACCCCTGTTGCATGTTTCACTTTTAAGACAGAGTAAAGGACTGAGGACAGATTCATCAGTTCTTTTCTCTGCAGCCTCAGCTGCACATAATAAATGAAAAGGAAGAGCTCTGTACAGAGCTTCCTGTTCATTCATAAACTGAGGCATAGTAAACACGGTACCGATCACTGACTCATTAAAACAAAGAAGGGGCTGGTAAATGACACGTTTACAGGCTCGTTCCCCACTCTCCATCCTGACAGATCAGCCAGCAGGAGGGGAAAACTCAGCAGCGCTGTCAGAGGCAAGGGGGAGGGGGCAGGGAAAGAAACAGGAGCCCCGGGGCAGAAGAACATGCATAGGGAGGCGTTGGGAGCGGCAGGTGGAGGAGCCGATGTTGTCCATTTCCCCCTTACAGTCACTGAATGTCTGTGGGAGTGAGAGGAAGGTTCAGCAGCTCCATGGAGGGATTGGTTCCTCTACAAGCTGCCACCCCCGCCCTCCTATCCAGGCATACAGGGGGGCTGCATGGGCCCCCTGGAGCAGGGGCCCGGGTCGCAATGGTATCCCCTGTGACCCATGCACATACGCCCCTGACTTTATGGCTTCATTTATCCCTCAACAGCACTTCTTAATTTATGACCATGTCCATTTAGGGAAAAGACCATATATTTCCTCTTTGTCCGTTGCCTATATGACTCTTTTTCTTTAGGTTTTGTTCTGTTGTGATCATACTCCAATCCAGAATACACTTATTATAAGTTAGACTACGTTCACACTGTTGCGGTTTACATGCAGCCACATTTGCTCAGGCACAGCAGCCCGTTCATTTGAATCGGCTTCTTTACCTATGGAAAAATCTTAGGAAAAGGTCCCTCAACCTTTTCTGAAATCACAGCATAGTGCTATGCGTGGGGGTGCCATTAGGTTTAATAGCACCCCCACATGCTTGAGAAACAGCAGTACTTTTTTCTTTGTGGGTTCAGGAAGGAGTCCGATTTATACACAGTCTTGCACCCGCTCATATGTGAACCCAACCGAAAGGGTAATATGACTTAACAAGATCAAAAAATACTTGCCCTCTATTTCTAATATAAAAGCTCAGTTAATAGAGGTACATAAAATAGCAACTGTATACCATGGCAATCAATCTTGCATAGTTTTTTTTTGCAATATGGCCACACTGCTTTTAACAGATATGGTTTTCATTAACTTCATGGTTTCGTTAAACCAGTCCCTGGTTTCATGCCTTCATTGACCCTTTGCAGCACCTTTTTCCTTCATAACCTCAATCGCCTTTTGTGATATTGCCACAAAATTGGGATTTTCTCTTCAAAGGCCATCCAACACATATATATGGTTTTCATTGCCTGCAAGGCTTCATTGGGGGAGAGTTATTAAAACTGGAGCACTCAGAATCTGGTGCAACTGGGCATGGTAGTCAATCATCTTCTAACTTCAGCTTGTTCAATTAATTGTTGACAATAAAACCTGGAAGCTGTGCACTCTCCAGTTTTAGTAAATCTTTGCCATTGACTCTTTTCAGCACATCTTCATTGATGGCCATGTCTATTCAGGGAAAAGTCCCTAAACTGCTTTTTTTCTGTTGCCTATACAACTCTCTTTTTTTTCTAGGTTTTGCTCTGTTGAGATCGTACTCCAATCCAGTACACGCTTCTTATGAGTATAAGGCTAATATGGCTTAACTAGATCAAAAAATATGTGCCCTCTATTTCTAATATAAGATAAAGATGGCATGTGTAGGGCATAAAAGTGTCTCAGTACCAATGTAGACACATACAAAAAAAATAATTCCCAGAGGACTTTAACGAGACACGAGACCAAAAAAATTAAAATATACAAAATCTATAAGCCCTTGTACACACGGTCGGACATTCCGACAACAAAATCCGTCTGATTTTTTCCGATGGATTTTGTCCGAAACTGGTGTTGCATATACACGGTCGGACAAAGTTGGCAGAAAAGCTGATCATTTGTAACGTGATGACGTTATTTATTTACGACAGGACTACATTCAGGCTAGTAGCCAATAGCTTTGGTCTAGGAATTTGATCTGAGCATGCGTGGCACTTTGTCTGATCGCAATTCTCTACAAACGATCGGACGTCGGAAAATTTTATATCCAGCTCTTAAACTTTGTTCGTCGGACATTCGGACAGAAAAAGTCCAATGATGCCCACACACGGTCGGATTATCCGACAACACGGTCCGATCTGACATTTTCCATCAAAATGTCTGGCCGTGTGTACAAGGGCTTAGACATTTAAACATATTTAACACATACTTTTAAAATTCTTCTGATGGACATCAGTACAAACACATATGAATAGACATCCATAGTTACATGGCTCACAAAATGTAGCTGATAATCCAGGATGCTTATACTTATATAATAAATTCCTCTACGCGTTTCATGAGACAGTGCTCACTTCCTCAGGAGAAATATATAAAACGTCTGAAATTAGAAGGTTGTTTAGAAAAAAAAAGGAAAGGGAAGAGAGGGGAAAGGGAAGGGAGGAGAAGGACTGGGAAAAAGGTGGAACAAAGGGAACTCCAACTTACAATAAATATAAATGAGTCCTATCGAACTTCAAAAGTGGTTAGCAGTCGCATGGATTCCCATGAGTCTCCCCAACAGGAATGAAGGAAACCAATGAAAAAAAGGTCCCCAAAGGCCTACATGGTTCTCCCCAGGGACTGTGGAAGGGAAAGGGGGCCAGTCAGATCAAAGCAACATCCCGAGGAAACACCAGGGGTGTTCAAGGTGTACACTGAGACTGGAAGTGGAAAAAAGGCGTACAAGGGTGGGAAGTGGAAAAAAGGCATACAAAGGTGTACAAGGTGTACACTGAGACTGGACGTGGAAAAAAGGCAACAATGAATTTCAATGAACGGTACCAACTATGCAAATCAGAAGCACCTCAAACTTATACACCTCACATGCAGTGGGTAAACTAGCAAAAATGTGCTGAAAAAAAGGGGGGGGAGGGGGAGTGTGATAATAAAAGTGACATCTGGGTGAAAGAATAAAAAATCATGGCAGTACAAAAAGAAGGGGAAACCCTCAAAAACATTGTGTGCGGTGCAAAAAGTGATATGCAGGCCCCATAAGGTGAAATTCCTATGACAGTAAATGGGACAATTGGTTGGTGAAAAGAAAAACTTAAATATTCCTTGAGAGGAGTAAGGTGAAATTGAGATAACTGTCAAGTGACCACTAATAAATAGATCCCAAGCATGGAAATCCATAAACAAGAGAAGAGAAAAAAAATCTAATATAAAAGGAGTTAATAGACTTACATAAAAAAAATGGTATATCATGGGAGGTTAATCTTGCATTACTTTTCTCCTGCCAAGTTATTTGTGATATGTCCACAAAGGGATTTTTCTCTTCAATAGTCCTTGGAACAGATATGGTTTCATTTCATATGGTTTTCATTGACGTAATGGCTTCTTGAACTCTTTGGAGCATTCTTCATTCATGAGCGTGTGCATTGAAGGAAAAGACCCTAAATGGCATATTTTTCTATTGCCTACGTCTCTTTTTCTCTAGATTTTGAGTTTGGGTTTGATCGTACTCCAATCCGGTATACACTTATTATAAGTAAAAGGTTAATATGACTTAACTAGATCAAAAAAAAAAAAATACTTGCCCCCTTATTTCTAATATAGGAGCTCAGTTAATAGAGTTACATAAAATTGAAACTGTATACCATGGGAATCAATCTTTAAATGATAACACTTCATTCATGTATAGATGGAAGCCATTACTCAATTCATTCCCACCTGCAGAAGAAAAATTGCTGATTGATGTTACCTTGAAGAATTCCTGCCGAGCTGTTTTGATTATACAAGTACATCCTCTCTCGCTTGTTTAAGATGCCTTATCATCTGATATCCTATTTGAATCAGGCTATAATATATTCATTTACAGTGAGACAGACTCAGAATGTTAGAATGCTTTTGTTTATTATTTCCCTTTTACTTTTTTTTTTTGTTTCTCTTTCTTCTCATCTTTCTTTTCCCCACAAATTCTCTACGGTTATATTATCCATATGGTGGAAGTATTTATCATACAGCCATGTTTTCTATATCGTCGGTATATGGCCATGTTTGTTTTGCTTGAGTGGGTTAGTGTTCCTCCAACAAGCCCCGCATCTATTTTGAGCTAAAATTTCAATGTTGGTTTATTAAAACAGACTTACGGCAAACAGCTAAATGCACAAATGAAATACATAGGAGAGCTGATTTTCCTGCTTAAAGTGGTGTTGCCACCAAAAAATAAAAAATTGTTTAAAATTGGAAAAAAAATGTTTTTTACTCACCTCTAAATACCTCTTGCTAGGGGGTCCCTTGTAGTCTGCCTTCTTCCTTGCCCGGGCTGGTGACATCACTTCCCCTCGCCCTGCACAATCATCTGGGACCCGTCACATGTCCCAGGTGACTGTGCGGCGTATCACGGCGCCCTGCGCCGCTCGCACATGCGTAGTGGGTGCCCGGCTGTGAATCCACAGCCCACAGTACGAATGACGGTGCCGTGAGTGGAGTGGGGAACGAGGGGGGGGCTTCGTTCCCCAGCATCGCTGGACCCCGGGACAGGTAAGTGTCTGTTTATTAAAAGTCAGCAGCTGCAGTATTTGTAGCTGCTGACTTTTCATTTTTTTTTTTTTTTAGGGACACCCCACTTTAACTACCTCAGCCCCAGAAGAATTTACCCCCTTCCTGACCAGAGCACTTTTTGGGATACAGCACTGTGTCGCTTTAACTGACAATTGCGCGGTTATGCACAGGGGCGGACTGACAACTCATGGGGCCCCCGGGCAATAGGAGATTATGGGGCCCCCGGGCAATAGGAGAAGATTATGGGGCCCTCGGGCAATAGGAGATTATGGGGCCCCCAGGCAATAGATTATGGTGCCACACAGTATACACCCACACACATACAGTATACACACACAATATACACACACAGTATACACACACACAGAATACACATACACACACTGAAAAGGTACTGGAGAGGCAGGGCAGCTATAATCTTGGGATTTTAAAACAAAAACACAGATTTCTACATATTGTCCCTGGTTTTATTGAGGCTGGCATCCCTGATGAGGCCCCTTGGTGGCATGGGGCCCTCGGGCAGTGCCCGAGTGCCCGAATGGTCAGTCCGCCCCTGGTCGTGCAACATTGCACAAAAAAAACAAAATGTACGTCCTTTTTTTACCGTAAATTGGTGGTATTTGATCACCTCTGCAGTTTTTATTTTTTGCGCTACAAACAAAAAAAGAGCGACAATTTTGAAAAAAAAAAGCAATATTTTTTACTTTTTACTTTAATAAATAAACCCAAAAAAATCTATACATTTTTTTCCCCAGTTTAGGCCGATATGTTTTCTTTTACATATTTTTGGTAAACAAAATTGCAGCAAGCTTATATTGATTGGTTTGCGCAAAAGTTATAGCATCTACAAAATAGGGGATAGATTTATTGCATTTATATTATGAATTTTTTTTTAAAAAATGTATTAGTAATGGCCGCGATCTGCGATTTTTATCACAACTGTGACATTATAGCAGACACATCGGACACTTTTGACACTATTTTGGGACCATTGTCATTTATACAGCGATCAGTGCTATAAAAAATGCACTGTTTACTGTACAAATGAAACTGACAGGGAAGGGGTTAAACACTAGGGGACGATCAAGGGGTTAAGTGTGTCCTAGGGAGTGATTCTAACTGTGGGGGGATAGGACATGACAGCCATCATTGCTCCCGATGACAGGGAGCAGTAGATCTCTGTCTTGTCACTAGGCAGAAAGGGCAAATGCCTTGTTTACATAAGCATCTCTTCATTCTACCGCTCCGTGACACGATCGCGGGACCCCGGCGGACATCTAGTCTGTGGGTCCCGCGGGCACGGTCATGGAGCATGCGGCGGGCACGCGCATGCGCACAATGCTGCTTCTTTAAGGGAACGTACCTGTACATCTATTTGCACAGCCATGCCATTGTGCCAAGCAGTTAAAGATTTGTATTTATGTCCATCCAGGCCTAAGATTTACACAGTCATGGCAGCCAGCACAGCCTGCCTGGTGACCTGATTTTGCTTTACAACCATTAAGTATTACAAATAGGTCTTGGCCCTGCCCCCAGCCTGTGATTGGAAAGGGAAGGAGAAGTAGCAGACTTAGGAGATCGTCTCACTGTCACTCTTTCCTGCTTTGAGCATATTCCTTGGTAAAAAATGAGCAATGCAGCACAGCAAATTGTCTCCTGGTGCCGCCTCTTCCTCATAGTGTGAGCTTTGTTTATGGCAAGAGGTGGATACCAAGTACAATTTGGGTGCCTAGAATTTTTAGAAATAGCTTAAAATGGTTGTAAAGGTAGAAGGAATTTGATGCATTAAGGTACAAAAAAAACTTTGTGCAGCTTCCCCTTAACTTACCTGACCCCTTTCTCGATCCAGCAATGTGCTTGACAGCAGCAGCTCTGTCCATGGGATTGAGCCCAAAGGTGTGCCACAATAGAAGCGGCTTCCTATGGTGACACACGTAGAAGAGGAGGAGCCAGTAGCAGGGGACCCAAGAAGAGGAGGATTGGGACTACTCTGTGCAAGACCATTGTTATACCAAGTACAAGATGTTTGTTAGTTAAAAAAAAATTTACAATTACTTTAATTTGCCAGAAGTTGAAGACCCATGTGCACCCTAGACTTGGGGTCCAAATGAGCTCTACAAAGACACAAAGATGGATTTGAAGACCTATGCTGGCCTATGCACATAAGCAAGGGGGAGGGGGTGGGGGGACAGGGGTGCTTTAAATTATGCATTTATTTATTTTACTTTTGTTTTTTGAATTTTACACTGTTCCTTTGAAAAAAAAATTTTTTTATCACTTTTATTGCTTTTCACAAGAAATGTAAACATCACTTGTGACATCAATAGGCAGTGACAGGTACTTTTTATGGAGAGATCTTGGGTCTATTAAAGCATCTGATCACACCAAGATCAGTGTATACACTGTGCCAGATGTTGATGGGACACTGGTACACTGACAGATGTTTTTATGCACTTATACACTGTGACAGATGTTGACAGTCTACTGAGGACAATGACAAATGTAGATGTCAACAATCACGCTCTAAGCCCTTGTACACACGGTCCGAGATTCCGACAGAATGTGTCCTATCGGACCGTTTTGTCGGATATTCCGACTGTGTGTGGTCTGCATTGGACTGTTTCCGTCGGAGTATCCAACGGACCAAGTTTTACAACTTGCCAGAAATATTTTCCGACAAAATGCTCCGATCGGACATACTCCAATCATGTGTAGCCTACTCCGACGGACAAAGTGCCACGCATGCTCACATCAAATTCCTAGACCAAAGCTATTGGCTACTAGCCTGAACGTAGTCCCGTCGTAACGAAATAATGTCATCACGTTATGTACAATCGGATTTTCCGACAATTTAGTCCGACTGTGTGTATGCAACATCACTTCCGGACCTCTTCTGGAATTAATCCGTTGGAACTACTCCAACGGATTTGGTTGTCGGAATCTCCGACCGTGTGTACAAGGGCTAAGAGGATCCAGCAGTAAAGCAATGCCACTAAGTCCAAATTCTGACTTTAATTAGCAAATTTACGCATTTCAGGAGATACACTTCCTTCCTCAGAGCTAAACCAAAGCCTAACTGCCCACTCTCAATCAAGATGGTAGATTATTCTATAACACTTGTTCCACCCACCTTGATTGAGAGTGGGCATGCTGGACAGAGCCTACTGCGCCCGTGCCCAGGACCAGGTAAAGACTGCAGCCATGTGAAGAATCAAACATTAAGGCAGTTCACGACTTAGAGATGAGCCTCACTGTGTGTAGTAATAAAGTGCAGAGGTCCTCTGAAAAGCGACTTGTCCCATGTCATGACACACTGTAACTTGCGTATGTTACATTAGGAGGAAGTACCTCTGTTACCTCACTCCTAGTAACAAAATAAAGTCCTGCCGAGCACCTAGCACAGACCTCATGCATGCTTTCACTTAACTCTGTCCTTCCCCTACCAGGTGACCAGACCATAGATCTCTGTAATGTCCTGTAATGCTCCCAGTTGCTATAAGAGATGCACTGCTGGGGACACTGACCCCCTTGCTACTATAAGACCAATCACCGGCTACCAGGTACCAAGCTTAAAGACTGGTTGCTGTAGCTCGTTTCTTCACTTGGTTACTATAGAAACGACACTCCGCTTCTTGTGTCCTGCCAATTTAACCCTCTTGTAATAGTATTGCTTCATACACCTTGGTGCAATTACAGACCCAGGTTCTTTGGAATACACCAAAACCCAACATGCACCCTTTTGAATAACTTCAGACCTGGCTTAGAACGGTAACATCCCTTTACTGTTGAAATTCAGCATGATAATACAGACCATGTCCTTTCCCTAATCCTAACTAACATGATGTAGTAGCCCAGTCATACCTCCATGAGGTGAGAGTCCATATAGGCATTGCCCATGACTTGGATCCAGGACTGGTGCAAGGATTTTTGACACCCTAGGCGAAACCTCATTTTGTCGCCCCCGTTGGCTCCACCCCTGACCCCCACCCCTTTTGCCCTGCCCTGTGACAGGAGGTGGCGCTTTTCAGGAAGCATGGGCTCTGCTTCCTTTAGCGCTGGCTCCAGTTCTGCACCACTGCGCCTGTAACTACACTGCCGGTCGGACAGAGCAGCTGCCTGAGACTGATATAGTTACATGCTGCAGCCTGCAGAAACCAGTGGCAGGGCGCCCAAGGCAGCATTGCGCCCTAGGCGGTTGCCTAGTTTGCATAGTGGTAGCACCGGCCCTGCTTGGATCCTGTCTATGACTATGAATCACGGTATCTTCATCTAAGCATTTGCCACTCCGATGCCGCACTGTTCACCAGCCCATCAATGAAACTTCCTGATCTTAGTGGTCCTCCTATTTATATATCACAGATGGGCCTGCCAAAATCAAAACGCCTGGGAACTAGACTGAAAGTGCTTTATCCCTTCTCCAGACAGGGTTGGCTGCTGGAAACCAACTAAATGCTGTCTGTAGGCAGTTGGGGCTTGTATTGATGGATATTTGAAGGACGTGAGCCCTGATTTGGTTTAGCTCTGAGGAAGGGAGTGTGCCTCCCAAAATTTAAGCTTTCCAATTGAAGGGAGGCTTTGGATTTGGTGACATCTCCCTATTGCTGGATCATGTTACAGTGTGATTGTTGACAAATATGTTTGGGATAGTAATGCACTAAGCCTCTGTGCCCTCCTGTTTATTTTTACAGTTTTCTGTTGAGATTCCCCATCTGAGGCAGGCAGCATTGGAAGAGTGTATTTTCGCGTACACGCGGTTGGACTTTCCGACTGGAAATGTTCGATGTGAGCTTGTTGTCGGAAAGTTCGACCATGTGTATGCTCCATCGAACATTTGCTGTTGGAATTTCTGGCCACAAGTGTTTGAGAGCAGGTTCTAAAATTTTCGTCCAACTTCACTTGTTGTCCGAAAGTCCGTCGCACAAAAGCTCACGCATGCTCAGAATAAAGCAGAAAGGAGCCGCACTGGCTATTGAACTTCCTTTTTCTCGGCTCGTTGTATGTCTTGTACGTCAACGCATTCTCACGTCCGACAACATTTGCATGACAAATTTGAGCCAACATCCTTTGGGAAAAAAAAATCCATGGTTTTGTTGTCGGAAAGTCCGATCGTGTGTATGCGGCATACGTGTTTTTTGAAGATGTATCTGGGGACCTTCTGGATTGCAGTTTTTTCTTTTGAAACTGAGCTTCTGGAGTGCCGTGGTTTACCAACAGGTTGCTTCTTCACTGTCCAGTCACAGGCTGGGGATGTGGAGATGACCAGGCGGTGTTCCTTAACCCCCTCCCGCTAAACCTATTATAATATGACAGCCGAGCAGGAATCCTATTATCCTGGGAGGACTTCATACAACGTTCCTCTCAGGTTCGGGCCAAGCTCCAGCACGTTGTGTCATCGGCTGTGTCTACTGGACACAGCCAATGACAGATCACTGTTCCAGCCCATTGCCGGTACCATGTGATTGCTGTGGCCAATCACAGATCAAAGCAGATCACATGACAATTGTACACAACGAAAGGCTGAAAACTGGCCTGGGCAGGAAAGGATTAAAAGCAGGGCCGGGACAAGGGGTGAGCAGGAGGGACAGCTGTCCTGGGCGCAGTGGTTTGTTGCTGGGATAGGGGTGCCCCGACCTTAACCCTAAAGGGCAGGGGTGCGGTTTGGCATCTTTGCCCTTGGCGCTGGATGACCTTGTCCCGGCACTGTGTTAAAGTGTCCGGTATTGAAGTGGTTAACTGCGGTGGTGGAAAAAAAATAGTCAGATCACCAAGCTCCCTCTATTGTTGGCAGAGCTGTGTAAATCTCAGAACTAGACAGAAAGAAATACAAATCTTTTGGCAGGTAAAACATCTCTCTCCTATGTATTTCAACTATGTGTTTAGCTAATGAACCGGAGTTCAGCTTTAATTATTCAAGTGTTATACAGTATAGTAATGCTAATTCAAAGGCAATGTTTGCAATTAATAAAAAAACGCATATAAAGGTATATTGTTGTTGTAACAAAGGGATGCTAAAGATTAATACTCTAGTACAACCAGCAGCTTCTAAGGGATCATTATCATCTGCTAAGAAATACAAAGTATTTAGCCGATGACGAATAGCCTTTATGGCTGGGAGAGTGAAGCACCTCTTTCCTGTAGGTTATTACTGTAAAATACAATAAGCAATCGTCTTATCTCATCTGCCCGCTAATGATGTCCTGGAGACTTTTGTATAGAGCTGAAAGAAAAACGAATAAAGTAACTGGCTACATTATGGAATTTAAACAAATTCAGATGGAATATCTAGAAAGCTGGACAAGGAGGTATTATTTCACCAAATAGAACTTAAAGTGACCCAGTCAGAGTAATTAAAAACTATATGTTGCATATAGAGTGGATGGGGCAAAGGGTTGCAGGAAAGAAAATCGCTCAATTTCCCTATCAACACCGGTAAATTGAATAGGGAAGGGTGGGGATCTCTCCTCCTGAGCTATTGTGTTCTCCCACTGGGGGGGGCATGGGGAGCTGTCCCTGTTGGGAGAACCCAGTGATTATTTTTGGTAGCTATAGCTGCTGGCACTAATTTCATGCTGAAAATCCAACTTGCTGGTTGTACCCAAGTTGATCAATGGATCAACTTGGATACATTCAGCCTACCCATAGATGGTTTGAATATTGGCCAGTCCCTGCTGAGCCTGCTGAGATTCGAACCATCCATGGCCAGCTTTAGTAAAGAGTCCCTGTAAGAGAACAACTCCCAGGCATGTACTGGTCATCAAGACTACCGGGAGTTTCCCGGTGGGCCAATGGCTCAGTGGGACACTCTGATGTAAGGGGGCTGAAGATGGGCCACTCTGATGTAAGGGGGGTGGTGATGGGGCACTCTGATGTAAGAGGGCTGGTGATGGGACACTCTGATGTAAGGGGGCTGATGATGGGACACTCTGATGTAAGGGGGCTGATGATGGGACACTCTGATGTAAGGGGGCTGATGATGGGACACTTTGATGTAAGGGGGCTGATGATGGGACACTCTGTTGTAAGGGGGTGCTGATGGGACACTCTGATGTAAGGGGGTGCTGATGGGACACTCTGATGTAAGGGGGTGCTGATGGGACACTCTCATGTAAGGGGGCTGGTGATGGGACACTCTGATGTAAGGGGGCTGATGATGGGACACTCTGATGTAAGGGGGCTGATGATGGGACACTCTGATGTAAGGGGGTGCCGATGGGACACTCTGATGTAAGGGGGTGCCGATGGGACACTCTGATGTAAGGGGGTGCTGATGGGACACTCTGATGTAAGCGGGTGCCGATGGGACACTCTGATGTAAGGGGGCTGCTGATGGGACACTCTGATGTAAGGGGGCTGGTAATGGGACACTCTGATGTAAGGGGGCTGGTAATGGGACACTCTGATGTAAGGGGGCTGGTGATGGGACACTCTGATGTAAGGGGGCTGGTGATGGGACACTCTGATGTAAGGGGGCTGGTGATGGGACACTCTGATATAAGGGGGTGCCGATGGGACATTATGATGTAAGGGGGCTGCTGATGGGACACTCTGATGTAAGGGGGCTGGTAATGGGACACTCTGATGTAAGGGGGCTGGTGATGGGACACTCTGATATAAGGGGGCTGGTAATGGGACACTCTGATGTAAGGGGGCTGGTGATGGGACACTCTGATATAAGGGGGCTGGTAATGGACACTCTGATGTAAGGGGGCTGGTGATGGGACACTCTGATGTAAGGGGGCTGGTGATGGGACACTCTGATGTAAGGGGGCTGGTGATGGGACACTCTGATGTAAGGGGGCTGGTGATGGGACACTCTGATGTAAGGGGGCTGGTGATGGGACACTCTGATGTAAGGGGTGCTGATAGGACACTCTGATATAAGGGGGCTGGTTGTGGGACACTCTGATGTAAGTGGGTGCTGATGGGGCACTCAAAATGTAAGTGGGCCGGTCTGGATGAAGTCCATGGCCAAATTCCTGTCCCAGTCCAGCCCTGACAACTCCTAAAGCAGAACCTTATTCTCCCTACCCCCCCCCCCCCCCCCCACACTTTTTTAACCTTCACTTAGCTGGTTGCGGGTCCTGCAGATTTAAGGGACTCACTTGCCCAGTGGATCCATTTTCCTGCTGCAATCTGCTTTTTTTCTGCAACCCCCATATTCTTCTGTGATGTCATCGGCAAGCTTCTGGATCTTCCGGGTTAAGCCGACGGCTTCACCAATGACTTGCCATCTGGCCCCGTCCCCTGCTCCTTTCCCAATGAAGGACTATGCCTCCTGGTATATGAGACTTACATTTTACAGGTGGAGATGTAGGCAAAGTGCACATTATGCACCCAGACGAATGTCGTGCAATGGGGAGTGGGGGTGGTGGATGGGGGTGTGGGCCAGGCATTTATTTACAAAAAAAAGCCAGATTTCTGCAGTGGAGGGGTGAATAGGAGGCAACATGCCCTGGAGGGAGAAGTTCCGTTTTAAGCTGACCATACATTATACAATTTTTTTTATTCAATTTACTTTAAATTTACAGTACCTTCAACCATGTAGTGCAAGGATCTGCCTGATTGCATACAAACTGAAAGTGTTTAGGTTTAAACTCAGCATATATGGTTTTGATAAATCTAAAGGAAAATTGTACAATGTGTGGCCAGCTTCAGTTTTGTAAGGGAAACTACAATTGGGCAGGTGCTGGTGCAAGTCCTCGCCCTGGGGCTTTCTTGCATAAAAGAGCTACTCCCTTGTAGTTGGATCACCTTCCTCTATATTGTGTCATACGCCTGGCCATAGGCCCGTTTGCATATTACCTGGCCTGAGAGCTTAATATTTGAGAATAAAGGAATGTCCACACACAACAAAAAAAGCACTTTCTACACTTTACTGTAACTTGACCAAGATTTTCATGACATCTGACATCGCATTTGACACACTATGAGAAATCTTTGGCACGGATCACCACACATAGGAGTAGAAATTCTGTAGCTGTCATTTCTGCACAGAATGCAAGCACATATCATTTAGACCATTTTCCCACTACACCTCCACTCTTCTCCTTGGGGAGCACCACAGAGTTGAGACCACTTTCCCATATATACTAAGTCTACAGCATTTAGTTTCCTTCACCTCATCACAGGACCTGCAGCTGAGAGTCAGGGGGACCAACGTGCTCTCTAGTGTACCAGTCTCTCTTTCATGTCCCCTCTAAGGCTCTGCTCCCAGATGGCACACTCAGTCCAAGTCTTCCACCACTGCCCATATAAGAGGACTCTTTGTACGCCTCTCATCATCTGCACCACCTTGCCTGGGCCAGGGACAACCCTTCAAAGAGCCCTTTAGTTTAATACTGCAGGAATTACATCTTAGCAGGTTTGGGGTGTCTACCTTGGGCTCTACCCACAATTAGTATTTATGTGGGCACTAACCCCACCCAATACAACATTAGAGGATGAATTTCTCTAAAATGTTAGCTAACACCTTAATACCACTTTCCCCTTACCATACTATTTGGGAACAGAGTCATCTAGTGGCAGATAAGCTAAATACACCTGCCTACACTCTGGTGGCTCATGCCGCCTATTTCCCTCAGTTCCAAACCAGTTTCATTCTCCGACTATTTTCATCACTGCTGAGTCCCGTATTGACATAGGGCCGGAGGACGGAACTTTAGAACTATAGTTCATATAGCACACAGCAAATAGATATCAATATATATATAAACAGCCCGTTGTGTGTTACTACAAATCTCACATAATCTCGAACATGCTAATGTGATTTCCAAAAGTTATTTTCATATTTTTAAATCTAAGGCTTTCAATAATAATCCCAAGTGATCCTGCCATGGAGGTTCTTGTTCAGGCATTTCCTGCTAAAGGGTGCCTTGTTTACGATTTCTGCTGCTTCTTGCCACCCTGTGCTTTGGACGCAGACTCTTAGCCCTTGCACACATGGTCAGAGATTCCGACGGAATGTGTCCTATCGGACCGTTTTGTTGGATATTTCGACTGTGTGTGGTCTGCATCGGAATATCCGACGGACAGAGTTTTCCAACTTGCCGGTAAAATTTTCCGACAAAATGCTCCTATCGGACATACTCCGATCATGTGTAGCCTCTCCGACGGACAAAGTGCCACGCATGCTCAGATCAAATTCCTAGACCAAAGCTATTGGCTACTAGCCTGAACGTAGTCCCGTCGTTACGAAATAACCTCATCACGTTATGTACAATCGGATTTTCCGACAACGTAGTCCGACCGTGTGTATGCAACATCACTTCCGGACCTCTTCCGGAATTAATCCGTCGGAATTACTCCGACGGATTTGGTTGTGGGAATCTCCGACCGTGTGCACAAGGGCTTAGCAGCCATCTTTAAAAAGATTGGCAACCCCCATAAATCATAACTAGCTTTGAAAGTGAGGTGCACATAATAGGGCTTCGTTCAGACCAAGCAAAACTAAATGACCAGCTAGCCAGCAACAGTTTACATTACCAACAGAGGTTTTGGCTGCATATTGTTTGCAAATATATGCGGAAGGCATGTCTCAACAATGTCCCTCTGAGAAGATTGGTCCCTAACTGGATCGCAAACTCCACTCTTATTCATCTCAGAGGTGTTCTATCGGGTGGAGGTCAGGACTGTGCAGGCCAGTCAAGTTCCTCAACCCCAAACTCGCTCATCCATGTCTTTATGGACCTTGCTTTGTGCACTGGTGCGCAGTCATGTTGGAACAGGAAGGGGTCCCCAAACTGTTCCCACAACATTGGTAGCATGAAATTGTCCAAAATGTCTTGGTATACTGATGCCTTAAGAGTTCCCTTAACTGGAACTAAGGGGCCAAGCCCAACCGCTTAAACACAAACCCACACCATAATCCCCTCTCCACCAAATTATTTGGACCAGTGCAACTTTGACATGTGTTAGTAAAACCGTACATATCATCACAACTACTTTGTGTATCCCAGTGGATTATACCTTGTTTTTTTTTTCAGGACAAATTGGCCTTTTATTTGGTGGTATAATAATAATGTATGGTGGAGTAATAGTTATGGATACCTTCTGATTCTTTTTTTTTATTATTATCTAAGGAAAACTGGCTCAAAATAGTAAAAAAAAAAAAAAAAAATGTTCTGGCTACTACCATAACCTACCACCAAAGAACAACCCACAATAAATTCTCCTGCTCCTGATAATTACAGCGATACCACAAATGTGTATGTTCGTAGCCGTAGCACAGCTCAGAAACAATAGTGCACATTTTGATTTTTTTGCTTTTTTTAAACTGGTAGTAATTTAAAAAAAAGAAATCCTGTCCAAAAAATACTGACCCTGACCTTTGGCCATGACCTTGCAGTTTAACCCTAACCTTGACTCAAACACTAACCTTGGGGCTGACCTAGATCCAACCTTGATCTAGATATTTTTTTCAATTTTTTTTTTAATTCTTTAAAATTACTATTATATTTTTATTTCTTTTATACACACTTTTTTCTATCTCTGTAAGGACAGAGAAAGATACAATGTATGTGTCTCATCCATTCACAGAGACAGAAGACACGAGGGCGGGCTTCACAGTGACTGATCACTGTGATAGCCAGAGGCTATCAAGTGACCAGGTGAACCGGAATCGGTAGTTGCGGGTCCCAATTGTTAGAACGGAGTCCAGGGCTCTCAGTTGCGTAAGGTCGGTGAAGGGGCTAAAGCGAAGTTCTGCCGTTTTTTTTTTTTAAGTCATCAGCTACAAATACTGCAGCTACTGAATTTTAAAATATGGACACTTACCTGTCCAGGGCGCCCGCGATGTCGGCACCTGGAGCTGATCTGTCCCTCATTTCTCGGGTGCTGCTGCCTCCATCTTCGGTAAGGGAATCAGGAAGTGAAGCCTTGCAGCTTCACTTCCTGGTTCCCTACTGCGCATGCGCGACTCACGCTGCACATTCCCACTGGTCTCTGCTGTCTCCTGGGACCCATGTGTCTCCAAGAAGACAGCAGGGGGGGGCAGACGGGAAGTGGTGTAGATACCCGCGGGTGGCGCGGGTATCTATGCCCGGAAGTGGGAGCAAAATACCTGTATTAGACAAGTATCTGCTCCCCCTTCTCCCTGAAAGGTGCCAAATGTGACAACGGAGGGGGGGAGGATTCTGAAAAGCGGAAGTTCAATTTTAGGGTGTAACTCCGCTTCAAGGAATGCAGACCCTGCCACTTTCTTAATTAGAACCCTGCAAGTGCAGCAGTTGATTGTCTATTATAAAATCACTTCCATACAGATCACTGAGCACAAGGACATAGACGAAAAAAACATCTATTTCTTCAGAATAACAAAAGGTAGGCATCTGCAACAAGTTTTTTTTTTTAAATCCATGCAATGTACATAGATCATCCAGAGAAGAAATATTTATTTTTTTTCACCAAAAGTGGAGTCACTTTTTACATTTAAGGGTCCTATCTCACATACATATACTAGGGACAATTTAGATAGGAGCCAATTACTTACCAGCATGTCTCTAGAGGGTGGGAGGAAACCAAATTACCAGCAGGAAACCAAATTACCAGCAGGAAACCAAATTACCAGCAGGAAACCAAATTACCAGGAGGAAACCCACACAACTACAAGGAGAACTCAATTCAGGAGAATTCTGGTCAAACTGGAGTTGAGTATTTTAGCTCTGGTGTAGTGCAGAAGAGTTTCTCTGGAGAGAAAAGGTCTTCCATGAACATCTGCTATCTCATTGGAATGGATCGAATATGGAATGGTGGCCTGGAAAATATAACTTGTACTTGTGCTTTGGTGTTACCAATTCAATCTAATTTCCTATCATCAGGTTCCAAGTATTTTATTTGTATAATGGATTCATTTTTTAGACAGGAACCATCTTTCAATGGCTTGACCTATGAAAACATGGCGGTGTTGCCCTCTTTTTACCTTGACAGACAATTATAATAATTTGAGCCTAGCTGTGATTTATGCTATTTTTGTTTATTAGCTGCTACTTAATAATGAGAATTATTATAATCTCATGTAAATGTCAGGATGCTCATTATTTCTTGTTTACTTCCAATTTTAAAAATTTTGTTTTTTTCTAGATTTAACTTCAAATGTGTTACCTGAAATATAGGAATATGTTTATAAAGCGAGTGAGTCTGACATCCACCAAATATTTGCTGCAGATGAAACTTTCTGGGGCATGTGTATTAAATGACAGTGAGGCCGCGTACACACGGGCGGACTGTTCGCCCAACTTTGTCCGCTGAACAGTGTTTGGGCGGACAGTCCGCTCGTGTGTGGGCTTTCAGCGGACAGTTTCAGCGGACAGTTTGACGAACAAGGTTTTACGGAATTTCCGAAAAACTGTCCGCTGAAACCTTGTTTCAGCGAACAGTCCACTCGTGTGTAGGCTTGTTCGTCAAACTAAGTTCCGCGCATGCTCAGAAAGGATTTACACGCCGAAAGTTATAATGCAGTGTATAGGACGTCGTATTTTTCGTCCCGTCGTACGTGCCGTTCACGTCATCGCGCACGGTTTCAGCAAACTGTTCGTCTGTCGTTTGTGGCCATGTCCGTCCATGCTAATTTTGAGCGGACTGTTTGCCGAAACTGTTTGACGGACAAAGTTGGGCGAACAGTCCGCGCGTGTGTACGCGACCTGAGTGATTCACCACCTGTGAATGTTTGATGAAAGTCACATTCATTGCTTTATAAATTTGTATTTATTTCCATAGGAAAAATAAAATTAAACTGGAAAATGAAGACAAATGTTTAAAAGGTTTGATTGGTTAAACTGGTTGGACCATTTACTTTTTACATTTGTGTTCATGCAGTAGAAATGTCAATCGAGCCATCAGGCAAAAAATGGCAATGGACCATTTGGGGAAAAAAAATGGCAATGAGCTATTAGCCAATAAAGTGGCAAAGAACCATTAGGCAAAAAAATGGAAATGAACCATTAGGCAAATTAATGGCACTTGGGAAACATTGGGAAAAATTGCAATGGACAATTGGACCAAAAAAAAAAAAGGCAATGAACCATTAGACCTTTAGAAAAAAAGTGGCAAAAAATGGAAATGAAACCTTAGACAAAAAAATGGCAATGAACCATTACACAATAATTGGCAATGAATCATTAGACAAAAAAAAAAAAAAATGGCAATGAACCATTAGACAGAAAAATGGCAATGAACCATTACACAAAAGTGGCATTGAATTATTATACAATAAAATGGCAATGGATCATTAGACAAAAAAAAAAAAAATGGCCATGAACCCTTAAATAACAAAATATGGCAATGAACCATTAGACAAAAAAATTGGCCATGAACCATTAAACAAAAATTGTCAGTGAACCATTATACAAAAAAAATGGCATTGGATCATTCGACAAAAATGGCAAAGAATCATTAGACAAAAAAAAAATGACAGTGAACCCTTAAAAAAAATGGCAATGAACCATTAGCCAAAAAAAATGGCAATGAACCATTACACAAAAATTGGCAATAAACCATCAAATACAATAATAGTTTTGAATCATTAGACACAAAAAAAAATGTCCATTAACCATCAGGCACAAAATTTTGCAATGAACCATTAAGCAAAGGAAGTTATTGTATCAGGCAACTAATGCGCCAAGATGCAAAAGTGTAAATGGGCCCTTAGAGGTCTATTCGTCAATGGTTTCACACCTTTTTCGAATTGATTCTTGGGTAAAAAATGTGTAAATCTTGATGAACAGCTAGATTAATGTTAGGCTCCGCTTGCAATTAGTATTCACAGAGGAATTTCTCTTGCCTACTACAAACAAACCCATTAGCAACTAGCTCAGTGCTACAGTGCCTTGAAAAAGTATTCACCCCCCATTGCCATTTTTCGTGTTTTGTTGCCTCACAACCTGGAATTAACATGGATTGTTTGAGGATTTGCATCATTTAATTTACAGAACATGCCCACAACTTTGAAGATTTTTTTTTTTATATTGTGAAGCAAATAACAAATAGGTCAAAATAACAGAAAAAGTCAATGTGAATAACTATTCACCCCCCTAAAGTCAATACTTTGTAGAGCCACCTTTTGCGGCTATCACAGCTCCAAGTCACGTTGGATAAGTCTCTATGAGCTTGCCACATCTTACCACTGGGATTTTTGCCCATTCCTCCTGGCAAAACTGCTCCAGCTGCTTCAAGTTGGATGGTTTGCGCTTGTGAACAGCAATCTTTAAGTCTGACCACAGATTTTCTATTGGATTGAGGTCTGGGATTTGACTAGGACATTCCAACACATTTACATGTTTCCCCTTAGACCACTCAAGTGTTGCTTTAGCAGTGCATTTGGGGTCATTGTCCTGCTGAAAGGTGAACCTCCATCCTACCCTCAAATCACATACACAGTGGTACAGGTTTTGCTCAAGAATATCCCTGTATTTAGCACCATCCACCTTTCCCTCAACTCTGACCAGTTTCCCAGTCCTGACTGCTGAAAAACATCCCCACAGCATGATGCTGTCACCACCATGTTTCACAGTGGGGATGGTGTTCTTTAGGTGATGTGATGTGTTGGGTTTGCGCCAGACATAGCATTTTCTTTGATGACCAAAAAGTAAAATTTTAGTCTCATCAGACCAGAGCACCTTCCTCCATACATTTTGGGAGTCTCCCACATGCCTTTTCCCAAACTCAAAACGTGCCATTTTGTTTTTTGCTGAAAGTAATGTCTTTCTTCTGGCCACTCTGCCATAAAGCCCAACTCTATGGAGCGCACGGCTTATTGTCATCCTATGTACAGATATTCCAGTCTCTGCTGTCGAACTCTGCAGCTCCTCCAGGGTTACCTTGCCTCTCTGATTAATGCCCTCCTTGCCCGCTACGTGAGTTTTGGTGTGCGGCCGTCTCTTGGCAGGTTTGCGTGTTGTGCCATGTTCTTTCCATTTGGTGATGATAGATTTGATGGTGCTCCTAGGGATTATCAAAGATTTGTATATTTTTTTATAACCTAACCCTGACTTGTACTTCTCAACAACATTGTCCCTTACTTGTTTGGAGAGTTCCTTGGTCTTCATGGCAGTGTTTGGTTAGTGGTGCCTCTTGCTTAGGTGTTGCAGCCTCTGGGGCCTTTCAGAAAGGTGTGTATATGTAATGACAGATCATGCGACACTTAGGTTGCACACAGGTGGACATCATTTCACTAATTTATGTGAATTCTGAAGGTAATTGGCTTCACCAGAGCTTCACCAGAGCTTTTTATTCTATTGCCAAATATCATTTTTTTTATTTCTGAAAAATAGTTTTATGTATATATTTTTCTAATTTTACTTCACCAATTTAGACTATTGCGTTCTGATCCATCACATATAATTAAGATTAAGAAAACACTGAACTAAAGGCTGTAATGTAACAAAATAGGTAAAAAGCCAAGGGGGGTGAATACTTTTGAAAGGCACTATATGTTAAGCATCGGTAGTATAGATGCTGCTGGATTATTACACGTGGAATGACATTACTACTACTGCTTTAAGGCCACATTCACACTGCTGGAGGAGTTTACTGCCCTCGGGAAAGCAATTTAGAGGCAGGTGAGCAGCAGTTTGCAGGCGTTCAGGAGGTGGTCCTGCCGCCTCCTGGTTGCCTGTTGCCGACACATTTGACACCACCTGCAACTTGAGTTAAATTTGCTGACGAGAGCAGTCGCCATGTGAATTTTGTAGGTAGGCGGTTGGGGGCAGTAATAATGTTGGATCTTGCCACCCATTTGCTGCCCACATGCACTAAGACCAAGACTCAAAGAGTGCCTTTTATTTAACTTTTTGTTAACTGATGCTTATTTGGCACATAAATAGGTCAAGGATAGTTGGAAGCAGCTTCCATAATCCTCATGAGCCATTTAAAACCAATTGTACCCTTGAACAAAACCCACCAAAAACACGTATGTTTCCAAAATCTCCCTGGAATTATGGGACAAATCTCACTTTTGCCCATTCTTAGGCAGGATTTGAAGTGAAGGAGGTATGATATAATGCAGAATGCCATTAACATAGAGCTCCATCATCTCCTGTGTATTTACATTATGCTGTGAACCAGTTTATCAATTATGGGCTATTGAAATCTTGGATATTCTTGTGTTGTTTTAACCACTTAAGCCCCGGAAAGTTTACACCCCTTCTTGACCAGGCCATTTTTTTTTTCGATACTGCACTGCGCTACTTTAACTGACAATTGCTGTACCCAAATACAATTTATGACTTTTTTTCCCCTCCACAAATAGAGTTTGCTTTTGGTGATATTTTTGATCACCTCTGCAGTTTTTATTTTTTGCTAAAAAAAGACCAACAATTGAAAAAAATAAATAAATCTTTTAATTTCTGCTATAAAACACAACCAATAAAAAAATGTAATAAATCAAAATGTATTCTTCAATTTAGGTCAATATGTATTCTGCTAAATATTTTTGGTAAAAAAAATCCCAATAAGCTTGCATTGATTGGTTTGCACGAAAATGATAGTGTCTACAAACTATGGGATATATTTATGTAATGAAATTTTTTTTTTAAACTAGTAATGGTGGCGATCAGTGATTTTTAGCAGGGGCTACGACATTGCGACAGACCAATCAGACACTAAGTGACACTTTTTGGGGACTGGTGACACCAATACAGTGATCAGTGCTAAAAAATTCACTTTAAGGCCCCTTTAACACTGGGGCGGTGGGTGCGTCGGCGGTAAAACTCCGCTATTTTTAGTGGCACTTTACCGCCAATTTCGTGGCTATCTTCAGCCGCTAGCGGGGCGCTTTTACCCCCCCCCCCGCTAGTGGCTGAGAAAGGGTTAAAACCACCGCAAAGTGCTGCTCCCGCAGCGCTATGCCGGTGGTGTAGCCGTGCTGCCCCATTGATTTCAATGGGCAGGAGCGGTGAAGGAGCGGTGTATACATCGCTCCTTCACCGCTACAAAGATGCTGTTAGCAGGACTTTTTTTAGCGTCCTGCCAGCGCACCGCTCCAGTTTGAAAGCCCTCAAGGCTTCCACACTGGAGACGCAGCAGCGGCTCTTTCAGGGCACTTTGAGGATGCTATTTTTAGCGCTGTAGCGCCTGCACAGCGCCCCAGTGTGAAATGGGTTTCACTGTACTAATGACACTGGCAGGGAAGAGATTAACATCAGGGGCGATCAAATGGTTAAGTGTGCTCCTAGGGAGTGCTTTCTAACTGTGTGGGGGATGGCTTAACTGGAGGGAAACAGAGATCCGTGCTTCTGCTTAGCAGAACAACAAGATCTCCATCTTCTTCTCTTACAGAACTTGGAGCTAGCGTAAAAAGGTGGATCTACAAAGTATTGTCTTTGGGGGGGGGGGGGGGGGGGGTGAATAGTTATGACTTTTATTTACTTTTTCTGTTATTTGTTGTTTGCTTCACAATAAAAAAACATCTTCAAAGTTGTGGGCATGTCCTGTAAATTTAATGATGCAAATCCTAAAACACTCCATGTTAATTCCGGGTTGTGAGACAACAAAATATGAAAAATGCCAGGGGGGGGGGGGTGAATATTTTTGCACGACACTGTATACTTTAATGACATGTTAGTGAATGTAGAGCTGCAATAACGTATTTTTTTATTTTTTATTTTTTTTATATCTGTGACAATTTTTTTATTTGATTTTTTTTTTTTTTTTTTTTTTTTACCTGGCTCTGTAATGATTGACAATTGGATAATTATAATATTAATTAAATATATTCTTATATTTTTTTATTTAATTTTCATTGAAAAAAAGGGAATAAGGTAAAAGCAGGAGCTGTTTATTACAGAGATAAAAGAGACAGATAGAAAGCTCAATGTCTCCTCTCCAGAGCCGGGAAAAGGTTGCATCTGCAGCCATTGATTATCCTTTCCCACCAATAACACTGAAGCCTGGATACCTCTGGCTGCCACCAGTCTTTGGATATGGAACACGGTGCAGTAAAAACAGATATAACTCAAGAAAGCGCAAGGAAAAAAAAAAATATAACACCGCTTTTTTTTTTTTTTTTTTTTTTGCAATCCTCTATCATTCTCCCAGGGCTGCATGTGGGTTACATATAAATTATTTATGTCGAGGAAGCTGTGTAGGTGTTTGACTTTTTACAATAACAGATACGCAGACAATACTGGAAGGCTGAAATTGCTGTGTATCTGAAAATCTGCTGGAGCTGAGATCCCAATAAAAATGACATAGCAATCATACAGAATGCTGATGAGCAAAACAAACAGACGGCTTTTTTTATTTAAAAAAAAAAAAAAAAAGGCAGCAATAGTCTAAGCAGAAAATAGAAAATGACCAGAACTCGCCTTGTACCATTAGCACTTTGTTCGTCGAGAGGAAATAGAAGTTTTACCTACCTGTGTATTTATTACCCTCCAACCTCATGTGCAAAAAAATAAAAAAATAAAATAAAATGTTTGGATGGTTTATAGCTAAGCCAGTGATCTGCATTTGAAAGCAGCGCAGCGGGATAGTGTTGAAATATGAGAACTGCCATTGCTGACTTGTTTTTAAGGGATAAGTGCTCTTGTAGCGCCAATTCTTTATTTATGCCTGTCTCCAAAAATTGAGGAGCTCAAAAGGAAAAGGCAGCCTGCTGTGAAATTAACTGTGGGCTCAATGCACACCACCCGGCAGACTCCCAGCGGTGTCTATAGGCTGGCCTCCATAGGTGACAGCCTCTGCCAGCTCTATATATTGGGCTGGTGGTATAGGCCTGTGTCCCAACAGCACCCCCCTCCAGTGGTGGGCAGAAGCATAGGGCACATGCACCTAATGGGAGGATGGAGAGTTGGCAATGTATCACTATACAGGTAAAGGGGTGCTACATTGCAATATGTAAACCCAACATTTTATATTCCTCAATGCACACCATGCCACAGAGCTGTGTTTATAGGCTGACCTCCATAGGTGGCAGCCTCTGCCAGCCTCCACTAGAGTGCACTAGTGATAAATAAGAGGCATCCTCTGTATATATTGGGCTGGTGGTATAGGCCTGTGTCCCAACAGCACCCCCTCAGTGGTGAGCAGAAGCATGGGGCACATGCACCTAATGGTAGGATGGAGAAATGGTAATGTATCACTATACAGGTAAAGTGGTGCTATATTGCAATATGTAAACCCAACATTTAATATTCCTCAATGCACACCATGCCACAGACTCATAGCGGTGTTTATAGGCTGTCCTCCATAGGTGATAGCCTCTGCCAGCCTCCACTAGAGTGAACTATTGATAAATGGGAGGCATCCTCTCTATATCTTGGGCTGGTGGTGTACCAACAGTACCCCCCAGTGGTGGGCAGAAGCATGGATCACATACACCTAATGGTAGGATGGAGAGTTGGGAATGTATCACTATACAGGTAAAGTGGTGCTATATTGCAATATGTAAACCCAACATTTTATATTCCTCAATGCACACCATGCCCCAGACTCGTAGCTGTGTTTATAGGCTGACCTTCATAGGTGACAGCCTCTGCCAGCCTCCACTAGAGTGCACTAGTGATAAATGAGAGGCATCCTCTGTATATATTGGGCTGGTGGTATAGGCCTGTGTCCCAACAGCACCCCTTCAGTGGTGGGCAGAAGCATGGGGCACATGCACCTAATGGTAGGATGGAGAAATGGTAATGTATCACTATACAGGTAAAGTGGTGCTACATTGCAATATGTAAATGCAACATTTTATATTCCTCAATGCACACCATGCCACAGACTCTTAGCGGTGTTTATGGGCTGACCTCCATAGGTGACAGCCTCTGCCAGCCTCCACTAGAGTGAACTATTGATAAATGGGACTCATATATTGGGCTGTTGGTAAAGGCCTGTGTCCCAACAGCACTCTCCGGTGGTGAGCAAAAGCACGGGAAACATGCACATAATGCTAGCTGGGAATGTATCACTGTACAGGCAGGGCTTTTTTTACCAGAGAAGATGTGCAGGAACTGCCTCTTCTGAGTCACTTCTTATCTCCGCCCATTACCCACCTCTGAGCACCGTTCCTTGGTTTCATCCCCTACCCACCTCTCAGTACTGCCCATTTTAGAGAGTACAGAGCCAAGTATAATTATATGGTGCGAAGTAATTTGTATGAAATTTGTTAATGATAGCAAGAAAAGTAGAATCCACACAGCCAGCAGCAATAGATTCACTCAGAAACAATAGACCTCCCCCTAGTAACAATGGACCCCTACAACAAAATACCACCCAACAGCAACAACAGATCTCCCAGCAGCCAGCATCAATAGACTATCCAGTAGCCAGCAACAATAGATTCCCTCCATCAATAGTAGATCTCTTCCAGCAATAATTGACCCACCAGCAACGATAGACCGCCACTCAAAAATAGATCTACTCCAGCAACAATAGACCCTCCGGCCCACCCAAGCACCCCTTCCCATTACATAAATTCAGTGCTGGAGGTGCTGGAACTGCGTTCCCCCACGTTCCCACTGAAAAAATGCCCTGTGTACAGGTAAAGTGGTGCTACATTGCATGCACATTGCATGCAGTAACCACAAATAAATAGTGTTTATTTACAAAAATTATTATATAATTTTCATAAAAAGAAGTAGTCTTCATATCCAAATATAGAATTCTTTTGTAGGCTCACAGAAAAATATTGTCAGTTGTGATAGCTTAGCATGCATTACATAGACACTGCATATATGTATCTTTTATCCATCCAGCATGTTTTTTGAAACAACGTTCTCCTTTGCAAAAAGAGCACTCATTATATGGGCTACATACTATATACACTATATATATATATATATATATATATATATATATTGTAGACATGTCACTGGAGAAGTGATCGAGGGGGTGTACATCTCACCTAGGTTGCTACACAGTGTGAGATGGTAAATCCAGGATGGATCAGTTTCTCAGCAGCGATATGCTGCTGAGGTGTTATTTAATTTTGCCGGGCCTGGGTTTATATGGAATGGCAGGTAGGTTTGGTAGAGGGACCTGTCATTCCACATCCCCCGATCCAGTTCTGGGTTTGGGATCAGGTGAGCTTTGATCCTAATTAGCCTGGGAAGCTAAAGGCACTGCAGGGTCTGCAGGTGGTTGCTCTCAGCCAGGGAATGAACAATCTGTGTGTTGAAGGAAGCTGCAAGCACAGCCACTGCTGGAGCTAAAACTCACCCTGCGATATCCAGGCGAAAGACGCTGTGTTTGTAAGTGTCAGATAGGTGAGCAGAACCTGTTAGTAAGCGCCCAGCAGGGCTAGGACTTTTATTTTTGTTGTACTTAGAAAGCACGGTGTTGCTGTATATTTTGTTTGCTGGACTGTTTGTACCACGAATAAACGCCAAGATCTGCTTTATAAATTCCAAGTCTGCTGTGAACTGTGTCCAAACACACCCTACCCCGGGAAGATCCCTTACAATTGGTGGAGAATGCGGGCAACGCGGTTGCTAGGGGCAACGGTGTGGACAGACTTGGCTACAGCTGCTGATGTCCTGGGTGAAAGCTGCAACTGCACTCCAAGAACAGTCCAGCAACATGGAGGAGATGCTGAAGCAGTTTATGCAAGTGAGTTTGCAACAACAGCAGGCTCAGACAGAGGTCAATAGACGACATGAACAGTCCATGGCTGCACAACAACAACTTATCGAGCACCTGATAGCAAATCGAGAGGCGCCTGTGGTGATGGGAGCCGCTCCAGAGATTTTTTTTGGGAGAAGGACTGTGCAGAAAGCGCTGCAAAAGATGACTGCTGAGGACGATGTTGAAGCCTATCTAACAGTATTTGAGCGCGTGGCTGAGCGAGAGAAGTTACCAGCCGCTGAGTGGGCAGAGGTAATTGCGCCCTATTTAACAGGTGAACCTCAAAAGGCCTACTATGACCTCAGTGAGCAAGAGGTTAAGGACTATACTCGGCTAAAAGAGGAGATACTTGCCCGACTAGGAGTTACTACTGCAGTCCGTGCCCGGAGGGTACGCAACTGGAGCTACAGTCTGGACAAATCAGCGAGGTCCCAGATGTATGACCTAATCCATTTGGCAAGAAAGTGGTTGGAGCCAGACACTTCTACTCCTGCACAAATCCTAGAGAAGGTCGTGATGGATCGCTACCTCCGAGCACTTCCTACTGACCTGCAACGCTGGGTGGGACAAGGTGATCCTAAGAATGCCAACGAACTTGTCAACCTTGTGGAGAGGTTCCAGGCGACTGAGGACTACCTCCGTGATGTTCCTGCAGAATCTTCACCTCCCCGGAGCGCCAGATCTGTGCCGTCAGCTGGTAAGAGACTTCCATCTATTGGGGGAGTGTGGAGGTGTGCTGATGGAGGGAAAAGGGCTCAAGTGGTGTCTCAGGGACAAAAGACTGGTGATGGTCCCGGGTGGCTAAGGGGCTCTGAAAAGGACTCCTTGCCAAAGAGACCAGGCCCTATCCAGTGTTGGAGATGCCATGAGGCGGGACACGTGTCGGCCCATTGCCCTCTTACCTCTGAACCCATGGAATGTGACGCTAGCCGGCGTCAGTCGCTATTTGCGGAACCATCTTGTGCTGCAGTTCCTGGACTAGAGACTGAACCGCAAATCTGCGACATCACAATCAATGACTTTCCTGTTAAAGCGTTAATGGACTCAGGAAGCCTCGTAACCTTGGTGCATGCTAGCCTGGTGACTGGGGACTTAGAGTCTAAAAAGCATATGAGCGTTGTGTGTATACATGGTGATACAAAAGTGTACCCTATAGTGCTGGCTAAAGTCGGGACTGAACAAGGCACAGTACAATATGAAGTGGGTGTGGTTAAAAACCTCATGCATAATGTAATATTGGGGCGCGATTTTCCTTTATTCTGGGCTCTCTGGGAAAAAAGAAAAATCCCCAAAAGGAGTGAGGATACCTCTAAGGGGGTTGCCTTGTCCACTGTGAATGATAAAAGTGTACAGGATGAAAATTATTGTTTTCCTTTGCAGGTCCTGGCTGGGGAGGAGGAGGCTCCTCCCACTGAGCAAAATATACTAGACTTAGAGGTGTCTAGCGATAATTTTGGGGCTGCACAATTACAGGACCCCACTCTCAAAAATGCGAGAGAGCAGGTTGCTGTTATGAACGGGGTACCTCAGGAACCAGATGCTGAAAAAAGATTTCCACATTTTTCGGTGACTAATGATCTTTTCTATAGAGTCAATAAGGTTAAGGATGAGATTGTGGAACAGCTTCTGGTACCTAAGCCGTACCGGCGTCAGGTGCTTGACATGGCACATAACCATGTTCTTGGGGGACACTTGGGGACTGACAAAACGCGAGAGAGGGTTCTCCAGAGGTTTTTTTGGCCGGCCATATATGATGACATTAAAAAATACTGTGAGTCGTGCCCCACATGTCAGGTTAGTGCCCCAGTGTCACATTTTCGCAGTCCTTTGGTTTCGCTCCCTATTATAGAGGTGCCTTTTGAGCGTATTGCCATGGATTTAGTGGGTCCCATTGTAAAGTCAGCTAGAGGACACCAGTATATTTTGGTAGTCCTGGATTATGCGACCCGCTATCCTGAGGCTGTACCCTTAAGAAACACTGCATCTAAAACAATTGCACGTGAGTTGTTTTATATGTTCTCTAGGACTGGGATCCCCAAAGAAATCCTAACTGACCAAGGTACGCCATTTATGTCGAAAGTAATGAAGGAATTATGCAGACTATTTAAAATCTCACACATCCGTACCTCTGTATACCACCCCCAGACGGACGGATTGGTGGAGAGATTTAATAAAACTTTGAAACATATGTTGAAGAAAGTGGTGGCAAAAGATGGGCGTGACTGGGATCATTTATTACCCTACCTCATGTTTGCTATTAGGGAGGTGCCCCAAGCGTCCACAGGGTTCTCACCATTCGAGTTGGTCTATGGTCATCACCCTAGGGGTCTACTAGACATTGCAAAAGAGACATGGGAGAATGAGTCCACCCCATACAAGAGTGTTATTGAGCATGTAGCACAAATGCAGGACCGTATAGCCACTGTAATGCCCCTGGTAACGAAACACCTCCAGAGGGCTCAAGAGGCCCAAAGTAGAATTTACAACCGGTCCGCAAGAATCAGGACATTCAACCCAGGCGATAGGGTCCTTATACTAGTCCCCACTGTTGAGAGTAAATTCTTGGCGAAGTGGCAAGGTCCCTATGAAATTGTTGAAAAGGTCAGTGAGGTGAACTACAAGGTGCACCAACCAGGTAGAAGGAAGCCTTTCCAAGTTTATCACATAAACTTGATCAAGCCCTGGAAAGACAGGGAATCCTTGGTGGCGACAAATACTGTTAATAATTTGTCACCACCAATCCCTCCAGTCAAGGTAGGTGATACTCTATCAGTGTCACAGAAACAGGAGGCTCAGGAATTTTTACAGAAAAACAAAAACAAGTTCTCTGGCCTCCCAGGGCGTACACACCTCATCCATCATCACATTGAAACTGAGCCTAGAAGCAGAGTAAACCTTAAGCCCTATAGGATACCCGAGGCACGTAGGGAAGCCGTATCTGCCGAGGTAAAACGTATGCTTGCTCTGGGGGTAATTGAGGTGTCACAGAGTGAATGGTCCAGCCCAATTGTGCTAATCCCAAAGCCCAATGGAACTTGGAGGTTCTGTAACGATTTCAGAAAGTTGAATGAGATCTCCAAGTTCGATGCGTATCCTATGCCCAGGGTAGATGAGTTGATTGAGAAGTTGGGTAACGCCAGGTACATAACCACCCTCGATCTCACAAAGGGCTACTGGCAGATTCCACTTTCTGGTGAGGCTAAAGAGAAAACTGCATTCTCCACCCCTGATGGGCTATTCCAGTATGTAGTGATGCCATTCGGGTTACATGGAGCGCCTGCAACTTTCCAGAGGTTGATGGACTTGATTCTGCGACCACATCGTGATTACTCAGCTGCCTACCTCGATGATGTGGTCATTTTTAGCCCTGATTGGGAAAGTCACCTCTGTAAGGTACAGGCCGTGTTGGATGCCATAAGTGATGCGGGGTTGACCATAAATGCCGAGAAGTGTGCTCTAGCCCTAGAAGAGGCCAAATATCTAGGCTACATTATTGGGAGAGGGTTGATTAAGCCACAGCTAAATAAAATTGAGGCAATACAGAATTGGCCTAGACCCCTGACAAAGAAACAGGTTAGAGCTTTCCTGGGTATTACGGGGTATTACCGTAGATTTGTGCCGAACTTTGCCTCAGTTGCTGCTCCACTAACTGACTTGACAAAGGGCGGAAAGACAGCAATGGTCACGTGGACCCCAGAGGCCGAGAAGGCTTTCCAAAGCCTTAAGTCGGCCTTGTGCCAACCACCTGTCTTAGTTACCCCCGATTTCAGGCGAGAATTTCTGGTCCAGACAGATGCCTCTAACACAGGCTTAGGTGCAGTACTCTCACAAGTAGTGAATGGTGAGGAGCATCCAGTGACGTACTTGAGTAGAAAACTAACCCCGGCCGAGAAAAATTATGCCATTGTGGAGCGAGAATGTTTGGCAGTAAAGTGGGCCCTAGAATCGTTAAAGTATTACTTGCTAGGCAGGAAATTCAAGTTGGTGACAGACCATGCCCCCCTAACATGGATGAAGTTAAACAAGGAGAGAAATGCAAGAGTGACTAGATGGTTTCTCTCCCTACAAAACTTTAATTTCACTGTGGAACACAGGCCAGGGAAATTACAGGCAAATGCTGACGCATTGTCAAGGGTAAGTTGTCTGTGGGGACAAAAGGCTCAGCCCTCCGGTCTGAAAAAGAGGGGGGGGATATGTAGACATGTCACTGGAGAAGTGATCGAGGGGGTGTACATCTCACCTAGGTTGCTACACAGTGTGAGATGGTAAATCCAGGATGGATCAGTTTCTCAGCAGCGATATGCTGCTGAGGTGTTATTTAATTTTGCCGGGCCTGGGTTTATATGGAATGGCAGGTAGGTTTGGTAGAGGGACCTGTCATTCCACATCCCCCGATCCAGTTCTGGGTTTGGGATCAGGTGAGCTTTGATCCTAATTAGCCTGGGAAGCTAAAGGCACTGCAGGGTCTGCAGGTGGTTGCTCTCAGCCAGGGAATGAACAATCTGTGTGTTGAAGGAAGCTGCAAGCACAGCCACTGCTGGAGCTAAAACTCACCCTGCGATATCCAGGCGAAAGACGCTGTGTTTGTAAGTGTCAGATAGGTGAGCAGAACCTGTTAGTAAGCGCCCAGCCGGGCTAGGACTTTTATTTTTGTTGTACTTAGAAAGCACGGTGTTGCTGTATATTTTGTTTGCTGGACTGTTTGTACCACGAATAAACGCCAAGATCTGCTTTATAAATTCCAAGTCTGCTGTGAACTGTGTCCAAACACACCCTACCCCGGGAAGATCCCTTACAATATATATATATATATATGAGTTTCGGGGGGCAGGAGCAGAGGGTACAACTTGTCATGCAACTCAGAGGTCCAATTATGCTGGAAAAGTCACCCAACTGTGAAACAAGTCATATATATTTTAATAGAAAGGAGCTCTCATTTATATTTGCATGGTCCTTACTGATTTACATCAGCATAACAAATGCTGGAAGTCATGTGGGCATATGGGCCAGAAGCAAATATGTGGTGATGCCAAACAAATCAATGAACCAAACCCACACCAAATCTAACTACCATATCCACCCCCACATTGAGTAAGCACACATACATCCTACACTTACCCAGCGAATAAGCAGCACCTCCTCTTTGCTAAAGAGGGACCTCACCATGTCCACCTAGATGGAGATCCTGACCAGAACCGGAACTTCTAGGTGATTACAATGACTAATTTCTGGGTCAAAAGGTGGAACCACGCTCTTTTGATCGCAGCTGCGAATATGTGATCGCAACCATATTTTATTTATTTATTATTTATTTTATTTTTGTTTATTTGCAGATATGCAAACCTGTATTACTACATATAATGATATTTGAAGGTAAACTTAAGGGAGTTTGATAAGAAATGGTGTCCCTGGGATAGCAGCAGGTGAATTACGAAGACAAAGGCCCAGTTTGAGCCCTGGTTCACTTCACACTGACAGCGGGAGGAAATCGTGCAAGTTAAGCTGAACTCACATGATTTCATTCCCGCATGTCAGTCCCGACTGCGTGGCGGAATTTCGGAGACATCAGAGACATCTGTGCAGATTTCTGCACTGCTGTCAATAAAAATCGCACCCCGAAGTTGCCAAAAAGTAGTACAGAAACTAATTTTGGAAATTTGGAAAAAATTTTGGTGAGGTCCCTCTTTAGCAAAGAGGAGGTGCTGCTTATTTGCTGGGTAAGTGTAGGATGTAATTTTTTGGAAATTGCAGCACCGCACCAATTAGAATGGTGCAATTTCTGCCAATTTGACATATCGAATCACACCAATGTGAACCAGGGCTGACACATACAACACTGCTTATCAACCAGCTGAATTTACAACCTGCAATTCTCCACAGCTGTTATATAAAAAGATTCCACCTTTATAATTTACTTTCAGGTGTGCTGAAGAGATTTGTTTTTCTGGTGCAAAAATACATATAGAAATTATAAGATATAAAACAAACATATAGCACTTCCCCAAAACTATCACCTCCAAAACAAATTAAAAAGAAGAAAGAAAAAAAAAAGAAAAAAAAACCCCACAGAACAAACAAGCTCAATAATGTACTTTTATTTTGCCAGCAGAAACAGAATTATGTACATTCAAAAAATATTCTACAAGATATATGGTACTACAGTTAGCAATTGGGTTTTAAGTGACCTGGTCATAGGAGATTACAATCTAAAATTTGTCTAAACCTTAGAGTGGACACAGCTTTACAGCTTTACTTTCAGTATATAATGGGTAACATTTCATAGTACAACTCACTCACCAGCCCACATTTTTATCTGCAAGATTATAGAAACATACTCAACAGTCATTCTTACAAAGCATTCCAACATAGTATTAAAAAAAGGCACATATTCAAAATATAACACCCACCACCAGCCATACAATCCACACACACATACATACATGTTCTGCTAGACGTTGCATTTCTATGTACATGATTAAGAAATGAGATCAAAGAGTAGAAGGTCAGCACATGCTCGCAAACCATGTTTACATGGTCAGACAGGAACGATACACACACAACATTGACATCATGGCCACATAAACCCACTTTTGATAGAAAAAAAAGCACAAGAATTTCAGCAAACAGCCCTAGTTGGGCGTTTGTCATTATGCACAATATCATTCCTTCTCCCCACAAATCACAGCAAAAATCCTAGAAAATAAAAAATACTCAAGCGCAAGAAATGGATAGAGAAATATTAAGTGCACAAAATAATAAATAAAATAAATAAAATAAATAAAAAGAAGAGAAAACAGCTGCAAACACTCAAAACAGACCAGCCCACCAAAACTTGAAATAATGCAATAAATAGTGCTGCGCTATTTTCAATAATAAGGTGCCAAGTGTCTAATATATCAAAAAACAATAAATTACATCAAGGAATATTAAATCATATTATATTATATTAAATTATCCCAGGGGAAGTACAACATATTTGAACCCTTTGAAAAAGTCACGTGGCGGTGACGCAACGCGTGAAAGGAGACCTTGACAGCGCACGAGTGATTCTGCAGGCTCATGCAGTGATCTGACCATTCGTAATGCGCTCTCATTCTTTTGGACATGTGAGTGGCTCTCTATGCTGATTCAGCGGTGTTTCTTGTTACAATATTACGCAATGTTACCTTTCTTCTTTTTAAAAAAAAATGGAACTACTGGATTGGAGGAAACCAGAATTATCTCCCACCTCTTTTTTTGTGGCTTATCTCTACTGAAGGAGAATAAGTGTGGCGCTCTTCCCTGGGATATCTTCATTGATCTTAAAGTGGAGGGCCACCCTGAAAAAAAAACACATTAAAAATTAGAAAAAAATCTGAAAAAAAAAATGAAAAAAACATTTTTTTCAACTTACCAGAAATGCCTGTTGCTAGGCACATCATCCTAATCTGCCTCTTCCTCCTCCGCGGAGATCTTCTTTCTTCTCTCCTCCGTGCGGCATCTTCTGGGTAATGGGTCGCGCTGTGTTCTGGGAACTGTGTGTCCCAGAACACAGGGCGTCCCATTCACAAAGCGCTGAGCGACTCGCGCATGCGCAGTAGGAAACGGGCAGTGAAGCCGAAAGGCTACACTGCCTGTTTCCCTTACATAGAATGGCGGCGTCGGGACCCGAGAGCCGAGGCCGACATCGCGGGCGCCCTGGACAGGTAAGTGTGCTTATTAAAAGTCAGCAGCTACAGTGTTTGCAGCTGCTGACTTTTAATTTTTTTTTTTTTAAACCGGCCCTCCTATTTAAGTTGCTTATGTACCCAGGACGAGTCACCCTCCCCCCCACCCCCCCTTTAGTGTGGTCCTCCCTGGATAAGTACATTTTTGCACAATATTTATTTGCATAATAACACTTTCTATCAATGCAAACCTTTTTTTTCCGGTTGATTAATTATTATAATTATTACTTTATTATTATAATTAATTTACATTTTTTTTTTATATTTGATCACCTATTGGGCACACTGGTTGTGTTGCTCTGCACTATTGATTTATATAATTTATTAATCCTAATATATTTCCTTTTTTAACACCTGGTGTGTATATGATCCTTATCACAATTTATTTTATTCACCTATTGCCCGTAATATCTTGGGATATCATTATTTATTAATTTATGTTGGTGCTAGGTTGTGGATTGATTTGACTCACAATTAATTAATTAATTTATATATAATTATATAAATATACACTATTAGTATTACTATTTAATTATATATATATTTTTTTATTATTATAATTTCTTTTTTTTTTCACTTGTACCTTGTATCCCATTTTGATCACAGGGATAATAGGAGTGAATTACTTTGAGGAGGTTTTTGTTCCTTCACTCCTTAATAAGATTCATACTAAGGACCTTCAGTCCTTTTTTTAGCACTTGGCACTTTTATCTAGCACTTTTCAATTAGCACTCTGCACCTTTGGTTGTCGTGGCCAGATTGCGGAAAGCACAACATATGTTGTACTTCCCCTGGGATAATTTAATATAAGATAATATAATTTAACATTCCTTGATTTAATTTATTGTTTTTTGATATATTAGACACTTGGCACCTTATTATTGAAGATAGCGCAGCACTATTTATTGCATTACAGCAAAAAAAACAAAAACCCTGGCCTTCTCAGGCCAAACGACCCCCCTACTGCAGCCCTTTATATAAGGTAGGTTGTATTGTTAGCACACTGACGCACACCTCATAGAAGTACACCCCCACCAGTATCTTTTAATCTGTCTCTTCATGTATGTCTAAAGTGATTGCACCTGATGTGCAGGAACACATAACACTGTTTGCAACTGTGTTAGCCCTTGGCTATGTGCATCAAATCCCAAACTACAGGCCAAAGATCGAAGTCCATTTGCATGCATGTAAACAAAGCAACAGTTTTCTAAGCATATGTACATGTGCAGTGTAAATCCTACAATTTTAAATGCCCCTGGGCATGATTAGTGCTAACAAACATTAACATCAGTCCCTGGCTGCAATGAGCTTTCAAACTAAAGTCCAAAACAAACTTTTTTAACCACTTCCCGACCAGCGCACGACGATGTATGTCGACAGAATGGCACGGGCAGGCATATTGGCGTACAGGTACGTCCAATATTCGATGCCGCCCTGCCATCGGGAGCGTGCCGCCGGCGGCACGCTCCCGCGCTGGTCGGGATCCCCGTGAGTCCGGACGCGGGACCCGCGGACTCGATCGCTACGGGCATCCCCGCGATCGTCTCACGGAGCGGCCGAATGGAGGAAATGCTGTGTAAACAACATTTCTCCATTCTGCCTAGCAACTAGTGACGCTGATCTCTGCTCCATGTGATTGGAGCAGAGATCAGTGTACACTAAATGAAAGCCCAATCCCCCCACAGTTAGTAACACACCCCTAGGAACACTTAACCCCTACACTGCCACCCACTGGTTAACCCCTTCACTGCCAGTGTCATTTACACAGGAATCACTGCATTTATATAGCAGTGATTACTGTATAAATGACAATGGTCCCAAAAATGTGTCAAAAATGTCCGATGGGTCCCCCACAATGTCGCAGTCACAATAAAAAGCGCAGATCGCCGCCATTACTAGTAAAAAAAAAATAATAAAAAATTATTAATAAAAATGCTATAAAACTATCCCTATTTTGTAAACGCTATAACTTTTGCGCAAACCAATCAATAATCGCTTATTGCGATTTTTTTTATCAAAAATATGTAGAAGAATACGTATCGGCCTAAACTGAGGGAAAAAAATGTTTTTTTATATATTTTTGGGGGATATTTATTATAACAAAAAGTAAAAAATAATGCGTTTTTTTCAAAATTGTCGCTCTATTTTTGTTTATAGCGCAAAAAATAAAAACCGCAGGGGTGATCAAATACCACCAAAAGAAAGCTCTATTTGTGGGAAAAAAAGGACGTCAATTTTGTTTGGGAGCCACGTCGCACGACCGCGCAATTGTCAGTTAAAGCGACGCAGTGCCGAATCGCAAAAAGTGGTCTGGTCTTTGACCAGCAAATTGGTCCGGTCTGAAAGTGGTTAAATTAGAGACTATTTCGACAGGAGACAAATAAGATACCAGCATGTCTTAGGATTGTGGTGAGAAACCCACACAGAGAGAACATATAAACTTCAAAACAAGCATTAGGATGTTGGGGAATTGAACCAGCAACCCCAGCGCTGTTACACAGAATTGCTACCCATTTAGCCAACAGGCAGCCGCACACATGTTGTCTGCATCTCTGTGGTGTGAACCAGCCCTAAGTCCATAGCCATGCTCAGTGTCACAAGCAATATACAATATATTATCAAAAGTGGGCACCTGCCTTTATACGAACGTGACCTGTAATGGCACCCCAGTTTTAGTCCGTAGGGTTCAAAATTAATTTGGCCCACCCTTTGCAGCTATAACAGCTTCAACTCTTCTGGTAAGGCTGTCCACAAGGTTTAGGAGTGTACCATTCTTCCAGAAGTGCATTTGTGAGGTCAGGTACTGATGTTGAACAAGAAGGCCTGGCTCTAATTCATCCCCAAGGTGTTCTGTTGTATTGAGGTCAGGACTCTGTGCAGGTCAGTCAAGTTCCTCCACCCCAAGCTCACTCATCCATGTCTTTATGGACCTTGCTTTGTGCACTGGTCCAAATCATTTGGTGGAGGTATGATTATGATGTGGGGTTGTTTTTCAGGGGTTGGGCTTGGCCTCTTAGTTCTAGTGAAGGGATCAGCATACCAAGACATTTTGGACACATTCATGCTCCCAACTTTCTGGGAACAGTTTGGGGATGGTCCCTTCCTGTTCCAACATGACTGTACATCAGTGCACAAAACAAGGTTCATAAAGACGTGGATGAGTGAATTTGGGGTGGAGGAACTTGACTGGCCTGCACAGAGTCCTGACCTCAACCCGATAGAACACCTTTTGGCTGAATTAGAAATAGGACAGAGACTATGAGACAGGCTTTCTTATCCAACATCAGTGCTTGGCTTCACAAATGCACTTCTGAAAGAATGGTCAAACATTCCCATAGACACACGAAAGTTCCAGTGTGTCTAAAGGCAGGCGTCCAAACACTTTTGGCTAGTAGTGTATCTGGCAAGATTTACAATGGTGGTGGAAGCCTCCAACAAATAAATACTACATTTAGACATAGTTTTAGGACCTGAGTCAGGAGTTATGTTTAACATCATAGGGAGATGAGACAACTTTTCTACATGAAGCAGCATGTTTGATATTCAAACCCAGACACTCTGTGATGCTAAGCAAAAGTTCTAACCTCAAAGCCACAGAGCAGCCACATGTAAAAAAAAAATTAAATAATAATAATAATAATAATAATAATAATAAAGAAAATAAATAAAAAAAACCTCTTACACATAAATACACATAAATACTGCATTTCTTTGGACTTACAGGTGATGGAATTACATTACAAAAGAGTTATACCCTGTACACAAGGTTGGAAATTCAGACAGAAAAGGTCCGATCGGATTACATTGTCTGAAAATCCGATCGTGTGTGGGCTCTATCAGACTTTTTCTGTCGGAAATTCTGACGGAAAAAAATTGAGAGCAGGATCTAAAATTTTCCGCCAAAAAAATCTGATCGGACTTTCCAATCGTTTGTAGAGAATTCCGACAGACAAAGTGCCACACATGCTCAGATCAAATTACGAGACCAAATCTATTGGCTACTAGCCTCTTCGTAGTCTCAACATATGCAACGAACATCACCACGTTCCGAATGATCAGATTTTCCAACAACTTTGTTGGACCGTTTGTATGCAACATCAGTTTCGGACAAAATCCGTCGTAAAAAATCTGACGGATTTTGTGGTCGGAATGTCTGACCGTGTGTACAAGTCATTATTCTTCTTGATTTATTCTGTGATATGTGGTGGTTCTTTGTGGGTGAGTGTAGAATAGTGATATTACCCTCAAATTTTTGGGAATTACATTTTGATTTATGATGTTGGTACACATATAATTTTTTTGGGGGGTCAAATTATGATTATTTGGAAATAATAAAAAGCACAAAAAAAATACTCATTTTAAATTTGCATCAGCAATGGTATTGTTTGTGGTTTCTAAAGACACCTGTGTGAGTTTGGGTATGTCATGGTTATGCAGTGATCTTCCTGTGTTTGCTTACCTCCCCTCATGTGTTCAGACTAAGAGGCCAGCCACTTCCACCTGGTGGTTTTTATAACCTCTCCTCTAAGCATGGCTCCACCCCAGGCCCTATCAGGGAGCCCTATATTAACCTGTGCACTGCAGGCCATCAGTGCTGATCAATGATTGTGTATTCCTTTGTGTGTTTGGCTTCCTGTTACCTGCCGTGTGCTCTTCTGTTGTTCCGTTACCGACTTTGGCGTGTCTTTGACTATCCCTGTTTGCCTGTGATTCTGACCTTTTGGCGTGTCCCTGACTATTCTCTTCTGCTTGTGGCCCCAACCTTGGCTTTGTCCCTCACCACCCCTATCCTCCTGTTGCCTACTGTGGGTGTGAGCTGGGGGACCCTGGGGGTCGCGACCTGGAGCCAGTTGCAGCCAAGTCCATCCTCACCACTCGAGGCGCTGGTGAAAACCTGCTGGCTCTTAGACTCCGCGCCCCAGGGAATCTTACGCTCTAACCCCGGTGGGACCTGTCTCCCGTCCGCAGCAGTCAGCCGTAGGGTCCACAACCTTGCGGTGCACTCCTGATCCCTACAGTGTGCATCTGTCACCTCGCCCCAAGGTGACCTGACAGGGTAAAGATGGTTGTGAGATGGAGAGTAACAAGTGAGAATGACAGAGAAAAATATATTTACCAAAACATTCCATATTCTAGCATTCTTAAAAACAAAATAGATTAAGTAGAAGCAACAATGTTGCAAAGAAAAATGTATTTCAGAGAAAGATACATTTCATCTCAACATTAAAAGGATTTATTTGGAGAAGTTACAATTGTACCATTAGAATCAATGGCTAAAACTTGCATTGGACTATAATAGCGCCGATTTTCACTCTCAAAAAATGCTCTTTAACACAGCACTCATTCTGATATTTACTATATCGCCCTGTAAAAAAGACATTGGAGCTAAAATGAGAGCTATTTGCAGGTCTGAGCATGCTCAGTTGTGTTGGCACCTAGTTGTACAGAGACGAGGAATTTATCTCTTCTCAGACTTTTAAAGATATTTCAGTGTAGAAATCACTTTTTCACGCAGTTTAAAAAACAGATTATCTTTAAACAATATACTGCACAATTTGAGTACCATTTAGGCAATTATATCATGCTCTAAACATTATTTCCATGTGCACTACTCCAGGTTTTAGCAGAGTAAGGTTTTGGGTGCTATTTGTTTTCAGGGAACTCTAGTAAATTCGATTTTGGGAGTATTTTTTTTTTTTTTACCAGCCCTATAGTAAATACCGTTTTAGAGCTAATTAGCGTGACAAGCGCTAATTTGCACTAATTATTGCTAATTAGCGTTGCGGCGCTATAGTAAGTGACCCCCCTGTGTGAGTACCATTTCAAAACAATGCTGTTTTTGGTAAGCCAAAGGTGATTTAAAGAGTCTTTGTAATCATTTGATGAAGATTTACTTTTGTTTGTACACTTCGCCGCATTCGAATAAAAAAAGACATAAAACTAATTCCGAATATGAATCTCGAATATGAACGAATCAACCGAATTTAATGAACCTAAATAAATAGATTAACAAATTGAAACAAAACTAATTTTTTTGTCACGCACATGTCTAATATACAGTATATGTACTGTCTATAGACATACCTGTAATAATATTATAGATAGATAGATAGATATCCATCTATATATATATACATATATTTTATTATTATTATTATTGCTACTATAAATAATAATAATTAATAATATATATACTGGTGTATATATATATATATATATATATATATATATATATATATATATATATATATATATATATATATATATATATATATATATATATATATATATATATATATACATATATATATATGTAGATCTATCTATCTATCTATCTATCTATCTATCTATATATATATATATATATATATACATACACCAGTATATATATTATTAATTATTATTATTTATAGTAGCAATAATAATAATAATAAAAAGGGGGAGTATTTATCTTTACTTGGATGTCAGTGTGCCAATATATACTACTTGCTTTTTAATGCTAAATATTTTCGAGCTAATTGAGAAAAGATGTGAAAATCCCCAGTTTAAAACATACACATAACTCAGCATTCAGCTTAAGCAAATATTTTATGTCTTGCCAGTAGTGATGGACGAACTTCCGACGGGACGTTTCGCGAACGCGAAACGCGAACGGACACAAACGTTCGCGAAAACGACCGTTCGCCGCGGGCTCCATTGACTTCAATGGGAGGCGAATTTCGCAAACCTTTAGGTCGAATTTGCGGCCACGGGGTAATTATTAGGGGGTAGCACGTAGTCCCACCACCTGGACAATAGCATAATACATGTATGAGGTGAATTTGGGATCGATAACTACAAGCATTTTTTTTTTATTTGGGAAATTGTTCTGACAATTCAGGACTATGGAGCTAATGAAGGCAATGGAGGAGAGGGAAGGTCAGGGACCAGGGTAGGCAAACAAGAGGGTGCAGGAGATACAGAGCACTGACAGCAGCACCGTAATACAGAGCACTGACATCAGCACCGTGACATACAGCGCTGACAGCAGCTCCGTGACATACAGCGCTGACAGCAGCTCCGTGACATACAGCGCTGACAGCAGCTCCGTGACATACAGCGCTGACAGCAGCTCCGTGACATACAGCGCTGACAGCAGCTCCGTGACATACAGCGCTGACAGCAGCACCGTGACATACAGCGCTGACAGCAGCTCCGTGACATACAGCGCTGACAGCAGCTCCGTGACATACAGCGCTGACAGCAGCTCCGTGACATACAGCACTGACAGCAGCTCCGTGACATACAGCGCTGACAGCAGCTCCGTGACATACAGCGCTGACAGCAGCACCGTGACATACAGCGCTGACAGCAGCTCCGTGACATACAGCGCTGACAGCAGCTCCGTGACATACAGCGCTGACAGCAGCTCCGTGACATACAGCGCTGACAGCAGCTCCGTGACATACAGCGCTGACAGCAGCTCCGTGACATACAGCGCTGACAGCAGCTCCGTGACATACAGCGCTGACAGCAGCTCCGTGACATACAGCGCTGACAGCAGCTCCGTGACATACAGCGCTGACAGCAGCTCCGTGACATACAGCGCTGACAGCAGCTCCGTGACATACAGCGCTGACAGCAGCTCCGTGACATACAGCGCTGACAGCAGCTCCGTGACATACAGCGCTGACAGCAGCACCGTGACATACAGCGCTGACAGCAGCTCCGTGACATACAGCGCTGACAGCAGCTCCGTGACATACAGCGCTGACAGCAGCTCCGTGACATACAGCACTGACAGCAGCTCCGTGACATACAGCGCTGACAGCAGCTCCGTGACATACAGCGCTGACAGCAGCACCGTGACATACAGCGCTGACAGCAGCTCCGTGACATACAGCGCTGACAGCAGCTCCGTGACATACAGCGCTGACAGCAGCTCCGTGACATACAGCGCTGACAGCAGCTCCGTGACATACAGCGCTGACAGCAGCTCCGTGACATACAGCGCTGACAGCAGCTCCGTGACATACAGCGCTGACAGCAGCTCCGTGACATACAGCGCTGACAGCAGCTCCGTGACATACAGCGCTGACAGCAGCTCCGTGACATACAGCGCTGACAGCAGCTCCGTGACATACAGCGCTGACAGCAGCACCGTAAGCAGCCCCAGGAGGAAGTCAGCACAGCACAGGGATGGTGTGATCCCCTCATAATAAGAACCCCCAGGAGGAAGTCAGCACAGCACAGGGATGGTGGGAGCCCCTCATAATAAGAACACCCAGGAGGAAGTCAGCACAGCACAGGGATGGTGGGAACCCCTCATAATAAGCAGCCCCAGTAGAAATATGACACCGCTCAACCTCTTCAAAGAGGAGGGTAGGGGCATATAGTACGGTGTGCTTTTTTGGGTCAGGGAAGTGAGCCAAATGAATTAAGAAGGTCTGTGTGCTTGATTCCAAAAATTGTTTATAGACATATACATGGTCTACTGATCACATGTGTTGAATTCCTCCGAGATCCATGCCTCATTCATTTTTAGAAATGTGAGGTAGTTAACACTGTGGTGAGCTAGGCGAGTACGCTTATCGGTCACAATCCCCCCTGCTGCGCTGAACGTCCTTTCGGACAGGACACTGGATGAGGGGCAAGCCAACAGTTCGATTGCAAATTGGGCAAGCTCTGGCCAGAGGTCAAGCCTGCCCACCCAGTAGTCTAGGGGTTCATCACTCCTCAGAGCGTCCACATCGGCCGTTAACCCAATGTAGTCGGACACCTGACGGTCTAGGCGTTCCCTGATGCTGGATCCGGATGACACCTGTCGATGGGTCGGCTGAAAGAATGACCTCATATCCGAAGTCACCAACACATCTTCAAACCGGCCTCTTCTTGCAGGCGCTGTTGGATTGGTACCCGCAAATCCTTCTCTGGGAGTGGGAATTGCTCCTCTGCCAGCGCACGCAAAAGCAGAATGCAGCATTTCTCGAAGCAAGGCCTGGAAGTGCTGCATTCTGACAGCCCTCTGCGACGGCGGTAACATTTCCGCCATTTTGTGTTTGTACCGGGGGTCTAAGTACGTTGCCACCCAGTACTGGTCCTTGACCCTCATGCTTTTTATACGGGGGTCCCTATTAAAACACTGGAGCATGAAGGCCCCCATTTGCACTAAAGTGGAAGCGGTGTGGTGGCCTGGCTCCTGCTCATCATCCAGGATAATGTCGTCCTCTTCATTCTCCTCTCCCCATCCTCGCACAACAGGGATCCCAGAAAGGTTTAAAGCATGCTCTTCTTGCTCCTGCTCATCCGCCCCGGCACCATCCTCCTCTGACTCCTCATCAGACTCCTGTTGTTGACTTGTCTCAGATAGAGTAGCCCCCCCTGGGAATTCATCCAGCATTGCGACTTCCTCATCTTCCCGCTCCTGCTCCTCCACAGCCTGATCAATGACACGACGCAATGCACGCTCCAGAAAGAAGGCATAAGGTACCATGTCACTGATGGCGCCATGGCTGCGACTGACCAGTTTGGTGATCTCCTCAAATGGCCGCAGAAGTCTGCATGTGTCGCGCATGAGCAGCCACTGGCGCGGTGAAAAAAAACCCAGCTCCCCAGAACCGTTTCTTTCGCAGAGTTCATACAGGTAGACGTTAACTGCACGTTTCTGCTGGAGCAGCCTATCAAGCATATAGAAGGTTGAGTTCCATCGCGTCGGGCAATCGCAAATAAGACGTCTGACCGGCAGATGGTGTCGCCGCTGAATGTCAGCAAGGCGAGCCATGGCCGTGTAAGATCTTCTGAAATGGGCCGAGATTTTCCTTGCCTGCCGCAAGATGTCCTGGACCCCAGGGTATTTGACAAGGAATCGCTGCACGACCAAGTTTAAGACGTGTGCCATGCACGGCACGTGCGTGATTTTGCCCTGTTTCAATGCGCTAAGCAGATTGGCACCGTTGTCACACACCACTTTACCAACTGTCAAATTGAGCGGTGTTAGCCACTCATCTGCCTGTGAACGCAAAGCTGAAAGGAGTGCCGGGCCAGTGTGGCTCTTTGCTTCCAGGCACAACAGACGCAGCACGGCATGGCAACGTCTCACCTGGCATGTGGAATAGGTTCTGGGGAGCTTGGGCGGTGCAGTGGAAGAGACGCTAGCAGCGGAAAAGGAGGAGGCAGCTGAGGAGGAGAGGGAGGAGGATGGAGTAGGAGGAGGAGAAGAAGAGTCAGGCCTGCATGCAATCCGTGGCGGTAAAACCAAATCTACACGGGTGCCACGGGTTACATGCTTGACGGCCGTCAGAAGGTTCACCCAGTGGGCAGTAAAACTGATATACCTTCCCTGCCCGTGTTTGCTAGACCACGTGTCTGTGGTCAGATGTATCTTGGCACCGACACTGTGTGCCAGAGATACATTCACTTGCCGCTGAACATGGCCATATAGCTCTGGGATGCCCTTCTCTGAGAAATACTTCCTTCCTGGGACCTTCCATTGTGGTGTTCCAATGGCCACAAATTTGCGAAAGGCCTCCGAGTCCACCAGTTTATATGGCAGTAGTTGGCGGGCTATGAGTTCTGACAAGCCAGCCGCCAACCGTTGGGCAAGAGGGTTATCCGGCGTCATCATTTTTTTACGCTCAAACATTAGGCCCACGGAAGCCTGCCTTTTTGCAGAAAAATGTGAGCTTGGCGTGATGGAAGGTGGAGTGGAGGACAATTGTGAGGAGAGAGGAGAAGGAGAAGTAGAAGACGAGGCTGGACGGTGAGAGCCTGCAGTGTGGCTTTGTGTGTTCCGTTGCTCCCACTGGGCTCGGTGATGGCTGCTCATGTGCCTTCTTAAGGCGGTCGTCCCTAGGTGAGTATTGGGCTTACCGCGACTAACGCGTTGACTGCAAAGATTGCAGATGGCAACGCTATTGTCAGCAGCGGACACGTTAAAAAAAGCCCACACTGCGGAGCCATGTGCCGGTGTCCTGGGAGCGCCAGATGTGACCGTACATGGTCGATGACTCGCTCCTGATACATTTGCAGTCTGCTTTGTCCCTGCTGTGCAATGTAAGTCATTGCTGCTTCTCCTCCCTATCTGCTGGTCCATATCTCCCTCTGAACTCCCCTCCTCTTCCTCTCTTGTGGGCACCCACGTGACATCACTAGACACGTCATCATCAACGTCACCTTCCCCACCGCTATAAGTAGAGTAGGCAGCAACACCGGGGACCAACCTCCTCCTTGGGCTGATCTGGGTACTGGCGTCAGACTGCTGAGTAGCGCTTGTTGCTACCTCCTCTTCCTGATCCAATACCAAGAGTGGCTGCGCATCAGAAATGTCCTCTTGATATGGATCGGAAAATAATTCCAGTGACTCAAGCGGAAGGTATGTGGTGGTGGTGGTGGTGGTCGTGTTGTTGGTGGTAGTGTCTTTGGGGGTGCACATAGCAGAGAGTGAAGAAGAGGGTGCAGATCGAGAGGATGAGGAGGGTGCAGAAGAGTAAGGCTGAGCGAGCCACTCAACCAAGTCTGGTGCATCCTTTAAAGTAATTGAACGCACCTTCTGCAACTTCCCACTTTGGCTCAAGCCTGTTGCTCCTGCCCTACCCCTACCACCCCTGCGGAAGGGCCTGCCTCTTCCTCTGCATGTCATTTTTTAAATGACCCTGTGACAAAACTCTTAGTCCCTATACCGCTGAAGGACTGCTGCAGTATAGGTGAGCGGTCAGCAGTGGTGCACGTCAACCCTATCTATTGTGGACCTATAGCGGTCCTTACAGAACAGCAGACTGTACCGCACTCAAGCCTATGTACCGTAGCACCCTATACCAAGTTACCAGTCCTTATAAGAACTTTTGTGGACCAAGCAGGTTGTGTATTAGTGTTTAGCAGACTGTACGTCAGTCCCTATACCGCTGAAGGACTGCTGCAGTATAGGGCAGCGGTCAGCAGTGGTGCACGTCAACCCTATCTATTGTGGACCGATAGCGGTCCTTACAGAACAGCAGACTGTACCGCACTCAAGCCTATGTACCGTAGCACCCTATACCAAGTTACCAGTCCTTATAAGAACTTTTGTGGACCAAGCAGGTTGTGTATTAGTGTTTAGCAGACTGTACGTCAGTCCCTATACCGCTGAAGGACTGCTGCAGTATAGGGCAGCGGTCAGCAGTGGTGCACGTCAACCCTATCTATTGTGGACCGATAGCGGTCCTTACAGAACAGCAGACTGTACCGCACTCAAGCCTATGTACCGTAGCACCCTATACCAAGTTACCAGTCCTTATAAGAACTTTTGTGGAACAAGCAGGTTGTGTGTTAGTGATTAGCAGACTGTACGTCAGTCCCTATACCAATGAAGGACTGCTGCAGTATAGGGCAGCGGTCAGCAGTAGTGCACGGCAACCCTATGTATTGTGGACCGATAGCGGTCCTTACAGAACAGCAGACTGTACTGCACTCAGGCCTATGTACCGTAGCACCCTATACCAAGTTACCAGTCCTTATAAGAACTTTTGTGGACCAAGCAGGTTGTGTGTTAGTGTTTAGCAGACTGTGCGTCAGTCCCTATACCGCTGAAGGACTGCTGCAGTATAGGGCAGCGGTCAGCAGTAGTGCACGGCAACCCTATGTATTGTGGACCGATAGCGGTCCTTACAGAACAGCAGACTGTAACGCACTCAGGCCTATGTACCGTAGCACCCTATACCAAGTTACCAGTCCTTATAAGAACTTTTGTGGACCAAGCAGGTTGTGTGTTAGTGATTAGCAGACTGTACGTCAGTCCCTATACCAATGAAGGACTGCTGCAGTATAGGGCAGCGGTCAGCAGTAGTGCACGGCAACCCTATGTATTGTGGACCGATAGCGGTCCTTACAGAACAGCAGACTGTAACGCACTCAGGCCTATGTACCGTAGCACCCTATACCAAGTTACCAGTCCTTATAAAAACTTTTGTGGACCAAGCAGGTTGTGTGTTAGTGTTTAGCAGACTGTGCGTCAGTCCCTATACCGCTGAAGGACTGCTGCAGTATAGGGCAGCGGTCAGCAGTGGTGCACGTCAACCCTATCTATTGTGGACCGATAGCGGTCCTTACAGAACAGCAGACTGTACCGCACTCAAGCCTATGTACCGTAGCACCCTATACCAAGTTACCAGTCCTTATAAGAACTTTTGTGGACCAAGCAGGTTGTGTATTAGTGTTTAGCAGACTGTACGTCAGTCCCTATACCGCTGAAGGACTGCTGCAGTATAGGGCAGCGGTCAGCAGTGGTGCACGTCAACCCTATGTATTGTGGACCGATAGCGGTCCTTACAGAACAGCAGACTGTAACGCACTCAGGCCTATGTACCGTAGCACCCTATACCAAGTTACCAGTCCTTATAAGAACTTTTGTGGACCAAGCAGGTTGTGTGTTAGTGATTAGCAGACTGTACGTCAGTCCCTATACCAATGAAGGACTGCTGCAGTATAGGGCAGCGGTCAGCAGTAGTGCACGGCAACCCTATGTATTGTGGACCGATAGCGGTCCTTACAGAACAGCAGACTGTACTGCACTCAGGCCTATGTACCGTAGCACCCTATACCAAGTTACCAGTCCTTATAAAAACTTTTGTGGACCAAGCAGGTTGTGTGTTAGTGTTTAGCAGACTGTGCGTCAGTCCCTATACCGCTGAAGGACTGCTGCAGTATAGGGCAGCGGTCAGCAGTAGTGCACGGCAACCCTATGTATTGTGGACCGATAGCGGTCCTTACAGAACAGCAGACTGTAACGCACTCAGGCCTATGTACCGTAGCACCCTATACCAAGTTACCAGTCCTTATAAGAACTTTTGTGGACCAAGCAGGTTGTGTGTTAGTGATTAGCAGACTGTACGTCAGTCCCTATACCAATGAAGGACTGCTGCAGTATAGGGCAGCGGTCAGCAGTAGTGCACGGCAACCCTATGTATTGTGGACCGATAGCGGTCCTTACAGAACAGCAGACTGTACCGCACCCAAGCCTATGTACCGTAGCACCCTAGACAGACCAAGTTACCAGTCCTGATAAAGAGCTTTGTGGAACAAGTGAGTTGTGAATGATTAGCAGACTGCAGCAGAAGGGCAGCAGTCAAGTATAATATTCTTTCTATATTTGGAAGAAAGAATATTATACGTGTACAAGCCTATTACCGTACCACTGATACCAGTCCTGAAAAGAACCTTTGTGGAACTAATAGTAACAGCAAGTCTTTAAAATTATCCTCACTGCCTGACACACTGCTTCCTGCCTGTCCCTATACAAATTGGCAAAAAAGAGTAGGCTGGAACGATTAGCTGGAACAGCTCTTTTGTGGACCTGATAGTAACAGCTAATGATGATGATGATGATGATGATGAAGAAAGACTAATCTGGCTGAGCTGTCCCTAAAATAGCAGCATACAGCGCTCTGTCCCTTTATCTAAACTGACAAAAGAAACTCAGGCTGCTGACCTAACACCTATACCAGTCCTGAAAAGAACTTTTGTGTACCAAATAGCTAGCGTTTTCTCTGTCCCTACTCCACACAGGATCCTTTCCCTACAGTGACAGAAGAAAGAATGTAAAATGGCCACCGGATCGGGTGTATTTATAGGTTAGGGGGAATGTCCAAGTGTCCATGAGCTGTCATGTCTCAATTGGTTGTCCTGTAACACATGATAAACGTGTCACGAAAGGTTAAAGTTCTTGTATACATTAAACACGTAAGTCCGCCGGGGCGAACGACGGAAAAAGGCGTTCGAACCCGCGGACGGCGAAAGTCGGAAATTCGCCGCGAAACGACCGCCGGGCGAACCGTTCGGCCATCACTACTTGCCAGCATTGCATAATTCGCTGGGCATAAACAGTATTCGATTTTCTTATTAGTCTGCAAAAAGAAGCTTCTTCGTCTGCACTTAAAGCTCCAGGCATGTATAAAAGACACCAATGAAAATAGAACTAATGGCAAAACCTTATTTTTAATTTTTTTTTTTACATAGTAACAGAGGGTTATAGCCTCTGCCAGTTTTTTTTGGTTTTTGGCCATCTGTGTCCCATTGGGGAAATTTTCCTTCACTTCCTGTCCCATGAAAAATGAAGCAAGAAGAAATCCCGACAAAGTAATACACACAATCGAATTGTCCGGCATACTTAGCCCGGCAAACAATCCGGCGGATAGTCCGGCGGACTTTCTACCGAACGGACTTGGCCACACACGGACACACAGAAAGTCCGGCGTTTGCTAGCGCGATGACGTACAGCACGTACGACGGGACTAGAAAAAGGAAGTTCAATAGCCAGTAGCCAATAGCTTCCTTTTCGTACTTGCTTCTGAGCATGCGTCATTCTTAGTCCGCCGGACTAGCATACTGACGAATGTATTGTCCGCTGAACCCCAAGTCCGGCGGAAAGATTGGACTGCAAAAATACTTTCTAATGCCGCGTACACACGACCAGACTTTTCAACATCAAAAGTCAGACGGAATGATTCCGGCAGACCATTCGATCGTGTGTGGGCTACAGCGGACTTTTGATTTGCAAAAGTCTGACAGACTTTAGAAATGGAACATGTTTCAAATTTTTCCGACAGAACTCCGCCGGACCCAGTTCCTACCGAGAAATCCGCTCGTGTGTATGCTGGTCCGACGGACAAAAACTGACGTTAGGGCAGCTATTGGCTACTGGCTATGAACTTCCTTATTCGAGTCCAGTCGTACGTCATCACGTTCAAATCCGTTGGACTTTGGTGTGATTGTGTGTGGCCAAGTCCGTTCATTCGGAAAGTCCGTCAGAACTCTGTCAGAACTCCGTCGAAAGTCTGTCAGACCTAAGTCCGGTCGTGTGTACGCGGCATAAGTCTGCCAGACTTTACGCTGAGAAAGTCCGCTGAAGCCCACACACGATCTAATTGTCCGGTGAAATGCGTTTCGGCGGACTAAGTACGCCGGACAATTTGATCGTGTGTACGTGGCATTAGAATATCTTTGGATGTCACCAGAGCGAATGTCCCCTTTGAAAGATTTCCCCTCTATTCCTGTTTTGTAACCACCCAGAATGTGTTTTTTTTTTTTTTTTTAACTTTCAACTTAACTTTTGGTGATAATGGTACATAGGACACAGAAGGGGTCAATTTGCCTAATAGGGGCACAGCCAGCAATACAATTCTGGGAGAATTTCTAATTCCTCTCCACTCTATCCAAATATCCAAAACTAACAAAAAAAATTTGCCTTTAGTTATAATAATAATAATAATAATAATAATAATAATAATAAAAAACTTTATTTTAGTGACTTTAACCACTTGCCTACAGGGCACTTAGACCCCCTTCCGACCAATTTTCAGCTTTCAGCGCTGTTGTATTTTGAATGACAATTGCGCGGTCATACAAACTAAAATGTTTATAATTTTTTTTTACACAAATAGAGCCTTCTTTTGGTGGTATTTAATCACCACTGGGTTTTTTATTTTTTGCTAAAGAAACAAAAAAATAAAAAAAAAAATTGCAAACAGGTAAGCTTTCTCCTTCATTGATGGGCGCTGGTGAAGCTACACTGATGGGCACTGATGAGGCTGCACTGATGGGCACCTATAGGCTTCACTTATGGGCACTGATGAGATGGCAATGATGAGGCAGCACTTATGGGCTCTGATGGGCACTGAAGGGCACTGAGAGGTGGCACTGATAAGCAGCACTGATGAGCACTGATAGGTGGCACTGGTGGGCAATGATAGGCAGCACTGGTGAGTGACACTGATGATGAAGCACTGATGGGCATCACTGATAGGTGGCACTGTATGGTGGCACTGGTGGGCACTGATTGGCACTAAAAGGTGGCACTGGTGGGCACTGATTGGCTCACAAATGTGACACTGGTGGGCACTGATTGGCACTAAAAAAGTGGCACTGGTGGGCACTGTAGATTTCCAGCACAGATAGGGACCAATGTCCTTGTAACAGAAGCTGGTTACCAGCTTTATTCTTCCCGGATCCTGTTTACTTCAAGATTATCTGAGTTTTTGATGATATGATCCTGAAAGCTCTCACTCCAATCTGTTTCCCCCTTCTCCCCTTTTTGCAGTTTGAAATGTATAGGGGTTTATTTATATATTTATAGATGTATTCATAATTGCCATTAGCAGGGTTTTGCACCTTGATGGGTCCTTATTTTTAGTTCTCATTCCTGATCAGCTGTCATTGGATGACAGCTGATCATGTGGTAAAGGGCACGCTGTAATTGGCCTTTTACCCTGTTCTGTGATCAGCCGAAGGAATCTGTGATCAAAGTGCACGATCACGGGAGGACGCCTATGGACGCCCTCCCGGCACTGGAAGCCGTCATTTGGCTATAGCACGGGCGGAAAGTGGTTAAAGGTCAAAGCGCTTTACAAGGAAAACACAAGAAATGCATAGGGTAGCATAACATAAAGGAGAAAGGGACAATTCAATTCGTTATACTTTATAGCGGAGTTCCAACCACCCCTTTAAAAATTTTAAGTTAGCAGCTACTATAGCTGCTGACTTTTAACACTAGGACATTTACCTGTCCTGAAGTCCAGCGATGTCGGTTCTGGAGTCCATCAGCTGTCGGGTGCTGCCGCCTCCATTGCCGGTAAAGGAACCCAGCAGTGTAGCCTTTTCGGCTATGAGAGCCTGGCAAGAGGTAGTGCCAAGCTGAATTTCTGAAGAGAATAAAATAGTATATAAAATAAGGGATTGAATAGAAAAGAATAGAATAGAATAGAATAGAAAAGAATAGAATAGAAAATAAAATAATAGAAAAAAATAGAATAGAAAATAAAGGGATAAAATAGAAAAAAAGGAATAGACTATAATAGAGTAAAACAGAACCAAATAGAATAGAAAGTACAAGAACAGAATAAACTAGAAAATAAGAGAATAGAATAGAAGAAAAAATAGAAAAAATATAACCATCTTTTGAAATTCTAATTTCAAATAGAATAAATTTGAATAAATTTGAATTTGACTGAAATAGAAGAGAATAGAATGGAAAATGAAGGGATAAAATGGAGAAGAAAAGAATAGCATATAACAGAGTAAAAAGGAACAAATGAGAATAGAAAATAAAAGAACAGACTAAAATAGAATAGAAAATATGAGAATCAAATAGAATGGAATGAAAAATAGAAAGAATAATCATCTTCTGAAATTCTAATGTCAAACAGAAACAAATTAGCATTCATTTGAACTTGACTAAAATAGAAAAAAAATAAAACAGAAAATGAAGCGATAAAATAGAAAAAAAAGAATATAGCATAATAGAGTAAAACAGAACAAAATAGAATAGAAAATAAAATAAGAGAATAAAATAGAATTTGAAAATAAGAGAATAGAATAGAATATAAATAGAAAGAATATAACAATCTTCTGAAATTCAAATGTCAAATAGAATAAATAAGAATAAATTCAAATTTGACTAAAATAGAAAAGAATAGAATAGAAAATAAAGGGAAAACATTGAAAAAATTTAAATAAAATAGCATAAAAAAGAAAAAATGAAAATAGAAAATAAAAAAAGAGAATAAAATAGAATAGAATATGAGAGAATAGGATAGAATAAAAAATAGAAAGAAAATTTAATTTCAAATAGAATGAATTTGAATTTGACTACAATAGAAAAAAAATGGAATAGAAAAATAAAGCATAGAATAGAAAATAATTAAATAGAAAAAAAGAATGGAATAGAAAGACTATAACCCTTTTCCGAAATTTGATTCTCGAATACAATGATTTCAAATTGAAATAGAATAGTAAATAATAGAATAGAAAATAAAATAGGATATCATAGAATAAACAATATTAAAGAATAGAATGAATATAAAAATATAACTTTTTTTCAGAAATTCTAATTTGAAATAGAACACATTTGCATTTGAATAGAAAAGAAAAGAATAGACTATAATAGAAAAAAAGAATAGAACAAAAAATAAAATATTAGACTAGAATAGAAAAAAACAATAGTATAATTGTAATAGAAAGAATATAACCCTCCTCCAAAATTCAAGTTTAGAATGGAATTCGATTCAAATGGAATTTGATTCGAATTCTAAGGGAATTCAAATTTTCCAAATTCGAAAATTTATAGTAAATTTGAATTTGAATAAATGAAACAAATTCCGAAAACAAATCCAACAAATTAAACAAATCTAACTAAACCAATTTATGTGAATACCAAATCGAAACTAAACACATCTTTTGTTCTGCACACGTCTTCTCATAGAATGAGAGACATTTAAAGCTTAACACAGACCCATGACGGGTGTGATGACGTCACCTCTTGTCTTCGACCAACGCGTTTTGTCTCAAAGGACGTCTTCCAAGGGGCTATGGAGAGTGCTGATCTAATTTGTATAACTCTTAGTTATATTAAGTGTTGATATATGATTTATTTATTTTTTTGCTTATGCACAGTCAAGTTGGACTTTCCCTACACTTTTTCTCATTTCTATAACTAAAATATCACTTTTAAGGTGGATTCACCCGATTAAATCAAAGCAGCTATTTTGTTCCAAGCCTTCAAAAATAATTCAAAAATTCGCTTACAGGTGAAAAAGAGCGCCCTACTTTTCCATTCCTCGGTATCCCGATAGCCAGTTATATTTCTAATAGCGCACATTGTTTATGCACAATCATCTATTCAATACATTACACCACACAGCACGTTTTTTTTTCTTTTCTTTTTTTTTTTTTTTTTCCGAGAAGCAAAGCGCCACTGTCAGACGTCATTTCTAACACTTGCCAATCTCCCGAGTGTAAGAGCTTATAATTTGAGAAATATTGATTTATGTCTTAAGTGGCCTTGCTGAAGTGGTGAATGCCAGCGTGCGCCCGGTTTAAAACACAGCGATTAACAAACAATTTTTATGCAACCTACTTTCTTTATTTTCATGTTAATGGAACACTTCATAGATTTTATTTTTTTGTGTTCCTATTTTCATATTTTTTATTTAATTGTTTGTGTTTTTTTTTTTTTTTTAATCTATTGTTTTCTTCCTTTTGCATACTTTCATAATGGGATATTTTGCAAAAGTGCTGTCAATTTAAACACTGTAATCACAGCATTAAACCCATAGAGGGACATTTTAAAGCTCCCAGCCCTTGTTCTGAAATGTGTACTTGTCAACTTTTTCCATTAAATGTCAGCGCGGTGTCAAAGGACTCATATTAAAGTCTCCACGCACGGTAGCTCTGTAATGACCGGAGGGGATGTGGAAATAATTGCCGTAATATTCAGAGGTTTTTCATATTTTTTTTTTTTTTTTTTCACACAAAGTATTTCTAGGCTGGCTCGTTGCCTGGTCAGCAAAACCTGTAATTTAATTTTTAATGAAATGGCGGAAAAAAAAAAAAAAAAAAGAAAAGAAACAAACAAAAGCTCAGTTTGTGAATGAACAAGGGGACGGCTTATTTTTTTATGGTAAATGTTTGTTCTCCATTGTGTACAGATAAAAGTATAAAAACTTGTCTAATTCTATTGTCTACTAACAAGCTAAAAAAAAAAAGAGGGCAGCAAATAAATTCTCTAAGGTTCTAAGTCTGAAGCCCCATACACGCTATCAGTTTTTTCTGCTGAGTATTTCCTTCAGATTTACCAAAACCATGTAGTGTAAGGGCCTGCCTGATTGCATACAAATTGAAACTCCTAAGGTTTGACCTCCAGGGATGAGCTTTATGTTAAGGGATAAAATGGAGAAGAAAAAAAAAAAAGAATAGCATATAACAATAGACTATAATAGAGTAAAACAGAACCAAATAGAATAGAAACTAAAAGAACAGAATAAACTATAAAATAAGAGAATAGAATAGAAGAAAAAATAGAAAAAATATAACCATCTTTTGAAATTCTAATTTCAAATAGAATAAATTTGAATACATTAGAATTTGACTGAAATAGAAGAGAATAGAATGGAAAATGAAGGGATAAAATGGAGAAGAAAAGAATAGCATATAACAGAGTAAAAAGGAACAAATGAGAATAGAAAATAAAAGAACAGAATAAAATAGAATAGAAAACCTGAGAATCAAATAGAATGGAATAAAAAAATAGAAAGAGTAACCATCTTCTGAAATTCTAATTTCAAATAGAATAAATTAGAATTAATTTGAACTTGATTAAAATAGAAAAAGAATAAAACAGAAAATAAAGTGATAACATAGAAAAAAAAGAATATAATAGAGTAAAACAGAACAAAATAGAATAGAAAATAAAATAACAGAATAAAATAGAATAGAAAATAAGAGAATAGAATAGAATAGAATACAAATAGAAAGAATATAACAATCTTCTGAAATTCAAATGTCAAATAGATCTCCAGGGATGAGCTTTACGTTCGAGTCAAACTCATGTTTGACTCGAACACTGGCTGTTCGCCGGTTTGCCGAACAGCGAACAATTTTGGATGTTTGCGGCAAATTCAAAAGCTGCGGAACACCCTTTGAAAGTCTGTGGGAGAAATCAAAAGTGCTAATTTTAAAGGCTTATATGCATGGTATTGTCATAAAAAGTGTTTGGGGACCCGGGTCCTGCCCCAGGGGACATGGATCAATTAAAAAAAAAGTTTTAAAAAGGGCAGTTTTTTCGGGAGCAGTGATTTTAATAATGCTTAAAGCGGAGCTCCACCCTAAAGTGGACCTTCCACTCATTGGAACCCTCCCCCCCCCTCCGGCGCCACAATTGGCACCTTTCAGGGGGGAGGGGGGTGCAGGTACCTGTACAGTACAGGTATCTGCACCCACTGCCGGCGTAGATTCTGCAGAAGGTACGCCCCTTTACGCAGAATCTACGCCCCTTTCCGAAGGTCCCCCGCTGCCTGCTGGGAAACACACAGATCCCAGAGACAGCGGGGACCATCCTTATTGCGCAGCGCGACTCGCGCATGCGCAGTAGGGAACCGGGAAATGAAGCCGAAAGGCTCCACTTCCTGATTCCCATACCCAAGATGGCGGCGGCAGCACGCGAGAGACGATCGAGAGATCGGCTTCGGGTGACGACATCGCGAGCGCGCTGGGCAGGTAAGTGTCATTATTTTAAAAGTCAGCAGCTGCAGTATTTGTAGCTGCTGGCTTTTAAAAAAAAAAAAAAAAACGGCGGACTCCCGGCGGACTCCCGCTTTAAAGTGAAACAATAAAAGTGTAATATTCCTTTAAATTTCGTACCTGGGGGGTGTCTATAGTATGCCTGTAAAGGGGCGCATGTTTCCCGTGTTTAGAACAGTCTGATAGCAAATTGACATTTCTAAAGGAAAAAAAATCATTTAAAACTACTTGCGGCTACAATGAATTGTCGGTCCGCAATACACATAAAAGTTCATTGATAAAGATGGCATGGGGATTTCCTCACAGGAGAATCCAGAACCAAAATTTAAAAAAAAAATGCGTGGGGGTCCCCCTAAATTCCATACCAGGCCCTTCAGGTCTGGTATGGATATTAAGGGGAACCCTGCGCCAAAATTAAAAAAAAATTGGCTTGGGGATCCCCCTTTAAAATCCATACCAGACCCCCGCATCAAATAAACAAAAAAAAATGGAGCGGGGTCCCCCTAAATATCGATACCAGACCCTTATCCGAGCATGCAACCTGGCAGGCCGCAGGAAAAGAGGGGGGGACGAGAGAGCGCCCCCCCCTCCTGAACCGTACCCTGTGTTCCCTGCTGTTCTCTTAGGTTGTGAATGCTGGAATCCACCTGCACGAGCTGTCAGCTGCACTTCAGAGACACGGACGTTTAGGAGAAAAAACAACTCCGGATTTTGCTGCAGGATTACTATCATGCTTGTTTTTATGCTCCCTTTGTGAGTAGTTCTACTTTTGACTTATTAAATGGTCTACCAATACTGCACTTAGAGGCGATGTGTTTCTTTTCCTTCTAGGAGGGATGACACCTGGCTGTGCAGCCACTCGGGTCCCTTTGTTGCGGCAGCCGCCCGCAGCTGGGCCAGAATCTTGTCCACGGCGGCCATGATTTGTGACATCCCAGCATCGTGAAAACTGCCAACTTGTCACAGCTGCCCCTCTACTGATGCCTGGGAGACCTGCCTCCCCCTTAAATAAACTAAACCCCTCCCTACCTTGCTGTTCAGCTCCCGCTGCTGTCAATCACAGTTAGTGAGAAGAGCGTGAGGATGGTCCAAGTCACATTCTTTGTGGCAATGGACGAGTACCTCCAGAGCAAGTGGCTTGTTATAAGGGCACTGGGTGTGAGAAGGAGGATGGCTAGTCATGGGCACCGCCTGGGACCCAGGAAGAGGAGGATTGAGCCATTTACAATCACTTTAAACCACCACAAAATTTTTGGAGCACATACCAACTCAGAAACGACCTACTATGTACTGTATACCCAGAATGGGAGACCTCTGTCGAAAGTTAACGCTATATGAGGCCCTACATACGTCCTCTTTCTAGGATCTATAATAGCCTAACCACCCCAGACATGGACTATAAACACCCCCCCCCCCCAAATCTATTGTTTACAGAAGCATGAAAGAGTCATGTACTTTGGGCCTCTAGGGAAGCTGGAAATCACTAATAGTTGGCACTACTACAGCGCTAGCCGCAGTCTTCCAGGTCCTGCTCTGGTTCTTTGCCAGCTACTGCACACTGACCACAGGGGTTCTTTAGCTGCTGCCATTTAAAGTCTGCTTTTTAAAATGTGAATACAGTGTTCTCTTGGACGAAGTAGACCTAATGATGTCACCACCTCTTCTCTCCATCTCATCTAATCAGAGAATGCCTTGTATTACTCTAAAAAAAAAAAAGCAATTCTATGAATATCCAGGGAACATCCGATTGTCTCTCGGGGGGTCAGGAAGGAATTTTTTTCCCCTGGATCATGCTTTATTGGAGTATTTTGCCTTCCTCTGGATCAACTGTGGGTATTGGATTGTGTATATGGGATTTCTTAATTTTTTCCCTTCTATTGGTTGAACTGGATTGACTTGCATCTTCTTTCAACCAGACTAACTATGTAATATTGGTGGTTCTGAATGAGCGCTTACCCTCTGTGGTCAGTATGAAGTCTGGCAGACAGTATCATAGGACTTGAGCGGGACTGTCGCTATAGTAGAGACAAATAGTACAGTGATTTCCAGCTTCCCCAGTGGCCCATCAAGTATGAGTAAAGCCCCGTACACACGACCAAACAATCCGGTGGAAAAGTCCGGCGGACTCAAGTCCCCCGGACAGTCCGCCCGTGTGTGGGCTCTGGCGGACTTTTTTTACCCAAAAGTCCGGCGGACTAAGATTGTAGTTTTGCACATCAATCTGTCTGCCGGACTCGCATTTCGGCGGACAATACGGCCGTGTGTGTGCTAGTCCGCCGTACTTTTGAAATGAACGGACTTTTCCCGCCCGGAGGAAAGTCCGCTCATTTTGAGCATAGCTCCAGGTAGCCGGGACCAGCGAAGAAGGCGTCGCTGGTCCCGTTACCTGGTATGGACTTAACCACTTGCCGACCAGCGCACGCCGATGTACGTCGACAGAATGGCACGGGCAGGCAAATGGGCGTACATGTACGTCCCTTTAAATTTGCCGCCCTGCCATCCCATCCCTGCCATCCCCACGGGGGTCCCGCACTGGTCGGGACCCCCGTGAGTCCGGTCGCGGGACCAGCGGACTCGATCGCCACGGGCATACCCGCGATCGTCCCACGGTGCGGCCAAATGAAGAAATGCCTTTGTAAACAGCATTTCTCCATTCTGCCTAGCAACTAGTGCCGCTGATCTCTGCTCCATGTGATTGGAGCAGAGATCAGTGTTCACTAAATGAAAGCCCAACCCCCCCACAGTTAGTAACACACCCCTAGGAACACTTAACCCCTACACTGCCACCCACTGGTTAACCCCTTCACTGCCAGTGTCATTTACACAGGAATCACTGCATTTATATAGCAGTGATTACTGTATAAATTACAATGGTCCCAAAAATGTGTCAAAAATGTCCGATGGGTCCCCCACAATGTCGCAGTCACAATAAAAATCGCTGATCGCCGCCATTACTTAGTAGTAAAAAAAAATAATAAAAAATTATTAATAAAAATGCTATAAAACTATCCCTATTTTGTAAACGCTATAACTTTTGCGCAAACCAATCAATAAATCGCTTATTGCGATTTTTTTTACCAAAAATATGTAGAAGAATACGTATCGGCCTAAACTGAGAGAAAAAAAAGTTTTTTTATATATTTTTGTGGGATATTTATTATAACAAAAAGTAAAAAATAATGCGTTTTTTTCAAAATTGTCGCTCTATTTTTGTTTATAGCGCAAAAAATAAAAACCGCAGGGGTGATCAAATACCACCAAAAGAAAGCTCTATTTGTGGGAAAAAAAGGACGTCAATTTTGTTTTGGAGCCACGTTGCAGGACCGCACAATTGTCAGTTAAAGCGACGCAGTGCCGAATCGCAAAAAGTGGTCTGGTCTTTGACCAGCAAATTGGTCCCGTCTGAAAGTGGTTAAAGGGGAATCCCTACGCTGAAAAAATGGCATGGGGGTCCCCCCCAGGTCCATATAAGACCCTTATCCGAGCACGCTACCCGGCCGGCCACAGCATCCTCTGGGATTGTGACATTATAATGGGCGGGGACATCATTCGGCGATGTCCCTATATAAGTCACCGCACGCCGCATCCCTGTCATTATGACCAGAGACAGCGACGAGGCAGGCAACAGCTCAAGAAGAGAAGAAGAGAAGAAGAGAAGAGAAGAACAGAAGGCCAGAAGACAGCGGCGACAGAAGACCGGGCCACCGCTTGTAAAAGAGCTAGAAGAAGGCGCGGTGGCCCGGCAAGAAGAACCGAAGAGGGGGACAAGACCCCCAAAAGGGGGGACAAGATCCCCGAAGTCGGAAGAAGAGGGCGGTGGCGAAGAAGAAATCCGGGCTCCTCCGCTAGTAAAAGAGCTAGCAGAAGATAGCGGAAGAGTCCGGCGAGAAGACCCCCGAAGACGGAAGAAGACCCCCGGAGCTGTGCAATAAACTATTTTAACCCTTGTGTTTTGTGTTTTTTTACATTTTTTCACAGGTGAATGGGTAGGGGTACATTGTACCCCATACTCATTCACATAGGGTGGGGGCCGGGATCTGGGGGCTCCCTTATTAAAGGGGGCTCACGGATTCTGATAAGCCCCCAACCCGCAGACCCTGACAACCAACGGCCAGGGTTGTCGGGAAGAGGCCCTTGTCCTCATCAACATGGGGACAAGGTGCTTTGGGATGGGGGGGCCGCGCGGCCCCCCCTTCCCCAAGGCACCCCCCATGTTGAGGGCACGCGGCCTGGTACGGTTTAGGAGGGGGGGCGCTCGCTCGTAATGAACGGACTTTCCTCCGTGTGTGTGGGCGAATCCGTTCATTTCAAAAGTACGGCGGACTTAGTATTTCCTCGAGAGCATTGGATGGGAGAAGTAGAAGCTGGAAGAAAATTCATCCTACATCTCGGGCTAATAAAACAATGTTGTACTTAAAGAAGAGATCCCTGCTATCCTAAAAGGAGTGTTTGCCATGTAAATGTAAATGAGAAGAGTGTTCTCTGAATTGTCTTTTAATTACTATTTCTTTGGAGTCAAGTCTAAGTTCTATTTATCTGAATCCAACTGGACATTCTTTACATGAATGAAGAAGAAAGTGTTCGGGTTGTTCAACACCGGTGTGGGCACTGTTGGTGCAGAAGGGGAAAGTCAAGTGTCCGCTGTGACGTAGAAGCTGGTAAAATGAGTGCAGAAGGTTGAATGTGATTAGATGATGAAGGTAGGAATTAGAGGGCGGCCAAGTCACATCACTTTAGCTTCAGAAAGAACAGCTATTGCCCTCCTACTGACCCTATATACAGGTGGGTGTACTTATTTTTCAGAGGGTTACACAGAACTCAGATTAAAGTAAAGTCATTGCACTTTTTGACCTTCTCTCGGTCTCTGTGCTTGCTGGATAGCATTAATAGCTCATGGAATACTTTCAGTTGGAATTGTTCTTTAGACTTGATATGAATCATGTTGTGAAGTCACGAAAAAGAACCAAAACTGAGCACATGTAATCAGACTGGCTGCATTAACAGGTTGACAGGCTGTGATGGACTTTCCAATTAATTTAACTACTTGCCTACTGGGCACCCTATTCCTGACCAGGCCAATTTTCGGCTTTCAGTGCTCTCCCACTTTGCATGACAATTACTCAGTCATGAAACACTGTATCCATATGACATTTTTGGCACTATTTTTTAACACAAATAGAGCATTCTTTTGGTGGTATGTAATCACCACTGGGTTTTTATTTTTTGCAATATAAAAAAAACAATTTTCTTTGTTTCTGTTACAAAATTTAGAATTTTTTTTATTTTTCTTCATATATTTTGGCCAAAAGATGTACTGCTACATATCATTGGTAAAAATAACCCAAATCAGTGTATATTATATATATTTTTTGAAGGTTATAAAGTCTGCAAGCTGTGGTGCCAATCATTGAAAATAATTCCACCTGATCACACCTGATGTTCTCCTTTTTTGAAAATTGACAGTTTGTTTTTATTGATAAAGTTCATCCTGCTTCTTTTCAATGGTTTACTCCTTGTACTTGCCCTTCTCTTTGATAACTTGGCGAGACTTGGGCTTGCGTTCCAAGATCTTCTTGCGATCCTTGTCAAGCTTTATCCTGGTGATCACCACCTTGCTATTTGGTATTTCTTTCTGTACACCTGGACAACTTTGCCAATTTGCTGGCATTTGTAGTGTCCACAAACGACCTGTAGTTCATCATCATCAAGTTGTAATTTTTTCCCACAATTCTTTGCAAAATTAAGATTTTTTTTCACAAAACAGGTTATTTCTGTCACATACTTGCAACTCCACCCCAAAACACATTCTGCTACTCCTCTTGAGCATTGTAATACCACATGTATGAGACTTTTTCACAGCGTGGTCGCATACAGAGGGCCAACATGCTAGGAGCACCATCAGGTGTTCTAGGGACATACATCTAATTTCTTGACTACCTTTTACAATTTTGAAGACCCTGGAGCACCAAGACAATGGAAACTCCCACAAAATGACCTCCATTTTCAAAAGCAAACACCCCAACGTATATTCTATGAGGCATAATTTTTTGAACATGTCATTTTTTTGCACAAGTTTTTGGAAAATGTGGAAAGAAAATAAAAATGCATTTTCCCTCTATTTCATTTCTGGAGACAACTCAAGATTTTGTATTTTCCTTCACTTTCTGTCCATGGACAGTCGTCAACACCAGGGCAAACAGGGTGGCACAGGCAATAATAGGGATTTTAATCCTTCCCCGTTACAAAAAAGCAAACAAAACCATTTTGGCTCCAGATACATAAGGCAGTGAATCTGATATTTAACAAACGTTTACTGTAGCTGTGCCTCAAATATCACCAGTAAATTTTTGGTGAAAGTCACAATTTTTGCTTTATAAATACACCCCTAAGTCTTCATATATCAATTATTATAAGCTATGAGGACCTAATATGGCCACATGCCCATATTTGGCCAATTACAGTGCCTTTAAAAAGTATTCATATCCCTTGAAATCTTCCACATTTTGTCATGTTACAACCAAAAATGTAAATGTATTTTATTAGGATTTTATATGGTAGACCAACACAAAGTGCCACATAATTGTGAAGTGGAAGGAAAATTATAAATGGTTTTCAAAATATTTTACAAATAAATATCTGAAAAGTGTGGCGTGTGTTCAGCCCCCTTTACTCTGATATCGCTAACTAAAATCTGGTAGAACCAATTGCCTTTAGACATTATATAATTAGTAAATAGAGTACAACTGTGTACAATTTAATTTCAGTATAAATACAGCTGTTCTGTGAAGCCCTCAGAGGTTTGTTAGAGGACCTTAGTGAACAAGCAGGGTTAGGTTTTAAAAAAATAACCCAAGCTTTGAATATCTCATGGAACACTGTTCAATCCATCATCTCAAAATGGAAAGAGTATGGCACAACTGCAAACCTACCAAGACATGGCCATCCACCTAAAGTGACAGGCCGGGCAAGGAGAGCATTATTCAGAAAAGCAGCCAAAAGGCCCATGGTAACTTTGGAGTAGCTGCAGAGATCCACAGCTCAGGTGGCAGAATCTGTCCACAGGACAACTATTAGTCATGCTCTCCACAAATCTGACCTTTATGGAAGAGTGTCAAGAAGAAACCATTGTTGAAGGAAAGCCATAAGAAGTCCCATTTGCAGTTTGTAAGAAGCCATGTGGGGGACACAGCAAACATGTGGAAGAAGGTGCTCTGGTCAGATAAGACCAAAATTGTACTTTTTGGCCTGTAAGCAAAACACTATGTGTGGTGGAAACTAACATTGCACATCACCCTGAACACACCATCCCCACCGTGCTTTTCTTCAGCAGGGACAGGGAAGCTGGTCAGAGTTGATGGGAATATGGATGGAGCCAAATATAGGACAATCTTAGAAGAAAACCTATTTGAGTCTGCAAAAGACTGGAACGGAGGTTCACCTTCCAGCAGGACAACGACTAAACATACAGCCAGAGCTACAATGGCATTTTTGTTTAGATCAAGGCATATATATATATATATATATATATATATATATATATATATATATATATATATATATATATATATATATATATATATATATATATATATATGTTAGAATGGCTCAGCTAAAGTCAAGACCTAAATTCAAATTGAGAATCTTTGGCAAGACTTGAAAATTGCTGTTCACAGACGCTCTCCATCCAATCTGACAGAGCTTGAGCTATTTTGCAAAGTAGAATGGGCAAAACTTGAACTTTCTAGATGTGAAAATCTGGAAGAGACATCCCCAAAAAGACTTGCAGCTGTGATTGCAGTGAAAGGCGGTTCTACAAAGTATTGACTCCGGGGGCTGAATACAAATGTGCATCACAGTTATTTGTAAAAAATATTGAAAACCATTTATCATTTTCCTTCCACTTCACAATTATGTGCCACTTTGTGTTGGTCTATCACATAAAATCCCAATAAAATAAATTTAAGTTTTTGATTGTAACATGACAAAAGGTGGAAAATTTCAAGAAGTATGAATACTTTTTCAAGGCACTGTACATTGTCCAAATAAGGTCATGTGAGCAGATTAGGTTTGTGATGTCACAATCATCCCCACCCCTTTGTTACATGTAGCTGTTGAGTGAAGAATGCCCAGGCTGCGGCTGATTGGGTGCTGATTTGGTGGGAGTGACAACTTGTTGTTTGGCAAAAGTCACATTTCCTGCTTTATAAATATGCCCCCAAGTCTGCATTTATCAATTATTATTAAGGATGAGGACCTAGTATGGCCACGTGGTCATTTTAAGTCAACGACATTGTCCAAATAAGAACAGAACAGGTGGCCTTCCTAATGGGCACACTGAGAGCAATAAACACCTGACAAAGCTCCTTTAAAGTGGTTGTAAACCCTTATAAACCACTTTGACCTACAGGTAAGCCTAGATTAAGGCTTACCTGTAGGTCCAATAAATATCTCCTAAACCTACACGGTTTAGGAGATATTTGCCGAAAGACAGGCACCGCTGTCTACGGCACATGCGCCGTAGACAGCGGCGCGCTGAGCACGCCGCAGTTAATGGCGATATGCCGCGAGTGGCGGCTCCCGTGTGCAGGCGCGGGAGTGACGTCATCGCGGCTCCGACGAATGACAGCGGCGGAGCAGCGAGGCCCACCAAGAAGATGGATGCGCCGGACTACAGGGGACAGCGGTGACATCGCTGGCTCCTGTGTCAGGTAAGTGACACATAATGGACTACTACTATTTGCAGGGAATCAAAGAGGAAGTAAACCCATCAGGGTTTACTTCCTCTTTAATGCTCTATGCCAAAACAACAAAAATGGTGGCAACTAGTTTTTGGATATTGCTCACTATAATAATAAGCTATAAATACTACAAAATAAATGTATCTGCTAGTGCTCATTTTTTTTCTCTATGGGGGGTATGAGAATAACCAGACCACCACTCACAACAAAGATATTAGAGCTTTAGGCAGAATTTAAAAAAAAAGTACTTTTTACAAACAAGCAGACGGCTTCTTATTATACAGGGGCATGTTCTGCAGCCTCCTCTCAGGCTAATGAGAAACAGTAAATTATTTTCCTTAAATTAAGAGAGATCCGGATTTGAGATAATGCTTTGAAAACTCGGAGAGAAATGCGGGAGGAGAGGACAGTTAATCAGTAATTATGGTTGGCTGAAAAACAGTCTATATTAAGCATGTCTCTTCATCTCCTCAAGCCAGGCAACCTCGAGAGAGCTTGTTCTTGCTGCGGTAAAGTATCTTGTTTACAGCTAATTAGAAGGGATGCAGGCTGCTATAGTTCTTCAATTAAGAGTCCAATTGAAAAAGATTACAGAAAATGCATATATGGCTGCCGGACAGAAGGAATTACCGCAGGCGTTCAAGCAGTCATAGGCCTAAAACAGCAATTGGCCAAGAAAAATGTCATATTGTGAATGGTAGCTACTAAAAAAACTGTGAAACATGTGAGTGTGGAAAAGTCCAAGTATGAAAAACAAAGTTCCAACCAAGATCCTGGATGATTCAAATATGAAAAGAAATCTTCCTGCATGGATGGTGCAAACAAGTAATATGTAGATATCCACTCACCAGATGTCGTAGATCCTATTACCATACGGCAGAAAGGATCGTAAGTGCTTGTGGGCTCTCCCAGACCTCCAAGGGTCTTTAAACGATTCCTCCAATGTCCTCCTCCTCGGGATGAAACATGGCTCCAAACGGGATATCACCAGCGGCGCAGGAGAGAAATAAAAGAGGATGGACTCCTTTTAGTGTGTTCCCGAAGGATATTTTATTAAAAGCCTCAATGGCTACAATGCAAGTAAAACAATAAAACAAAGTATCCTCCTTTGCGAACCACCGCAAATGACAGACGGAGGCGATGGAAGCCGCAAGACCCACAGCAGAGTCATCGTGCGTTTCCACCAGGACAAAGTGCAACGTGCGTTCCAGCTTTACGCGTTTCGTCATCTAACGTGACATCATCACATAGTTTACATTTATTTATGATTATCCTTTACATTTCCAATATATATATTTATTCATTTTTGAGGATTGGCAAGCTCTGTTTGCACAATAGGCTGTGCAGGTTTACATACAATCTATTTAATTTGAACGGCAGCTGCTATCCATACAGTCACATTTGCACGTGATCACAGGGGACGGGGATGATTTAATTTATTAAATTATAAAAAATTATAAAAAAAAATGTTTACACTGTCCTTTTCAGTTTAAATTTTTTTTATAACTTTTTTATGCTGCCATAAGGGATTAACAGCATTCCTGCGATAGCATGGGCAATCCTTGTCGCATACGGTTTCATGCAGCATAGAGATGGTCAGTAAGTTCCAACATTTGTATCCATCAGTGTTAATTTTATCGACTAAAACTAGCTAAAACATTTTAGTCGACTAACTTAATACCATTTTAGTCTACTAAAATATGACTAAAACTAAAACAATTGAGATGACTAAAATACGACTAAAACTAAAATGGCATTTTTGTCAAAAGACTAAAATGGGACTAAAACTAAAATGCCATTTTAATCAAAAGACTAAAACTAAATTTAAATTTGACTTCAAAATTAACACTGGTGCATGTTCACCTCAATAACATAAATAATAACATGTTCGATTTTTTACTCCAGGAACCGCCGGTAACGGCACAGATTAACTGAAGCAACGGCACCGTACGTGCCGTTGCTTCAGTGCGCATGTGCCAATGACCATTTATCTGTAGCAAAAAGTGGTTGTAAAGGGTTTACCATCACTTTAAGCTGACCATATATTAGTAGAATCTTCTTAGAAATGTTTGGTTTTAAGAACATTCATTCAATGTTCTAATGGTTGGTGGGGTCAAATCAATGTTCATTTTAAACCATAGTGACAAGGAAGAATAGAAGGAAGGAAATATTTTTCTCGAACCAACGCATTTCTAACAGTGAATATAGTTTTCATTCACTAAAGTCCATTGGTTTCAGAAATCGATTTGTTAAAAGCAAACTAAATTTGAAGTATTTTTGAACAACATTTGCCAAGTCTTTGAAGGTGCTGAGAATTTTTGTGCAAATACTTGTTCAAAATTTTTACCAGCCTATGGCCAGTTTTACACTACAGCCATAATTCAAATAGCACCTCACAAGGCCACTGAGCATGCACTTCCTAAAGTCAATGGTTCAGGCTGGTGGTGGTGTAATGGTGTGGGGGGGGGGGGGGGTATTTTCTTGGCACACTTTGGTCCCCTTAGTACCAATTGAGCATCGTTTAAACACCACGGCCTACCTGAGTATTGTTGCTGACCATGTCCATCCCTTTATGATTACAGTGTCCCCATCTTCTGATGGCTCCTTCCAGCAGGATAATGCACCATGTCACAAAGCTTCCATAAACAATAATAATCCCACCACTGGTTTCTTGAACAGGACAGTGAGGTCACTGGACTCCAATGGCCTCCACAGTCACCAAATCTCAACCCAATAGACCAGTTTTCATCAACCCTGTCCTCGGGGCCCACTAACAGGCCAGGTTTTTTGTATTACCTTGGGGAGATCCAGACTAGAATACTGCAATCACTGAGCCGCAAAGGATATCATCTGTGATGTATTTCAGTTATCTTGGAAACCTGGCCTGCTAGTGGGCCCTGAGGACAGGGTTGATGGCCACTGCAATAGAGCACCTTTGGAATGTTTCCAACACCTTGTTGAATCTACGGTGGCTTTAAAAAATATTCCTAGCCTTAACATTTTCCACCTTTTATTATGTTACAACCAAAAATCTAAATGTATTTTATTAGGATTTTATGCGATAGACCAACACAAAGTGGCTGACAATTGTAAAACCTTTGTTACTCTGATACCCCTAACTAAATCTAGTGGAACCAATTTCTTTCAGAAGTCACCAAATTAGTCACCGAATTAGTAGAGTCCACCTTTGTGTAATTTAATCTCAGTATAAATATAGCTGTCCTGTGAAGCCCTGAGAGGTTTGTTAGAGAACCTTTGTGAACAAACAGCATCATGAAGGCCAAGGAACACACCAGACAGGTCAGGAATAACATTATGGAGAAGTATAAAGCAGGGTTAGGTTATAAAGAAATATCCCAAGCTTTGAACATCTCAAGGAGCACTGTTCAATCCATCATCCGAAAATGGAAAGAGTATGGCACAACTGCAAACCTACCAAGACATGGTTGTCCACCTACACTGAAATTGACCGGCCGGGCAAGGAGAGCATTCATCAGAGAAACAGTCAAGAGGCCCATGGTAACTCTGGAGGAGCTACAGAGATCCACAGCTCGGGGGGGGGGGGGGGGGAACTGTCCACAGGACAACTATTAGTTGTGCTCTCCACAAATCTGACCTTTATGGAAGAGTGGCAAGAAGAAAGACATTGTTGAAAGAAAGCCATAAGAAGTCCCGATGGAAGTTTGTGAACAGCCATGTGGGGGACACAGCAAACATGGAAGAAGGAGCTGTGGTCACATGAGACCAAAAATTAACTTTATGGCCTAAAAGCAAAAACTAACACTTTACATCACCCTGAACACACCATCCCCACCATAAAACATGGTGGTGGCAGCATCATGTAGTGGGGATGCTTTTCATCAGCAGGGACAGGGATGCTGGTCAGACTTGATGATAAGATGGATGGAGTCAAATACAAGGCAATCTTAGAAGAAAACCTCTGCAAAAGACTTGAGACTGGGATGGAGGTTCCCCTTCCAGCAGGACAATGCCCCTAAACATACAGCCAGAGCTACAATGGAATGGTTTAGTTCAAAGCATATTCATGTGTTAGAATGGCCCAGTCAAAGTCCAGACCTAAATCCAATCCAATGCTATAATTGCAGAGAAAGGTGGTTCTACAAAGTATTGATTCAGGGGGGCTGAATACAAATGACACCACACTTTTCACATATTTATTTGTTAAAATATTTTGAAAACCATTCATCATTTTTCTTCCACTTCACAATTATATGCCACTTTGTGTTGGTCTGTCATAGGGGTCTCCAAACTATGGCCCTTCACTTGTTCAGGAACTACAATTCCCATCATCTCTAGTCATGTCTGTGAATGTCAGAGTTTTACAATGCCTTGTGAGATGTGTAGTTCTGCAACAGCTGGAGGGCTGTAGTTTGGAGATCCCTGGTCTATCACATACAATTCCAATAAAATACATTTATGCCGTGTACACACGACCAGACTTTTCGACTGACTGAATTCCGTTGGATTTTTTGACGGACTGAATTCCTTCTGACGTTTTGACGGACTGAATTCCATCGGACATTTCGACGGACTGAATTCCGTTGGATTTTTTGACGGACTGAATTTCTTCAGACTTTTTTTCGACGGACTGAATTCCGTCTGACTTTTCGACGGACTGAATTCCGTCTGACTTTTCAACGGACTTTCAACGGATTTCCGTTGACTCAGACTTGTCTACACACAATCACACCAGTCCGACGGATTCAAACGTGATAACTTACGACCGGACTAGAATAAGGAAGTTCATAGCCAGTAGCCAATAGCTGCCCTAGCGTCGGTTTTCGTCAGTCGGACTAGCATACAGACGAACTGATTTTTTGACCGGACTCGAGTCCGTCGGAAAGATTTGAAACATGTTCTAAATCTAAAGTCGGTCAGATTTTTCTACAACAATGGTCCGATGAAGCCCACACAGTTGAATCGTCTTACGGATTAGTTCCGTCGAACCTTTGCTGACGAAAAGTCCGGCCGTGTTTGCATCATGTTTTTTGGTTGTAACATAACAAAATGTGGAAAATTTCAAGAGGTATGAATAGCTTTTTAAAGTGGTTGTAAACCCTCCCCCCACAACTTTGTCCCATGTAAATCAGCATAAAAAAACCCTAATGAACACTGCTTGTAGATATCTCCTTACTTGCTTAGTATTGTTGTAATCCTTGTTGTTCTGTAGAATGAAGTCACTGAGCATGCCCAGATCTCCCCTCATTTAAGGCACACTCTCTATGTCTTATCTATCTGTTATCAGGACTTCCTACGGCACACAACACTGAACTCTGCTAATCACTCAGAGTTTCCTCCTACACACCATGTGACCATGTGACATGACATACAGTCTAAACTTGGCACTTACTGCAGTCTTATCAGCTGAAGCTGATAAGTCTGACAAAGGGAAACATTAGACATTGGCACAAGTAAATACTATGAAATAAACAAGTCAGCTATGAACAGGGAAGCAGGGTTGCCATAGAAACGTTGGATTGAGAAGGAGGCTTGGTTAACAGTACAGGAAGTGCTCAATGTAATGGCAGAAATACACTCCACTGTGGACTCAGAAAACAATACTTAAGATGGTGCTGCCTCACCCCTGGAAACAAGTTTTTTAAAGTTTCTTTAAATAGTAAGTAATATGCGATTTGGGATGGATTACAGTAGCTATAGTCTATTATAATGGACTAAATGAAAAGAAGCATCAGAGTGGGAGAGTTTACTTCCTCTTTAAGGCACTGTATGCCATGAAGAATGAAGGCAGTTCTGAAGGCAAAAGGGGGTCCAACCCATTACTTGCAAGGTGTACCTAATAAAGTGGCTGGGTGAGTGTATATATAGGATGAGGGAATGGTTTCATGTGTCAAGGACATTGTACATCTTTATATGCAGTCATGAGATACCGGACTGCACAGCCAGCCTTGTATGGATACGGCGCACAAACTGCCTCCTACTACAGTCAAATATTTCAAATTTGGACTCATCAATCCAGAACATCCGCTTCCATTTTTCTACTTCCCGTCTCCTATGATTTCATGCATGTGCACTACGCATTTTTCTTTTTTTAGTATAAAAACAGAAATATAAGCAAAACCTCTATACTGACAGTAACGGGCTGCATTCTCCTGGATGGAAGAGTTCGCTTCACACCAGCAGTCATGTTTTGGTACTTTATTTCCCAAGTGGGGAATAAACACAGCTAGCAGATAAGCTCCGTCTTTACAAGTCAATTGAAAACGGTTAATTGGTCATGGAATCACCATTGTTTATTGACTGACAGCTACTTAACTACCAATTTAAATGTTAATAGGGCAGGAGGAAGTAGGACGGGGCACAGGTCATCATGTGCGATGAGAACATAAAATATCGCGAAGGCCAAAATAAGGCAAATCATTTTATTTAAGCCAAAAGGCAAACTATAGGTTGTTAATTGCCACCGGTATCAATCACAGCGAAGTCTAGATTTATCGGAAAATGTAATTTTGAGAATAAAATGTCATGCTTATTACGGGGATAAAAGCTTCCTAAAATGAAAAAAGGATCCTTCTGGCCAGGTCGAAAGGTTGTTGCCAATGGGATTGTATAGACGCATTCCGAGATCGATCAATCTGACTCTTTGCATTTCCGTTCTACCTTTACTTTTTTTTGCTGTACTGGAGACCGAATGCCCATCAGGATCATCACCTATATAATGATTACGATAGAGAGAAACAACTCATTTGAGGACATATATACGGTGTATCGATAATCTTCGGGCATGCCCCAGGCTTTAAACCGCTAATGAGAAAATATAAACTACGAGATAAAAGATTCACTTGAAGTTTGTACATTCTTAATGGCTAGACTGAGTAAACACGGAAATGGCTTTGAAGTGGGAGAACGGAAAAAAAAAGGAATAAAAAACAAAAAAAAACAGCATTAATATTTTAAAAAGACTTTCGTACATCTTGGTAGTATGTAGCTGCATGTTATGTAGGGCTAAATGGTGACAAGGTTTTTGACCCTGGACTCCAGAATCGTTTGGCCAATTTTTTTGCTTTTTTGGATGCTGGTAACACAATTCAAGATGCATGCTTCTTTATTTATGTTTTTTTTTTTATTATGGTAATGCAACAATAAAGAATAGCGCTCCATGCATGCTTCTTTATTTATGTTTTTTTTTTTATTATGGAGTGCAATAATAAAAGAATAGCGTCCCATGGGACTTTAAATGTAGTGAGCACAAAAAGGTCAAGAAGAGTATACAAAGTAAACACAGTATATAATAAATAAATAATAAAATAATAAATAATACAAAAATTCCTCGCCCCTTCTCTTTGTTAGCTGTTATATTCAGCTATCATCTTTTTTATTTTTCAATCACGCACCCCTCTGCCCCCCCCCTCACTCTTCTCCACAACCAGTTGGTGTATTTCTAGCTTTTCTTCACTGTTTTGGATTACTATCCTGGAGTCTTCACAATGGTTTGGTCTGTTTCCGTAATTTTTTTTGTCCATTTAGCATATTTTATTTATTCTGCTTGGACACCGGCCTCCTGTTCTTTGTGCGTTTGGTCGCCGGCTGGCCCTTGGGCCCGGATGGCGTTTGATTGCGGGGTAAGCAGTCCACTACGATAAACATTTTACCGTTGTTTCCCCATTTACAATGTTCTCTAATTATGAAAAAAAAACGTGTGTTTGTTTTATCATGTAATATTTATATCTTTTCAGATACACCTACTGTACTTCCTGATGAAGCTGTTTACTAGACATGTGCATTCGTTTTCGTCCGAATGCATTTTCGTCCGAATTTCAGCTATTTTTGTTTTCGTTTTGACAAACGATAACGAAAGCACAAAATCCGAAAAACGAAAGATCCGACATAAATAAATGCTTTATTTTCGTTTTCATTGTTACAACAGTTCGATATAGAATAGGAGATTCGACATGACTCTGACAACAATCTGTGTCTATAGAACCTGTGTTCGAATGTGCCTAACCTTACCTCTATTAGTCCAAGATTATATAGAGAAAATATTCGACAGAGAAAAAAGATTTGACAGAGAGAAAAGATTCTGCAAGATACTGTCCTAAAAAGTGTTTGGGGACCCGGGTCCTGCCCCAGGGGACATGTATCAATGCAAAAAAAAGTTTTAAAAACGGCCGTTTTTTCGGGAGCAGTGATTTTAATAATGATTAAAGTGAAACAATAAAAGTGTAATATTCCTTTAAATTTCGTAGGGGGGGGTTGTCTATAGTATGCCTGTGAAGGGGCGCATGTTTCCCGTGCTTAGAATTGTCCCTGCACAAAGTGTCATTTATGCAGGAAAAAAAGTTCTTTAAAATCACTCGCAGCTATAATGAATTGTCGGCTCTGTAATACAGAGAACACTCATTGAAAGTCATTGATAAAAAAATAAATAAATAAATAAAAAAAAAGCGTGGGGGTCCCCCAAATTCAATTACCAGGCCCTTCAGGTCTGGTATGGATATTAAGGGGAACCCTGCCTCAAATTTAAGAAAAAATTTGACGTGGGGTTCCCCCTAAATATCCATAACCAGACCCTTCAGGTCTGGTATGGATATTAAGGGGAACCCCGCGTCAAATTTAAAAAAAAATTGACGTGGGGTTCCCCCTAAAAATCCATACCAGACCCTTTATCCGAGCACGCAACCTGGCAGGCCGCAGGAAAAGAGGGGGGGACGAGAGAGCGGCCCCCCCTCCCTCCTGAACCGTACCAGGCCACATGCCCTCAACATTGGGAGGATGCTTTGGGGGTCTGTGACCCCTCAAAGCACCTTGTCCCCATGTTGATGAGGACAAGGGCCTCATCCCCACAACCCTGGCCGGTGGTTGTGGAGGTCTGCGGGCGGGGGGCTTATCAGAATCTGGAAGCCCCCTTTAATAAGGGGACCCCCAGATCCCGGCCCCCCCCCCTGTTTGAAATGGTAAGGGGGTACAAAAGTACCCCTACCATTTCACAAAGAAAGTGTAAAAAATGTTTAAATAAAACAAACACACTTTTGAAAAATTCCTTTATTAAAAATAAAAAAATAAAAAAAAGATTCCAGCGGCGGTAATCCACTCTTGCTATCCATCGACGGACGGTCATCTCTCCAGCGATGTCTAATATCATCCAGCGCAGCGCAGCATCCTTCTTCTGTCTCCGTGGAGGAGACACTACAGGCATTCCGGCGGCTGACGTTTGTTATATACGGAGGGCGGGGCCACCCGTCACCTGACCCCGCCCCCCTCTGACGCAAGGGGAAACCCGGGGTTCCCTGTGACGTAGGGGTGACCCGCACCCCTCTGATGTAACACAGGCAGGTTTCCGTTACATCAGAGGGGGGCGGGGTCACCCCTACGTCACGGGGAACCCCGGGTTTCCCCTTGCGTCAGAGGGGGGCGGGGTCAGGTGACGGGTGGCCCCGCCCTCCGTATATAACAAACGTCAGCCGCCGGAATGTCTGTAGTGTCTCCTCCACGGAGACAGAAGAAGGATGCTGCGCTGCGCTGGATGATATTAGACATCGCTGGAGAGATGACCGTCCGTCGATGGATAGCAAGAGTGGATTACCGCCGCTGGAATCTTTTTTTTATTTTTAATAAAGGAATTTTTCAAAAGTGTGTTTGTTTTATTTAAACATTTTTTACACTTTCTTTGTGAAATGGTAGGGGTACTTTTGTACCCCCTTACCATTTCAAACAGGGGGGGGGCCGGGATCTGGGGGTCCCCTTATTAAAGGGGGCTTCCAGATTCTGATAAGCCCCCCGCCCGCAGACCTCCACAACCACCGGCCAGGGTTGTGGGGATGAGGCCCTTGTCCTCATCAACATGGGGACAAGGTGCTTTGAGGGGTCACAGACCCCCAAAGCATCCTCCCAATGTTGAGGGCATGTGGCCTGGTACGGTTCAGGAGGGAGGGGGGGCCGCTCTCTCGTCCCCCCCTCTTTTCCTGCGGCCTGCCAGGTTGCGTGCTCGGATAAAGGGTCTGGTATGGATTTTTAGGGGGAACCCCACGTCAATTTTTTTTTAAATTTGACGCGGGGTTCCCCTTAATATCCATACCAGACCTGAAGGGTCTGGTTATGGATATTTAGGGGGAACCCCACGTCAAATTTTTTCTTAAATTTGAGGCAGGGTTCCCCTTAATATCCATACCAGACCTGAAGGACCTGGTAATTGAATTTGGGGGACCCCCACGCTTTTTTATTTATTTATTTATTTATTTTTTTATCAATGACTTTCAATGAGTGTTCTCTGTATTACGGGAGCCGACAATTCATTATAGCTGCGAGTGATTTTAAAGGACTTTTTTTCCTGCATTAATGACACTTTGTGCAGGGACAATTCTAAGCACGGGAAACATGCGCCCCTTCACAGGCATACTATAGACAACCCCCCCTACGAAATTTAAAGGAATATTACACTTTTATTGTTTCACTTTAATCATTATTAAAATCACTGCTCCCGAAAAAACGGCCGTTTTTAAAACTTTTTTTTGCATTGATCCATGTCCCCTGGGGCAGGACCCAGGTCCCCAAACACTTTTTAGGACAGTAACTTGCAAATTAGCCTTTAAAATGAGCACTTTAGATTTTGAACGTTGGAGTCCCATAGACTTTAATAGGGTTCTAAAGTATGCTATATACTAGCTCTGTCGAATCTTCTTTATACATTCGACAGACACCATAAGCCTTCAAAGACAGATTCGACCGTGATTCATGTGGATTTTCGGACGAATGCAATTTTTGAACGAAAAATGAAATAAATAAAAACGAATTTCGGGAGTAACTAAATAAATTAAGTTTTCAGACGAAAACGAAATTCCGAAACGAAATATTTTACTCTGCACATGTCTACTGTTTACAGCAAAACTAGTTGAAATACTATACCATCTGCAATTTTAGATATCTGTGTTGTTGTCTGTGTATTAATAAATCTTTGCTATCATTTTTATGTTTGGTGTGTATATATTTGTTTGCCTACATACTTTACCTGTATCATATTTTGTAGCATATTTTATTTATTATGCTCAGACACCGGCCTCCTGTTCTTTGTGCGTTTGCCTCCCCCGGTCGCCGCGGGAGGCTCTGCCGGCTGGCCCATGGGCCCGGATGGCGTTTGCTTGCGGGGTAAGCAGTCCACTACGATAAACATTTTACCGTTGTTTCCCCATTTACAATGTTCTCTAATTATGAAAAAAAACGTGTGTTTGTTTTATCATGTAATATTTATATCTTTTCAGATGCACCTACTGTATTTCCTGATGAAGCTGTTTACAGCAAAACTAGTTGAAATACTATACCATCTGCAAGTTTAGATATCTGTGTGGTTGTCTGTGTATTAATACATCTTTGCTATCATTTTTATGTTTGGCGTATATATATTTGTTTGCCTACATACTTTACCTGTACTGTGATAGTCCACATGCTCCCCTTTTCTTTTGGGTTCTGGTTGGGGACCAGACTCCCAAACTTCTATCCCATTTAACTTGGATGATGGTACACTGGGTATGATTTTGTTTATTCAGAATTTCTCATTGCGAGACAACAGAATTATCTAATAAATTTATTAAAAGTGTATAACCTTGCTGCATCTCACCACAGCAAGGTTTCCAGGAAGTGGTGGCGGGTACCTGTCATAAACAGGCACCACCCCCGAAAGGTGCCAAATGTGGCACCGGAAGGGGAGAGGAAGCAAACAAGTGTGAGCTTCCCCTTTGAGTGGAACTCCGGTTTAAAAATAAAAAAAGCAGTTTTTGCAGCAATACTCCTTCCATCAGTCACTGGGTTGAATGACTGACATTGTCCATAAACCCACTAGGGGTGCAACATCACTTGTAAGGTGCACAGTTAACCCCTTAATTGCCTCTAAGCCCCTGTACACACGGTCGGAGATTTCGACAACCAAATCCGTCGGATTTTGTCCGTCGGATTTTGTCCGTCGGATCTTGTCCGAAACTGTTGCATACACACGGTCAGACTAAGTTGTCGAAAAATCCAATCATTCAGAACGTGATGATGTACGTAATTTCGTTACGATGGGACTACGTTCAGGTTAGTAGCCAATAGCTTTGATGTAGGAATTTGATCTGATCATGCGTGGCACTTGGTCCGATCAAAATTCTCTACACATGATTGGAGTATGTCCGATCGAACCAGTTGGTCGGAAAATATTTCCAGCAAGTTGGAAAATTGGGTCCGACGGATATTCCGACGGAATCAGTCCGATGCATACCACACACAGTCGGATTATCCGACAACATGGTCCGATAGGACACATTCCGACGGAATCTCCGACCGTGTGTACAAGGGCTAAGCGTTAACCCTCTTACCCGCCTGTGTCTTTAGTGCAGTATACAGTATTACATCTGATTGTTGTATCAGTGTCGCTAGTGATGTCAATGTCAGTTAGTCGTTTAATGTACCTCCCAGGGAAGGTCAGTTCTTTAACAAAGACATGTAGCAGAATACATTTTGGCCTATATTTATGAAGACTTTAGATGTTTAATTTTTTAATAGATATGTTTTAGAACTGATTGTAGAAAAAAAATAAAATAAAATATATATATATATATATGTATATATATATATATATATATATATATATATATATATATATATATTTAGTATCTCACAAAAGTGAGTACACCCCACACATTTTTGTAAATATTTTCTTCTATCTTTTCATGTGACAACACTGAAGAAATGACACTTTGCTACAATGTAAAGTAGTGAGTGTACAGCTTGTATAACAGTGTAAATTTTCTGTCTCCTCAAAATAACTCAACACACAGCCATTAATGTCTAAACTGCTGGAAACAAACGTGAGTACACTCCTAACTGAAAATGTCTAAATTGGGCCCAATTAGCCATTTCCCTCCCCAGTGTCATGTGACTCAGCTGCACTGGTGAGGTAGCACTGATGAGCATTAATGGGCACTGATGAGGCGGCACTGATGAGCAGTAATGAGTACAGATGAGGCAGAACTGGTGGGCACTGATGAGGAAGCACTAATGAGGCTGCACTGATAGGCAGCATTGATGGGTGGAACTGATAGATGGCACTGATAGCTGGAATTGATAGGCACTAATAGGTGGAACTGATGGGCGGCACTGATGGGCACTGGTAGATGGCACTGATGGGCACTGATAGGCAGAATTGATAAGTTTCACTGATGGGCACTGATAGATGGCACTGATAGGCAGAACGGAGAGGTGTATTAACTTTTGTGAGATACTGTGCATATATATATATATATATATATATATATATATATATATATATATATATATATATATATATATATATTGATTTTATTTTATTTTTTAAACATTTTATTTATTTTTTTACTTTCATATAATAATAAATAAAAAATAAACAGTGGTGAGCAAATAAATAAAGCTATATTTGTGTGAGAAAAAAAATGACACACATTTAATTTGGGTACAGCGTTGCATGACCGTGCAATTATCAGTTAAAGTAGCGCAGTGTCTAATAGCAAAAAAATGCCCTAGTCATGAAGGGGGTAAAACCTTCCAGAGGTCATGTGATTAAAGTTTAATTTCTTCATCTCTGGGTTCATACAAACTGGTAAGTCAAAATTGATACGGATCAACAGATCACACTCCGTCTGCCGATTATCTATTTGTTTTTCATACAGTCGTCTCTACTCAGCAAACCTTTTTTCTTTTAAAAAGTAAGAATTAGCGAATTCCTGCAGCCTTGTACAAACACTAGAGATGGCATCCTAGGTGTTGCAGCTTTATGCCCTGCAACTTCAATTTGTGAGATGATGTGTTAATTGGTGCAGTGATTTTGCTCTCTATTAGGAGAATCGTGCTTTGCTTTGTAAAATACCTTCATGGTTGTTCCAATGTAATTTTCTAGTAGTGAGAAAACAGATCACTTTGCTTTCTTACTCTTTACAATTTTGACCACTTACTTACCAGGCACTTTTACCCCCTTCCTGCCCAGGCCAATTTTCAGCTTTCAGTGCTGTCGCACTTTGAATGACAATTGCTCGGTCATGCTACACTGTATCCAAATTACATTATTATAATTTTTTTCACACAAATAGAGCTTTCTTTTGGTGGTATTTAATCACCAAAAGACCAAAAATGTTGAAAGGAAAAAAAAAAAAAATTCATAGTTTGTTATAAAATTTTGCCTACAGGGAATTTTTTTCTTTCACTGATGAGGCTGCACTGATGGGCACTGGTAGGCTGCACTGGTGAGGTGGCACTGATGAGCATTAATGGGTACTGATAAGCTAGCCCTGGTGGGCACTGATGAGAAGGCACTGATGAGACTGCACTGATAGGCAACACTAATGGGCACTGCTAGGTGGCACTGATAGGCAGCACTGATAGGTGGAACTGATAGGTGGCACTGATAGCTGGAACTGATGGGCACTGATGGGCAGCACTGATGGACACTGGTAGATGGCACTGATGGGCAGAACTGATAAGTGACACTAATGGGCACTTATACATGGTACTGATAGGCAGAACTAAGAGGTGATGGCACTGATGGGTATTGGTAGGTGGCACTGATCAGTGGCACTGATAGGTGGCACTGATGGGCACTGGCAGGTGGCACTAATGGGCACTGATTGGTGGAACTGGTAGGTGCCACTGATGGGTGGCACTGATACCCTGTTTCCCCTAAAATAAGACCTAGTGTGATTGTCAGTGATGGCTGCAATATAAGCCCTAACGCCCAAATAAGCCCTACCCTGTTTCCCCGAAAATAAGCCCTACCCTGAAAATAAGACCTACAAGGACTTTAACTAGGGCTTATTTGAGGGGTAGGGCTTATATCACATCCATCACCGACAATCATGCTAGGTCTTATTTTAGGGGAAACAGGGTAGGTGACACTAATGGCCACTGATAGGTGGCACTGATAGGCAGCATTGATAGGTGGAACTGATAGGTGGCACTGATAGCTGGCACTGATAGGTGGCGCTGATGGGCAGCACTGATGGGCACTGGTAGATGGCACTGATGGGCACTGATAGGCAGAACTGATAAGTGACACTGATGGGCACTGATAAATGGCACTGATAGGCAGAACTAAGAGGTGGCACTGATAGGCACTGATGTGTGGCACTGATGGGTACTGGTAGGTGGCATTGATGGGCACTGATAGGTGGCACTAATGGGCACTGATAGGTGGAACTGGTAGGTGCCACTGATAGGTGCCACTGATGGGCACTGATGGGTGGCACCGATAGACATTGATGGGTGGCACTGATGGACACTGGTAGGTGGTATTGATGGGCACTGATAGGCAGACCTGAAAAGTGTCACTAATGGGCACTGATCGGAGGCACTGAGAAGCATTGATAGGTGGCACTGATGGGCACTGGTCGGTGGCACTGATGGGCACTGATAGGCAGAACTGATAGGTGGCACTGATGGGTGGGACTGATGGACACTGGTAAGCGGCACTAATAGGTGACACTGATGAGGAGGCACTGATGGGTAGCACTGGTGGGCACTGATGGGACTGCACTGATAATGACTCCCATTGTTATGTAGAACAATTATATATTTGCAAAATGTTAAAACAGAAATGAAGAAAATTCAATATTTTCTGTCTTTTTTCATTTATTTAGCAAACAATAAAAACCCCACCTGTGATTAAATACCACCAAAAGAAAGCTCCATTTGTGTGAACAAAATTACAAGAATGTAGTGTGGGTACAGTGTTGCATGACCGCCTAATTGTCATTCAAGGTGCGACAACTCTGAAAGACGAAAGTTGGCCTGGGCAAAAAGCGGGCAAAAGGAAAGTTTGCGGCATTGAAGTGGTTAAGTGCCCATCTTAAATGCCATCATCTGGTGGCCCAAGTTGTAAAATATCTCAAATCCTTTTTTTTTTTTGTTGTTGTTGATAAGCCTATTAAATCGCTTGTTCTTTGCGATGGATAAACCCAAGATGTGGACTTTTCTTTTCTTCTTTTTTTTTTTTTTTTTAAGCTTTCCGTACAATTTAACACAACAGAATTTAATACACCATTTTTTTTCCCCACCATGTTTATTTCGCACTCCAACAAAATTGAAGGAAATTGTTTTGCTTTGTTTTGCCACTTCACAAAGCTCGGTTGTTCTTAAACAGTAAATAAGTTATAATACCGGAGCGCTCTCCTTCGCCGCTTCCGAGTGCATTCCTATGTTAGGCACAGCATGGCCATTCTCCCATAACCATTTGTATTTTTTTTTTTTTTTTTTAGGCGCGGTGCTAAATGATGTGTTCGGAAATACTGATTGTAGCGAGAGAAGGCTCCACAATAAAGCCGGTCTATTTATCAGCTCACCGCCGGGGCTGACTTACCTCGCGGCGCAGAAAACAAGATGTATTCAATCCATACCATTAACGCAGTTTGATAACTACTACGTGCGCCATCAATCTGCGTCGTAATTTACTGGGAGGAAAGTCTTTATTTTACTTGGCTGCAAACCCTATACAATATATATATATATATTTTTTTGCTTTTATTAACCACTTCAGCCCCGGATGAATTTACCCCCTTCCTGACCAGAGCACTTTTTGCGATTCGGCACTGCGTCGCTTTAGTTGGTCGTTCAACGTTGCACCCAAACAAAGCTGACACCATTTTTTTCCCACAAATAGAGATTTCTTTTGGCGGTATTTGATCGCCTTTGCTGTGTTTATTTTTTGCGCTATAAACAAAAGAAAGAACGACAATTTTGAAAAAAAAAAAACATTATGCTTTCCGACGGCAAATGTGCGTTCGGATCGTGTTGTCGTGTATAGGACTTTTTCCATCGGAATTTCCGCCACACAAAGTTTGAGAGCAGGATCTAAAATTTTCCAACAACAAAATCCGATCGTTTAAATTCCGATCGTGTGTAGACAATTCCGACGGACACGCATGCTCTGAATAAATTACAAAACGAAAGCTATTGGCTACTGACCCGTTTATAGTCCCGTCGTACGCGTTCTACATCACCGCGTTCAGAACGATCGGATTTTCCGACCATGTGTATGCAAAACAAGTTCGAGATGTATGGGATTTATTTTTTTTTTCAGAATCATACTCACCTAGGACAGATGCTGCATCTGTCCTCCGAGAACCGAGCAATCAAACATCGCTGATCACTCAGTTCTCAAAGCTCAGTGTGCAGAGAGCTGGAGTCTGTCAGTCACCAACAGCGGCGGCCCATCCATAAGGGACGCAGGGGGCGCAGCCCCCCTAATCTCCATGCGGAGAGTTTTTTTTTCTTTTGCGAAGCACATTATTAGAGACGGCAGCTTTAATTGGCTTAAAGCGGTAGTAAAGCGGCTGAGTTTTTTTTTTTTTCATACCTGCAAAGGAAAAGGCATAATGAGCTAGTATGTACCACATACTAGCTCATTATGAAATACTTACCTTATAACAAGGCCCCGACATCTGGCCCGATCCACGCCGAGGGAGCTGACATGTTCCCTCGACGTGTCTTCCGGGTATCGTGGCTCTGGCGCTGTGAGTGGCCGGAGCCGCGATATCGTCATTCCCGCGCATGCGCACGGGAGATTTCTTCCCAGCAGGGTCCCACGGACTTTCAGCCGAGAATCCCCTGTGCGCAGTCAGCGGCGCATTGCGAGGGGAATATCTCCTAAACAGGTTTAGGAGATATTTTTTTTACCTACAGGTAAGCCTTATTATAGGTAAAGGTATAGGTAAAAGTTGTAAAAAGGACTATACAACCGCTTTAAAAAAGGGTAGGCTTGGGGCACACCTACTTGTGACAATTCTGAATCTACTTTCCCCATTGTCTTCCTGCTTCTCCTCCCGGCCAATCAGGACAGGAAATCGGTCCTGAGACCTGGTTGGCTGGGAGGAGAAGCGACCAGATTGGTTGGAAGGAGAAGCCGGGAAAGCTGCCGAAGCCGCCCGGGACCTGGATGGGGAAAATAGACAGGCTTGAGAACAGGGCTAGAAAATGGGTGCCCCTCCTCCCAAAATAATGGAGCACCAGCCGCCACTGGTTGCAGCTCTCAGCTCTGCACCTCCTTGCTCACTGGAGCGCTGGGCTGTGGAGGGGGTGGGAGCGGGTGGCTCAGGCTCTCAGCGCCTTGCTGAAAGGCTGAGCCGGGTTTTCGGTCCAGGCATGTGGGTGGATCAAGACTCCATTGTCGTGATCTTGCCTGAGTCTGGACCGGCTCTGTGATGTCAGCAGACAGCGGACTTCAGCCCACTGTCTGCTGAAAATGTGTCACAGGAGTGCAGGGCTGGTGCCAGGATTTTTTAAACCTCATTTTGCCACCCTCCTGACTCCTCCCACCCCCTTTGCCCTTCCCAGGTATACCCCACATTTTTAATGAAACACCCTGTAAATGCAGCCCACCAGTGCCCATCAAATAAACCCTCACCAGCACCCATCAAATGCAGCCTGCCAGCGCCCGTCAATGCAGCCTACCAGCACCCATCAAATGCAGCCTACCAGTGTCCATTAATGCAGCCAGCCAGCCAGTGCCCATCAAATGCAGCCTACCAGTGCCCATTAAGGCAGCCTCACCAGCACATATCTAGGCAGCCAGCCAGTGCCCATTAAATGCAGCCTACCATCGCCCATTAATGCAGCCTATCATCATCCATTAATGCAGCCTCACCAGCGCCCATCAAAGCAGCCTACCAGCACCAATGAATGCACCCTCACCAGCGCCCATCAATGAAGCCTACCAGCGCCCATCAAATGCAGGCTACCAGTGGCCATCGAATGCAGCCTACCAGTGCCCATTAATGCAACCTCACCAGTGCCCTCAATGCAGCCTACCAGCGCCCATCAAATGCAGCCTACCAGTGTCCATCAAATGCAGCCTACCAGTGTCCATCAAATGCAGCCTACCAGTGTCCATCAAATGCAGCCTACCAGCACCCATTAGTGCAGCCTCTCCAGTGCCCATCAATGCAGCCTAGCAGCGCCCATCAAATGCAGCCTACCAGCACCAATGAATGCACCCTCACCAGCGCCCATCAATGAAGCCTACCAGCGCCCATCAAATGCATCATCATCCATTAATGCAGCCTCACCAGCGCCCATCAAAGCAGCCTACCAGCACCAATGAATGCACCCTCACCAGCGCCCATCAATGAAGCCTACCAGCGCCCATCAAATGCAGCCTACCAGTGCCCATCAATGAAGCCTACCAGCGCCCATCAAATGCAGGCTACCAGTGGCCATCGAATGCAGCCTACCAGTGCCCATTAATGCAACCTCACCAGTGCCCTCAATGCAGCCTACCAGCGCCCATCAAATGCAGCCTACCAGTGTCCATCAAATGCAGCCTACCAGTGTCCATCAAATGCAGCCTACCAGTGTCCATCAAATGCAGCCTACCAGCACCCATTAGTGCAGCCTCTCCAGTGCCCATCAATGCAGCCTAGCAGCGCCCATCAAATGCAGCCTACCATCGCTTATCAAATGTAGCCTACCAGCGCCCATTAATGTACCCTCACCAGCGTCCATAAATGCAGCCTACCCGCGCCCGTCAAATGCAGCCTACCAGTGCCCATCAAATGCAGCCTACCAGCGCCCATCAAATGCAGCCTACCAGCACCCATTATTTGGGAGTCAGGACACAGTTATAGTCCTCCACTGCAGCTGCGCCTCTGACACTATCTATGAATGGAGCAGCGGTTGCCTGCTGATGCTGAGACTTAGTTGCTTGATGCAGAGAGAAGAGAGTAGGAACACCAGTGGTTGTGTGCCCTAGGCAGCAGTGCGCCCTAGGTGGCTACCTAGTTTGCCTAGTGGTAGCACCAGCCCTGCAGGAGTGCAGAACAAACTGCACTGCTGTGATCCATAGAGGGAATACAGCCAAGCAAGCTTTAACTCTACTTCTCCTTTAAATCTCCACTGTCAAGGAAGAGATTAGCATGGCAAAGCTATACACAGTCCTACAACACTAACATGCTTCAAGAAGTTATATTGGTGGGGGTGGGGGGGGGGGATCAGTTCCTATTGGGCATAATTGAATTGAAAAAACTAAATATTAACAAGATAAGTGATGATTGATGTTTTTGTATTCCATTTTACAATTTGCTTGTCAGAAGGCTGGACACAAAGGTTTTGAACAGTCAGCAGGTACACGGCTATGTCCGGGTTCAAGGCCGGGTCATAAAGGTCTTCGATGGACAAGCAGATTGCTTATCAGTTTTGACAAGAGATGAGAGTTCTCCTCTCTGCATCAAGATTCACCCAACAACCGCAAATCCTCTTAGATTTGTGTTTTCAACACGTGTCCAGAAAAATGATTTCTCCGATTTATTCTGGGGAAAGAAAGAAAATAATCGTTAACCAGCTCAATACGGGGCACTTACACTCCCTTCCTGCCCAGGCCATTTTTCAGCTTTCAGCGCTGTCACACTTTGAATGACAATTGCGCGGTCATGCTACACTGTAACCATTTAAAATTGTTATCATTTTCTTCACACAAATAGAGCTTTCTTTTGGTGGTATTTAATCACTTCTAGGTTTTCTATTTTTTCCTAAAAAATAAAAAGACCAAAAATGTTGACAAAAAAAAGTGTTTCTTAGTTTCTGTCAGTAAATTTTGTAAATAAGTCATTTTTCTCTTTCACTGATGGGCGCTGATGAGGTGGCACTGATGGGCACTGATAATCTGCACTGATGGGCTCTGATGGGGTAGCACTTATGGGCACTGATTATGTGGCACTGATGAGGAGGCACAAACATGCTGCACTTATGGGCACTGGTGGGTGGCACTGATATGTAGCACTGATGAGCACTGATAGGCAGCATTGATGGGTGGCACTGGTGGGCACTAATGGGCACTGATTGGTGACACTGGTGGGCACAGAAGGGTGGCATGGATAGGCGGCACTGATGGACACTGGTGGGCATTGATGGGTGGCATTGATAAGTGGCATTGATGGGCAGCAGTGATGGGCATTGATGGGCAGCAGTGATAGCCAGCACTGACTGGCATCACTCATGGCCACTGATTGCTGGCAATTGTGGGCATAGATTGGTGGCAATTGTGGGCACTGGTTGGTACTGATTTCTAGCACTGGTGGCCCTGAAATTGTAATCAGCGCACTGATGATCCGTGCCCTGATTACATACCTAGATGTTCCCCTGTGAGGAGATTCCACTGATCGTCTCTCCTCTCTCACAGTCTGTCAGAGTGAGACGAGGAGCGCCAATTACCGGCATCTCCGTGTTTACATGTGATTGGACACTGCCGATCACATGGTTAAAGAGTCGCAGCTGTAGATCTTCGGGGTCGCGCAGTGTCCTAGTAACACGGCGTAGCCGCGATCGCCGCGCTGCATGCCCCACGGGCGTGCGGGAGCGGTCATTCTGGGACGAGAGCCACACCGCCCCGTTGTCATTTGACCGTGGGTGAGTGGCAAGTGGTTAAAGACGAAAAAGCTAGACAAAAATTTCACTTGTTAAAATACGTGAAAAGGTATCTGTGTCTTTTATTTTATTTTTTTATAGATATGTCTATTGGAAAAAAAATAATATATATATATATATATATATATATATATGTACAGTGCCCTGAAAAAGTATTCATACCCCTTGAAATTTTCCACATTTTGTCATGTTACAAACAAAAATGTAAATGTATTTATTGGTATTTTATTTGATTGACCAACACAAAGTGGCACATAATTGTGAAGTGGAAGGGAAATGATAAATGGTTTTCATTTTTTTTTACAAATAAATATGTGAAAAGTGTGGCGTGCAGTTTATGTTCAGCCCCCTTTACTCTGATAGGATCTAGTGGAACCAATTGCCTTCAGAAGTCACCTAATTAGTAAATAGAGTCCACCTGTGTGTCATTTTATCTCAGTATAAATACAGCTGTTCTGTGAAGCCCTCAGAGGTTTGTTAGGCTGGATTCACACCTATGCATTTTTTGTGCTTTTTGCATTTTGCAGATTAGCACTACAGTCCATTTACCATGGTTTCCTATGGAACACGTTCTGTAGTGCAAATCTGCAAAATGCAAAAAGCACAAAAAATGCATAGGTGTGAATTCAGCCTTAGAGAACCTTATTGAACAAACAGCATCATGAAGGCCAAGGAACATACCAGACAGGTCAGGGATAAAGTTATGGAGAAGTTTGAAGCAGGGTTAGGTTATAAAAAATATATACAAGGTACTGTAAATGAAAAAAAAGTTTGCACACTACTAATGCTTTGGCCATATACCACTCACCGGCCACTTTATTTTGTACACCTGTTCAATTACTTGGTAACAAAAATTGCTAATCAGCCAATTACATGGCAGCAACTCAATGCATTTAGGCATCTAGATGTGTTGAGGACGACTTACTGAAGTTCAAACAGAACATCAGAATTGGGAAGAAAGGAAATTTCAATGACTTGGTTGTTTGCACCAGACGGGCGGTCTGAGTATTTCAAAAACGACTGATCTACTGGGATATTCACGCACAACCATCTCTCAGGTTTACAGAGAATTGTCTAAAAAAGAGAAAATATCCAGTAAGCGGCAGTTGTGTGGACGAAAATGCCTTGTTGATGTCAGAGGTCGGAGGAGAATGGGCAGGCATTGGTTCCAGATGATAGAAAAGCAACAGTAACTCAAACACTTGTTACAACCAAGGTATACAGAATACCATCTCTGAACGCACAACCCATTGAACCTTGAAGTAGATGGGCTACAGCAGCAGAAGAACACACCGGGGGCCACTCCTGTCAGCTAAGAACAGGAAACGGAGGCTACAATTTGTACAGGTTTACCAAAATTGGACAATAGAAGATTGGAAAAACATTGCCTGGTCTGATGAGTATCAATTTCAGCTGAGACATTTAGATGGTCTGGTCAGAATTTGGAGTAAACAACATGAAAGCATGGATCCATCCTGCCTTGTATCACCGGTTCAGGCTGGTGGGGGTGGTGTAATGGTGTGGGGGGGATATTTTCTTGGCTTTAGTCACTTTAGTATCAATTGAGCATTGTTTAATCGCCACGGCCTACTTGAGTATTGTTGCTGACCATGTCTATCCCTTTATGACTACAGTGTCCCCATCTTCTGATGGCTCCTTCCAGCAGGATAATGCACCATGTCACAAAGCTCCAATCATCTCCCCACTGGACAATGAGGTCACTGTACTCCAATGGCCTCCACACTCACCAGATCTCATCCAATGGCCTCCACACTCACCAGATCTCATCCAATGGCCTCCACACTCACCAGATCTCATCCAATGGCCTCCACACTCACCAGATCTCATCCAATGGCCTCCACACTCACCAGATCTCATCCAATGGCCTCCACACTCACCAGATCTCATCCAATGGCCTGCACACTCACCAGATCTCATCCAATGACCTCCACACTCACCAGATCTCATCCAATGGCCTCCACACTCACCAGATCTCATCCAATGGCCTCCACACTCACCAGATCTCATCCAATGGCCTCCACACTCACCAGATCTCATCCAATGGCCTCCACACTCACCAGATCTCATCCAATGACCTCCACACTCACCAGATCTCATCCACTAGAGCACCTTTGTGATGTGGTTGAACGGGAGATTCGCATAATGGATGTGCAGCCAATAAATCTGCAGCAACTGCGTGATGCTATCATGTCAATATGGACCAACATCTGTGAAGAATGTTTCCAACACCTTGTTGGATCTATGCCACAAAGAAATAAGGCAGTTCTGAAGACAAAAGGGGGTCAACCCAGTGCTAGCTTGGTGTACCTAATAAAGTGCTCAGTGATGCCGTGTACACACGAACGGAATTTCTGACAGAAAAAGTCAGACGGGAGCTTTTCATCGTATATTCCGATCGTGTGTATGCCCCATCGGACTTTTTACTTCAAAAATTCTGATGGACCTAGAAATAGAACATGTTCTACATTTTTCCAGACGGAACCAATTCCTATTGGAAAAATCGCTTGTCTGTGTGCTGTTCCGACGTACCAAAAACGACGCATGCTCTGAAGCAAGTACGAGACGGAAGCTATTGGCTACTGGCTATTGAACTTTCTTTTTCTAGTCCCGTCGTACGTTTTGTAAATCACCGCGTTCTTGTCGGTCAGACTTTGGTTTGACCGTGTGTATGCAAGACAGCTTGAGCGGAATTCCGTCGGAGAAACCTTCAGATTTTAACTGCTCGTGTGTACACGGCATGAGTGTATTTAGGCACTGTTTCTTGCTTTGCAGTGTACCAGTGCTTTACTGGTCCTTACTGGTTCTCACAATGTAAGGCAGTCCATCGATCAGCCATTCTCAACCTTTTTTAACACAGAGGAACCCTTGAAATGACTTTCCGGTCTCAGGGAACCCCTGCTAAAAATGACTATATCTACATCTCATGATACATTAGTGTGATGGACACTGGAAGGAATGCACCTTACACTTGTGGTCATTGGGAAGGATTCCAGATAAAAAGATCAATGGGAGCTTATGTGAAAGGCAGAAATTGCTCCTTGCTCAAGGAACCCCTAGCAACCTCTGGAGGAACCCTGGTTGAGAACCCCTGCCATAGATTATGCCCACAGTCAGTGTTGATGGGGGAATCCCTCACGTCAAGCTATTGCGTCCTTCTGGTGGGAGGTGTAAGCCCTTGTACACACGGTCGGATATTCCGACGTAAAATGTCCGATCAGACCGTGTTGTCGGATAATCCGACCGTGTGTGTGGGCTCCATCGGACTGTTTCCGTATCAATTTCCGATGGACAAAGTTTGAGAGCTTGGCTATAAAATTTTCCGACAACATGATCCAATCGGACTTTCCGATCGTTTGTAGAGAATTCCGATCGGACAAAGTGCCACGCATGCTCAGATCAAATTCCGAGACCAAAGCTATTGGCTACTAGCCTGAACGTAGTCCCGACGTAACTAAATTACGTCATCACGTTGCAAACGATCAGATTTTCCGACAACTTTGTCCGACCGTGTGTATGCAACACCAGTTTCAGACAAAATCCAACGGATTTTGTTGTCGGAATGTCCGACCGTGTGTACAAGGGCTAAGAGCCATCCCTGCTGGGAGGACACAATGATTATTGCTAGCGGCTATCATGGTAATAATCCAAAATACTGGTTGTACACAAATCTATCATTCTGCCAATTGACGGTTCAAATCTCGGCCAGTGCCAGCTCAACTGGTCGAGATTCAAACCATCTATGGCCGCCTTAAATCTTTGAGTTATTTGACGCTTTAAAAACAATGCACTCCCCGTGTGATCAATATCTTATCTCAACAGCCGTTATACAGATTTACAGATTGCCAGAGTAGCGGTAGTAATGATTGCTTGTGTTTGGTAGATAATCTACAAATCTGTAAATTTAAAACAAAGGAAAAATAAGCTTGTAAAAATGACAGTAAACTCAAAAATGACTTCAAGGTAAACGTTGAAAAAAATAATCATATATACTAATATGTGCTAGCATATTACATTCTCTTTAACAGAGGGCACAAAGAAAGAAAAAAAATGAGATTGTGACATTTGCTCCTATTGTGTCAATTAATTTAGATAATAATAGTCGCAATGTCAGTTCTTTAGCGGATTTTCATAAATAGGCATTTTAAGGCATCCTGTGAACTTCATCCATCCTTTTTTTTTCCGCTTGCACTTGCAAATAGGAAAGATTTACATATGTCCTGAAGGGAGTGAGAACATTACTGAGACATACGATGACAGCTAGTGAATTCTCAAATATGTGTGTTCTAATTTAATTTATAGTTACATGATAACCTGTGCATGCCCATTGATTTAAATCATTTTGCAGATTGCTATTCACTTAAGCTGTTCATAACTGTGTACTTTTTACCACTCTACAGTGCTTTCCTTTGCACCTTGCTTGGGTGGCTGGGTTCCTTTTACCCCACTACTGGCAGATTTACATAGTTACATAGTTAGTAAGGTTGAATAAAGACACCAGTCCATCCAGTTCAACCTGAGTGAGTGTCTACAATTGTCCCTAGCCCTGTACATTGCACACTCACATCAGTCCCTACCCTCAAGGGGCCCACAATCCAAGGTCCCCATTCATATACTAGCTGACAATTTTGGACAGAAGCCAATTAACCTACCTGCATGTCTTTGGAGTGTGGGAGGAAACCGGAGTACCCAGAGGAAACCCATGCAGGTACAGGGAGAACATGCAAACTCCAGGCAGGTAGTGTCGTGGTTGGTATTCAAACCAGCGACCCTTCTTACTGCTAGGTGAGAGTGCTAACCACTACACCACCGTGCCGCCCGCTATGTCTGACCTATGCTCACCAGTTTGTTTCTATCACTCTAGAAATTCGTTCCTTACCTAGGTCCTGGCACATTCTTACTTATTACCCAGGTAGACATAACTATATACTATATATCTCATTACCTCTTGTGTTATATTATTTTACATACTCAACTTTACCACTTTCTATAGATGGGATCTCGTCCCTGGATTGCCTCTCCTTAGCCCCTATACACACGGTCAGACATTCCGACAACCAAATCCGTCGGATTTTGTCCGTCGGATTTTGTCCGTCGGATCTTGTCCGAAACTGTTGCATACACACGGTCGGACAAAGTTGTCGGAAAATCCGATCTTTCAGAACGTGATGACGTAATTTCGTTACGACGGGACTACGTTCAGGCTAGTAGCCAATAGCTTCGATGTTGGAATTTGATCTGAGCATGCGTGGCACTTTGTCTATTTGGAATTCTCTACACATGATCGGTCCAATCGGAGCAGTTTGTCGGAAAATATTTCCGGCAAGTTGGAAAATTTGGTCCGACGGATATTCCGACGGAAACAGTCCGATGCATACTACACAGTCGGAATATCCGACAAAACGCTCCGATCGGACACATTCTGACGGAATCTCCAACTGTGTGTACAAGGGCTTAGTGGTTATTCCATCGATGCCGTGGGGTTCGCCGCCTCAGCTCCCGGGGCTGATGATCCTCCTGCCTGGCTCTCAATCCCTTATGCTCATGCCCAGACTCATATCTGATTTGTAAGTATTTTCTATATAAATATAGAAGGAGCGATTGGGATTTTTAAGGTGAAAATTAATTTGAAAAACAGTAACAACAATAATACATAAGAGTTTTTTTTATTTTATTAAAAATAAAAAATTGTTAAAACATAACAATTGACGAGTACAGATCAACAAGATTGTATGGATACAGCATTATAAGATCATATCATGTTTCATCCATATATCGGGCTTCTTCGGGGGGATGCTGTCCAACTTGAGATACAAGCCTTCTTGGTCTCCTGAAAAATATTAGTCAAATCACTAAATGGTCACAGGTGTATATCTGCGTCCAGAGAACCATATGCTAAAGGTGACCATAGGGGGCATTCGAGGACCGAAAAAAACAAAGTTCTGAAAAAGAAGAAATACTCCTGCGCTCGTGAGGGTGTTAATCGTGTGAAAAGTTGTAGTACTGTTTGAAACCACTAAACTGAAGAAGATGATACTGCGTGTCCCACTGCCTAGACTGACCAGGGGTGGTCTGAAGGAGGCCACGTGGAAAGGGTGAATGCAAGGCACGAGATCACATGATAGTAACAAAATTATACAGTTTATTCATTAACAATAAAACACATACATGAAAAAATCTAAATAAAGTATACACTAGAGGGTTAAAAATTGGACATGCCCATATAAGGGCCAATACTTAAAAATAGGTTGACGTGTTTCGAGGATAACCTCTTCATCAGAACCTTGAGATCAAGAATACAGTCTATATACACAGGAGGACCAACATGGTCATCAAGCCGAGGAGTGGCTAGAAGGGAGATGTATTGTGTGACATTACTGACGGTTCCTCTCATGACACTCCTCTGAAATGCCTGCTTTACATTGGTGAAACTTGAGTTGGCAATTGTCTGTTTTGATGAATAAATATATTTTAACTCTACATTGAGAGGCGACACTTCCTTTCTGTTTATAGCTCTATTTGGAACTCACTTCAGGTCTGTCTTAGAGGCTTCTATTTGTCCTTTGATGGACTTTTTCCATTTGTGACATATGGAAAAATGTTTATGGATTAATGAGCAGTGACTCTCATCCTATATTATTAGGCTCTATTTATTGCTTTGTTTACATTTGTGTGGTTTGCCCAAAAGGATCACCGGATTTGTGCCTTATGCCCATTCCTTGTTTACATATGTGGCCCTTTGCTTGCCTTCATCTGGCCCTTGGAGCACTGTTCCTCCCACTGATATGATGCACTATTCCTTCCACTGACACCAACGATGGGTCACTACTCCTTGAACTGATGTCGACAAATAGGAACTGATCCTTCCACTGACACCAATGATCGGGCACCATTTCTCCCACTGACACCAATGATGGGGTACTAATCCTCCTCCTACAGACCACAGGTGCACTGTCATTTTTTTACTCCCACTGACAACCAAGCCTGGGACATTCTCTACTCCCTCTGATGCTGGGGGATTTTCTACTACCACTGGCCGCAATCTGGCCCCCCTAAGGCCCCTTTCACACATGCGGATGGTATGTCCGTATTTCATCCATCCGTTTGCGGATGAAATACGGGCCATACATTCATCCCTATGGGATAGTGGGTGTCTGCGGATGAGCATCCGCAGACACCCGCTATTGTCCGCCTCCGCAATTGTCCGATTCTGCAGACGGAGGAAAATCCTATTTTTCTGTCCGTCTGCAGAGCGGATCGGATGAACACGGACACACGGTCCGTGCTCGTCCGATCCCCATAGAGGAGAGCCGAGAGCTGACAGGGCGGTCCCCGCACAGTGTGCGGAGACTGCCCTGTCCGCAGCCGGCTCAGAGGGGACAACGGAGCGATCCCCGCTGAGCGAGCGGATCATCACGGGGCGGATCTTTACTGATCTGCCCCGTGTGAAAGAGGCCTAACATCTAAAGGACAGTGAACTGAACCTTTGTTTAGAAAGTTTGGAGACCACTGCTTTAAAGTGAGGAGGAACTATAACAATAAGACAGACCTCTTAAAAATAAGATGCCCTTTCCCACACCACAAAAGCCCAAATTCCATGGCAAACACTCACTCTTGTAAAAAGAGGTCATTCTAGTTTCCCAACAAGATGATGCCTAACTTCTTGCTTGAACTTGTAGCTACTGTATATCATTAAGTGAGCACAGGCTCAGTCAATGACGCTGATTACATTGACAACTTGATACAATTTTTATGCCAATTATATACCTACCGTATATACTCGAGTATAAGCCGAGATTTTCAGCCTCTTTTTTGAGGCTGAAAGTGCCCCCCTCGGCTTATACTCGAGTCATCGCTGTCTGCCCGCTCGATCAGCGTGTCGAGCAGACAGACAGCGGCCATTCTATAATTCAAAAGCCGCGCCTCCGGCGCCGCCTTCGCCTGTGATAGGCGGAACACTGAATTTCCCAGCAGCCTGTGTTCCGCCTATCACGGACATCGTATCATCCTCGTACTACGGACGAGGATGATACGATGTCCGTGATAGGCGGAACACAGGCTGCTGGGAAATTCAGTGTTCCGCCTATCACAGGCGAAGGCGGAGGCGCGGCTTTTGAATTTTACAATGGCCGCCGAGGCGCCGACGAAGAGGGCACGGGACGGAGGCAAGGCAAGGCACGGCACGGCACGGCACGGGACGGGACGGGACGGAGGCAAGGCAAGGCACGACACGGGACGGAGGCAAGGCACGGCACGGGACGGAGGCAAGGAGGCAAGGCACGGGACGGAGGCTCGGGACAAAGGCTCGGGACACAGGTAGGCTGGACACACACACACACACACACACACACACACACACACACACACACACACACACACACACACACACACACACACACATGGATGGAGACACACACACACAGGGATGGATGGATGGATGGAGACACACACACACAGGGATGGATGGATGGAGACACACACACACAGGGATGGATGGATGGATGGATGGAGACACACACACACAGGGATGGATGGACGGACACACAGGGATGGACGGACACACAGGGATGGACGGACACACAGGGATGGACGGACACACAGGGATGGACGGACACACACACAGGGATGGACAGGCATGTCTCACCCTCGGCTTATACACGAGTCAATAAGTTTGCCAGTTTTTTTGGGGGTAAATTGGGGGCCTCGGCTTATATTCGGGTCGGCCTATACTCGAGTATATACGGTATTTTTACATAATACATCTCCTTAGCACCACTCCTCTCCTTATTACCTCACTGTCTTATGATGTTTAATTAGCACTTAAAAAAAAAAAAATAGAAATACGTATCTCATTGTCTAAGCCCTTGTACACACGGTCGGAGATTCCGACGGAATGTGTCCTATCGGACCGTTTTGTCAGATAATCCGACTGTGTGTGATCTCCATCGGACTGTTTCCGTTGGAATATCCGACGGACCAAGTTTTCCAACTCGTCAGTAACATTTTCTGACAAAATGCTCCTATCGGACATACTCCGATCACGTGTAGCCTACTCCGATGGACAAAGTGCCTCGCATGCTCAGATCAAATTCCTAGACCAAAGCTATTGGCTACTAGCCTGAACGTAGTCCCGTCGTAACAAAATAACGTCATCATGTTATGTACAATCGGATTTTCCGACAATATAGTCCGACCGTGTGTATGCAACATCACTTCCGGACCTCTTCCGGAATTAATCCGTCGGAATTACTCCAACGGATTTGGTTGTCGGAATCTCCGACCGTGTGCACAAGGGCTTATGATCCAACATATCTAGAACAACTGGGTCAAGAGGACAACTTTCCTGACCATTTCTTGTCATCTATTTTCTTTATAATCTCAAAAATACCTTAAAAAAAAACTAAAAAACTAAAAATGCTTACAATACTAATAAAATAAATTAAAGGCAAAACCACCAATCAATATATAATTTTTTCTAAAACACGGTATAGAAAAATTATATTCATTAAGCCATTCTGCCTCCTAGTCAAAGGCCTAGGCGTCCTTTTCACATTCTGTTAGGCCAGATGTTAACAGCTCCTTATTAGCTTGTCTGAAGCCTACCTGCATTGAGCTGCACTTGCAACATATAGGATCCTTTGACCTGTCACAATGGATAGGATCTGCTGCTGACATTTTTCTATTGACTCTTGATTTAAAAATTCTTAGAAGGGGATTCCAGAGACCTGAAAATCATGTCAGGTTCCTCGATGTGTAAAGGTTAAGAAAGGCTGCTTTAAAGTGTATGTTTAGGTAAAACTTTATTTTTGAATAGATTAGGAAAAGTTTAGATTATCTGCCAGGTTTTAATTTTAGTTTGTGTCCTCACTCGGGAGATTCACCCATTTCCATCTGGCTGTAACACAGGTTTATGCTCTGTCTAGCAGGTAAGACTTAGAGGTACTGAGTGATCACCTGGCTTCTTTAGTTCCAGGTTGTCTGAGATCTGTCTTCTAAACAATGGAATCTCCAATCCACACAGGTCACAGGGGGAGGTGCGACCCAAGGACCCTACTGCAGCCAAACTGTGAGTAACAACCCAACTACACTCATTAGTCCATTGGCCCATGGCAACCACTTGGGCAGGACCACCCATTAAAGGGCCCCAAATGCATTGATGGCAATTGTCAACGAGACAAAAAATGAGAGGAAGTCCAAAACAGTTGTCACTAGAGCAAGAGGTGACAACTGTAAAGAAAGTTAATGGTCCTCAATTTTTAGAGGTTTCATCTTACTTCCTATTGCCACTTTGGGACACAAAGTGAAGGTAAGATTCCCCAATGGGACACAGACAGCAAAAATCAAACTAGCAGGTTTTAACACTTCACTACCCTATAGAAAAGAATTAAAATAAATTGAGTTATACATACCAGAAGCTAGAACCTTCAGGGCCCTGGTTCCCTCAGAGCACGGGCCCTTCCCACTGATCCCACTCCCTTCGTGGAGCCCTTTATTAGCCCCGGTACACATGGCACATGGCTTGACAAGTCAAAACACATTCATTTCAATGGGTGCTTCGTAGCAGTGTGGTCCCCCAAGCAGATCCCCCCATGGTGGCGGAACGCCAGGGCCCAGTCGCAATTGTGAGCAAGTGTGACCCTTTAAATATTTGCCCCTTGTGTTTTATTCTGATGGGTTTGTTTAAGATAATCACAGGAGAGGCTGGATTACAAGTTGCAATTACTGGTACTGGTACAAGCAAGAACTGGATTTATGCAACCTGGCATGCTTTATGCATACAAGACCAAGATAAAAAATGGAGCCGGGTATGCCTTGTCCCCTATGTGTTTAAATGCTAAATGTTCCTCTTTGCAGAAAACCTTTAAAGTACAAAACCTCTTTAAAAAACTCAAGGAGGATATATCTTTGAGCTCACTCAACACTTCTCAGCACAGAGGCTAGAAACTGAACCAATTTACCTTAATGGAGATGACATTAAGAACTGCTTGGGGCCTTTTGCAACACCTCCATATGGGGGGAAAATATGCAAGTTAATTAGAAGATCTTCAAGTGGAATTTTGATGTTATACCTGCTTTCTGATGATTTATGTGTTTACTTCATGCTGAGAGCAAGTGTCCTTTTAATCATAGTTACATCCGTTGACAGTTTATTGCTGATACTTCACTGAGTTATATGACAGCCTCCTGCATAACTTATATAATCAAAGCGTTGGTGATTTCCATATTTGTTTCTTTTCTATTCCGCTAAAGATACAGTATTTGTATAAATATGCTTGAAATCCATCCGTTTCTATTTTTTCCTTTTTTATTGTTTGAAAACTGAATGCTACCCAAGGCGTTTTATTAAACAAGACGTTGTTTGATCTCCCTGTGTTATTTTTGTTTGGTTCTCTGTGACCTCCCCTATGGTGGGTTCAACCTAACCCCTGGTCCAGCTGTGTGCAGGACAGACAAGAGAGGGGGATTAATAGGGTACAGTGACTGTAAAGGGAGCCCTCACCCCCCCTCTATGACTTTACTTGAGACTCCCATTAAACCATTGGATGTTACACTTTTTTGGGGGTTAGGTAACCCTTCAGTGGGTCTTCGCCCTTCATTTCTGGGTCTCTCACTTAGGCATCCCCCCTGCCTCAAATCTCCTGTAATATTGAAGTTGGGCCTCCCAGGAGGCTTTGGGCCAATCTCTGTCTCACTACGCATAAGGACAACCCATCCTCGATGTAGCTGAGCTCTCTCTGCAGATGTCACACAGACTGTATACCAAAAAATAATAAAAAAGCATGTACACACCCAGAAGATTCTTTCTTATAGATTTATTATGCCCAAATCAATAATAACATCACGTGTCCCCACCCTCACACTATACCTTAATCCCTCCCTGTCACCCTATCAAAAGGAGCTGCAGCAAGGTGCCCCCAGAAGACCCCGCAATTACTCCTGCCACAAAGAACCTACATGTGCGTAAGAATCAGATTGACCAATAGGGACTGTGGACCAGGTGGCACTCCACCTTAAAACCTAAATGGGTGAATAAAGTGCTCACAACTAGCCCAACAGTAACCCTTGTGGTATGCCAAATTACACTGCACTGTGGAGATGAAGATCCTACAGTCCATATGTTTCTATGGCTTAATAGCCAATCCTTGACAGCAGTGATTACAACTGTATTTATGGTTTTGGATCTTCATCTCCACCGTACAGTACATAGTAGCTCTGCGGTTTACTACTAGACTCAATCCTGCAGTCTATGTTGATCATATGTCTAGTTTGAAGTGGCGGACCACAAGGGCTCTTGTTGGGCTAGTTGTGAGTACTCCATTTACTGATTGAGGTTTTAAGGTGGAGTGCCACCTAGTCCACAGTCCCTCCCTATATATAGGTCAATCTGATCCCTACGCACATGCAGGTTCTTTATGGCAGGGGTAATAGGGGGTCCTCTGGGGGCACCTTGACTCTGCTCCTTTGGGAGGGTAGCTTCATAGGGTGATGGGGAGGGATTAAGGTATAGTGTGAGGGGGGGCTACGGGTGGAGGAAGGGGGACTGCTGATGGTTGTGTGAGGGGAGGGTAGGAGGGATTGGGGGTAGCCCCACGAGGGGTCCCGGTCATGGGAGCATTCGTCGCTCCGCAACATGCTTCAGTTGGTTGACCCAAATATACCCGCCTGGTCTGGGGTAGGGATCCGTCTGTTCCAGAGTCTTGGAACCTGCTGGTCCGAGGCTCAGTAATTGAGGGAGGATTCAAGCGTCCGGGTGTGCTCTCGGCTTGGAGGGGCACCGCAGCTCGTGTAAGCGACTGGGGGAGGACTCTTCGGAGGAGGGCCAAGAAGCTGGCATCCTGAGAAATGCCTGGTTGCTGGGTTGTGAAGGACACTGATGAATTCACGCTTTTTCCAGTACTGCCAAGGAGACAGAGAACATTCCAGGTACCGAGGAAAAAGGTTCCTGTTCACTCCCAGTTACAACATGTTCAAGGTTAGAGATTTCACAAGTTCTGGATCAAAGTGCTGACTGCCATAATCTCTGGCTAGAGATTTGTTCAGCCCTGAAGCACCCAGCTGCGAGTGGCTACTCTCTGGGTGGAACTAGAGACTTTGTTGTATTTGCAGTTCAAGGTGCCTGAGTTCTTTCACCATTGCCCTCTGTTCCCATATGAGACTGTGTTGTTGGATGTTACCCCTGCAAATAAAAACCTTTTCTAAAGGACTTTTATGGTGTCAGCATCCAAAGTGTTTGGGTACTAACTCTGGGAACCCCTAGACGTGGAAGAACAAGCCAAGCGGAGGTAACCGGTAAGCCCAAAAGTTAAGGCCGCCCGGCCGAAACATAATACAGAATATTAGCCCCCCCCTCTTAATTAATATCCTGCAGGGGGCATGATACCATTCATTCATAGTTGGGTTAAAAGACACTTGGAGTCAGTGAAACAGACTGAGGACATCTTGGGCCAGATAAGAGGAATAGCAAGGGACAGCCCTAGACTGAAGATAAGCTGTGCAGCTTGATTTGCTTAGATCCGGCTCTCAAACTTTGTGTGTTGGAAATTCAGACGGAAAAAGTGCTATGGAGTCCATATACGATCGGATTTTCCGACAACAAGATCTGATCGCACATTTTCCGTCGGAAAGTCTGACCGTGTGTACAGGGCATAAGAATTCACCTTTGTAGGGACTCAGAAAGCTGGATCTCAGCATCTTAAGAGATGACATGTCCCAATGGAGAATGAGGTTAGCTCTTAGTACTAGAGTGTAATCAAACACAAAACTTTTTCTAAGTCAAAAACAAAGTAAAACTTGTGTGAGTTATACCGAGTAATAGTCATGAACTGGACCTGTCTTATAATGGCGAAGATGTTTCATCGTTCATTCTATTGGAGTTCTACCTTTTCAGCAAATAAATTATTCCTTTTTTTATCTGGTATATTGAATGCAGATATTGTTATCAATGTGCACGCACATTCGTGTACATTTTATTTATGTTCATCCAGCTGTTATTCATGGTTGGTATGCTGTGAATGAATTTTGAAGATCTCATTATAGCTGCTAATTGAAATTCTGAACTCTACTTACTCATATTTTATTACCTTTCTCTGTTAAATTTCTAGAATTTTTTTCCCTTTACTGTTAACTATTAATTTACTTTCAACCACTTTTCTGAACTGCTGTTGCACTATATACTGTATCTCTGAAGGCCACGGGAGCAAATCCCTGTAGGCCGTGTGTGGTGTCACTAATCAGCTTGGAATGCGTGGTAGCTGAGCTATGTACAAAACAAAAACAGAAACATATATATATCACATCGCTTGCAATAATAAACAATAACCTAAATAATCACATAATAACAATTCATTAATGAGTGAATGTCCATATATTAGTGAATGATGTGCTCCAATCCATCAATTGCAAAGTGCTCCAAAATTCGAGGTGCACAACAACCCCTTCTGTGTCCCCACGCACCCAATGGAATCGACCCTTAGCTTTTCAGTCTAGGCCCTTGTACACATGGTCGGACATTCCGACGGAAGGTGTCCGATCGGACCGTGTTGTCGGATAATCTGACTGTGTGTGGGCTCCATCGGACTGTTTCTCAACTTGTCTATAAAATTTTCCGTTAACGTGATCCGATCGGACTTTGTCCGATCATGTGTAGAGAATTCCGATCGGACAAAGTGCCACACATGCTCAGATCAAATTCCTAAACCAAAGCTATTGGCTACTAACCTGAACGTAGTCCCGTCCTAACAAAATAACGTCATCACGTTAAGTACGATCGGATTTTCTGACAACTTTGTCCGACTGTGTGTATGCAACAGTTTCGGACAAAATCCGTCAGACAAAATCCGACAGATTTGGTTGTCGGAATGTCCGACCGTGTGTACAAGGGCTAGGGGTCGTTTCAGGCTTAAAATCGTGGCCAGGGATGACAGATTTACATTGATTCACAAAGCAGATCTCACATGCTCATCATGATAATCATCCATGGATAATATTACCCAAAATGAGACAAAAAGCAAGGAACTATAGTGAAGTATTGTTTGGCAATATCTTTATTGCACAAATAGTGAATACTTCCAAAATGCAGAGTAAAAACAGGTATACATTATCAAGAGATTGATGGTGGCATGCGTTCCACCAACAACTGGAAGTGACATCTATTGGACTCAGAACCGGAAATTGCGTAACTGACAATACTATTATCCATGAATGATTATCATGATGAGCATGTGAGATCTGCTTTGTGAATAAATGTAAATATCGAGTTGGCCCACCTTTTGTAGCTATAAGAGCTTCATCTTTTCTGGGAAGGCCGTCCACAAGGTTTAGGAGTGCGTCTTTGGGGATGTCTGACCATTCTTCCAGAAGAGCATTTGTGAGGTCAGGCACTGATGTCGGACAAGAAGGCCTGGCTCACAGTTTCCACTCTAATTCCTCCCAAAAGGGTTGAGGTAAGGTCGCTGTGTAGGCCAGTCAAGTTCCTCCACCCCAAATTCGCTAATCCATGTCTTTATGGACCTTGCTTTGTAAACTGGCGCTCAGCCATGTTGGAACAGGAAGGGGCCATCCCCAAACTGTTCCCACAAAGTTGAGAGCGTGAAATTGTCCAAATGTCTTGGTATACTATAGCCTTAACAGTTACCTTTACTAGAACCAAGGGACCAAGCTCAACCACTGAAAAACAACCCCACACCATAATCCCCCCTCCATCAAATGATTTCTTAGGAATGGCTCAATACTTTTGGCAATATAATGTGGATGAGCGAGTTTGGGGTGAAGGAACTTGCCTGGTCTGCAAGGTTATCCACAAGGTTTAGAAGTGTGTCTATGGGAATGTTTGACCATTCTTCCAGAAGTACATTTGTGAGGTCAGGCACTGATGTTGAACGAGAAGGCCTGGCTCGCAGTCTTAATTCTCAATCATCCCAGAGGTGTTCTATCAGGTTTAGGTCAGGACCAGTCAAGTTCTTCCACCCCAAACTCACTTATCCACACCATATTGCCAAAAGTATTGGGCCACCTCTTTTGATGGAGGGGGAGATTATGAAGTGGGGTTGTTTTCCAGGGGTTGGGCTTGGCCCCTTAGTTCCAGTGAAGGGAACTTTAAAGGCTTCAGCATACCAAGACATTTTGGACAATTTCATGCTCCCAACTTTGTGGGAACAGTTTGGAGATGGCCCCTTTATGTTCCAACATGACTACGCACCAGAGCACAAAGCAAGATCAAACATGAATGAGTGAGTTTGGGGTGGAGGAACTTGACTTGCCTACACCTCAACCTGATAGAACACCTTTAGGATTATTTAGAGCGGAGACCGCGAGCCAGGCCTTTATGTCCAACATCAGTGCCTGACCTCACAAATCCGCTTTTGGAAGAATGGTCAAACATTCCCATAGACACACTCCTAAACCTTGTGGACAGCCTTCCCAGAAGAGTTGAAGCTTTTATAGCTGCAAAGGGTGGGCCAACTCAATATTGAACCCTACAGACTTTGCCCTTGTACACACGGTCGGAGATTCCGATGGAATGTGTCCTATCGGACCGTTTTGTCGGAGAATCCGACTGTGTGTGGTATGCATCGGACTGTTTCCGTCGGAATAACCGTCGGACCCAATTTTCCAACTTGTTGGAAATATTTTCTGAAAAACTGGTCCGATCGGACATACTCCGATCATGTGTAGAGAATTTTGATCGGACAAAGTACCACGCATGCTCAGATCAAATTCCTACACCAAAGTTATTGGCTACTAGCGTGAACATAGTCCCGTCGTAACGAAATAACGTCATCATGTTCTGAACGATCGGATTTTCCGACAACTTGGTCCGACCATGTGTATGCAACAGTTTCGGACACAATCCGTCGGACAAAATCCGTCGGACAAAATCCAACGGATTTGGTTGGCAGAATGTCCGACCGTGTGTACAAGGGCTAAGACTGGGATGTCATTAAAGTTCATGTGCATGTAAAGTCGGGATTCCCATATTTGTGTGAGGTCGGCGTCAAGGGATTAAAACGAATGACGCCACAATGTAACACACTGCACATGCGCTTCAGTGTTGCATGCTAAAAACATACGCCTTACAGCAATACACAAGAGTGAAGCTGGTCTAGAACACATTTTCATGCAGTAGCTGTACCTGCAATTTAAATGTTCACTGCTGACTGTATAAAGGAATTATAGTGATTGAGTAAGTGTGTGTATGAATTAATAATTAGCGTAATATAATTGGGCTGGCGTGTTAAAGCATATGTCTAAATATTTTCATAATGAATATTTATGCAGTCAGTGTCATTTTAACACCGGAAAGTCAAAACTAATTTCCCTATTTGTTACTGTCTCATGTTCCAGGTGTCAGAAAGTGCATGTATTATTAATGTAAAATGTTTTATTATTGCAGGGCACCTTGCTGGAGTGAACCGTGCCAGAGCCAGGAGATTGGCATCACCTGTCTAAAGTGTGTGGGAGGTAATCTTCGTGGAGGATTTTGGACGGCTGAAGTCAAAGTACCCGGGGGTGTCCAGGATTATATTTGCCTGAGCTGATACTCCCCTGCCAGCATCTTTTAAATTATAAATGACTTCCAAGCTTGGTAAAGATATATGTCCAGATGCATTTAAACATTTTATTTTCTCTCTAAGCAGAAAAATAGATAAACAAAGGAAGCAGAAAGAAAAAACGAACTAACAGACAAGTGTCATATATTATGAAGTTTAAAATTCAGGCTTGAAGTTTAAGTAAACCAAGAAAGAAAAATATAACACCCACTTGCCAGCTGCCCCATAGTAGATTTACTGCTACAGGGCAGACGCGCTAACCCCTTCCTAGCCAGTGTTATTAGTACAGTGACAGTGCATATTTTTAGCACAGATCACCGTATGAGTATCACTGGTTCCCGCAAAGTGTCAAAAGTAATGGCGGCAATCAGCTACAAATAGCGGGACTGCGATATTGCGGTGGACAAATGCCCACTATAAGTAGCTGATTGCCGCCATTCCTAGTAGAAAAAAAAAAATATCCCATAGTTTGAAGACACTATAACATGTGCGCATACCAATAAATACAGTGGAACCTTGGATTACGAGCATAATCCGTTCCAGGAGAACGCTTGTAATCCAAAGCACTTGCATATCAAAGCGAGTCTCCCCATAGAAGTCAATGAGAACTAGGATAATTTGTTCCACATTGACTTCTATTACATGCAATACTGCATGTGGCCAGAGGTGGGGGGTGCTGGAGAGCCTCGGAAATACTCAGGGACCGCTCGGAAGGCCTCGGGAGCAGAATATTTTAGAGTATTTTCGAGTCATTCCGAGTATTTCCAAACAGCTCTGAACCATTCCCAGTGTCCCCGGCCAAATATGGTACTGCACCGCCCATTAGCTTGAATTCTGCTCGTTTTGCGAGACAACACTCGCAAACCGAGTCAGAATTGAAAAAAAAAAGTTGCCCGTCTTTCAAAATGCTTGTTAACTGCGTTACTCGTAAACCAAGGTATCACTATATGAACTTATTGGGATTTTTTTTTACCAAAAATATGTAGCACAATACATATTGGCCTAAATGGATGAAGAAATTCGATTTTTTTTTACATTTTTGTATTGGAAATGTTTTATAGTAGAAAGTAAAAATTTATGTTTTTTTTTTGTTTTGTTTTCAAAATTTGTGAATACAGTACAGTTCAGTCAGTGATGTCTGCACTCGTAGTACATTGACAATCCCAGGAGCTCCATATCTGAACATTAGGACTTTGGAATGGACATTGAGCTGGAGGAAGAGTCTTCAGGAGCCTGTCCATTACAACCATGCATCCATGACCCACTGATCATGGTTGCTATGTTTTGCAGTCTCATATTCCAAAAAAATTAAAAAATAACTGCACATTTTTGTTTTGCAAAAGGTAGACCAGTTTACACAAAAAATAGACCTACAAAAGGTAGACCTCTAAGGAAAAATGATTTTCCAGCCAGCGTCTTAATTATAATGGGAGTAAGAATAGTTTCTTACCTTCTAGCAGCTAAGGAAAGATAAAACCAAAGCTTTCAATAAACGCAGAAGATAAGAACAACAGGTAGATCGGAATAAACACCAGAAGGACCATGCAACCACATAGCTGAGCCAGGGAACATCCGATTGCCCCTTCAGGGATGTAAACATCCCTTGTGACAGTAAGGCTTGGTTCACACTGGGGGGACCTGTCAGGAGATATAGCTGCCAATCAGTTCTAATTGGAGCGACTTAGTAAAAGGTTCCTGTATTACTTGGGGGCAACTTCGGAGTGGCTTGCATTGACTTCTATTACAGAAGTCGTTTGCAAGTCGCGCTGAAGTCGCGCTGTGCGACTTTGAAGCTGCCCCTGTGTGAACCGAGAATATGAGTCAGTGAAAGGTACTCTTTATGGAGGGATCTGGGGTCTATAAGATCCCCAAATCCCTCCTTTGCACTTAAAAGCATTCAAAGCTCCAAAACACTGGAAGTGATGTCATGACTGGGTTATTAGATCTGATCAAAGGCGATTGCGGCATTGTTCAGGTCTCCAGCCAGTCAGCGGAGGTGCCGGCTGGTCACTCAGGTCTCCCGGTGGAACAGGAGAGCCCGGGTGAGCTTTGGAAGGCTGCTGGGTTGGGGGGGGGAGCTGCTTAGCCTCATCCATTGTCATCATAAGAAAGCCAACCGTCGTCTCTAAAAAACAGTACCGGGGTGATGCCTGCAGCTGCAAGCATCACCCCATTATGATCCTTTCAAGCCAAAGGCTTATATTGCGTTACGCTGGATGTATTTAATCCCACCCAAACATCAGAGCTGTGAAGGAAGTTACATCATTTGCAGAGTCTGAAAGACTACAGAGGGGAGTGTACAGACTCTAGCTGCTGTAGGAAGTGGCTGTGGAAGGGACAGAGTCTATCGGCAGAATATACAGAGTGTCATACGGTACAAAGCCACAACTAAACCCAGAATATCAGGTACTCTGCAGACAACAGAGCAACATGGTACAGAGGTATGACCTATGCTGGGATTTATCTTTCTATTAAGTTCCAGTAAAAAGAAAGTTGGGATAAAGTGCAGAGGTGAAAAGTAGACATGTGCACTGCCAAAAAATGTGTCCGTTTTCATTTAATTTGGGGTTTATTTTTTTAAATATTTTTTCAGGGTCATTCATTACGATCACAATTCGTAAATTGGAAAATTGGAAAATAAGAAAGAAAATCCAAAAATTTGAAAGAATAACTAACTAACTAATAATAACTAACTATTAAAGTATTGGAATTTCCTTTCAAATTTGGCTGTTAGTAAACGTAAGGAATACGAATTTATCCATTGTTATGAATTTACCAAAATAACGAATGCCACATCCAAACACATGGAACGGAACAAATTAATAAATAATAATTTAAATAAATAAAACGTTTTTATTGTTATTATTATTATTATTATTGTTGTTTAATATTATTAATATGTTAGGTTTCATTTGCCAGATATGGCATTAGTTATTTTGGATAATTGGTAACTTTGTATAAATTCATATTCGTTACGTTCACTAACAGCCAAATTTGAAAGGAAATTCCAATACCTATAATTTAAAAGTTAGCAATGGTTAAGCTATTATTAATTAGTTATTATTTCAGATTTTCACATTTTCCGTGTTTTTAGATTTTCGAATTTTGAATTTCAGAATTTCAGAATTTTCAATTATTCAAAAATGTATGAATAAAGGGGTTTTCGTTAATTTGGATATTTCCAAATTAACGAATTTGTCGAAATTCTTAAAAAAAAAATGAATTCGGAACAAAAAGAATTGCACGTGTCTAGTGAAAAGCCCCCACTCAATCACATCATTATATTTTATATATTGTATAATGTAAATGCTATGTGCACTTGATAATTTAGAAGATAGCGAGGCTTGACAAAGAGGCCACTTACAGTAAATATGCACTTTTTTTTATTTGATGCTAAATTCATTTTAAAAGCTTATTACCATCTTTTTATTTGACAAAATAGTTTAAAGTCTTGACCTGAAGTCAGCCCTGACTGCAGCAAATTGAGCACCTGCACGTTTGATCAATTTTTAAAAATGTTAAGCTATTGTAATGCAGAAATTCTAAAAGGGAACTAAGTGTCCTCTCTTCTTTTATCCTCATATACAGTCAGTATGTTTTTTTTTTTCTGTTAACCTCATTGGCAGCTACGTGTTTTCCCCACACCAAGCATAAGTTTTACTTTTCGCCAATCACAGACCTACAACGTGCATTGCCCATTATTACTATATAGTATTATGCAAGACACTTAGTTGAGCTGGAAATGGGTTTCTAGGCAACGATTTGCTTACTTGAAACAGATAAAGAAGCATAACCTTCACCGCTGGATGGGAGTAAAAGAGATATCGTTTGAATAGACTCTCAGCCGAGTGCTACGTCTTGAATACGCACGATCTGTTTTGTTTCCTGACACAAAGGCTGTCCTTCTGTTATGATAGATTACCATTTACATATTTCAGTTAATTAAGGTTTTTCACCATAGGCATAGGAGAAGAGAGCAAAAAAAAAAATTATAGGAAAAAAGTTAATTTTCTTGTCAACATTTGACACAGTTCATTAATAGCTTTTTTTTACGTCAATTGTATGTCAATCCTTGCAATTAAATATTAAGAAATAGAGAAAATGGTTTCAATTTATCTGAAAGGAAAACTTTGCAAATTGGTAATAGGATAATACTGAAGTTTCTGTATTAAACAGCCCCTTGGCTTTTTACCTATTTTGTTACATTACAGCCTTCAGTTCAATGTTTTGTTTTTTTATCTGAATTATATGTGATGGATCAGAACACAATAGTCTATGTCGGTGAAGTAAAATTAGAAATATATATACATAAAATATTTTTCAGAAATGAAAAACGGATAATTGGCATGTGCGTATGTATTCACCCCCTTTGTTATGAAGCCCATAAAAAGCTCCGTTGCAACCAATTACCTTCAGAAGTCACATAATTAGTAAAATGATGTCCACCTGTGCGCAATCTAAGTGTCACATGATCTGTCATTACATATACACACCCTTTTGAAAGGCCCCAGAGGCTGCAACACCTAAGCAAGAGCTCTCCAAACAAGTAAGGGACAATGTTGTTGAGAAGTACAAGTCCGGGTTAGGTTATAAAAAAATATCCAAATCTTTGATGATCCCTAGGAGCACCATCAAATCTATCATAAGCAAATGGAAAGAACATGAGGTCATAAATCAGAGAGGCAGCACAGAGACCTAAGGTAACCATGGAAGAGCTGCAGAGTTCCACGGCAGAGACTTGAGTATCTGTACATAGGATGACAATAAGCTGTATGCTCCATAGAGTTGGGCTTTATGGCAGAGTGGCCAGAAGAAAGTCATTACTTTTAGAAAAAAACAAAATGGCACATTTTGAGTTTACGAAAAGGCATGTGGGATACTCCCAAAATGGATGGAGGAACATGCTCTGGTCTGATGAGACTAAAATTTACCTTTTTGGCCATCAAACAAAACACTATGTCTGGCGCAAACCCAACACATCACATCACCCAAAGAACATCATCCCAAAGAACATCATCCCACAGTGAAACATGGTGGTGGCAGCATAGTGCTGTGGGGATTTTTTTCAGCAGTCGGGACTGGGAAACTGGTCAGAGCTGAAAGAAAGGTGGATGGTGCTAAATACAGGGATATTCTTGAGCAAAACCTGCACCACTCTGTGTGTGATTTGAGGCTAGGATGGAGGTTCACCTTCCAGCAGGACAATGACCCCAAACACACTGCTAAAGCAACACTTGAGTGGTTTAAGGGGAAAAATGTAAATGTGTTTGAATGGCCTAGTCAAAGCCCAGACCTCAATCCAATAGAAAATCTGTGGTCTGACTTAAAGATTGCTGTTCACAAGCGCAAACCATCCAACTTGAAGGAGCTGGAGCAGTTTTGCAAGGAGGGATGGGTAAAAATCCCAATGGTAAGATGTGACAAGCTCATACAGACTAATCCAAAGCAACTTGCAGCTGTAATAGATGCAAAAGGTGGCTCTACAAGATATTGACTTTAGGGGGGTGAATATTTATACACATTGTTATTTTGTCCTATTTGTTGTTTGCTTCACAATAATTAAAAAAAAATCTTCAAAGTTGTGGGCATGTTCTGTAAATTAAATGATGCAAATCCTCAAACAATTCATGTTACTTACAGGTTGTGAGGCAACAAAACACGACAAATGACAAGGTGTGAATACTTTTCCAAGGCACTGTAGACACAATAACCTTGACTATAGATAGTGATGTACTTAGAGCAGGGTGGGGGGGGGGGGGGGGGGCGTGCTTTCTGCTCCAAGTACAGCTAGTTTTTTTGTCCCTGGAACCAGGACCGGCCCTGAGAGTTCCAGCAGGTGATGCTGGCGGCCCCCCTTCAGCTGCCAGGGCCCTCGGAACCACGGCCAAATTGACCGACTGGTTAGTCCAATACTTTTGACAATATAGTGCATGTCTTTGACTGTTCTCGCTCCATATGAACAAAGTGGAAAGGCAAGGGGGCCACACACTGGTGAAGTTCAGCGGTTGCCCATTTGCTGCTTAAATATTGTCACTATTGCCTTTTTATTCCCCATATATTGTAAAAAGCTGACTGTTCGCTTCCTACATACTGTAACAACTGCCTGTTTGTTGCCCACATATTTTATACAATTGCCCATTTGTAGCCCACACACTGTACTGTTGTTATTGTCCATCAGTTGCTTGTGTATTGCAACAATGGACTATTTTTGCCTGTGTATTGTATATAACTGCCCATTTCTTGTTCATGTATTCTCAGGATTGCCATTTTTTGCTACTGTATTGTCAAATCACCTCTCTTTAGAAAAAAATATTACTATAATTGAATCCCCTTCAGACCTGTAAAACCATTATCCCTGTGTTTCACGGGTCTACTACATAGTTAGTCCAACTAAAGGAACGCACACTGCAGGCTTACAATGCCGCCACTAATTGCGAGGCAGTGGTTTCGCGTAGCCAGTTTGTACTATTACTGGAAGAATCTCCATGGAGGAAGCTTTGCCGCTCATTCAGAAAAAAAATAATTTGAAGCTGTATACGGCGAGACACAATGCCAAATATATTAGAAAATGGATTTAGGTTTCCCATTACTCTCTAGCATGAACTATCTTTCATATTATTTTTTATTTCCAATTATGATTATAGGAAAAAAGAACCTGTCTCTTTTGAAATGACGCATTGTATTCGAAGTCACACCAGGATACGAGATAAAAGCATAGCGAAGATATCTGAGGAGACAGAAGTCAGTGACAAAACTAAAAATCAAGAGAGACTTAAACTAAAAAAAAAGCTGTCAAAGGATAGGAAGCGTCAGCCTGAGCAGTTCCAGAACTTCTATTTACAGAAGGAACTTCAGTCTACAAATCACCAGGAAACGGCGTGTAAATGTCAAAGTCATATTGAACAGATGTCTGGCAGGTTCTGAATCTCTTAAAAAGCCTCACCTCTTGGGATAATTTATAGCTCGGATCCTCTATAAAGAACCTCAGAGATGATAATGTTGTTTTGGTGCGGTCGGCTTAACTGGCCATGATAGCGGGATATATCTTGCCTATGTAGAAAGCTTGTTTAACCTTCGATCATAATGCTGTGATTTCTGAAGATTAAACATGAGACCAAAACAGATGGGGAAGCCATACTTGATAGCCGCTTACTGACAAGTGCAAGCTTAGTGCAAGCCGAATCTATCTCTTGTCAATATTAGGAAAATAATACCCGGTGCCATGAAGGTCCATGTTTCCGTGCTCCCTATTGTAGCACTACCCCTGCAGGGGCTGCTGATAACTGTCTCTCCTATTCCCGCACAGCCAGGCAACATGCATTCTCCACTCCTCAGCACTCCCTCTTCCACCTGACTCATCCATACTTAAAGGCTGGCTCAGACACCCTGCCAGGCCCACTGACCCCCAGGTTGTATAAATCTGGCATTTTTGACAAAACGGTAGGAGACCCATTGTCGGCATGGTGTAATCTAGTTTGTTTAGTCAACTCATAGTGACAGGGGAAGTTGTAGACCGGTACATCTCTGTGGTCAGCTGAAATAGTCATTGTTTTGTGTCTGGGGGCATAACGAAGCTAACTGGTGCCACAGACACATGTTTTGGCTGTGGTTATGTGGCCAAGCTCCCCTAAGTATGTAGATTAACCCTCCTGGCCTCCACCCTCTAACTTCTAGAAGTTTTACAAAATTTCCAGAACCAGGGGGAAGCTCCAGAGATCTGCGAGTCATCCAGCCTGACCTGCAATAAACCCTGACCCAGATTCTAGTCTCACACTTACCATAAGTCAATAAATTTACCTGCACCTAACTACTAGCACACTAGAGGGTGCTACACTATTATAGGGTGCTCTGTCTCTTTCTTTCAACTGTGCTCCTAGGTTGTCACTTCGTTACCCAGGCTTTCAATGGAGATTGGCCATTTCAACACACATTACACAGGCAAAACATTATGAAATAATTGCCTATATCATATTCTGATCCAGAAAGGGCCCCAGGCATGGAGGGAAGGGCCCCAGGCTCAGAGGAAAGGGTCCCGGGACCAATGGAAAGAGAGGGGTCAGGGGGGACCTTCATGGTTTTTGTGCCGGGGCCCTGATGGTTTTAGTTACGAATCAGCTATGCAAGCTATAGATGAAAGATTTAACTAGTTAGACTCATTTTAATTTTAACTAGTTAAGGACCGAGCCTATTTTTCAGACTTGGTGCTTACAAGTTAAAATCATTTTGTTTTTGCTAGAAAATTACTTAGAACCCCCAAACGTTATAAATATTTTTACAGACACCCTAGAGAATAAAATGGCGGTTGTTGCAATATTTTATGGCACACCGCAACGGTCTTACAAGTGGAATTTTTTGGGAAAAAATATACTTTTTTTGAATTAAAAAATAAGACAACAGTAAAGTTAGCCCATATTTTTTATATTGTGAAAGATAATGTTATGCTGAGTAAATTGATACCCAACATGTCACGCTTCAAAATTAAAAAAAAAATTAAAATTAAAAAATTTCCATAGGCAACATTAAAAAATTACTACAGGTTACCATTTTTGAGTTACAGAGAAGATCTAGGGCTGGAATTATTGCTCTCATTTTAATGATCATGGCGATACCTCATATGTGTGGTTTGAACACCCTTTTCATTTGGTGGCGTGACTTAGGTATGCATTCGCTTCTGCTCGCAAGCTCGGTGGGAGGGGGCGCTTTAAAAAATGTCTTATTTATTTGACTTTTTTCTTTATTTTTACATTGTCCTGTTAAGAAAAAAAAAAATTGGGGTCACTTTTATTCCTATTACAAGGGATCTAATTCCTTGTAATAGAAAAAAAAAAGCATGGCAGGGCCTCTTAAATGTGAGATCTGGGGTCAAAAAGACCACAGATCTCATATTTACACTTAAATTCAATAAAAAATAAATAAATAAATACAATTTCCCCTTTAAGATCCCCAGTCTCACAGGGGAAAAGACGCGCTCGTCTCCGCCTACTAATGGCTCCGGTAAGCAGGGGAGACGACCGGAGTGCGGCGGGGGCTCTCTCCCGCCCATGATAAAAGTGATCCAGCCACAGAGACCACTTTAATCTGAAAGAGGACCATCCGCTGTTGAAGAGGATATCGGGGTTATCTGCTGCCATAACCCCGGTATTCCACTTCAAACAGCCGATGTACAACGACAGCGGGCAGTCCGCAAATGGTTAAACCATGAAGTGTTTCTGTGGATAATAACAGAACTCTGGACAGCCGCACTCCAAAGCTAAAACGATGCTTTATTCAAATAATATTTAGGACACAGCAAATGACATCACAGCAATGAATGCTAACAGCTGACGTGTTTCGCGCTAAGGCTAGTGCTTACTCATAGCTGATTGAAGTGTTTCTGTCTGTATAGTACAGATTATATTCTATAATTTATCCTGCTTAAATACGCTAAATGTTGTTTCTTACCAAACATTATTTACAAATGAATGAAGAGACCTTTTTTTTAATTTTTTTAAATATTAGTAAAGCGGAAATCCAGGCAAAAAGAGAACTCCGCCTCAAACAACTGACCACGCCCCCCCCCCCCCTCATTTTTGGATATATATTTTTTTCTTTTTGGTACCTCTTTTGCATTTTTTTCTTCGGGACTTCCGTCCTATGTCGCCGTGGCAAGGTACATCACTTCCACAGGCTGCATCCTGCCCTCTTCCTCCCAACCGCTGCCTTCTGCGACCTGTGTGTGTCCCAGAAGATGACGAGATGATTCAGAAAAGCGCCACGTGACTCACGCTTGCACAATAGGAAAGGTACTTATATTAAAAGTCAGCAGCTATAGTATATCTAGCTGCTGACTTTTTAATTTTTTTTTTCATTCCTCAGGATGGAACTCTGCTTTTAAGAAACAAGCAAATAAAAACAAAAAATGATTGAATTTATAATTAAAAATAATTAAAATAAATAAAAACGAAACCAGTAATAATAAAATTTAAAAAAGAAATGAAATAAAGAATGAAAATAAAAAATAGGGAGAGAAGGGGAGGAAGGAGTTTTTTTTTGAACACATGTAGCACTCCCAGTGACTATAAAGCCTCGTACACACGATCGGATTGTTGGCCAACAATACCATGGACTTTTGTCAGAAAGGGCATTAGCCCAAACTTGTCTTGCATACAAACGGCAAGGAATTGATGGCCAACAAATACAAATGTAGTGATGTAGTATGTGGTTTTTCAGCTCTTTATCGCCACCCTGTGGGCTCCTTCTGCTAATTTCATGTTAGCAGAAGTTTGGTGAGTGTTGATGTGCACTTTTCATTTTGCACTTTTCATTTTGAACTTTTCATTTCACTCTTTTCAGATTCTGAACGGCCGTTTGTCAAACAGACATGTTGTAGAATCGGATAACGTGTTATTTATTATTGGCTTTGGAGTTATTACTTTGACCAGTCCAGTCCAGGAACAGGAGGAGGAGGTATTGGACCAAAAAAATTGGTTGCTTTATTAATCGTGACCAATTATGTCATATGCCTTTGCTGTGGGAGCTCCAGGAGAATAATCCAAATTTTTCAAATTATCTCCAGATGACGGACCCCTGCTTTCACCAACTCTTGGCATTGGTGACCCCCTATATTAAGAAGCAGGACACATGCATTAGGCTTTTTATTTTATTTTTTGGTTGAATAATAATGATTTAATTTGGTATATTTTCTATATTTTTGGATGCATAGAATGCACTTTTTGGTTAAGTTCTATTGGCAGATAACATGTCTAATTTTATTTGTTTTCTTTTTTTAATGCACAATAAAAACATTGTGTAGAATAATACTTGGCTGTGTGTTTTACTTCAAATGACAGTTTGGGGGTAGGCAGTTACATTTAATAAAATACAATGTTCATTTGACAAGGGACACCAACATAGTTGTAGCTTTGATCTTAAAAACTACGGGTTGTGGTAACTTGCCCAAATAAAATAAAGAAAAGCATAATAATAATATTCTTGATATCACTAGAAAAAAAAAAGCCTTTGAAAATTAGTTTGCAATAACTCCATCAGTATCACCAGTAAAGTAGCTTCATTATTATCCCTTAAAAGAAGAAGAGAATTGTGCGCTGCATTTCGAGATTTCATAATTTGCCGTGTCACGAATGTTAATTCTCCATTACGAACGCTAGTTTACAAGACCGACCGCTTCTGGCTCGTCCTTGCTTCCGAGTGTTTATTATCCCATTAATGTCAGGGCTGGCTTAGCCCTTCCTTCTGTGGGCTGGCTGCTCAGCTGTCGGCTAATTGCCAGCTCTCCTCTCTCTCCACAGTTACCAGCTGTTCCTGATGATGCTCGTCTGACCTGCCTACTTAAAGCTGTCCAGCTCACTTCACCTCTGCCTTCGCGTTGGTCACATCACAAGAAACCATCTCCTGCGGTTCTGTTTAAAGACTGGCTTGCTGACATCCCTTCTGGCTCCTTACCCTGCTTGCTGTTGCTCCACTTGGATCCCTGACTTCTGGCCGGGCTGATTACCCGATCTGGTTATTGAACTCTGGCCTGGCTGACTGCTCGATCCAGTTACTGGACTCTGGCTATGCTTTGACTACGTTTTTTCTATTTACCTTTTTATTTTTATTTAATAAACAAATGTGATTTAATTGTACTTCTGTCTCGGGTCTGATTCATGGTTTCTGACAATTAAAGAAGAAGAGAATTGTGCGCTGCATTTCGAGATTTCATAATTTGCCCCGTCACGAATGTTAATTCTCCATTACATATGCTAGTTTAGAAGACCGACAGCTTCTGGCTCGTTCTTGCTTCCGAGTGTGCGTGTTTGTACTTTGGACTTTTGTCCGATGGACTTGTGTACACACGCTCGGAAAAAAACGACAACAGACATTTGTCCGCGGAAAATTTTAAAACCTGCTAGCCAAAATTTGTCCGCGGAAAATCCGACAATAATTGCCCGATGGAGTGTACAAACGGTCGGATTTTCCGCCAACCGCCTGTCATCACACAATTTCCGTCTGAAAATCCGATCGTGTGTACGGGGGGCTTAACTGGTTAAAATTTGAAGTTTCGGAAACCTGTTTTGAAAAAAAGCCAAACAGTTAAAACAGTTGTAACCATCTTTATGTAGCAAGAGGATAAAAAGCTGCTGATTGTTATGGCGAGCTAACATTAAAGTGGGGTACCCCCTAAAAAAAAAAAATTAAAAGTCAGCAGCTACAAATACTACAGCTGCTGACTTTTAATAATCGGACACTTACCTGTCCCGGGGTCCAGCGATGCGGGGGAACGAAGCCCCCCCTCGTTCCCTGCTCCGCTCGCGGCGCCGTCGTGCGTACTGTGGGCACCCGGCTGTGGCTTCACAGCCGGGCACCCACTGCGCATGCGCGAGCGGCGCAGGCCGCCGTGATACGCTGTACAGTCACCTGGGACACGTGACAGGTCCCAGGTGATTGTGTGGCACGAGAGGAAGTGATGTCACCAGCCCGGGCAAGGAAGAAGGCAGACTACGAGGGACCCCCTAGCAACAGGTATTTAGAGGTGAGTAAAAAAAATTTTTTTTGCCAATTATTTATTTTTTTTAAGAATTTTAAGCAACTTTTTTAATTTTTTGGTGGCAACACCAATTTAATGTCTTATTTTTTCCCCATAATCCTCTATTGTTCCCTATGACACATACCTCCTTAACACGTGAGTCTCATCCATCTTGGATTGACAATGTAGGTCTATTTGTGTCTTTGGAGACACCCGACTTCACTTTGAATGTTCTGCAAAACTTTATCTATTATCTTTTTCCTTTTTTAAAAAAAAATATTTTTTTTTTATGCTTGTTACATTATACCACACGAGTACCAGAGACCTAAAGCTTTGCAGGAGAACATTCTCTGATCTGCAGGACTGAAGAGAAGGCACAATTTCATTCTTGTTAACTTCAAGAATATATATTTTTTTTCTTAGTAAGTTATGTTTTCCTGCCTCATTAAAATTACATCTAAACTCTGAATAGGGTGATTAAATTATTTAGTCCTCTTTTGTTGTAGACACACATGTGTTTTTTCCCAGTGTTAGAAGCTGAAGAGAGCGTTATGCATTAATCATCTCCAGAAGTTCACCAAATAAACAACATTTTCAAAGAGCATTCCTTTGCAAATGGAAATCTTTGAGAAAAAAAAAAAAGGTAAATATGTGCCGTATTTTATCAGGTATGCCTGTCTGAAGTTTCTATAAAAGAACTCTTTCAAAAAAGAAAACAATCTTCATAGATAGTTGTTGGGTTCTTTTTCAGGAGGCAATATTATCCTGAGATGTAAGTCCGCACATAGACATATTATAATGGACTTAAAGAGACCCTGTGCCAATATAAAACAAAAGAAAAAAAAACAAAACATGCAGTACCTAGTGAAAGAAGCAGCATTCACTGAGATCTTGTCAGAAAGATGTCCATGTCACCTTCTGCAATACGGAGGTTGGGGGGTCAAGGAAATTACACCCACCGGCCACCTTATGAGGTACACCTGTTCAATTGCTTGGTAACGCAAATTGATAATTAGTCAATCACATGGCAGCAACTCAATGCATTTAGGCATCTAGGTGTGGTGAAGACGACATGCTGAAGTTCAAACCGAGCATCAGAATGTGGAAGAAACTGGATCTAAGTGACTTTAATTGTGGCATGGTTGTTGGTGTTAGATGGGCTGGTCTAATGCCTCGTACGCACGATCAGACTTTCCAACAACAAAACCGTGGAATTTTGTCCGAAGCGTGTTGGCTCCAACTTGTCTTGTATACACACGCCCACACAAATGTTGGCTAACAATTACGAACGTTACATAGTTAGTAAGGTTGAATAAAGACACCAATCCATCCAGTTCAACCTGAGTGAGTGTCTACAATTGTCCCTATCCCTGTACATTGCACACTCACATCTGTCCCTACTCTCAAGGGGCCCACAATCCAAGGTCCCCATTCGTATGCTGGGGCCGGGGTGCTTGGGGGGACTCACGTGGGCATGGGGAGAGCATGCAGGCTCCAGGCAGGTGGTGTTGTGGTTGGGATCCAAGCCAGCGACCCTTGTTACTGCTAGGTGAGAGTACTAACCATTACACCACAGTGCCGTACTAGTCGTACTATGTCGTTTTTCAGCTCTTTAGTGCCACCCTTTGGGCTCCTTCTGCTAATTCCGTGTTAGTAGAAGTTTGGTGAGTGTTGATTCGCGCTTTTCTTTTCGCGTTTTTCATTTCACGCTTTTCAGTTTGTTTCTGAACGGCCATTCGCCAACCAGACATATTGCGGAATCGGAGGAGATAACGTGTTATTTATTATTGGCCTTGGAGTTATTGCTTTAACCCAAGTCCAGTCCAGGAACAGAAGGAGGAGGAGGATTTCTTGGACCAAAAATTGGGTGCTTTATTAATCGTGACCAATTATGTCATATGCCTTTGCTGCGGGAGCTCAAGGAGAATAATCCAGATGATTTTCAGAATTATCTCTGGATGACGGGCCCCTGCTTTCACCAACTCTTGGCATTGTTGACCCCCTATATTAAGAAGCAGGACACATGCATGAGGCTTTTATTTATTTTTTGGTTGAATAATGATTTGATTTGGTATATTTTCTATATTTTTGGATGCATAGAATGGACTTTTTAGTTAAGTTCTATTGGCAGATAGCGTGTCTAATTTTATTTGTTTTCTTTTTTTTAATGCACAATAAAAAAATTGTGGAGAATAATACTTGGCTATGTGTTTTACTTCAAATTACAGTTTGGGAGTAGGCAGTTACATTTAAAAAAAATACAATGTAAAATTGACAAGGGACACCAACATAGTTGTATCTTTGATCTTAAAAATTCACTTGCTCAAATAAAAAAAAGCATAATAATATTATTCTTGATATCATTAGAAAAAAAAAAGCCTTTGAAAATTAGTTTGCAATAACTCCATCAGTATCAACAGCAAAGCAGCTTCATTATTATCCCATTAAAGAAGAAGAGAATTGTGCTCTGCATTTCAAGATTTCATAATTTTCCACATCAAGAATGTTAATTCTCCATTACATATGCTGATTTAGATGACCGACATCGAACGAAGTCCACCCTGTTTGAAAAGGGAATACGAATATCCAGGGCTTTCTTTCAGTGGGAATACAGGGGAATGCAGTTATGGCACATCCAGAACTGAATGTATGTAATGACAAGGGGTGCTGGGGTGTGTTGGAGGTATTGATGCTGGCTGCTGGGAGAATCTGTTTTTACTGGAGTGGATCTATTTTTGCATTGGGTCTATCGTTGCAGTGCGGGGTAAATTGTTGCTAAGAGGAATCTACTGTTAAGGGAGAGATGTAATAATGCTGACTGCTGGGGGATCTGTTGTTGCGAGGAGGATATGCTGTTGGTGGGGAGAGAGGGGCCCATTGCTGTTGGGGGGGGGAATGTTGCTGGCGGGGTCTATTATTGCTGGCGGCAGGGGCTCTATTTTCCTGCCTTTTTAGTTATCAATAATATATTCCATACAAATTATTTAACACCACAAAATTATATTTTGTTCTGTATTCTCTAAAAGGGACAGTGCCCCGAGTTGGGTAGGGAGACCAGGGGTGACTCAGAAGGGGGGAGTTCCTGCATCTATCCTCTGAGAAAAAAAGCCCTGAGAATATCTACAGTATCTCACAAAAGTGAGTACACTCCTTACATTTTTGTAAATATTTTATAATATCTTTTCATGTGACAACACTGCAGAAATGACACATTGCTACAATGTAAAGTAGTGAGTGTACAGCTTGTATAACAGTGTAAATTTCCTGTCCCCTCAAAATAACTTAACACACAGCCATTAATGTCTAAACCGCTGGCAACAAAAGTGAGTACACCCCTAAGTGAAAATTTCAAATTGGGCCATTTTCCCTCCCCAGTGTCACGTGACTCATTCGTGTTACAAGGTCTCAGGTGTGAATGGGGAGCAGGTGTGTTAAATTTGGTGTTATTGTTGCTCTACATAAAGATGACCTAGGCCAGTGATGGCGAACCTTGGCACTCCAGATGTTTTGGAACTACATTTCCCATGATGCTCAACTACACTACAGAGTGCATGAGCATCATGGGTAATGTAGTTCCAAAACATCTGGAGTGCCAAGGTTCGCCATCACTGACCTAGGCTATAAGAAGATTGCCAAGACCCTGAAACTGAGCTGCAGCACGGTGGCCAAGACCATACAGCGGTTTAACAGGACAGGTTTCACTCAGAACAGGCCTCACCATGGTCAACCAAAGAATATGAGTACACGTGCTCAGCGGTTGCCTTTGGAAAATAGACGTATGAGTGCAGCCAGCATTGCTGCAGAGGTTGAAGGGGTTGGTGGGTCAGCCGGTCAGTGCTCAGACCATACGCCGCACACTGCATCAAATTGGTCTGCATGGCTGTTGTCCCAGAAGGAAGCGTCTTCTAAAGATGATGCACAAGAAAGTCTGCAGTTTGCTGAAGACAAGCAGTCTAAGGACATGGATTACTGGAACCATCTCCTGTGGTCTGATGAGACCAAGATAAACGTATTTGGTTCAGATGGTGTCAAGCGTGTGTGGCGGCAAACAGGTGAGAAGTACAAAGACAAGTGTGTCTTGCCTACAGTCAAGCATGGTGGTGGGAGTGTCATGGTCTGGGGCTGCATGAGTGCTGCCGGCACTGGGGAGCTACAGATCATTGAGGGAACCATGAATGCCAACATGTACTGTGACATACTGAAGCAGAGCATGATCCCCTCCCTTCAGAGACTGGGCCGCAGGGCAGTATTCCAACATGATAACGACCCCAAACACACCTCCAAGATGACCACTGATTTTCTAAAGAAGCTGAGGGTAAAAGTGAGGGACTGGCCAAGCATGTCTTCAGACCTAAACCCTATTGAGCATCTGTGAGGCATCCTTAAACGGAAGGTGGAGGAGCACAAGGTCTCTATCATCCACCAGCTCTGTGATGTCCTCATGGAGGAGGGGAAGAGGACTCCAGTGGCAACCTGTGAAGCTCTGGTGAACTCCATGCCCAAGAGGGTTAAGGCAGTGCTGGAAAATAATGGTGGCCACACAAAATATTGACACTTTGGGCCCAATTTGGACATTCTAACTTAGGGGTGTACTCATTTTTGTTGCCAGCAGTTTAGACATTAATGGCTGTTTGTTGAGTTATTTTGAGGGGACATCACATTTACACTGTTATACAAGCTGTACACTCACTAATTTACATTGTAGACAAGTGTAATTTCTTCAGTGTTAAGAAAAACTAATTGTAGCTGCGCTGCTACAACTGGTTTTTCTCTGTACTTTTGGTGTGTATCACACTTCAGTAGCCGCAGCCAGGGTAATTAAATTTTTTCACTTAGTTAGGAGCGCAGTATTTTTTCTTTTTTCTTATTTCTTCAGTGTTGTGAAATGCACATGAAAAGATAGAATAAAATATATATTATAAAAATTTGAGAAGCAGAATCTCCCAATCTATGGATAGTGTGTAGGACCCACTAACCATGGGGGACTTTGTCGCAGAAAGGGGGCTTAAGCACCACCATATAGCAATATGGTGTGACCAAATCCCCATGTTTTTTGATAATGTTTTTTGAAAACATCTAGGCGTTTTAAAAAGACTTGCTGGAGGTAAATGTCAGTTTTGCATGTGTGCGCTGTAAGCCCTTGTACACACGGTCGGACATTCTGACAACCAAATCCGTTGGATTTTGTCCGACGGATTTTGTCCGAAACTGTTGCATACACACGGTCGGACAAAGTTGTCAGAAAATCTGATTGTACATAACGTGATGACGTTATTTCGTTACGACGGGACTACGTTCAGGCTAGTAGCCAATAGCTTTGTTCTAAGAATTTGATCTGAGAGTGCGTGGTACTTTGTCCGTCGGAGTAGGCTACACATGATCGGAGTATGTCCGATCGGAGCATTTTGTTGGAAAATTTTACGGACAAGTTGGAAAACTTGGTCCGTCGGATACTCCGACGGAAACAGTCCGATGGAGACCACACACAGTCGGATTATCTGACAAAACGGTCCGATAGGACACATTCCGTCGGAATCTCTGACCGTGTGTACAAGGGCTAATAGTTTTGTTCATCCAGAATGTAATACAGAAGGTGTATTTCTGAAGAGGGAAAAAAAATAAAAAATTAATGCAGCCACCACATCTAATGATTGTAATCTGCAATATATTACTTTTTTGGTTTTGGTTTTAATACCGCTGACTTCCATCATGCGTAAGCAGAAAAGTGTTTTTTTTTCTTTGCACGTCATTGGGTATTCTTTGCCAAGGGAAATGTCACCATATTTACTAAGCTTTGGGAAAAAATCCTTTTGCAAATTCCAACTTCACTTGCAAAGTGAATAACCTATTTGACTTTAATAAGTCATCCCTCCCCCATATCTCAAAAGTGCCTGTAAGTCCGGTATAATTTGTCAGCACAAACCGAAATGTCAAGCGTCTTCCATTTATCCTGGGTAAAAATAAAGAGAAAAGGCTGAAGAAAGAAAATGAATGCACGTCTAAAATCCGGTAAGCTACAATATATTGCCTTGCACGTAATTGAGTCTTTTTTTTTTTGCTAAGTGAAATTTCATCACTTGGGAAAACTCCCTTTCAATACGAAAACCCCCCTTTGCAAAGCAAATAGTCTATTTTCCTTTAGTAACTCAATTCCTTTAACTCAGTCATACAGAGGTTATTTTACTAAAGGTAAATAGGCTCTTCACTGTACCATGCAAAGGAATATTCCCCAGAACTTAGTGAATGTGGGGAAATTTCATTTTGCATAGATTCCCCATTACGTACAAAAAAAAAGCGAAACAAAAAAAAAGCTTTTTTGCTTGCACATGTTTGGACAACGGAAGTCCACAGAGCTCCACCTCATTCACTAAGCTCCAGAGAAAATTCCCATACAAAGTGCAACTTTCCTTGCAGAGCTTAATTACCTTTATTACATGTAGTTTAGATGAAATATGATAAGCACTGCATTTGTATCAATTACTTATATATGTTAGTATTGTTTTCTGTTTTTTTATCAATTTTATTTTTATTATACAGTGGTGTGAAAAAGTGTTTGCCCCCTTCCTCATTTCCTGTTCCTTTGCATGTTTGTCAAACTTAAGTGTTTCGGAACATCAAACCAATTTAAACAATAGTCAAGGACAACACAAGTAAACACAAAATGCAATTTGTAAATGAAGGTGTTTATTATTAAAGGTGAAAAAAAATCCAAACCATCATGGCCATGTGTGAAAAAGTGATTTCCCCCCTTGTTAAAACATACTATAACTGTGGTTCTCCACACCTGAGTTCAATTTCTCTAGCCACACTCAGGCCTGATTATTGCCACACCTGTTCACAATCAAGGCATCACTTAAATAGGAGCTGCTTGACACAGTAAGGTCCACCAGAAGATCCTTAAAAGCTACACATCATGCCGAGACCCAAAGAAATTCAGGATAAATTGAGAAAGAAAGTAATTGAGATCTATCAGTCTGGAAAGGGTTATAAAGCCATTTCCAAAGCTTTGGGAATCCAGCGAACCACAGTGAGAGCCATTATCCACAAATGGCGAAGACATGGAACAGTGGTGAACCTTCCCAGGAGTGGCCGGCCGCCCAAAATTACCCCAAGAGCGCAGCGACGACTCATCCAAGAGGTCACAAAAGACCCCACAACAACGTCCAAGGAACTGCAGGCCTCACTTGCCTCAGTTAAGGTCAGCGTTCATGCCTCCACCATCAGGAAAAAGACTGGGCAAAAATGGCCTGCATGGCAGAGTTCCAAGGAGAAAACCACTGCTGAGCAAAAAGAACATCAAAGCTCGTCTCAATTTCTCCACAACACATCTTGATGATCCCCAAGACTTTTGGGACAACATTCTGTGGACCGATGAGACAAAAGTGGAACTCTTTGGAAGGTGTGTGTCCAAGTATATCTGGCGTAGAAGGAACACTGCATTTCATAAAAAGAACATTATACCAACAGTATATACCTCCAGGACACTGTAAAAGCCTCATTGCACGTTATCGCAAACGTTTGGTTGCAGTTGTTGCTGCTAAGGGTGGCCCAACCAGTTATTAGGTTTAGGGGGCAATCACTTTTTCACACAGGGCCATGATGGTTTGGATTTTTTTTCACCTTTAATAATAAACACCTTCATTTACAAATTGCATTTTGTGTTTACTTGTGTTGTCCTTGACTATTGTTTAAATTGGTTTGATGTCCCGAAACACTTAAATGTGACAAACATGCAAAGGAACAGGAAATGAGGAAGGGGGCAAACACTTTTTCACACCACTGTATTAGTCACATTAGATTTATAGTGGCTGATGCATATCAAGAACTTGAGTTTAATCACATGCTAGGAATAATTAATTTGTGGGAGAGCGTGGTTAAAATTTTTAATTTTTTGTGCATTTTGGGTGTGTATCACATCATAATAATCGCTGCTTCCAAATATTTAGAGTAAAAGTTGGGTTTTTAGGCTAGCGCAGTATTTTTCTTGCTTTTATTTTAGTTTAGATGAAAGCCAATTAACCTACAAGCATATTTTGGGGTTAAGCTCAAAAACCGAGCACCACCCGCATCCCATAAAGTACAGCTTGATGCACCTCTAAGCCCTTGTACACACGGTCGGATACTCCGACAGAAAATGTCCGATTGGACCGTGTTGTCGGATAATCCGACCATGTGTGGGCTCCATCGGACTGTTTCCGTCGGAATATCCGACTGACAAAGTTTTAGAGCTGGGCTATAAAATTTTCCGACAACATGATCTAATCGGACTTTGTCCTATCATTTGTAGAGAATTCCGATCGGACAAAGGGCCACGCATGCTCAGATCAAATTCCTAGACCAAAGCTTTTGGCTACTAGCCTGAACGTATGTCCCGTTGTAACCAACGAACGTCATCACGTTCCGAACGCTCGGATTTTCCAACAACTTTGTCCGACCGTGTGTATGCAACACCAGTTTCGGACATAATCCTTCGGACAAAATCCGACGGATTTTGTTGTCGGAATGTCCGCCCGTGTGTACAAGGACTTATGGGAATGGAGTAGAGAAGATCATTGCCGGAAGGTCAAAGTGCTGTTGCGATTAGTCCACTAATGTCCACCCACAACTAAAAAATCAGATTTGGATGTCCCTGATCCTTCACATATTTGTCCGATTACACCCAGAAAATGAATTTAAAATTTAAATAACCCAGTTCATTTTTCTCTTTAGCTGAACCGAATACAGGCGTTTTTTTTTTTTTTTTTTTTTTTTCTGCTATGACATTTTGATCACATTTATGCAAGTGCATGGTCATCATCTACGGGTCATATTTTAAATCCTAAATTAATTCATAGAGCAGCACAAACCCTCGGCAGCTCATTTTTCACTGTCATACCTATGGCTTTCGTGTCAACATCTCTTTGCTAGACATTCCTATTTCCCTTTTGGATAATGTGATATTAAAGCTTAGGCTTCTGAAAAATGTTCTCTGTCAATTGTTAGCTTTTCTGAAAATGAGGGAAAAACAACAAACTTTTTTTTTTTTTGTTCTTTTGTATTTCTGTGAAGCTGAAAACATGTTGGTGTCATTAATTTTTTTTCCATTCTTAAAGCTAAACTCAGGGCACAAAAACTCGAATTTAAATATGTTCCTTCAGGCCGGGTTCACACTGGTACGACACGGCAGCCGTACCACTTTGGATCCGACTTTGCCCTGCGACCAGGGCCGTCTTTAATATTGATTGGACCCTGGGCAAAACTTTTCTTGCCCCCCCCCCCCCCCCCATGCAGTTTTGCTCTCCACCTGCTCTGAGACATACAAAAAATAGCAGCTAGACTCAAAATCTGTTTACTGAATCAGATTAGGTGGCTATTGCAATTGGTTGCCAGAGGTTACAGTGCATCATTACCGCTCACTGACTGGTTGCTCGAGGTGACAACACACATTACGGCTCACTGATTAGTTGCTAGAGGTTACAGCACATGATTTCTGCTTGTTGATTGGTTGCTAGAGATTACTGTGGATATGACATCAGGGGGGCATTATATACATATCAATGCTGTCAGTCGCCCCTATTTACATATGAATGCAATTGCTATTTACATATGAATGCTGGTAATTTACATGTAAACTCAGGGTCTGCAGCTGAGTCATCTGTACACAGCAATAGGGCAGAGCTGGGCAGCATTAGTAGATATCGGGACACAGCACAGGACTAAAAGCTCAAGGGATGAGGGAATTTAAACCAGGATAGTTGGCAAGTATGAAGCAGTTGCTTTGGGCCCCACAACAATGACAGGGCCCAGGGCAGCTGCCCCTTTTGCCCTGCCTTAAAAACGGTCCTGCCTGCGACTTGAAGTCCGACATGCGTCCGACTTCAATGAACAGGGATCCGACTTTGATCCCTGACAATACCAGGCACTGTCTGGTATGAATCTTTAGGGGGAAGTCCACAGACAATGTAACAAAAAATTAAAATTGTCATGGGTTCCCCCTCCAAAAGCATACCAGGCCCTTTGGTCTGTTATGGATTTTCAGGGGAACCCCGACGCCGAAAGAACGGCGTTAGGGTCCCCCCAAAATCCATACCAGACCCTTATCCGAGCACACAGTCCGCCAGGTTAGGAAAGGGGTTGGGGACAAGCGAGCATGACCCCCGGAACCATACCAGGCTGCATGCCCTCAACATGGGGGGGGTGGGTGCTTTGGGGCAGGAGGGCCTGTGCCCCCACCCAAAGCACCTTGTCCCCATGTTTTAAAAATGTGTAATGTGTTTTATTTTTATATTTTTTTATTTATATTGTATTTATACCCAATACTCATTCACATAGGGTGGGGGGCCGGGATCTGGGGGCTTGTTAAAGGGGGCTTCCAGTAACAATGCGGGCACCGCAGACAGGAAGGGGAGACAAGTGGGGCTTCATTCCCCCGCATCGCTGGACCCTGGACAGGTAAGTGTCCGATTATTAAAAGTCAGCAGCTGCAGTATTTGTAGCTGCTGATTTAAAAAAAAAAATTTTCAAGCAGAACTCCACTTTAAGCTAAATCGCTTCAGTGAGATTGCTTCCATAAAACAAAGGACCCCCAAACAAAAGAGGAGGTGCTGAGAAAAATTCAGTAAATAGCAGTAAGGGCACAATGTCAATGGATATTGAGTCTAGAATAGTTTTATTATTAGAAGATCAATGCGTTTTGGGGGTTTCAAGCATCACGTGAGCTTCAAATTGCATTGGCTTTCTTAACTTGTCGGCTTTCTTAGCTTTTCTACTGGATGTTTAAATGTGATTTTTTTTTTTTTTTTTTTTTTTAGGCAAATAACATCTGAATATTTAAATACTTTTTTTTTTTTTTTTGCTTGTACTTAATGCATTTTAAGCATTGACTCCCCGCTATGATTTCCCACTAGCAGGGCATGTTGTGTACTTAATTTACTTTCAAAATTAATTTCCATTAATATAACAATCATCTTATTTGGACAGTACGCCACAATGCACAATACAATTTTAAGTAATTAATATGCACAAGATGTCACTAGATATTCAGTCTATTTCTTTCTTACTGTGAGCCATTACTAATGACAGCAGACCTCTTGCAAAAAAAAAAAAAAAAAGTCCCACTGAGCAATAGTACTGAAAGTTCTGATTAAAACATTATTAAGTACACTACAAATATTTATTTGACCTTTTGAATATTAGATCGCCATAAATTTAGATAAGATATCCTCCATAGTGTATTCTTCAAAGAGTTTGTAATTCAGAGCCCAGGAAAAACCAGCAGATACCTTTACTGATAATAAAGTTGGTCGTTAACAGCTCGGCCCATAGGGGCCTCATCATTAGAGTAAAATTAAGTGGGTTTTTTTTTGTTGTTTTTTTTTTTTTTTTGCAGCCAGCATGTGACATGGCTGCGTCTGGTTTTCCAGAGTTCCGGAAATAATTTACTGCTGTGCTACTAAAAGACGTAAAACAGGAAGATCTCATACCAAAGAGTAAAACAAACAACAAAAAAAGTGGTACATATACATGATACACAGTTAATCTGGTTGAATACAGAAAAGTCCAACCAGTTCAACCCAAAAAAACACACACACACACACACACACACACACACACACACACACACACACACACACACACACACACACACACACAAACACACACACACGATCCAGAGAAAGGTTAAAAACCCCAGCAATGCATGATCCAATTTGCTACAGCAGGGGAAAAAAATTCCTTTCCGGTTGCCCGAGATGCAATTGGATATTTCCTGGATCAACTTTACCTATATATGTTAGTACCCAGTTATATTCTGTAAATTTAGGAAAGAATCCAGGCCTTTCTTAAAGCAATCCACTAAGCTGGACAGAACCACCTCTGGAGGGAGTCTATTCCACATTTTCATAGCTCATCATCTTACCATATTTCCTCTAGGCATAAAGAGTGCCTCTTGTCCTCTGTGATGACCTTAAAGTGAATAACTCTACACCACGTTCACTATATGGACCACTTATGTATTTGTACATGTTGATCATATCCCCCCTTAATCTCCTCTTCTTAAGAGAGAATAAATTCAGTTCCTCTAATCTTTCCTCATAGCTGAGCTCCTCCATGCCTCTTATCAGTTTGGTTGCCCTTCTCTGCACTTTCTCCAGTTCCCCGATATCCTTTTTGAGAACTGGTGCCCAAAACTGAACTGCATATTCCAGATGAGGTCTTACTAATGATTTGTAGAGGGGCAAAATTATATCTTTCTCTATGGAGTCCATACCTCTCTTAATACAAGAAATGATTTTGCTCGCTTTCTAAACCGCAGCTTGACATTGCATGCTATTATTAAGCTTATGATCTACCAAAACCCCCAGATCCTTCTCCAGTATGGATCCTGATGTGAAAACATTGAGCTTCATATTAATATCAAGGGGCTTCAAGGGAACCATGTGAGGACTTTCTAATTAACTTACCATGCCCTGTTTTATATATATATATATATATATATATATATATATATATATATATATATATATATATATACACCGTATTTATCAGCGTATAACACGCACCTTCATTTTAAGAGGGAAGTTTCAGGAAAAAAACATATTTTTTAAATAGACAACTTTGAAGCAAAATAAGGGTAAGTTCCCATGAATGCAGCCTGATTTAGTGCTCATCCGCAGCCTCCCCATCTCCCATCATTGCAGTCTGATCAATGCCCACCTGCAGCCTGATCAATGCCCATCTGCAGCCTGATCAATGCTCATATGCAGCTTGATAAATGTCCATCTGCAGCCAGATCAATGCCCATCTGCAGCCTGATCAATGCCCATCTGCAGCCTGATCAATGTCCATCTGCAGCTTGATTAATGTCCATCTGCAACCTGATCAATGTCCATCTGCAGCCTGATCAATGTCCATCTGCAGAATGATGAATACCCATCTGTAGCCTGATCAATACCCATCTGCAGCTTGATAAATGTCCATCTGCAGCTTGATCAATGCCCATCTGCAGCCTGATCAATGTCCATCTGCAGCTTGGTCAATGTCCATCTGCAACCTGATCAATGTCCATCTGCAGCTTGGTCAATGTCCATCTGCAACCTGATCAATGTCCATCTGCAGCCTGATCAATGTCCATCTGCAGCCTGATCAATACCCATATGCAGCCTGATCAATGTCCATCTGTAGCTTGATCAATGCCCATCTGCAGCCTGATCAATGTCCATCTGCAGCCTCAATGAAGCATGGTTAATGCATTTTTTTCAGCCTCAATGCCCATCTGCAGGCTTCACCATCTCTCATCAATGCAGCCTGAACCATGCAGGAAATCACTGAGCCGTCATCTCCCGTTTACTTGGCTCTCACTCAGCTCTCACATCACACACACAGACCCACCTCTGCCATCAGCATTGGACCAGCTCCTGTGATAGACAGAACACTGGTCCAATGCCGGTGGCGGAGGCAGGAGAGAGTGTGTGATGTGAGAGCCGAGTGAGAGTAAAGAAGAGATGACGGCTCTGTGAATTCTGACAACGCTCGCCCCCTCCCCTCCCCTCCAAGGTACACTATTGGCGTATAACACGCACCCGTGATTTGTCCCCTTTTTTCAGGGGGGAAAGTGTGTGTTATACGACGATAAATACGGTATATATGTTTTTACAGGAAGATGATGTACAATATATATTTTCTGATGCTATGATGAGATATGGTCCCGGCTCACAAGACTTCTTTTTCATATCTCTAAAAAGCTGCTTGATGTCTTAAATAGTCAGGTGATAACTAAATTTATAGAGATAGCCATGTCAGACTTTGTGTCCCCACCTGGTCATGGGTCTTTTTTAGGGCTGTTACTGATTAAAATTTTCGCGTTCGATTAATCGATTTTCTTTTTCATCGATTAATCAACTAATTTTGATTAATTATAACGCACATACAGATCCAACTATTTTTAGCTGACCTGCTTGCATTGCAACTCTGCATTAGTCAGTGATAAATGTGGTATACACTATATACAATCCCCCGACACTAGTTAGTTAAGTATAAGATAAAATTTTTGTGTTCAAACACAAACTACTCACATAAAGGTGATAAAAACACAGCATGTAAAGCTGACAATCGTGTTAGTTCCGTAGGGCAGCAACGAGTGACGTCATGCGTAGCTCCTCCCCGTACACGTTACTTTCAATCAGAACTTCAACGTCACTGGACTCCTCCCCCTTCCCTTCATTAGCAGACGGTGGAACCTGGGGAAGGGAGGAGGAGTCCAGTGACGTCGATGTCTGTGACATCACCGGATCTCCGACGGAACTCCCTGAAGACCCGGAAGCCGGCAGAGAGGTGAGTACTTATCAATAGAAAGTTGATCGATCAAAAAAATGAATTGATTAGTCAAGGAATTAATCTTTAATTTCCTCTATTATTATTCAGCTATTTATTTATTATTTATTTATTATTTTTATTTATTTTATTTATTTTATTATTTTTTATTTTATTTATTATTACTATTTATTTATTTATTATTATTTATTATTCAGCTCTATTATTTTTCACATGCTAATTTGGGAATTGGTTATGCTAGGATCAAAGAGGCTTGCTTAACTAACAACCATAAACAGGGTAGACAGGGGGGAACCGGAAATTCAGATTTTTGAGCATGGTAGCCAAAGAGGCTTCAGGTGCAGCCAATCAGAATTTGTGGCCACTTTTGAACCAGTGGAAGTAGTCCATTTGTGTGATTGGTGGGGATGGTTAGCGAAGGAACATAAAATCAAAACTCCCATTGATTTTCACTCACTGTGTGGCTACCTGAAAGCATGGTAATGTAAGGTCTGTCTGTGTATTGTATTTCCATTACTGTAGTCCCTTTACTTTCATTGTGTGCAACTTAAATTATCTTTGTCCGTTGCCATTGTATTTGTAACATCACGGCTTCTCTGTATTTGTATCATCTACATTATATTTGGTAATATCTGATTATTCTAAAGTTCATTTTCTGTATAAATAAATTAGATCTTTGTATTTTAGCACCATTCAAAATAAGAACTAGGATGATAGCCCAGGCCTGGAAGACCCTACGTGTTGCTTTCCGAGGGGTAAAGTCACGTATGATCTCTTTGATGCTCCATAAGCAGAAGTCAAGTATTCTGCATGACTCACACTCTAAATTTCTCGAGGTCTGGGAGCCATGGATCTCTTATGAGTTCCCTTCTCTCCAACCAGATTGTTTAGACCTTCCCTGACTCCCTCTGCCGAAGCCTCCAAGTCTGGGTTGTCCCTTCTCCCTCCTTCTCCTTCTCTACACCTTACTCATTTCTTCCTCCTCTTTACTCTCTTTTCCGGCTCTTCTTTCTTTCCTGTTTATACAGTCGTCGTCCTCTTGGGCTGATTGCAGGAGATGAGCCGCCCCTGAGGTGACTGTGAGAAGGGCATTGGATTGTGGCCTTTCCTTTCTTTATTATAAACTTTCTTGTTTGTCTTGTAAAACTTGATCATTTTTGAGCCCCCGGATGGGTGACTTATTTGCTCACCTTTGATATCCTGCTCTGATTCTTAAAAAACAATAAATACATTGAAACAGAACTAGGATGGCTCTTTAAGATAACCAAGAGGACACAGGACAGCACGGAATTTCTAAAAAGATCTAGAGGGTTTTTTTTTGCACTTATCACACCGGTATAACAATATGATTTAGGTGGTATATTTAACAGAATGAAAGGAAGCAAACAACAGACATTTATTGTTAGACTTTATATGCGCTTTAACCTCTTTTCTACCATGAATGAAAGGCTTTCACCGGAATCGAAAAATTTCCAGTTGGCGAGGTCCATAAGGCTTTGGTCCTTGGCATCCCCCCCTACTGTTATAAGCTCATGGTTGCTTCAACAATCGTTAACTTAAAGAAAAATTGTCCTCCTGACTCTGCAGGTTAAATTAATAGCTACGATCATTGACTGACAAGCCACCAATTCTAACTATTCATTCCAACCCCCCTCCACTGCCAACTGCTGTTACTGCCGATCCGCCACTCCACACATTATCTTCCCTGTTGGTGATCATCCCTGCTCTCTGCCTGCAACCTGCTTCTTTAGTGTCCCCTATCTGCCCTAGATTCTTCCCTGCTGTCAGGGATCAGCAACAGGGATCCAACCTCAGGGATGGTCAGATCTGTGTAGCTACACTCAGGAAACTGAGACCAGGCTATGTATGCATTAAGCAAGTTTATTAACAGTGAAACAAAACATATCCAAACACCAGCAAACAAAATACATAGCGATTGAGAAAATACAAGTGAACCAAACCAACTGCCAAAAATACCTAAAAAAACAACCTAAGTAACAGAAAGCCTAACTAGGAACTAACTATATACAATATAGCGTATACAAAATAGGGAACGCAGAATAAAAGTGCAATGCCGGAGATCCAGAGATGCAAGGAAGCCCCGCCAGGACTGGGATCAAGAACAAGGAAAGCAGGTATAAGGCAGCAAGGGTACAAGACAGGGGAAAGTCATAGGTGCAACACAGGAGCAAGAACAGGCAGGTATCAGTTTCAGTATTTACCAGTAAGCACGTGACTGACAGACAAAACACTGAAGTTAGAACTCCTTCAAAGAAGAAGGAGAACTCCAAAGAAGGAACTAAATAACATCCCAGCAGCCAGCACCAGGTGGAGACTGATTACTGGGATCTGCTGGCTGCTGGGATGTTATAGATTATATTATATATATAGATTATATATATAGATAGATACATATATATATATATATAAAACAAAAAGAAATAAACACATTTCAAAATTACTCAAGTTCAAGTTTCCTTTGAAATTTTTTCCTCTCATCTCAAGGATTCTTGAATTATTTAGCCTACTTTTTTAACCGGCTAATCTGGACAATACAGTCTCTGAAATACCCAAACAATAACACCAAACATCGAATTTTCCAAAAAAGCAATTTCAAACATAAAAAAATAAAAATAAACATGTCAATGTATTCCAAGAGTGGTTACAAATACTTATTATTAATCTCCCGATAGTATTCGCTTTCACAGACTCCCCCTTTCATAGCTCTGCCAAAACATTCCCGATAAAATGCAGAAATGCAAGGTTTTCATTTGAATAATGACACGGGAATTTACATCCGTGTAGAACATAATAAACATTTGCTAATCAAAGGCCTCTATCAGTAGCTTCGACTCATCATTCTGCATTCCATCGGCATTGTGCTTGCTCATTTTGATTCTGCATGCCAATTAGGTTATTAAAGAGGAAAATAGCTGTGTTTTTTTTTTTTTCCGTACAGTCATTTGAAATTTAGATGCTTGATTATAATTTACCGGCCGGCACGTCTTAGGCAATTCACGGCACTTCAGAGTTAATCTACGAGACATTGTCAAATAAAGAAATCTTTGTTTTTAGGCAATAGTGAATGTGAAAAAACAGATGGTTCGGGATATGAGTAAGATTAGATTTGACTGTGATCTTCAGTTCTGTACGAGTACATAAATTTGAGACTCCCTAAATATGCATACTAAATGCGCCTCTACCCCCTTTTTTGATGTGTGTTTTTTTTTCTCTCTCCCAAATCTAATTGTAGCTACTGGGAAGCAGCTAGAGACTTGCTTTTGTTTGAATGAAGAATACTGAGAGTGGTAAGAAGTGTTTTCTGAAAACTTCTGGGAGGAAAGTTTTGCATTTAGGCCGGGTTCACACTATAGCGATGCGGGAACGCCGCGAATCCGCGACGTTTACCCGCATCGCACACCTCCCGCCGGCAGTTCACACTGCCCTATGCGGACGGCTGGGAGTGTCAATGTTATGTTAATGACACCCCCAGATCCGTCGGCATATCGCAGTGCGATCTGCCGACTCGCACAGGAATCGGATCGCATGGTGTGAACCCCCATGCGATCCGATTCTGTTGCGGACCCAAAAAAGGGTCCCGTGCGAGTTTGCTGCGGGAGCGCTGCGAATTCAGCCATACTATCTGTATGGCTGAACTCGCATCGCTACGGAGATCGGATGTGATTTGCTGTGCGAATCACATCCGGATCTCCCCCCGCAGCGGTGTGAACCGGGCCTTAAAGGGCAAGCAAATGGTTTTCGGCCATTTTTATTTTATATTTTTTTCAAGTTTATAACCTAATGGTGTATGTTGTAAGCGGTGGCGGCCCGTCTATATGGGGCGCGGACGCGCGGCCCCCCTAATCCATGCTTCCGGCCCCTAATCTACATGCAGGGTGCCAGACACATGGATTCCAATTTTTTTTATTTTTTTTTATAATTTTTTTAGACGCAAGTGATTAGAGCCTGAGGCTCCAATTGCATACCTCCCAACCTTCTGAGCTGGGAATGAGGGACACCTATTAGCAAAAGTAGGTAGGCATAGGACGCATCCCCTGCCATGCCTCCCATAAGTGACAATTTTACAAAACAAAAGATTGGTTAAACCAACAAGTGCTTTTTTTTATCACTACTGTTACTTTATATTGGCTTTTGGAATTTACAAATGCAGCAATTTAGAAATTGGATGAAAGGTTTAGCACTGGGAAACACTTTTTGATAGATAAATATTGCATTTTATATACAACTATATAGATGGGACCAAAATGAGGGACAAATAAAGAGGAAAGAGGGACAGAGGGACTTTGTTTCGAATGAGGGACAGGCCTTCTAAATCAGGGACGGTTGGGAGCTATGCTAATTGGCTTCAAAAAAGGGTGGGCTCAGAGCGCTGCACCCCAAGCGCACCCAGTTGTGTGACAATAGCAAATGAATATTCACTACTGTCTTCCTGATTCTCCTCCCAGCCAATCAGGAAGCAGGGGGAAAATCTGTGGCTTGAAGATTAATATTACAATAATAGCTGATTTTATTACTTTTATATATTAACCGCTTTCGGATCGCCCCACGCACATATACTGCAACAGGGTGTTCCCTCTGTGCCAGATCACCTACCTAGTAGGTGATCTGACACTTTGAGGTCTGGAGCACACGTGCTCCACCAGCAACCCGCTCCTGCTGTGATTGGACAGAGCTAATCAGAGAGAGCTAATCAGCGTGTCTGGCCGACATGATGTCCGCAGGGACCTAACAATCATTTTTGGAGATAGGCAGAACGGCGGTCTGCCTATGTATAAAAGGCAGACCGCCATTCTGTGAGAGGCGAATATACTGATCCTGTGTTTCTGCTTAGCAGAAACACGGATCTTTACCTTCCCCCAGTCAAAGCACCCTCTCCCCCCACAATTAACAAGCCCTCCCTAGGAACACATTTAAAGAGGAAGTAAGCCCTGATGAGTTTACTTCCTCTTTCATTCCCTGCAAAGGCAAAGTATAATGGACTACTATGCATCGCATAGTAGTCCATTATGTGTCACTTACCTGACACAGGAGCCAGCGAAGTCGCCGCTGTCCCCTGTAGTCCGCCGCATCCATCTTGTTGGTGGGGTCTCGCAGCTCCGCCGCTGTCATTCGGCGAAGCCGCGATGACGTCACTCCCGCGCATGCACACGGGAGACGAAACGCACGGCAGCTCCGTCATTGAGAATGCCGCCGTAGACAGCGGTGCCTGTTTTCGGGCATATAGGTTTAGGAGATATTTCTTGGACCTACTAGGCTTACCTGTAGGTCAAAGTGGTTTGTAAGGGTTTACAACCACTTTAACCCTTTGGTTGCCCCTGATTAACGCCTTCCCTGCCAGTGTCATTAGTACAGCGACAGTGCATATTTTTTAGCACCGATCACTGTATTGGTGTCACAGGTCCTGAAAAAATGTCAGTTAGGTGTCTGATTTGTCCGCCGTAATATCGCAGCCCCGCTATAAATCGCTGTTTGTCACCATTACCAGTAAAAAGAAAAAAAAAAAAGAAAAAAATATATCCCATAATTTATAGTCGCTATAACTTTTGTGCAAATCAATCAATATATGCTTATTGGGATTTGTTTTTACCAAAAAAATATGTAGCAGAATACATATTGGCCTAAACTGATGAAGAAATTTTATTTTTTTTTCATTTTTTTCTATTGGATATGTTTTATAGTAGAAAGTAAAAAATATAGTTTTTTTTGTTTTTTTTCAAAATTGTTGGTCTTTTTTTTGTTTATAGCGCAAAAAAAAAAAAAAAAACCCACAGAGGCGATCCAATACCACCAAAAGAAAGTTATAATAGTGGAAAAAAAGGGAAATAAATTGTATATAAATTGTGTACAGCATTGCACGCAATTGTCAGTTAAAGTCACACAGTGCCGTATCGCAAAAAAATCACCTGGTCATGAAGGGGGGTAAACCTTCCGGAGCTGAAGCGGTTAATATTACAATAATAGCTGGTTTTAATATTTTTATATATTAACTGGCTATGGTCAAACATGATAGTAAAATCTGCATGCATTTGAAAATAAATGAATGCAGTGATCCCAATTCCTATTAATGCTGAAACATTGCAGTGTATATTCTGTAGGTGTGCAGTGTGCTTGTTAATTGTCTGCAAATAAGGCGGATTAGATCCGCTTGTACAGAAACTATATTTAGAACGAAGCAACTTCCAACGTGCTGCAATATATGTGAAATATCTTCATGACTTCATCCCTATAAAAGTAAAATTAAATCCAGTAAGATTTTATTGGGTTAATTTTGAATGTTTTATCGATTTTTAATTTAACATGTCAGCTTATAAATGGTTGGACTAACAAAGGGTTTTATTTTTTATTCATTAAATAGATCTTCTAGCTAGTCTTCACTATAGAAAAAACAGGTAAAATATTGCAGAATTTTAAAAATGATATATTACATAATTCTATCAATTGAATTAAATCTTGATTTTTATTCAGTCAAGGGAAAAGTAATGGGGATTTTCTATCTATCTACCTATCTATGTATCTACGTATCTATCTATCTATGTATCTATGTATCTATCTATCTTTCTATCTATCTATCTATCTATCTATCTATCTATCTATCTATCTATCTATCTATCTATCTATCTATCTATCTATCTATCTATCTATCTATCTATCTATCTATCTTTCTATCTATCTATCTATCTATCTATCTATCTATCTATCTATCTATCTATCTATCTACAGTGCCTTGCAAAAGTATTCACCCCCCATTGGCTTTTTAGCTATTTTGTTACATTACAGCCTTTAGTTCAATGTTTTTTTTTTTTAATCTGAATTATATGTGATCGATCAGGACACAATAGTCTAAGCCCTTGTACACACAGTCGGAGATTCAGATGGAATGTGTCCTATCAGACCGTTTTGTCGGATAATCCGACTGTGTGTGGTATGCATCAGACTGTTTCCGTCGGAATATCCGTCGGACCCAATTTTCCAACTTGCTGGAAATATTTTCCGACAAACTGGTCCGATCGGACATACTCCGATCATGTGTAGAGAATTTTGATCGGACAAAGTGCCACGCATGCTCAGATCAAATTCCTACACCAAAGCTATTGGCTACTAGCGTGAACGTAGTTCTGTCGTAACGAAATAACGTCATCACGTTCTGAAAGATCGGATTTTTCGACAACTTGGTCCGACCGTGTGTATGCAACAGTTTCGGACACAATCCGTCGGACAAAATCTGTCGGACAAAATCCAACGGATTTGGTTGGCAGAATGTCCGACCGTGTGTACAGGGGCTTAGTTGGTAAGGTAAAATTTGAAAAATATATACATAAAACTATTTTTCAAAAATAAAAAAACTGATAATTGGCATGCGTGTATGTTTTCACCCCCTTTGTTATGAAGCCCATAAAAAGCTCTGGTGCAACCAATTACCTTCAGAAGTCACATAATTACTGAAATGATGTCCACCTGTGTGCAATCACAACCAAAAAATATAAAAAATATCCAAATCTTTGATGATCACTAGGAGCACCATCAAATCTATCATAACCAAATGGAAAGAACATGGCACAACAGCAACCCTGCCAAGAGACGGCCGCACACCAAAACTCATGGAGCGGGCAAGGAGGGCATTAATCAGAGAGGAGCACAGAGACCTAAGGTAACCCTGGAGGAGCTGCAGAGTTCCACAGCAGAGACTGGAGTATCTGTACATAGGACGACAATAAGCCGTACACTCCATAGAGTTGGGCTTTATGGCAGAGTTGCCAGGAGAAAGCCATTACTTTCAGCAAAATATAAAATTACACGTTTTGAGTTTGCGAAAAGGCATGTGGGAAACTCCAAAAATGTATGGAGGAAGGTGCTCTGGTCTGATGAGACTAAAATTGAATTTTTTTGGCCATCAAAGAAAATGCTAACCCAACACATCACATCACCCAAAGAACAGGACTGGGAAACTGGTCAGAGTTGAGGGAAAGATGGATGGTGCTAAATACAGGGATATTCTTGAGCAAAACCTGCACCACTCTGTGTGTGATATGAGGCTAGGATGGAGGTTCACCTTCCAGAAGGACAATGACCCCAAACAAACTGCTAAAGCAACACTTGAGTGGTTTAAGGGGAAACATGTAAATGTGTTGGAATGGCCTAGTCAAAGCCCAGACCTCAATCCAATAGAAAATATGTGGTCAGATTCCAAGATTGTTGTTCACAAGAGCGTTGTCACCGATGACAAGGCTTCTAGCTTCACCTGGTCTTCCATCCATGTTCGTAGGCTTCGGCTGTTTGACTGGCCGAGCCACGATTACATCAATCCCGTGCATGTGGGAGTCATGGCTATGGCACGGATCTCTCAATGGATGGCAAGCCATGCATAGGGTTGCCACCTCATCCCTTTAAAACCGAACATATCAATTAAAGGGGTTCTGTGGCTGATTAAGGTGGTAATTAAACTCACTTGGTGCCTTATCTCCATTAAATTAGCCTCGGAACCTGTTTAATTAATATGTGTTTCGGGTTTAAAGGGATGAGGTGGCAACCCTAGCCATGCACCAGTGAAGTCACGGGCTGCTACTATGGTAGATCTCTCCTAAATGATGCACATTTGGGAGATATTTACAGTATCTACAGGTAAGCCTTATGTTACCCTTTTAAATCTATATTTAAGATTTATTAATCTCATAGATATGATATGGGTTAAATGAGAGTTCTTTTGACCAGGAGCGAAAGCTTTAAATATAATAACATTTATTAAAAGTCGTTGAAAGTCTAGCTAATACACAAATCTCTATCTATGGTCTTACATCAAGGAAGAAAATACTAGGTTGAAATAAAATATATACATGAAGGAATACAGAGTATATTCCTTCAGACAGTAATCTACAAACATAGTTAAAAGTACAAGGGCATACCTTTCCCCATAATTACCCATACTTACCAAGGTTCCATTCTGATGGCTGGTTTTCCAGAAAGCGCTGTTACCTCCCCTCTGCTCTGAGTATATGCCTTCATGCTGATGTCCCATAGGTTGGCCTAGCTTGGATCATGATTGGAGGGCTTACTACATATCATATAAATGTACTCACCGAGGCCAATATGCCGAGAGCGGTCGCTGTTGAGACTCGGCACAGACCACCCCTGAAGGTGGCACAGAGGGTGGTTGCACCAAGAGGCACAAGCTACCAGTAGGACAGTCACTTGCTAGTAGATCAGCAGGTATCTTGAGCAGAGCTGAAAGGTGATGTCCCGTGGGAAGGTCCAGAAGCAATGGTAGCAAGTCCGTAAGGCAAAGACAGAATCCAGGAGGCAGGCCAGGGGTCAAACACAGTCCAGATCAGAAGACAACAAGTACCAGGAACGCTGAGACAGAAGCGTAATCCAAAGACAAGCCAGGGGCCGATCACAGGAGATAGCAGGTGAGTCCAGATGCAGGCTGAGGGTCAAACACGTTCAGAAAGCGGGAGTCCAAGGTCAAGCCAGAGGTTGGGTCAGGAGAAGATCATCAAGGTCGATGAGGCAATCGGGTCCCAACGGGTAATACCAGGGGCGGACTGACCATTCGGCTACACGGGCACTGCCAGAGGGCCCCGTGCCACTAGGTTGCCAACCTCAGTAAAACCAGGCACAGTATGTAAAAATCTGTGTTTTTTTTTTTACATCTGTCTCTGAAATGTCACTTACCGACATCCTTTTGGTCTAAACATCCTGAGATTATAGCTGCCCCACCTCTCCAGTACCTTCGCAGCCAATAGAAACATGTCTGTGTATACTGTGTGATTGTATACTGTGTGTGTGTTTGTGTATACTGTGTGGCCCTATAATCTCTGATTGCCTGGGGGCCCCATAATCTCCTATTGCCCGGGGGCCCCATAAGTTGTCAGTCCGCCCCTGTGCATACCAAAACAGTGGAGGTTTATGGATTGTACTCATTAGGCACCAGGGGCAGACTGACTATTCAGCTACTCGGGCGCTGCCCGAGGGCCCCAGGCCACTTGGGGGCCCCATCAGGGTTGCAAGCCTCAGTAAAACCAGGGACAGTATGTAAAAATCTGTGTTTTTTTACATCTGTCTCTGAAATGTCCCTTACCGACATCCTTTTGGTCTAAAAATCCAGAGATTATAGCTGCCCCACCTCTCCAGTAACTCTTCTCAGCCAATAGAAACATGTCTGTGTATACTGTGTGTACATGTATGTGTATACTGTGTGATTGTATTCTGTGTTTGTATATTGTGTCGCCCCAAATCTCTGATTACCTGGGGGCCCCTTAATCTCCTATTGCCCGGGGGCCCCATGAGTTGTCAGTCCGCCCCTGGGTAATACAGACAATACAATACAATACAATAATACACACAAGAGCAGACGTGGGAATCACAGGAAGCTGAAGACGAACCAGCAGTGTGTTTGGATGACCTCACTTCCTTTATAGGTCAGCGAGGGGTCACACCCTGTGTGCTTGTACCCTTTAGCGCATTCCTATTGCGCACAAATGTGCGCCAGAGCGCCTTAACCGTGCGCATCTTATGACACTACATAAGTCGGCCCCCTTTCATGCAAATCCTTGTGACTATTCTGGGCAGGAGATGTCATTGAATTATCCCAGGAACTTAGGTAGTGATTATGGGTTGGGCTCCCTTCCTTCATTGCATACTGGCTTCTACGATGGTAGATATCTCCTAAATGATGCACTTTTAGGAGATATTTACAGGCAAGCCTTATTTTAGGCTTACTTCTAGGTACAAGTAAACAACAATAGGGACTTTACTACCACTTTAAATGCATCAACATTTAGTTACCGGTTCATCATTTTTGTTCAGCGTTCCACAAGTGTTGAGGCTATCACTGTAAGCAAACAAGTTATTGTTTCCTGGTGGGGGCGACAGGTGATGGGTAAAATGAAAACAAACTTTAGAGGTAAATCTTCAAAGTGCTTGCAGAGGAAGCATTTCTCAAAATGGATGACACCGAACATCTCGTTTAAGGCAAGCTGTGTTTCTAGGGAATAATTGACAGACTGTTTCCTTTCAAAGGCTATAAGTACTTAGAGTGGATGGCAAACTTAATAGCCATCTACAAATAAGTTCCCAGACTTTTAGAACCGAGAAACTTTTTCATCATCTAAAGAAAGTCTGGCAGCAACAATTAACTGTCTGAAAACAGATTAAAGTAGATGTACACCCAATCACTAAAATCTCACATAAACTTTAATATGGTAATGCAATTTCAAAAGCTGTTTGTATTATTTTTAAATCTGCATCTTTCAATTAACATAATCCCTGGTGATCCTGCCATGAAAGTCCTGCTCAGGCCGTTCCTGTTATAAGATGAATAACATAGATCAGTGCAGTGCAAATAAACCAACCGCTGAAAAACAATGAAACAAGACCATGAAAACAATGAATCTCGAAAATATCAAGATGTCAGCCACTGTTAGGGTTGCCACCTTTTCTTTAAGTCAAACCCGAACACTTTAGTGCCACGCAGCAATTTTTTTTAATAGTATAAACTATACATATATTTTGCTATTAAATAACATTTCTAATCATATGAAGTTAATCACAAGAGTTCCCCTTTACATCAGAGTCCGCAGAGTTCCTCTTTTACATCTGAACTCACAGAGTTCCCTTTCACTGTAAGGGGGGGACTCTGCAGACTCTGATGTAAGGGGGAACTCTGGGGACTCTGTCATAAGGGGTGCTCTGGGAACCCTGATTTAAGGTGGAACATTGAGAACTCTGATGTATGGAGAAGATTCTGATGTAAGGGGGAACACTGTGGCCTCTGGTGTAAAGGGGAACTCTGATGTAAAGGGTGCTCTGAGAACCCTGACTTGCCTTAGTGTATTCACTCACTCACTCCTTGGCAGTCAGCACCTTCAAATTTCCAGCCCCAACTTTCCATTTCTGAGGCACAGCGCCGGGGATTGGAGTGTGGGCAGACACAGAGGGGTAGGAGTGTTTGGGGGGTGGGGTGGGGGTGGAAGCTGCAGGGAAGCCATAGTCAATCTAAATAATGTGTCCGGGTTTCAGGCAGTCTGAAACCCGGACGCATGATTCCAAACCCGAACTGTCCGGGTGAATCCTGGACAGGTGGCAACCCTAGCCACTGTGTGAAGTGTCCAGCAATATGCATGCAAGTGTTCAGAGTGAGTCCAGCCCGTCCACCACAGACAATAGCAGCCTCTACCACCTCCTTACGGAACGGCCAACAGGCACTTTCAGACCACCATGGGGATAATTCTCCAAAGATCAGCTCACTATACAGATAGCAAATGCTCCACAGGACATGTATAAGTAAAATTTTTGCTAAACAAACAAAAAAGGACAGAAATTTTTGAAAAACAAAACATGTTTCATGGTTTGTTATAAAATTTTGCAAATGGGTAATTTTTCTCCTTCATTGTTATTCACTGATGAGGCTGCACTGATGGGCACTGATGGGCTGCACTGATGGTCACTGATGGGCTGCACTGATAGGCACAGATAAGGTGACACTGATAGGCACTGATCATATGCCAATGGTGGACACTGAAAAGACGGCACTGATGGGCACTGATAAGACGGCACTGATGGGTGGCACTGATGGGCACTGATAGATGTCACTGATGGACACTCATAGTTGGCAATGATGGGCACTGGTAGGTGGCACAGATGGACACTGGTAGGTGGCACTGATGAGCACTGGTAGGTGGGACAGATGGACACTGGTAGGTGGCACTGATGAGCACTGGCAGGGGGCACTGATGGGCACTGGTAGTAGGTAATGATAGGCAGCACTGGTGATGAGGCACTGATTGGTGACATTTATAGGTGGCACTGTGGGCACTGATAGGTGACACTGGGGGCACTGATGTGTGGTAATGTGGGCACTGGTCGGTGGTGCTAGTGGACAAAAGTAGGCGGCACTGTTGTGCACTGGTAGGTGGCACAGGTGGGCACAGAAGCCTCTGCAGAGGCTCTCCATGACCGGGACGGATGTCCCTCTCACAGCCGCCGGTGATCTGCTTTTTTTTTCTCCTCACGCTACCACCGTGGGGAGAAAAATAACCAATTATGGCTCTGTTTACATTACATGATCAGCTATCATTGGCTGACAGCTGATGATGTGGTAAGGGGTTGGGATCGACCCCTTACTCCAATCTGTGATCAGCCTAGTCTCATAGACTTGCTGATCACAGAGCGTGCCGCGTGCATCCTGCAGGGGGTGCGTAAGCCACTCAAGCACGGGAGGACGTCTATGGACACACTACCAGCAAAGTAGGGCTGCGCTGCAGCTGTCTTTCGGCTATAGCGTGGACAGGAAGAGGTTAAAAAGATTAAAACATTACCTACAAACAGAGCACTTGAACCAAGTGCATGTATACAGGCCTATCTGTGTACATACAATCAACCAAGAAGATGGTCGCGGGTGACGTTATATGTAGTTCCTCCCCCCCGTGCGCGCTACATCCGTATGCCGGACTTCGTCAGCCCTGATAGAACACCTTTGGGATGAATTAAAGCGGAGACTGCAAGCCAGGCCTTCTCGTCCCATATCAGTGCCTGAACTCACAAATGCGCTTCTGGAAGAATGGTCAAACATTCTCATAGACACACTCCTGGAAGAATGATCAAACATTCCCATAGACAAACTCCTAAACCTTGTGGACAGCCTTCCCAGAAGAGTTGAAGCTGTTATAGCTGGAAAGCGTGGGCCAACCCAATATTGAACCCTAGGGACTAAGACTGGGATGCCATTAAAGTTCATGTGCGTGTAAAGGCAGGTGTCCCAAAAATGTTGGTAATATAGTGTATATCTGCCTTTTTTTGCACAGTTGAAAAGTAGCCCTATGTATAAAACAGACCCCACGCTTCCTCCATTAGCACACTTTAGCATTGGTTCTTATTAAAATAATGACAGGATACGAGGGTCAGAGCTTGTATGACTTTGTGGTCACCAGGGCAGGAAGTGAGGCAATATTTTTCATATTTTTTTATAGGATATGAAAAGAGCAACCAAACTGCGATCTTCTTCTAAATTTGTTTTAGTGAAGATGAAAATGCATATATCACAACAAAATTGATTTCTACTTAATGCAGACATTAATTTGATAACATTATCTCTTTTCCGTGTAACCCAATAGACCAATTATCTCTGTGTGATTTCAGGAAGTAATTTAATAAGGTCAGATCACAACAGGGTCCGACTTCTACCATCTGTCAGTATCCAGAGGCCCTTTTTTGTGGCATTAAATTTTGTCTGATGAATTTAGTAGGATACACTTGGTAGACAGAAGATAAATTCATGATGTTGATTTTTTTTTTTAAAGGAGTCACTTAGGAATAAATCTCTTTTAACTTGAACAAAAATGAAATGTCTGGGCACTTCATTGACAACCCTGTGAGTTAATAACCCCAAACATTGCACAAAATAAAGCTAAATATATCATTTCGGTAATGAATCGCAAAGGGACCATTTGGTGCAGGGAAAGAGAGTAGATAATTATTTAAACCATAAGGTTGTACTGTCAATCTTGTACACTGTATAAATAGTAATTATGCTGGAACACAAATAGTGATCAACCACCTGAACAAATTTGTGAAGCATAATCCAATGATGCCAAGTATTATTATTTAGAGAGTCATGCTTTGTAGAAGACTCATTCCTCAACCCACTTATGTTCTTCTTGCACGTGATTGTCACTCTTACCCCTAACGTAGGTGGTCAGACACTATAGCTAGCTTCTGTGTTCTTCACCTATAGCAACCCCCTTCCCCATAAGGCAAGCAGGCCTACCGGTACTTTGTTGCCCCCAGGTCTTATACACAATGATAAAGTGCCTGGCCACCATGCCAGGGCAGGCACGAACGGAGCATAGCAAACAGGTACTTGATGTTGGCATGACTAGGGTAGTTCAGATAACTTACTGCCCCAACTCAATTATGTACCTACCAATCTTTCCCCTTTTCCCCCACTAATGACATGGACACTGTGTTGGATTTAAATGGCCGCTTGGCCTTTTATAAACGCAAAGCATTTTTAACGATAACCTTATATGAAAAGATGATTGCAGATCCTTGGCGACACCAATCCAAAACGTTTGGAATCTGTGGTACCTCTAAGTTAGATTCTGTCCCCAGTCGCAACACCACCTCAGGGACTTACTAACTGACCACAGACCCCTACCACCTTACTACCCGTTAGTCTAGACTGAGCCAGACAAACCAGGAGGACTCCATACCTGAGATGGGTCTCACCGTTTTATCAAAATACCTAAATTTGTTGTGCCTTCGTCAAGGACCCCGAACGCCACACCTTTTGCATGAAGTACCTCCAAACTTCTCGCAGGAGGGCAGAACCTTCCAAACCGACTTGTCACCTGCACCTGAAGCATCCTACTTCCTCCCTTCCCTAATTATCCAGCTCCTCCTTATCCTGCACTAACTCTTCCAATCAAGTAGGGGCAAATTTATCTCTTGGAAATCGTCCCGACCCCTCTTTAACCTCTTGCAGTATAATCGTTCCTGCCACCCTGTCATGTATGCCCTGCGCTTATATTTCTTTCCAGCTTCGTACATGTCTGACAGACCAATGACAGCCCAGGTACAAGGCAGGCAAGGATCAGAGCAGTCAGGGCCCTAATGAGAAGATGACTAGTATCCTTCAAGAATCTCATGTCAAATTTCTTAAAATGTGGGCCCCGTGGTGATCTTACGCTCTTCCAACTTTGCACCTGAGCACTCTGGGCCTCTCTAACTGACCTCCTCCATCTCCCAGCTTGGGGGAACCTCCCCACCCCTATTCTTTGCTTCTGTGACTCAGTCTCACCTCTCGCTTCCTCCCTCACCATCTGACCCCCCCCCCCTTTTTTTTTCTTTCCCTCTCTTTTTCATTCTTGTGAGTTTGGTTTACGTTTTATTATCCTCAAATTTTGTGGATTGCTCCACACTCTAGCCCCTGAGTCTTATGGCTCAGACACCCTGTGCTGACCCCTGGCTCTGGTTGGAGGGTTATTGTTGTTTGATAGTTCATACCATAAAACGCATTCTTAATGTGCATTGTAATGCTGTATTATGTTATGCTTATTACTCATATCCCCAGCGTGGAATTATTACAGCTGTACCTTATCTTAACTCTCAATAAAAGTATTGTACCAGAGTAGTCAGGGTCCAAGCCATAGTCAAAAGGCAGGCAGAGTTCAGAGTATATCCGATCCGAGGTTGTCAACAAGGGAAACCAAACAGCAGATCAGGACAAACAAACAGAGAGCTTGGAGCATGAGTTACAAATGCAATATCATAACAAGCATGAGACTGCAGGCTTGGCTGGCTTAACCACCCTGGAGGTATGATTAGGTCATATTTTTGCGTCTCAAAGCGGTACATTGTTTTGCATGTAATTCTTAATAATAACGCACTTAAATCTGTCCAAACAAGAGTCTAGCAGACATCCCGGGTATGATAAAGTTTGAAACATTAAATCATAAAGTATAATATAATAAATAACTATAAATATTAAAAAAATGTATAATATAATAATAATAAAATACATTTCCTCATGATTCACTACCGCTCAATTCTGCAAGTGTTCTAATTTACTATCGCTGTTTTCTAGCTGGTCTAAAACCACTTTTTGAAAGGGACACATTTTGGTTGCCATGGAAAATCTCAAGTTTCCAGGCAGAAAAAACTGTATATATAATGTAAAACTGCATGCAGGGAGCTGGACAAAGCACTAGGAACAAAAGGGAGGTGAAATGATTTGATACAATAATGTAATCTTACAGTGTACTGTATGTGTTATGTTTTGTGCACATTTTGAATTTGCTGCTGGGCTCCGCCCCCATGCGTGGCGATGTTTGCAGGGAACAGAGGCCAGAACACCTCATCAGGTGGTGGACACAGCCCACAGACACAGCGGGGGGATGTTGCAGGATCCTGGTGACAAGGTAAGTACACTGCACCAGGATTCTGCAATGCAATCCCGAGTGTGGCTCGGGGTTACCGCTAATGGTACTGAAATTTAACCCTGAGCCACAATCTGGAATACTGCCAGGAAGGTTAAATCAGGTTTGATCTCCACTCAGAGACGGGTCATATTAATCACCTTGCAGGTGCACAGACAGACAAGGAGAATGCCACAGCCAAAACCAAGATGCTGGAATGGGGAGCAGGAGTGCTATATGCTTCCGATAGTGATCCCACACTGAGCCATTCCTCCACTAGAGGAATGGATCCAAACCTTGTGTGAGCTCCATATTATTTTACAAGGTTGAAGACATCACCTCCTCTGAAGTCCTGGTTTAGAGGTCATATGTTCTTCAATATTTGAAAACACTGGGTATTTCACCAGGATTTCGAAAAAGAAAAATACCCCTTGTAGTCAGGCCTCCTTGCAATGCAAGGGGTACAAGCTCCTTTTTCCCTAAAGGTAGAGGAATAGGGTGTAATACTTATCTTAATCCTAGCTCCAGCAGGCCCCTCTGTGGGTGGTGTGAGTGGTCCCTTGAAGCCTCCTCTCTAAGGCCTTCCTGCCTCCTCCATGGACTATGCAGGGTTACAAGTTGTAAATTGTACTTGATGACATTGGGGAGCCATTCATAGCTTGGAGAGCCTGAGAGAAAAAAAGATAGCACCGGGACAGTGCTAGGGTAAGGTAAGGAAGACTTGAAGTGGTTGTAAACCCACTTAGAAAAAAAATAAATAATAAAAACCGTCAAGACAAAGGCATAATGAGCTAGTATGCTATGCATACTAGCTCCTTATGTATTACTTACCTTAGATTGAAGTCCCCGCAGTGGTCCTCGTTCACCGCTCATTCCTGGAGTTACTTCCGGGTATCACAGGCTCCGGCGCTGTGATTGGCTGCAACCGTGTTGACATCTCTCCCGCGCATGCGCATGGGAGCCACCGGTAACGGCACAATCTAACTGAAGCAACGGCACGTACTGCCATTGCTTCAGTGCGCATGTGCCAATGACATCGGCACATGCAAATACAGGGGATATCTCCTAAACCGTGCAGGTTTAGAAGATATCCTGGGTAGCTACAGGTAAGCCTTATTATAGGCTTACCTGTAGCAAAAAGTAGTATGTAAGGGTTTACAACCACTTTAAGCTTTTAACTCTTAAAATGCAGGATCGGAGGGGGCCACTGCAAGGGTTTTTTTTTCTTATAGCCCAAAGTTGGGCTTTAAGAGACTACCACTTTGCCCTAAAATTCAAGCTTTTTTTTCCTTGCATAGGTCATGAAGAGTTCAAATTTATGTTTGGTTGTGATTTCTATCTATCTGTCACCTCATTGGAGACACTTCGCCTTAATTCCTCTTCTTTTGAAATTTCCTATGCAAAAATAAAATATTTTGGAAAATTCCATTCACCACATAGGCATGTGTGCTTTTATTAAGCCTGGAGAGGTGCCCATAAATTAAAAACAGCCTGGGGGTCAGGAGTACCCTTAATCCACCACTTGATCTAAAACAATAGATTCTTGAGAGATATACCAAACTGCCAGCTTCTCTCCTTCTCACTAGCTACTGCTGGAAAGGATAATGGATCTTAGGAGCGAGAGCAGGGAGGGGGTACTGATCGCTCCTAAACTGTGTTTACCATGCTTAAATTTGTGAAAAAAACAGGACGCCTTGTACAAAGTGCTTCCGTACATTCACTCTCCAGTGCAGCTGAGACTGAAGAGAGGGAGATTGAGGAATCTTTGTCCTCAATCCCTAAAATGTAAAGAATAAACATAATTAAGGGCTCCTTTACATGTGCTTTGTTCTCTGAAGAGCATTGTGCTCAACAGGGGGTATAATTCCTGCTGCAGATACAAAGAAGACCATTGGAACCTCAGCATGTCTATATTCCCAGTTGCTGCCTCTGCAGCTCATGGGGGTAGCAGTTGGGTGGCGGTAAAAGAGTAGCTTAACCATGAGGGTTTACCACCTCCAACCTTATGTGTTAATGAACCCTAATGAACTCTGGCCAAGTGGATGATTTGTTTGTTCATGTGGCTGGAGCTGCCTATTGCTCCATGGGAATGCAGCATCGGTACGAACACAGCCACTAGTCCAATTTTGGCAATTTGGTAAATAGTCCTGAATGCACACTGTGTTTGAGCTGTACACCTGCACCAACATGCCTGTCAATTTAGAAACTGCAGCTGTGTTTGTACAGCTGCTGCATCCCAATAGAGTAACATATGCTGCCTGCACACAGCTCCTGGTGGCTCCAGTCACACAAACCATGGATTCACTATGTACAGGCAACAGCACCCATATGATGAGCCCGAAGACCTCATTCACAGACAGAGCATGATTTATTAGTACAATACAGTTGTATCTGTTTTGTCAACAAATTTTATGTATTTTTATTGAAAATATAATTTTGAATATTTCTTGAGGGGGTGAGGCCTGTCATGCAGGCTGTATGGGCCCCTGTGATTTCTAACAGCAGCATCTACCAAAAGCTAAAAGTAGGGGAATCCCAGAACCTCTGTGCACAGTCAGGGTCAAGCTCAGAGACCAGTACCTATAGCTTAGAGAAGCTAGGTCAGTGAGCAAGCAGATCACCCTGGCAGATAACACAGGCTCACCGAGGTTCGTGGTCTAAGTACTAATTTGTGTTCACCAGAACTCCTGATGGTGGAAATGGGTTTAGCTGCATGTTAGTACCAGATTGTGGTCCTCAGAATCTCCCTACTAGGAGGCAAGCAAGCTGAGGTCCAATAGCAGATATAGCAGGTAGGGATCAAGCAGAAGCAGAGTCAGTAAACAAGCCAAAGGTCAGTAACAAGTGGTTGCAGCTTGAGATCAAGGAGAAGCATAGTCAAGGAACAAGCTGAAGGTCAGTACTGAGTAGTGGCGAAGATACAGCAGGAGGGACAGGAGAAAGATATTGGCTGGAGAGAGCACAATAATCTGGCAAAAAAGACGTGTAAAGGGTATGGACTAAACAGGAAGATCATGGGAGGAACAAGGAGTTCAAAGTTCAGCAGAAACAAGGCACAAGTCAGGATTGTCCAATAGATTAGCTATCCAGCATCCCAAGTGGCTCAGCAAGATTTAACAAAGGTCACAGGTCCAGATCCGGGTCCTGACAGCTTTTTATTGTTAGTTTCCTCGTTGTAAATTTTCCCTCACTGCTTTTTGTCCGGTAACAGATTGTCCCCAGAACAGCAAGTGAGTAGAAATCTCTATATTGCCCTGAATAGCAGTAAAAACCTGACCGGTGTTCCAGCCTTTCCCCATTTCATCCAAAATTAAAATATATATATATATATATATATATACACTTTAAGCCAATATAAAAGCATTTATTTAGTTTTCCAAATGAAATTACGTTGCGTATACAGCTAACTGTACGATTGCATAAATCCTCCCCAACTTTCTCCCCTTGAAATAGTATGCAGTGCAGCCTTTAAATAGCCTCCCATATGGGAAATGTTTTTTTCCTCCAGTCAACTGCTACAAGCAACATAAACACACAAACTGTGCAAAGCTGCGTGATTACACATTTACATAGTAAATTAGGCGCTGCTTAATTATACTATGAAATGCAAGGAAAACCGAAGATATTTATGCCAAAAAATCAGCAAAGTTCTAGGTTAGATTGGAGTTTTATGATGAAAAAAATCTCATCTAGCAGTTGCAGAGTCTATGTCATCATGATTGCGCTATAAAATATGGTTGATTGAGGCTAGGAGGTTCGGCTTCTCGAAGAAATCACAGATCATTTCAGACTGATTGATGCAGCAGGTATGAATAATTGATCTCAAGATGCTTTTCTCTAAATAATGATAGGGAATCATTGCAGAGGAGGAAATACCATTGGTGTCCAGCTTAATCTCAAAAGGAGGCTCGATATCCAACAAAGTTTATCGATGTTATAACGAGGCTTGATGCCCTACTAAGTTCTTGGTTATCAGAATGAGGTTTGGTTTGGATTTTATGTATATAAGGCGATGACGCAATACATCACCTGTGCCCCCCAGGACGACGTCAATCTTTGACAAAACTAGTAGGGCGGACGACGTGCTGATGTGCGGGCGCTGTTTTTCACCGACCGGTGTGGTATTATTATTCTTTCATGTATGGAGAGCATGTTTTAAACCAATAAATTATTGGATTAACACAATGTGGTGCTCTCTTTATTTTCTTTGAGTGGGACATCCGTAGACATAAAAAGAGAGAGTGAGAGATTGCCCACAGTATCACAAATCTTTGGTTGGACCACAATCTAAAGGCCCCGGCTGGGTAATCAGCCACAAGCGCTACTGGCCTTTCCAAAGGTCCAGTGTATCTGGTAAGCCGGCATTCCTTACTTTCGGTGGTGGTCTCATATGGTGTCCATTGCACAGGGGGTTGAAGGGGACTACATTGTGTCTAAAGCCCTATACACACTATCAGTTTTTCTGCTGAGTTTTTCCTTCAGATTTACCAAAACCATATAATATGAGGTCAAACCTTAGAAGTTTCAATGTGTATGTAATCAGGCAGGCCCTTGCACTACATGGTTTTGGTAAACCTGAAGGAAAAACTCAGCAGAAAAACTGATAGTGTGTATGGGGCTTTAGAGTCTACATATGCAATAAAAGCTCAATATTTTGACACTCTTGCTTACCTATCACCCTGTTCTTTACATCACTCTTCACCCAATAAGGAAGACTGTTTGGCACCAGATGTTTTATGCTGTATATGCTTTTATTTTTCTCTTCTGCAAAAAGGAGGACTGTTTACTATCAGATATTTGATACTGTACACATTAGGAGGACTTTTTATCAGTAGATATTTATGTTATGCATATTAGTTGAGCGCAACTTCTGCTTATGTTGTTCTTTGTGATGTCACACATTTGAGTTGCTGCTGTTTATTTTAATTTTTAATTTAAATTTTAAATTTTCATATTTTATTTGGAAGCACGGTTTTTCTCCCATATATACTTTTCTCTAAATGCAGGTAAAGTAAGGGTACAGAACTCAGTCCTTAAAGAAAACTATAGTATTCCTACAGTTTTTTTTTATAGATTTACATGTCTGAGGACCTGCAGAGACTTACATATACCTCCAACCTTGGAACAATAAAACTTCTACCAATTCACTTTTCCAAAATGACCACAAGACTACTATCCATTTGGAGCTGAATGGCCAAAGCACCCTTTATTAAAACACAACAAGCCCCTGGAAGAACCCCCCAGCCTCCATAGCAGAAGTCAAAGACTGAGCGACTCTAATGTTGAATCATGAAAAGATGTCCAGCATCCTTAATGACTCTCAGCCCAAATTCCTTAAAACTTGGCACCCATGGCTCAAGTACACTCAACCTTCCCTAGACCCAGCAAGTCTAACATTCTTTTAACTAAACACCCAGCTTGTGCTAGTTTCCACCTCACCCACCCTCCCCTCCCTCTTTTATCCCCCCCTTTCTTTTTTTCTTACTCCCCTAACTACCCACTTGGACCCCAACCTTACCCCCCTCCTCACCTGCTATTATGCCCTTACAACCATACCTGAGATGGACTTGACCCACAATTCTCCAAAATTTTAAACTAGCTTTGCCTCCAAGACCCATAGACTCTAGAGACTCCTGCTATGACAAATGAACTTAATCACCAAATAACCAAAACAATAAAAAAAAAATGAAACACTCACCAAAGTCAGAATTTAAAGTATGAAAAATTAGGAAGGCATAAGGAAGTCAAAAGGAGGAGTTCAGAGGAGGGATGGTAGTAAAACCTATCCAAAGCAGGCAATGCTAAGACTGATCCTCAACAAGATCCATTCTCTTTTCACCAAGGACCACCCCCTGAGCCCCCACCCAACCTATCATAGTTATATAGTAGGTAAGGTTGAATAAAGACAACAGTCTATCCAGTAAAATCCAGTGAATTATTTTCTATGTTCATAAATCAACAAATAAAACCATATTCAGCTCTGCCTGTCCTGCGTACCTTAATCATGTCAGTCCTCCTCTTAGTTCCACTCAGCTCCAAGCCTAGTACTAGTATAGCCAAATATGGATACCCCTCCAAATTATTCATGTGCTACAAGTGAAGGGTATGGCTAATGCTATAGCATAGAAAGACATTTTGGACAATTGTGTGCTTCTAACCTTGTGACAACAGTTTGGAGAAGGCCCTTTTATTTTGCCTCATGACTGTGCCCCCCTGTGTATAAAGCTCCTTAAAGACATAGTTTGATGAGTTTGGTGTGGAGAAACTTGATTGTCCTGCACAAATCCCTGACCTCAACCCTACTGAACACCTTTGGGATGAATTTGAATGCTGATTGTGAGACAGATTTTCTCATTGAATGTCAGTAACCAGAGGCGTAACTAGCATCTTCAGGGCCCGGGTGCAAGAAACCATGAAGGGCCCCTACCAAGGTTGTTGCTAGGTCTACAAAAGATCTCGGGCTAGAGCCCATAGCAGCGAAGAAAAGAAAGTCATACACTTGGGCGGGCATACACATGTAAATTATATATAATATATATATATATGTCATTACATATCTGAGTACGGGTCCCCCATTTACATCAGGCCTACTTACACCAGGGACCCCAGAGAACCTCCCTACTTACATTAGGGTCCTCAGAGAGCCTCCCCTTACATTAGGGTCCCCAGAGAGCCTCCTCTTACATCAGTGTCCCCAGAGAGCCCCTCCTTACATCAGGGTCCCCAGAGAGCCTCCCCTTACATCACACTTCCCATAGACGCCCTCCTTACATCAGGATCCCCAGAGAGCCCCTCCTTACATCAGGGTCCCCAGAAAGCCTCCCCCTACATTAGGTTCCCCAGAGAGCCTCCCTCTACATTAGGTTCCTCAGAGAGCCTCCCCCAACATTAGGGTCCCCAGAAAGCCTCCCCTTAGATCAGGGTCCCCAGAGAGCCTCCCCTTACACCAGGGTCCCCAGAGAATCTCCCCCTACATCGAGGTCCCCAGAGAGCCTCCCCTTCCATAAGGGATCCCCAGAGAGCCTCCCCTTCCATAAGGGTCCTCAGAGAGCCCCCTTACATCAAGGTCCCCAGAGAGCCTCCCCCCACAATAGGGTCCCCAGAGAGCCTCCCCTTACATCAGGGTCCCCAGAGAGCTTCCTCCTTACATAAGGTTCCCCAGAGAGCCTCCCCTACATCAGGGTCCCCAGTGAGCCTCCCCTACATCAGGGTCCCCAGAGAGCCCCCGTTACATCAGGGTCCTCAGAGAGCCTCCCCCTACATCAGGGTCCCCAGAGAGCCCACTCCTTACATCAGGGTCCCCAGAGAGCCTCCCCTTACATCAGGGTCCCCAGATAGCCCCCTCCTTACATCAGGGTCCCCAGAGAGCCTCCCCTTACATCAGGGTCCCCAGAGAGCCTCCCCTTCCATCAGAGTCTCCAGAGAGCCCCCTCCTTACATCAGGGTCCCCAGAGAGCCCCCTCCTTACATCAGGGTCCCCAGAGAGCCCCCTCCTTACATAAGGGTCCCCAGAGAGCTCCCTCCTTACATAAGGGTGCCCAGAGAGCCCCCTCCTTACATCAGGGTCCCCAGAGAGCCCCCTCCTTACATAAGGGTCCCCAGAGAGCAACCCCTCTTACATTAGTCACCCCAGAGGGCCCCTCACTTACATTAGTGTCCTCAGAGGGCCCCCCTTTACATCAGGGTACCCAGACAGCTGACCCCCCCTTTCAGAGGTTTCCCTGTACCTGGCTGGTGGAGGTGGGAGGCGGCGATCGGCAACTCTATGGTGTCCACAGGCAGGAGGATTTCCATGGGGCTTGTAGTTCTTCTCTACTGAGTGTATACAGTGAAGAGAGGGGCCTCTGACCAGGGCATGTATCAGAAACTGTGTACAAGCAGAGCGACTCACTGAAAGTGAAACTGATACCTGCCAGGGTCAGAGGCCCCTCCCCTTTCCTCTCCACTGTATACACTGACAATCGGGAAGAGAGAACTACAAGCCCCAGGCAGATCCCGCCGCTCACAGGCACCATAGAGCTGCCGATCGCCGCTTTCCACCTCCCCCCAGTGCTTTCTAAAGTGCCAGCCAGAGGTGCAGGGGAAATGCCAGGTCTCGGGCCCCCCACAGCGGCAGAACGGCAGGGCCCAGTCGCAAGTGCGACTGCAGCAACCCCTATAGTTCTGCCCCTGTCAGTAACCTGACCTCACTAATACACTTTTGGCTGAATGGGCACCAATTTCTACAGACACACTCCAAAATCTTGTGTAGTGTCTTTGCAGAAGAGCGGAGCCTGTTATAGTGGCAATAGCAGGCCAACTTTGTATTAATGAAGAATTTTGCACTGTACCAGAGAGAGGGTACAGTACCAAGCGCATCACAGAGAGAGCCCAGGGAAATAATAACCAGAAAATTGTATAGATAAACAGATGCATTTATTGAAAAAAGGGGATTGAGCAAATTACATAAAAAAAGGGCACAAAATCCCACACCTGACACCATATATAGACAATGTTATTTGGGGACAAGGACAAACACACACAAAACAGAACATATGACACCACCCAAGCATACAAGTATACCAAGGGCACTATGAATGAGCACAAATACGAATGGCTGCACCATCAGCCAGATGAACCTATAAGGTATGATGCAGGCAATGGCCGTCGGTGGACACAGTGGCTGCATATGGTGGGCACAGTGGTTGCATTAGATGGGCACAAGTGGCTGCATATGATGGGCACACGTGGCAGCATATGATGGGCACAATGGCTGCATATGATGGGCACAGTGGCTGCATATGATGGGCACAGTGGCTGCGTTTGATGGGCCCAATGGCTGCAATTGATGGGCACAGTGGCTGCATTTGATGGGCACAATGGCAGCATTTGATGGGCACAGTGAGGCTGCAATTTATGGGGGGGGGAGGGGAGTTCAGTATTTTTTTATATTAACCACTTCAATACATAGGACATCATATGACGTCCTTGACATTGAGTGGGGATATCTGAATGATGCCTGCAGCTACAGGCATCATTCAGATATCATTTTTTCCAGCCGGCAATTCTGTGCACGATAAGAATGATCATAGCTCTGTAGCACAGTTCTGCCGCTTGATGGTTCTCATAGATGACGGGAGGGGACATCCCCCCCCTCCTGCCGCCATCCCGTGCTTCTCCGGGCTCTCCCGTGCCATTGGGGGACTGGAGAAAGAATCGGCTGGCGCCGGGTGTCGACGATAGAGATTTCCGGTGACCAGATGTTCACTAGTCATCTCTATGACCGTCAGAGGCCCGGGCGCGATGTTATGACGTCATGCCCAGGTTCCCGGAAGTAATAACAGCCGCGATCGTGGCTGTCAGCGTGAGATTGGTGAATTTTTTTTCTCATGTTTTCTCAATCTCATGTTTTCCAGCCTGGAGGAGAGATCTTATTGTCCCTGCATCTCTCCATACAGAGGACCTGTCACAATAGATTCCTATTGCAAGGAATGTTTACATTCCTTGTAATAGGAATAAAAAGTGATACAAAAAAAGTAAAAAAAAAGACAAGTAAAAAAATAAATAAAAATTTAAAACACCCCTGTCCCTGGTAGCTCGCGTTCAGAAGCAAACGCATATGTAGGGCCCACATATGTAAACGCCGCTCAAACCACACATGCGTTAGAGCGTGTGCAACAATTCTAGCACTAGACCTCCTCTGTAACTCTAAACTGGTAACCTGTAAAAATTTTCAAAGCGTCGCCTATGGAGATTTTTAAGTACCGAAGTTTGGCAACATTCCATGAGTGTGCGCAATTTTAAAGCGTGACATGTTAAGTATCTATTTACTCAGTGTAACATTATCTTTCACATTATACAAAAAAATTGGGCTAACTTTAAAAAAAAAAAAAGGCGTTTGAAAAATGATTGCGCAAGTACCGTCCAAGATAAAAAGTTGCAATGACCACCATTTTATTCCCTAGGGTGTCTGCTAAAAAAATAAAAAATAAAATGTTTGGGGGTTCTGAGTAATTTTCAAGCAAAAAAATGATGAATTTTACATGTAGGAGAGAAGTGCCAGAATAGGCCCGGTATTGGAACTTTTAGCACAGTCCTACATTGGAGAACACAAATGATCAGTTTACTCAAGTTGGGTTCCCCAATATCTTCTGTGTGGCTCAACATTGCATACTAGTTTATTTTTGTAATACTTAGTCAGGGCCGGACTTATCATTGGGCTTGACTGGGTTCAAGCTCATGAGCCCCGCCCAATAGGGGGCTCCGCCTGTTTCTGTCTTAAATACCACTAGTCGTCTGCGCTGTAGCCGAAAGATGGCTACAGCGCGGACACCAATTGCCGGGAGGGCATCCTTGGACGTCCTCCTGTGTACTTCCCCAATGCGCGCCGCGGGCTCACATCTGGGAAGTTCTGTGTTGCCTGTGCCCCTTGGACAATCACAGATCGTGCTAAATGGCCAATCACAGCGGCCATTTAGCACTCGATCGCAGTGCCCAATGGGAGATGATCTCATATGTAAGCATATGAGATCATCTCTCATCCCCGGCTCTCCCTCCTCACGCAGACAGCGTGTGAGGAGGGAGAGCGAATGGCTGCAGCGTCAAGGAAAATAAAGTGCTCACAGTGCCACCTGTCAGTGCCATCTGTCCCCAGTGCCACCTGTCAGTGCCATCTGTTCCCCGTGCCACCTGTCAGTGCCATCTGTCCCCAGTGCCACCTGTCAGTGTTACCTGCCAGTGCAATCTGTCCCCAGTGCCACCTGTCCCCAGTGCCACGTATAAGTGCCATCTGTCATCAGTCCCACATATATGTGCCATCTGTCATCAGTATCACGTGTCATCAGTGCCACGTATTAGTGTCATCTGTCATCAGTGCCACCTGTCAGTGTCACGTGCCATTTGTTATCAGTGTCACGTGTCATCAGTGCCACGTATCAGTGCCATCTGTCATCAGTGCCACCTGTCAGTGTCACGTGCCATCTGTCATCAGTGTCACGTGTCATCAGTTTCACGTATTAGTGTCATCTGTCATCAGTGTCACGTATTAGTGTCATCTGTCATCAGTACCACGTATTAGTGTCATCTGTCATCAGTACCACGTATCAGTGCCATATGTCATCAGTGTCACGTGTCATCAGTTTCACGTATTAGTGCCATCTGTCAGCAGTGCCACGTATTAGTGTCACCTGTCATCAGTGCCAGGTATTAGTGTCATCTGTCATCAGTGCCACATATTAGTGTCATCTGTCATCAGTGCCACGTATTAGTGCCATGTGTCATCAGTGGCAAAAATGCTGATTCATCTATGAAACAAGTGTATTTGATTGAGGAATGTAATCATTCATTCAAATCCATTTTTCTTTAAATAATTCAGATGAATTTAACATTTTTAATAGACTTCAGCAATTAACATAAATTATGTAATTTTGTTTAGTTGTTTGTTCAGAATCGTGATCTCTATTTTTATTCTCAGTTTATCCTGAATTGTGTAGCTCTAATACATAGCTTGTATATGTATCATTTTGTTCTATTTAAAGTAATGTATAGAAGGTAGGGCCCGAAAGTGACTCAAGCCCAGGGGCCCCCACCACCCTGAGTCCTGCCCTGTACCTAGTGTACATCTTTACACTTTACATGATCTTATTTGTATCACAATTATTCAAACATAAAGACAAGGCATTCCGATAGAGTACCAGTGGCCTACCCATTAACATCCTCCTATCCTTATATAATGCATTAACTTTTACTAAAATGGGAGCTCTTCTCCACACATCTGAAAAACCTCACTTTTATACATTGAGGCATTTATTGTAATAGTTTAAGAAAACTTTGTTATAACATTTTACTGCACTTAAGACCAGACAAAGGCCAGACCCACTGTTAGTTCTTACTATAAAGAAAGTACAATCTCTTTCCATTCAAAGTACCATTCAAGATATAATGTATACATGAAGAGGAGTCACATAAGGAAAATGTGGATATTATACTTTTTGTTAAGCTTTGACAAGTGTTCCCACAGAATTATATCTTGAATGCTACTTGAAATGGCAATTGGAAATGACAAGAAACCCTACATACTTTATGATTAGAGCCAATAGTAAGCCTAGCTATTGGGAGATCTGGCTTTAGATATAAGTAATGTATTCGTCTAATGCTTTGCAGATTGCATAGTGTGTTTGTAGCCTCCCTCTCCTTCTCATCTGTGCTTCTAAAACTGTATGACTGATGATAGCCGAGCCGGTTGGCGAGTATGGCTATTTATGTAAACTTTGATTTTATAGATTATTTTTTAAGTTAAGAAACAGCTGACCATAACATTGCTGACCGCCCTATAGCAGTTTTACTGCAACATGTGCAGGATCATATATATAGACAAGCCCCCGTAGGGGTTGCTGAATGTTGTGGTTCACTTGTTACCCTGCCCAGCCCGACATACTTCTCTCAGTCATTCAGAGACCAGTCCCTAGCTTTGTTTTTGTTTTGTTTTTATTTGAGGGGATTAACCTTGGATGGGGATTTGGGAATTATGGGATGCCCAGGAATTTTCAGTGCAAACTTGCTTGGGACTCCTATATACACTCTACTATATACACCTCAATCTTCTCTCCAGCACAAACACTTGCTGCACACCGTCCCTCCTCCAGCACTTTATTTATTTATTGGCTCTGTTTAACCACTACAATACAGGGCACTTTCGCCCCCTTCCTTCCCAGCCCAATTTTCAGCTTTCATCGCTCTAGCGCTTTCAGTGACAATTGCGCGGTCATGCTACACTGTACCCAAATGACATTTTTATCATTTTGTTCGCACAAATAGAGCTTTATTTTGGTGTTATTTATTCACGACTCCGTTTTTTATTTTTTGCGATATAAGCGGAAATTTGGAAAAAAAACTATATTTTCTTTTTTCTATTTTAAAAGAAATCCAATAAAATCAAATTTTGTCATAAATTTAAGCCAAAATGTATTCTGCTACATGTTTTTGGTAAAAAAAATTCTGTTAAGTGTATAATAATTGGTTTGTGTGATCATGGACATATGTACGCATATGATCATGTACATATGTGTGCAGGAGATCACGTACATATGTGTGCACATAATCACTGGGACAAGTGATTTTAGTGGGACATATGTGGGGGACATGTTTTTATTATTAGGGACATGTGTTTTTATTTTTTGGGGACATGTATGTTTTGGGGACATGTGTGTTATGGGGACATATGTGGGGACTGTGTTTGTACTGTGTGGTGTGTTGTGTGTTTACACTAGACTGAAGATCAGTGAGTAAAAAGCTGTAAAAAACAGCTCATACTCACTGATCATCAGCCGGCTGCAGCGTTCTGCTCTCCTCTCCTCAGCGATGACTTCTGTGTGAGGAGAGGAGGAGCCGATTGCCTAGCAACCGGCTGTTTGTTTACATCACATGACGGCCGTGATTGGACACGGCCGTCATGTGATCAGGAGGGCCAATCACAGAGCCCTCCTGCCGATCTGAGATGCGCCGTGTCCCGGTGACACGGGCGCATCGGGATCGCGCCGCTGCGCGTGCACGCGCGCGCGCGATCCCGATCCTCCTGATGGACGTTCCTGAACGTCCTATCAGGAGTAGACGGCTCCCACCCGGCCGTATATGTGCATTGGCCGGGTGGGAAGTGGTTAAGAGACAAAACTCTTTGCATTCTTTGCAAGTGTCTGGCGCGCATTAATCTACTTTACATTACACACACTATGCCTCGTAACCCACTCTGCACAGAAGGATGTCAGCTGTCCCTAACTCTGGAGTTCACTATAAGGCTTGATTCACACCTATGGCATTTTCTGTGCTTTTTGCATTTTTGCAGATTTGCCCTACAGAATGTGTTCCATAGGAAACCATTATAAATGGACTGTAGTACAAATCTGCAAAATGCAAAAAGCACTAAAACTGCATGGGTGAGAATCCAGCCTTAGGCCTGGAGAGGCCCGGGACTTGGCTACACAATATTCACAACAAGAAAGTCCTTTCCCACCCCTATGCTTGCAGGCAGTCTTTCCTGGGAACCCTCCCCCCCCCGCCGATTTGACGGGACCCAGGTCTGGTACGCCAGGGCTTCCCGTTCCCCCGATTCGGCCTTCTCCAACCAGGTTGTTATGAACTGTTTGCCTTTTCTTCAATACATGTTCTACCATTTGGGCTGTGTGTGTGTTATTGCCTCCCCACCACACTGCACCCTCCCTGACTTCTTTTATATTGTAACGAGCTGATGGCGCTATATAATAATAATAATAATAATAATAGGCTCATCAGTGTGCTGCTTCTACTTTCACTGTCCAGTGACAGGATGAGAGTGGGAAGGGGACTTGTTAGTGAAAGTGCAGCAAAGAAAGCTCAGGTCCCCTCTCTTGCTAGACAGGGGTTGTTCTGTGTGGCAGAGCTGTTTAAAACTCAGGATTGAATGGACAGAAATGCAAATCTTCTGGCAGTTAAAACAGCTCAATATATATATATATATATATATATATAGTATATACTGCATCTATGTACTAGAGGTTTGCCTGAAGTCTAGCTGTAATGTGTACATTTTTAACCACTTGCCGCCCGCCCACTGTCAAATGACGGCTGGGCGGTGCAGCTCTCGTTCTGGGTGGACGCCATATGACCATTTCCCAGAACGAGCGCTCTTGAGCACCACTGGGGGCATGCAGAGTGGCGATCATGACTGCACCATATTGCTAGGACACGGTGTGACCCCGATCTGTGTAAAGACCCGCGGCCGCGGCTCCTTAACCATTTGATCGGCTGTGTACAATCACAGCCAGTCACATGTAAACACGGAGATGCTGGTAATCGGCACTCCTCACCTCACACTGAGAGAGTGTGAGGAGAGGAGAGCTGATCAGTGGCATCTCCTCACAGAGGATATCTAGAGATGTAATCAGGGCACTGATCATGAGTGCCCTGATTACAATTAAGTGTCCACCAGTGCCAGCAATGATTTCCCACCACTGCCAACAATCAGTGTCAACCAGTTCCCAAAATTGCCACCAATCTGTGCGCACAAGTGCCATCAATCAGTGCCCACAAGTGCCAGCAATCAGTTGCCATTAGTGATGCAAGTCAGTGCTGGCTATTAGTGCTGCCCATTAACGGCCATCACTGCTCATCACTGGTGCCCATCAATGCCACCCATTCATTTCCTATCTGTCCCCACCAGTGCCGCCTATCTGTGCCCTTCAGTGCCGCCTATCTGTGCTCAGTGCCTACCAGTGTCACCTATCAGTGCTTATCAGTGCCACCTATCAGTGCCCATAAGTGCTGCATATTTGTGCCTCCTCATCAGTGCCACCTAATCAGTGTCCATAAGTGCGGCCTCATCAGTGCCCATCAGTGCAGCCTATCAGAGCCCATCTGTGCCACCTCATCAGCGCCCATCAGTGAAGAAGAAAAATTACTTATTTACAAAATGTACTGAGAGAAACTAAGAAAAACTTTTTTTCTTCAAAATTTTTTGGTCTTTTTTTTTTGTTTAGGAAAAAATTAAAAACAGGAGTGATTAAATACCACCAATAGAAAGCTCTATTTGTGTGAAGAAAATTATAACAATTTCACACGGTTACAGTGTAGCATGACCGCGCAATTGTCATTCAAAGTGTGACAGCGCTGAAAGCTGAAAATCTGCCTGGGCCGGAAGGGGGTGTAAGTGCCCTGGATTGAGGTGGTTAAATACACATTGGCCAAATAAAACATAATTTCTGTTAAAATCCAAATTATGCAGAGTAGGCAGATGTCGCTAGATACGCAACATTTTTTTGTGGTTTATAAACTTTGTCAGAGTTCTGAGAAATGAGAAATGTACATGTCTCAATGAATGTTTTTTGTTATTGAGCGCCAGCCTAGTTTATCGACCATACAATAAATATTGAACAAAGCGTCATGGCGCTTTTCATCTGTCACTATTAATAAGCACCGCATCCAATACAACAAACCAGCAAAGATTATTTTATTTAGGAAGATTTACAGCTGCAGAACATCAATATTCATGTAACCAATGGAACAATAAATGCGTCCGGCGAGAGATCACAGGAAAGATTTTTAAATAGTTGAAAAATCTGAATTGATTTATTAAAATGGACCAACAATATATACAACTCTAGATAGATATAACAGACACACAAAATAAGTTCTGTAACGATTAGTACATAATCGCATTTATATTTCAATTGTAATCAGTATAAGTACCTGAATGTGACATTTCCTACAATCCCTGTACAGCAGAGCTGGAGTATGAGTGGAAGGAGCAGCACAAGGAGCCAACCGCTTCTTGTGCTGTCAAGAGGAGGAAGCAGAGTGACAGAGCAATGAGCTTATCTGCTTTTCTTTTCAGGTTCTTTGCAGTAAAAGCAAGGAAGCATAAAAACCTGTGTTGTGTATTAATATTTGCTTTACTAAACAAAAATCCTACAATTATAGGAAAATACTACACAACCTTCAGAGTATTACAAAATATGTATACACTATACACATGCATAAGCTATATATCCTTCCTAGAAAATTAGCATGTATGCAATTACACTAAACAGTCACCAACTATGGTATATATATATATATATATATATACCATATACCTAATTCTGCAATTGCTGTACTTCTCTCTTCTGTCACTAGATGGCCGGGTATCTGGTGGCACTAGATAACACAAGGGCATTGCAAGGACAGATTAGAAATAGATGGTGTATCTCAGCCAATGGGCAGGGATCTTCTTGGGTCCCTTGGCCTGCTGGAAGAGCCTATTTTTTTGGGTGAGGTCAGGTGATCGGGGTTCTGTGCCACCTGGACGGCTGTCTGGGTGGATGTGCAGGGTGCTGCCCTGGGCTGCTAGGTAACAGCCTGAGGCCTTTACAGGGGTCATCTGGCTGCTAGGCTGTCTGAGGGCCTACCCAGGAGCAAGAGAGCAGCGCAGGGTTGGTACTGCGGCTTGCGGTCCAACCAAAAGTGACGGTTCTGCCAGCCGGAGAACCCGTTGTGGTCGTTGTAGAGGGGAAGCTGCCGCCACTAAGGGACCATCCACCTTGTACCAGGGAACACAGTGAGTAGCTGAAGCAAGTACCAGAGCAGTCTTCTCACCAACTGGGGATGGTGAAGAATTGGGAAACTTCAGCAGGTGTCAAGCCAGGGACCCAGCCAGTGCAGGTGATGCTTGCAGAGCAGTCTTGTGGGCCAAGCCAGGGACCAAGCAGGCCAGTGGGGTGATGCTTGAGGAGTATCTGTGAGTGCCAAGCTAGGGACCCAGCAGGCACATGGGGGTGACCCTTGAGGAAGATAGTGAGAGGATTGAAAGAGCTCAGGAGATCCAGTGGCAGTGGATCAGCGGGTCTAGGTGATAGATTGGGAGCTCAGTTGAGTGAAGATCGAAATAGGAGATTGTGGAGAAAGTGAAAGGTTCATTCAACCTTTTTTAGAAACTGTTCAAGATTGTTGCCATAGGAGACAGCGTGTCTACACATACAGATGGGGCATCTAGCTGGGTGCCTTTCCCTACTTGGCTGTCTACCTATAGAAGTCTCCGAGTCTGCTAATTAACATTGCAACTACTAAAGGGTGTACAAGCTCTAAACCCTCTCTCCCACAGTTCTGTTTAAGAGACAATAAATCTCTTTGCATTCAAGAAGTGTCTGGCGCACATGAATCTACCTTACATCGCACCCACCATGCCTCATAACCAACTCTACACAGAAGGATGCCAGCTGTCCCTAAATCTGGAGGCCACCATTAGGCCTGGAGAGGCCCGGGACTTGGCTATATATATATATATATATATATATATATATATATATATATATATATATATATATATTTATGGTCAAAGCCCTATGGCCGATACGGATATGAACAAATAGACTTTACCATAAGATTAACAACATGAAATGGACCTGAAGTGTGCCCTGGTCTGATGGTCGGTATACCAAAATAAGGGGGCATACCCTAGATTAGAAATTAATATTTGTGAAGAGAAATGAATTTGAGAAATGCCATGAAAAGGGGATGGGAGGGTGGGTGCCGCGCACCGGAAACCGACAAAGACCACAGGCGAGCGGGCTGGTTAAATACCCTCCGGGCTCCTCCCATAAATTCAGGCCACCACACTGGCCTTCCTACTTATGGTCAAAGCCCTATGGCCGATATGGATATGAACAAATAGACTTTACCATAAGATTAACAACATGAAATGGACCTGAAGTGTGCCCTGGTCTGATGGTCGGTATACCAAAATAAGGGGGCAAAAACATTCAGGTAGGGGTGTAGTTTTATTAGTTTTAGCTTAATTAGTTGAGCAAGTTTGGTGAATGCTTGTGCCATTTCTATCCGAGGATTGGGGATGTACCGGGCGAGGTAGGCAGGGTTCCAACTGCTTAGTTTCTCAATGACGTGACTTGGGACCCATGCCAACATGCTGCCAAGGGTGCTCAAATACTAAAGAGTGACCACGGTATGGACCGGGGTCAAGGGGTAGGCTGCGTAGAAGAACCCCATGTGTTTGGGAAACTGGCAGGTACACAGGTGTTAGCACGAAAAGGCAATAGGGAACTAGAGTTTACGCGTTCCGGTAGGAGTGACAGTAGGTAGTCGAGTATGGTTACTCGACACCAAGCACTGCCTTTTCTATAGAAATGGACGTCTATCCTGGAGCCAGATTGCTGGGTTTTAGACACTGCAAGGTGGAGGATGAAATGGTGTTGGTAGCGAGCCAAGTGACGACTATGCAGGACTTGGCCTGCGGGGTTGCTGAAGGCCTGGAATGCCCATACAATGGACTTTAACTGGTGCCACCAAGATAACTGCAGCAGTCTGCGCAGGAAGGACACAACCGAGAGCGGCCAGACCTGGCTTCATCAACAAGGTGAGCCTTGGCCCAGTTGTCAGTGGTGAAAGCCACAGCCTGTCCTGTCCTGACATAACCCCAGATTCGAGAGGCTGTCATGACCGGGTATAGCTTGAAGAGGGAGGAAGTCCAGGTAAACCCGGGGTTTAGGAGTATCCCTGATGCCATGGTTCTGTAACCAGTGGTGGCCAAAAATTGCAGCGAAGCCTGTGGAGGCTGTGCCATCTGTCACTACCAGGGGTGACAGGGGCATCGAAGATGGTCTAAACATCGCTACACCAATCCATGCAGTAAGGAACCTTCCGACAATGATGGTCTGCTATTGCCACGGCATCTAAATTAAGGATCTGAGAAGGGTCCTGTGTCCGTGAGAGGAGGACCAGGAGGCGTGACATAAAGATCGACCCTGGGGAATGGTCCGTATTGCCGATTTGAACGTTCGTCAGGTAGTGTGTGTGTAGAACCTGGCTGCCAGTGCTACCAACAATAAATTGGCTAGGCCATGGAAAACCACCAAGGGCCAGGTAGATGGCCGCTTGGATGACAAGACTGGGGAATATGCGAGGATTTTATATGTCCTTAAAGATGGCAGTTGTGATGGGCGAGCGTTTGCCGTTGGCTATGGGCGATGCCTCTGGATGCCTCGTAGTGGGGATCTTGCTGTATGGGCCGTAAAGACAGATGGCTCTCCGGGCCCTGTAAGGATAAGAAATGCTGAACGCTGGCTAGGTATAGCCTGAGCGTGTTACAGGAAGAAGCCAGTTGCGTGTGTCAACATGATCCTGGTGCAGGACGGAAGTTGAACTCAACTGTCCTAAGGGAGAGACAGACAGACAGGAAACGGTGAGTGGCTTGTAAGAAAAGCCACAGGAGACAAGTGGTCAATTAAGTGCTGCTGAAAACGACGTGTAGCCAGTTTGTGTGCCACTGAGAATGTGCTTGCAAAAGAATGATTGCAAGAAGTTATGCTAAGTCGCAAGCCTTGGCATGATTGCAAAAGTAGTGTTTAAACGTGTCCTTGCGACAATTGCGCGGGAGTTTGTCACTGGAGATGTGTTGGTAGTGACTGTGAGAAATTCGTGTTACCGCATGTGCTTTGCGAAGACTGCAGGAGTTGTGCTTGAACATGTGTTTGGATGCGTGCTTGCAACGATTGCCAGATGTTATGCCAAGATGCGTGCTTGCAACGATTGCAAGATGTTATGCTAGGATGCGTGCTTGCAACGATTGCAAGATGTTATGCTAGGATGCGTGCCTGCAACGATTGCAAGAAGTTATGCCAGGATGCGAGCCTGCAATGATTGCAAGGAGTTATGCCAGGATGCGTGCCTGCAACGATTGCAAGGAGTTACGGTAAGATACATGGGTAGCCAGGTCGGAAAAGACAGAAGTGCATCCAGTCCTAACCATAAATCAAACAAATAAAATACCACACAACCCGACACACCCAATTCTACACCCACAGCTGATCCAGAGGAAGGCAAAAAACCCCAGCAGAGCATAGCCCAATTTGCTACAACAGGGAAAAAATTCCTTCCTGATCCCTCGAGAGGCAATCGGATTTTCCCTGGATCAACTTTACCTATAAATATAAGTACCCCGTTATAACTTACATTTAGGAAAGTATCCAGGCTTTTCCTAAAGCAATTTATTGAGCCAGCCAGAACTGCCTGCTAGCCATGATTGCAATAAGTTTGTGCCTGGACATCTGCTTGCAATGATTGCAAGAGGTCTATGCCCGAATGTGTGCTTGCAACGATTGCAAGAAGTCTATGTTTTGGATGCGTGCCTGCAACGATTGCAAGAAGTCTACGCTTGGATGCGTGCTAGCAATGACTGCAAGAAGTCTATGGTTGTATGCGAACTTGCAACGATTGCAAGAAGTTTATGCTTAATGCGTGCTTGTAAAGTGAGAAATCAACCAGCGCTAAAAACGCAACAAATACAGTGAGAAAATATATAAAAGTGCAGCTAGAATACTGTAGGTCAAATTACCAAATCCCACATCTCAAAATCAAAAAATATCAGTACAGCGCAAATACAAAATAATACAAAAAAATTTCATAAAGTGAAAAATAAAAAGTCCATATAGTGAATAATAAGGGAAGTTCAGAAAGAGTCCACTTGTGCAATGTGTCTTCAATCAATATATCAAGTGACGATGTGATCCCTTCACCATTGAGCAAGTTGAACTCTCACCTCAACAAGTGGACCCCTGATATATCAGATAGGTCAAAAACGCATGTTCCCATCAAGGGTAGATCATAAGGTTACAGCAGACCAAGCGGAAGCATTTCCAGGTAAGGTTCTCCCCCGTATCATCAGATCAATGTGATATCATATATGAAAAAGAACAGGCAAATCTAGTGCTCTCCGTTGATGCCAATTTATTAAAACAAGTAAATAAAAGACAAATACCACTCACATTTGTAAGCACTGATCTCCAGTGCTGAGTGCTAAGACAAAAAGTACCATGCATGGATCAGTGTGTCAGCTGGCGGATGACGTCACGACGCAGGTCACGTGGTCCGTACGCGTTGCGTCCCAGAGAGTAGGCGGGACTTCATCAGCGGTGACGGAATGACGTCGGACGGCCGCTTTTATACCAACACACTAATATAGAACCAATACAAAGCGGAGTTATGCGCAAGACAGATACCGTAGACAGCACGTATCAAACGTGACACCGGAACATAGATCTGCGCTCACTCCAAACACAGGAAGGAGAGAGAAAGTATTAAAAAATATATATGCTATGGAGAAGTTAAAACCAAACCAGAGAGAGACAAAAATATAGTCTGCTGATTAGCAACAAGATACAATCCTCTAATTATTCTCACATAAACTATGTGGAGAAAGAAAGAGGATATTGCCTAAAGAAAGCAGTACAATATAATCTCCTGGTAAGTCAAATATAACCAAAATAAAAACCTAGTAAATATACCCGCAATGCCGCTGACGCCATCAGAAAGCTACACTGATCCACACATGGGTTAATAAAAATGAGTACCAAAATATAAATCAAAACAAAAATAAGATAAAAATAAAAATAAATAAAAATAAAAATAAAAATAAAAATAAAAATGAAAATAAATATAAAATAAAAATACAAATAAGTAAATGTGAAAATAAAAATAAAAATAAAGATAAATATAAAAATAAAAATAAAAATAAAAATAAAAATAAAATAAAAATAAAAATAAAAATAAAAATAAATGAAAATGAAAATAAAAGTAAAAATAATAATGAAATTAAAATAATGAAATTAAAATGAAAATAAAATACAAATACAAGTGCAAAAGGAAAAAATTTGAATACAATAAAACAATTCTATTATCTGTCCGAAATGAAACAATTTAAATCAAAATCCACGTTTAGACCTCTCGGGGCAAGAACCCTTGTTTCATGGATCCAATAAGATTCACGTTTGCTTAATTGGCGTATGAAGTTACCTCCACGCCAATGTTTGGTTACCTTCTCAATCCCCCAAAAGCTCAAACCTCTGGGATTCTGAGAATGCACCAATTTGAAATGGCGAGACACATTGTGGGTCTTAAGACCCTTTTTGATATTATTTACGTGTTCACCCAACCTCACATGTAGGGGTCTAGAGGTTCTGCCAATATATTGGAGACCACATTCACATTGTAACATGTATACCACCCCTGTGGTAGAGCAGGTAATAAGTTTATCGATCTTATATTCCTTATTGTTACTTGTAGCTATAAAAGATTTTCTCCTTTTTACATTGCATCTGGAATGTCTGCATGCCGTACATCTACCGCACGCATAGAAGCCGGATAAGAAAGAGAAAAGTCTACTTTCAGTTTGTACTGGGGGATCGATAACACTCGGTGCTATTTGGTCACGTATTGATGGAGCCTTCTTATATATGAAAGAGGGCCGTGCAGGTAACAGAGGGCCCAACACTCGATCCTGTTTCAATATAAACCAATTTTTGGCAACAACTTTTTCGAATTTCTTATACTGTACGTTATAATCAAGAACCATTCTGAAATTGACCCCTTCCACTCCTGATTCTTTTATCTTATCTCTAACCAAAAGGGATCTATCCATCTGTTGGACCAAAGAAATTTCATGTTCAAGAACAGAGCGATCATATCCCTTTTCTTGGAATTTAGAGGATAGGGTATGGGCTTGATGCACGAAATCATCCATACGAGAGCAGTTCCGTCTTAATCTTACATACTGTCCGTGCTTGCAATGCGTGCTTGCAATGATTTGCAAGAAGTCTATGCTTGGATTCGTGCTTGCAACGATTGCAAGAAGTCAACGCTTGTATGCGTACTTGCAACGACTGTAAGACGTCCTTGCTTGAATGCGTGCTTGCAACGATTGCAAGAAGTCTATGTTTGGATGCGTGCTTGCAATGATTGCAAGAAGTCTACGCTTGGATGCGTGCTTGCAATGACTGCAAGAAGTCTACGCTTGGATGCGTGTTTGCAACAATTGCAAGAAGTGTACGCTTGTATGCGTACTTGTACCAACTGCAAGATGTCCATGCTTGACTGCGTGCTTGCAACGATTGCAAGAAGTCTATGCTTGGAAGCGTGCTTGCAATGATTGCAAGAAGTCTACGCTTGTGTGCGTACTTGTAACGACTGCCGTGACTGTGACTGACGATGAACTGGACTCTGGAGCATGCACTGAAATGAGGCTAAAGCACTGGGGCACACCGTAACGAATCGGTGCATGTATGCAACTGGATTCGAAACGGAGCGCGGTACGTGGCGGTGAAATTTTTTTTTTTGCCATGACAGAGGCACGAATCGATCATGCCGCTGTTGCGACTATCCGTTAATCATGCATGCTCTGAAGCATGTACTTAAATGTGGCTGAAATACCTGGGGTGCGCTGAGACGAATTAGTGCACGATGCGACTGGATTCGTATCGGAGCGTGATACGTGACAGTGAAAATGATTTCCCATGACAGAGTCATGGATCAGAGAATCGAAACTTGCAACCAATAATGAATCCTGACTCTGGAGCATGTACTGAAATGAGGCCGTAACCAACTGGGGCACATCGAAACGAATCGGTGCATCACGGATGCGACTAGATTAGAATCGGAGCGTGGTAAGTGACAAATGAAATGAGTGACAAAAGTTTGCCATGACAGAGGCCCGAACCGGTCGTGCCGCGATCGCGACTGACAACGAACGGGACTCTGGAGCATGTACTGAAATGAGGCCGAAGAATACCTGGGGCACGCCGAGACGAATTGGTGCATGGTAGATGCGACTGGATTCGTATCGGAACGTGATACGTGACAGTGAAATGATTTCCCATGACAGAGGCACGAATCGGTGCGCCGCAACCTGCGACTGACAACGAACGGGACTCTGGAGCATGTACTGAAATGAGGCCGAAAAATACCTGGGGCACGCCGAGACGAATTGGTGCATCGTAGATGCGACTGGATTCGTATCGGAACGTGATACGCGACAGTGAAATGATTTCCCATGACAGAGGCACGAATCGGTGCGCCGCAACCTGCGACTGACAACGAACGGGACTCTGGAGCATGTACTGAAATGAGGCCGAAAAATACCTGGGGCACGCCGGGACGAATTGGTGCACGGGGATGCGACCGGATTCGAACTGAACGTACTACGTGACAATGAAATGCTTCCCATGATAGAGCTACGAATCGGAGAGGACGCAACCTGCGACCGTCAACGAACGGGCTCTAGAGCATGTACCGAAATGAGGCCAACACAACTGGGACACGTCGATCGAACCTGTGCGTTTTGAGAAAAGCGACTGGTTTCGATTCGAACGTAATAGGTGAGGTGAAATGACTCCCATGACAGAGACCCGGGTCGATTTAGCAACGAGCGGGCTCTGGAGCATGTACCGAAATGAGGCTGAGCAACTAGGGGCACACCGGAACGAATCGGCGCATTTAGCGGATGCGACTGGATTCGAATCGGAGCGCAGTGCGTGACAGAAATGAGTGAAATGATGAAATGACCTACGTGAGCCAGCTATGGCAGAGGTACGAGTCGTTGTGCCGTGAGACACGACTGGCAACGATTTTGACTGTGGAACACGGTAACGAGACTACATAACAAGTTACTAAAACAGTGCAGTTTTTCCTACAAGCAATATCTACCGAAATGATGCCCGTGAAATGAAGGGCGCTGCGAAAATAGTGCGTTTTGAGTGATAACAACCCGGTATCATAACGAACTATTCGATATTTCAGGTTTTAACGACACTCAAAATAGTACAGGAAGGTCAATCGAGACCCTTACCTGCGGCAGTCGAGCCGGCGACGTTGTACAAAAACGAACGGGAAACGAAAACCACGAGATTTCTAGTAGAGAGACGTTTATCCGAATGGCAACGAAACACGAGCAGTCGGCCTAGTGCCGCGCACCGGAAACCGACAAAGACCACAGGCGAGCGGGCTGGTTAAATACCCTCCGGGCTCCTCCCATAAATTCAGGCCACCACACTGGCCTTCCTACATATATATATATATATATATATATATATATATATATATATGAACATTGATAAATCCTGATGTACTGACAGCCTATCTCTTTTCTTGGGGCCCTAAATGACCAGAACAATACAAATACACCCCCGATAGTCTGAAGTATTTAGTAAGAGGCACAGCAAGTTTTTTGAAGTTGTACATTTTTGTCACAATTTTTTGGAAAATAAAGACATTCAATCATTTTTTTTTAGTATACTGTTACAAGAGCAGTACGGCATCATCATATGACCAGTGTGGCAGTGACCAAGTGACCAAGTATACTGACTGGTGACAGTATTAAAAAACAGCCACAGGACCTGGAGCAGGCACAAACCTGGAGCAGGCAAAATGACATACATGTACTTGATTGTGCCTGCCCGTGCCACCCCGCTGCAGTATAATAACTGTGGCAGGTCAGCAAGTGGTTAACTTCGTTTTTTCTGGTGATGGAGTCTTCTTGCTTGTAACCAGGATCTCTTTACAGACTGAGTCTTGCTTCTCAAAGTTTTTCAGAACTACTAGTGCTTCCTCTGTTCCTCTTTCCCCTCCCCCTACTTCCTGTAGCATCACTTTCTGTCCTAAGCTCATGAACCAGTCCAACAAGTTAATTAGCCTATGTATGAGGGGAGGCCTAGCTTCCAAAAAAAACATGTAACTAAAATGTTGTTCCAAATATATTTATTCTATAACAATCCCCAAAATAGCCATAACAACACAAAATCACAGTGCTTCTCATTTTCCCTATCTAATCACAGGCTGGGGGGTGGATCCAAGTTGGCCTGGTCGTCATAATGCTGGCCAACCAACTGAGGACATCTAGTGGCAAGAATAAAGTACTTTTTTAATTATTTTATATAGGGAGGCGAGTTTGTGCAATCCCTAAAAATTTAATTTTAAACGTAATTAATTAATTATAAATTTTCCAGGTGCACAGGGATAATACGATTAGAATTCTATAGGTGGGATGTGGGAGAGTCACGTCAAGGGGTATTATTATTATAAAAGAATTATAATTATTTTTATTTTTTTTACCCTCCCCCCGTAAAAGTTGAATATAAGGAATAGGGAACCTTAGAAAAAGATTTATATATATATACTTTGTGTTATGTATCATGTATTTTGTTTTTGTTGTGTGATGTATATGGTTGTATTCTTGTATGTTGAGATTCTTTAATGTTATATACTATGCGTGTTTATAATTTTTTTTTTTTTTAGAAATCAATAAAAAAGAGTTGAAACCAATAGGCGGCAGGTTCATTTTAATTGTTTTAATTTTTTTAAAATTAAAGGTAAAATAAAGATATTTTGTTATTTTTTTTCAAATATATTGAATTTCAAGGAAATCTTTTTATCTTTTTGATGTTTATATACATTGCCCATTACATCTCTTTAAAAAAAAAAAAAAAAAAAAAAATATATATATATATATATATATATATATATATATATATATATATATATATATATATATATATATATATATATTATCTTTTTATTATTTTCAATATTCTACTCTTGGTTGGTATTCTATTTTAGGAATACAAATATTGAATAAGTACTAACAGCAAATAAAACAGATCAAGCAATTCAATCTACAATACACTCATAACTGGGGGTTCAAATTTGGCCAAACTACACCTTTAATAGCAGCTACAGTGTCAATTTTGTCTGTATATATGTAAGTCAGCCGATAAGTTATTGTTATGAAATTAACTTTTCTTTTTTTTTTTCTTTTTTTTATTAGTTTATCACCCAGGCAAGGTCTTTACCCAACCTTGATAGGAATTTAAAAGGAATATCTCAATTGTTAGCTATTAAGCAGAAAACGTTTATAGATGAATCAATGGCCTTCTGTAATTTAGAAGCATTTTTGAATGAAAAATGACAAACACCGCCATCTCCTATTGCAATATGACTTTGTAAATAAAAATCTCCTTCAGTCTCCGCAGACGTTTTCTACGTTTGCATTATTTATTTTTTTGATGGAGCTCTGCATACGACTTGCATCGCACATAATAAATCACCAATGTTCCCATTATTGCTGATTTTTTTTTTTTTAGGATTTGCAATTTCTATCTCCCCCTATGTAATTTTTTCTTACGGAAAAGTCTGACTATAATAAAAAATAAAAATAAAATACAAATCACAGCTCTGCGGAACTCTTAAATGAAAAAAAAAACAACCTAATTACGAATTCAACAATACATTTCTGGTTTGCTAAATACTTGTTGTAAAGGGAGTTACATGGAATTGCTGGGGCATTTCGCTTGGCTAGATTGCTTTTTCACTTTCAAAGGCTTCTGTCACAGGATTACCTGTCCCCCACAGGCTAAAATGCATTTCATGTTACAGAGAGCATTGTTGAGTTTCAAGCCATTATACTGAGCACTTAAAAAGGGCATAAATAGATTGGGCTTTCTTTAACATATTTTAAAAATGTAAAAGGTTAGTAAACTGGAGTCTTTGACTTGACTCGCACCGGTATCTTGAAAAACCAAACTTTGCTGCCGCAAAGTGGGTGAGGATTTAGTCCTCCTGCTGTCTGCGGATGAAGAATCTCTGTCTTAGTTCCTTGACTGCTATGTTTTCCCCAAAGTGGCCCTCGGGGGACACCACAATCTGTTCTAGGCTGGCCCGGGAATCCTCAGGTAGCATCATCACTGCTCAGCAGGCATCATCCTCTAATGAGTAAATGGCCAGCTCAGCGATCAGCCAGGTAGGCACCTGATACAGGCAAGCGGCACTCTCCAGTCTCTCCTCCCACTCAGAGAGATGTTGGAATTAAACTTAGGCACCAGGGCCAAGGCTGCTCCTAATGGTGCCATAATGGTCCCAGCTAGGGCAGGACTTAGGGTGGTGGGTTGCCCCTGGGCTTGAGTCACTTTCGGGCCCTCCCTTCTATACATTACCGTATTTATCGGCGTATAACACGTGCTGGTGTATAATATGCACCCCACGTTTAGGAGGGAATTTTAAGGAAAAAAACTTTTAGGAAGGAAGTTTAAGGAAAAAACTTACATTTAAATGCCCATCAATGCAACCTTATCAGTTTCCCTCTGCAGCCTTGCCCACCCATCTGCGGCCTTGTCCAGTGTCATCTGCAGCCTTGTCCAGTGTCATTGTAGCCTTGTCATTGTAGCCTTGTCATTTACATCCTTGCCCCAGTGTCATTTGCAGCCTTGACATTGCGGTATTGAAGTTTAAAAATGGCGTCGCCGAAATACCCAGACCAGAGTCCCGTGTATCTCAGTGGCTCTCGGGTGCTCTCGTCAGTGTAACAACATATTCGGCGACTCAAACGGAGTTGTAAGGCAACATCTAAGCAGTCAAACGGAGTTGTAAGTCCTGTATTTCACTCTAGAAACTCACTTTACTGTTGTAAATACGTCTAAAATGTAAAACTCCGGTGGGTGTAACAACATTTCCTCTTTCCACTTTCTTAAGGTATCCTTACTATGGACGAGTGTGGGGTGTAGCAAGATGGCGGCAACGGAACGTCACTTCTGTAGCAAACTGTGATGGGTCGCCGAATATGTTGTTACAGTGGCTCTCAGGTCCTCTAGCAGTCCCAAGCGGAGCAGAGAGTAGCCGAGTGTACTGTCCCTGTGTTATGTCCATCATAGGGCGGGATTGGGAGTGTCTGTGAGCGAAGCTGAGCTGAGTACTCTTGGTTATGTATCTCGGCAGGGCCCCCTATTGGGCGGGGCCCATGGGCTTGAGCCCAGTCAAGCCCAATTATAAGTCCGGCCCTGGTCCTAGCTGTCAAGAGGGACATATCCATTTGACTGCCGCCAAGTGTGGGTAGGTGCAGCATGGTATGGCGACTGGCGAGTAGTGAGCACACAGTGAGTAAGTCCAAGTTCAGCAAAAAAATATATATATTGTATGTAGAGCACCCCCTTAAGGATCACAACACTGCCTGATCAAGAAAACCTGTCTCTTTGCTCATTCAATACTCTTTAACAGTAACTTCAAGGTGGTCTATATCGAAGTTTGTCATTCAAGGCATGCGGTAGCCACTAATCTAGCGTAAATGATTGAAAATTGTTAATTCCACCTTAATCGTCCACCTTGAAAAAATAAATTACATACAAATGCAACAAAAAAAATGAAAAAAAAAAATGTTTTACTGACCAGAAATGCCTTTTGCTAGGCAGATCGTCCTAATCTGCCACTTCCTATTCCGCTGCGATCTTCAGTCTTCTCCCCCTCCTGTTGATTTCTGGGAAATTTGGGTGCGGTGTCTTCTGGGACCTGTGCATGTCACAGAAGACAGCCGCCCATTCAGAAATCGCTGGGGGGATTCACGCATGCGCCGTAGGAAACGGGCAGTAAAGCCGCAAGGCTCCACTTGCCTCTTTCCCTTAGTGAGGATGGTGGCGCTGGCACACGATACGAGGGACGGATCGGCTGACATCGCGGGCGCCCTGGACAGGTAAGTGTCCTTATTAAAAGTCAGCAGCTACAGTGTTTGAAGCTGCTGACTTTTAAAAAAATGGAACACCGCTTTAAGCACTTAATCATTACTGAACAAGGCATATAATAATTGCCATTTTTACAATGATATTAAATAAATAATATATAAAAAATATATAATATATATATATATATATATATATATATATATATATATATATATATATATATATATATATATATATATACACACACACACATGTAATTATATTTTAATTGAGCATCTTAGCCTGAGTGGATAATGTTACTTTGTGCATGAAATTTTCTATTTTCCACAGCTAAGTCTCCTCCTGAATGTGCTACGTGGACAGAGAGACACTAATGCCGAAAAAAATGGATTTACTGCAGTTGTCAGCTGATGACCACATGAGGCTTTCAGATATTGTACACTGAGGTGGTTTTTAGCTCAGATTTTGCTAATTTATATTGCCCCAACATATAACGTTATAAAGTTTCTATAAGTCACACAAGAGGGACCATTTTGGATGGATTTTAAGTCATTTAAAGCACAACTCCAGACAAAATATATATTTTTTTTTTTAGTTTTGCATAGAGTGGGTTTTTGAAATGTATCTAAAAGAACACTTTACTTATTTTTTATTTTGGAAAGAATAGAAAAGGGTTAAATTCTATAAAAACAAAAATTTCCCCCTTTTTTCTTTTTTAAATTACAGTGAGGGATGTAAAAAAAAAAAAAATCAAAAATTGCGCTTCTAGAAGAACAGTCAAACATTTCCATAGACACAAGAGTTGAAGCTGTTATAGGAGTATTTATGGGGCGGCACAGTGGTGTAGTGGGTAGCACTGTTACCTAGCAGTAAGAAGGGTCGCTGGTTTGAATCCCAACAATGAAACCACCTGCCTGGAGTTTGCATGTCCTCCCTGTGCCTGCGTGGGTTTCCTCTGGGTACTCCGGTTTCCTCCCACACTCCAAAGACATGCAGGTAGGTTAATTGGCTTCTGTCCAAAATTGGCCCTAGTATACGAATAGGGACCTTGGATTGTGGGCTCCTTGAGGGTAGGGACCAATGTGAGTGTGCAATGTACAGGGATAGGGACAATTGTAGACACTCAGGTGGAACTGGACGGACTGGTGTCTTTATTCAACCTTACTAACTATGTATATAACTGTAAAGGGTGGTCCAACTCAATATTGAACCCTACAGACTAATGCCTCATACACATAGTCAGAAAAAGTCAGAACAGATTATGTTGTCGGAAAATCCCTTTGTGTGTGGGCTCTATTGTTTTTTTTTTCTAAAATTTTCCTACAACAAAATCTGATTGGACTTTTTCCGATCGTGTGTAGTGGATTCCGATGCACAAAATGGCAAGCATACTCAGAAAAAATTTGGAGACAAAAGCTATTGGCTACTGGCCTCTACGTAGACCCGTCGTACGTGTTTAACGTCACCTCGGCGAACGATCAGATTTTCCGACACCTGTGTGTATACAAGACAAATTTCGGCCCAAATCCTTTGGAAAAAAACCAACGGATTTTGTGGTCGGAGTGTCTGACCGTGTGTATGGGGCATAAGACTGGAAGGATATTAAAGTTCATGTGCGTGTAAAGGCAGGCGTCCCAATATTTTTGATAATATATTATCTATCTATCTATCTATCTATCTATATATATATATATATATATATATATATATACAGTATCTCACAAAAGTGAGTACACCCCTCACATTTTTTGTAAATATTTTGTTCTATCTTCGTGTGACAACACTGAAGAAATGACACTTGTCTACAATGTAAAGTAGTGAGTGTACAGCTTGTATAACAGTGTAAATTTTCTGTCCCCTCAAAATAACTCAACACACAGCCATTAATGTCTAAACCGCTGGCAACAAAAGTGAGTAAACTCCTAAGTGAAAATGTCCAAATTGGGCCTAATTAGCCATTTTCCCTCCCTGGTGTCATGTGACTCGTTAGTGTTACAAGGTCTCAGGTGTGAATGGGGAGCAGGTGTGTTAAATTTGGTGTTATCGCTCTCACTCTCTCATACCGGTCACTGGAAGAATGTGCAGGGTGTACTCACTTTTGTGAGATACTGTATATATATATATATATACATATAGGCGATTCAGTTCGCATTGTGCGCTATACAAGTATTTCATTCATAAATATATATATATATATATATATATATATATACAATATAATATTATATATATATATATATATATATATATATATATATATATATATATATATACAATATAATATATATATATATATATATATGTATGTGTATATATGTATGTATGTGTATATATATATATATATATATATACATACATACATACATACATACATATATATATATATATATATATATATATGTATATATATATATATGTTGGTGGATTGCCTGAAATTAGTAAATGAGCCCCATCTGGGTCATAACTCAAACTTATCCAACTGATTCACCATATTTAAAGAACTACTTGGCACCTGAGCATCACAAATCAAAACCCCAATTTAATACATTTTTAATATTCAAAACAAACACTCCCCTCTATCCATATCTCCATGCTTTATTTTGTTAACAAATCACTATTGGAATCCATCTGCCCTTAGCTCAACTATGCAGGCAGGAGGCTGTGCTTAGCTAAACCCCCCCCCCCCCCCCCAAGACTCCTGATATGTATGACATAATTTGCCTATTCCAGAAACCAGGAAGACACTGAAGAAATGTAAAAAAAAAAGTTAAAAAACTGTAAATATAATATATTTTCCTATGTATTTACTAATGCTAGCAGCACAAGGATTAAACGTAGGGGTTATTTATGAAAGGCAATTCCACTTTGCATTGAAAGTGCACTTGGAAGTGCAGTTGCTCTAAATCTAAGCGGTAGATCTGAAATGAGGGGAAGCTCTGCTGATTTTATCATCCAATCATGTGCAAGCTAAAATGCTGTTTTTTATTTTCCTTGCATGTCCCCCCTCGGATCTACAGCGACTTTACTTCCAAGTGCACTTGCAGTGCAAATTGGATTTTCCTTTAGTAAATAACCCCCATAGTCAATGCTGATTGAGAGAGTAAAGTTCTGCTTTAAGTAATAACTCAAAATAAGTTAATTCATGAAAAGCCATTAAAGTTCCACTTTAAACAGGGTGTCTTGGAGGAGAGAGTAGAAGGCAAAGAAAAATGTTTAGCATCTGCTGCAGTGAGCGGGTTACACGCTAACTACAAGGCATCAGCTGGTACAATACCGCAGAACATATTGTACACATTTGACCTTTTCTACTCCGTACAGAAAATAAAGATGTTGTAATCAGTTTTTCAGATACATGGCTAAGTACACATCGCTAGTGATTTGTCCGCCTCTCGGTGCTTCAGACAAAAACAAATAGATGTGCTCACAAAACACTTATGATAGCATAAGTCAAGAAGCCGGGCTTATAAGGACTTCACCATAATGTACTCCACAGTAAACATGCTCTGTGGCTAAATAGCGGGACTTGCAATCAGGTAGAAAATAAATATGCTGTGGTCTTCTGGGGAACAAAACTTGATGCATATTAAAGTATACCAAGTATTTCAAAACTCCTTCTATCTAGCTGTATTTGTTAATTACAAGTATTTACATAGAGCAGCCTTTCTCAACCTTTTCAACACAGAGGAACCCTTGAAATAGTTCTCCGGTCTCAGGGAACCCCTGCTAAAAATTAGAAATCTACAACTCATGATACATTAGTGTGATGGTCAATGGGAGGAATGGTCCTTAGCCCTTGTACACACGCTGGGAGAATTTCCGACGGAATGTGTCCTATCGGACCGTTTTGTCGGATATTCCGACTGTGTGTGGTCTCCATCGGACTGTTTCTGTTGGAATATCCGACGGACCAACTTTTCCAACTTGCCGGTAACATTTTCCGACAAAATGCTCCGATCGGACATACTCCGATCATGTGTAGCCTACTCCGACGGACAAAGTGCCACGCATGCTTAGATCAAATTCCTAGACCAAAGCTATTGGCTACTAGCCTGAACGTAGTCCCATCATAACAAAATAACGTCATCACGTTATGTACAATCGGGTTTTTCCGACAACTTAGTCCGTGTGTATGCAACATCACTTCCGGACCTCTTCCGGAATTAATCCGTCGGAATTACTCAGACGGATTTGGTTGTCGGTATCTCCGATCGTGTGTACAAGGGCTTACATTTGTGGTCATTGGGAAGAATTACCTCCTTACAGATAGCTAAAAAGATCAATGGTGTCGGTGGGAACTTATCTGAGAGGCAGAAATGGCCCAATGCTGAAGAAACCCCTAGCAACCTCTGGAGGAACCCTAGGGTTCCTCTAGCGAAAGAGGCTGTATTTGCATCGCATCAGTCCCTCCTCTGAGCTCTCTTTTTGTTGTTCAGTCGCATAGTCGTGTCCGACTCTTTGTAACCTCATGGATCATGGCGTGCCAGGCTTTTCTGTCCTCTTCTGCCTCCAGGAGCTTGCTTAACCTCCCTGGCGGTATGATTATTTTGGATTTTAGGTGCTGAAAGCGGTACAATTATTTTGCATGAAAATTTGGCGTTTTATATTGTAGTCCTTTAATTCTTAGGAATAATTCACTTACTGTAAATCTGTCCAAACCAGAGTCTAGCAGACATCCCGGGTATGATAAAGTTTGAAAAATGAAATCATAAATGATAATATAATAAATAACTATAAATAATTGTACCAAATAATAATATAACAATAATCAAAATTATTCAATAATGTAATCAAATCAAAAACACTGAAATTTGCTCAGGTGCAGAATTGTCGCTGTCGTTACTTTCCAGTATTTGATGACGGATCTCCCCACAAATCACTATCGCTCAATTCTGTGAGGGATTCTAATTTATTATCGCTGTTTTCTAGCTGGTCTAAAATCATTTTTGATGTAAAGTGACAGTTTTGGTTACTATGGACAATCTCCAGTTTCCAGGCATAGAGAACAGTTTTTATAATATAAAACTGCATGCTGGACACTGGACAGACCATTAGGGACAAAGGGGGTGTGAAATAATTACATACAGCAATGTAATCTGTAAGATTACATTATACTGTATGTATTGTGTGTGTTTCACTTTTTGAATTTGGCGCCGTTCTCCGTCCCTGTGCGTCGCACCGATCGCAGGGAATGGAGATCGACTCCCTGATGAATCGAGCGGAGGACGAGCCGCTCGTACAGCGGGGAGACATCGCTGGATCCAGGGGACAAGGTAAGTAAACCTCCTCCTGGATTCAGCGATGCGGTCCCGAGTCTAGCTCGGGGTTACCGCTTTTGGTATAAAACTTCCACCCCGAGCCAGACTCGGGAATAACACCAGGGGGGTTAACTTCATGTTCATTGTTTCGATGATGCTATCTATCCATCTTAAATTAATTAATTTTAGGAAAAAAGGGGAAAATGCAAGTTTACCCACTAGTAGAAGGTCACTGTGTACGACCAAGAATTGAATCATTCATACTTAATTAAGGTGTTGGTGCCGTAACCGAATAGCATATAGAAAAAAGAAAAAAAAAAGAAAAAAATCCATCCATATCTATCCATCTTGTTTTCTGTTGTCCTCTTCTCCTTTTTTCTCCTTCCATGTTTCCCAGCATCAGAGTCTTTTCCTCTCTTTGCATTAGGTGGGCAAAGTATTTGTATTTCAGCTTCAGGATCTCTGTCCTTCCAGTGAATATTCAGGGTTGATTTCCTTCAAGATTGACAGCTTTGACCTTCTTGCCATCCAAGGGACCATGCAAGAGTCTGCTCCAACACCATAGCCCAAAAGCATAAATTCTTCGGCATTCAGTCTTCCTTATGGTTCAACTTTCACAGCCATAGGTTACTATTGACTATACTGCACTTTGTCTCCCTTACAATCTAAGGTTCCTATGACGCATTCATCCATACACGCACTAGGACCGATTTTGATCAGGATATGAACCGGGTATCTCAGTGCAGCAAGGCAGAAGTGCTAACCATTCTCCTCCTTTAGGCTGGGTTCACACTATTGCAAATTGGATGAGGAGCCATTCAATTCGCATGGCAGGAGATTGTGACCGGCTCTCAATGGAGCTGGTTCAGTGTGGCTCCGAAGGAATCCTGTGCATCTTCTGGTCCATTTCAGGTCCGAATTCAGCCAAAATTTTGGACTGAAATTGGATCTGTAACGCTGAACAGGGATGCACTGGACCCCTACTGTGAGCCACTCCATGCGGCAGTGTGAACCCAGCCTTAGCCCTTGTACACACGGTTGGACATTCTGACGGAAAATGTCCGATCGGACCGTGTTGTCGGATAATCCGACTGTGTGTGGGCTCCATCGGACTGTTTCCGTCGGAATATCCGACGGCAAAGTTTTAGAGCTGGGCCATAAAACTTTCCGACAACATGATCTGATCGAACTTTGTCTGATTGTGTGTAGAGAATTGCGATTAGACAAAGTGCCACGCATGCTCAGATCAAATTCCTAGACCAAAGCTATTGGCTACTAGCCTGAATGTAGTCCCGTCATAACGAAATAACGTCATCACGTTACGTACGATCGGATTTTCCGACAACTTTGTCCGACGGCGTGTATGCAACACAAGTTTCGGACAAAATCTACATATATCTACAGAGGAGGTCTAGTGCTAGAATAACTGCCCATGATCCAACGGTCGTGGCGATACCTCACCTGTGGGATTATCGCCGTTAACATGCACGTGGGACTGATGCTAGTGTTTACCTTTGCACGCTAGCAGGGGGGGGATGGGGCCATGTTTTTTTTTTTTTTTAAATATTCATTTATTGTGTTGTTTTTTTTTACACTGTTGCTTTACATTTTTTTATAGCTTTTATTGCTGTCACAAGGAATCTAAACATCCTACATTTTTTTTTTTATATCGTGAAAGATAATGTTATGCCGAGTAAATTGATACCCAACATGTCACACTTCAAAACGGTGCCTACTCGTGGAATGGCGACAAACTTTTACCCTTAAAAAATCTCCATTTTGTTTTGTGTTACAGAGGAGGTCTAGGGCTAGAAATATTGCTCTCACTCTACAGATCGCCGCAATACCTCACATTTGTGGTTTGAATACCGTTTGCATATGCGGGCGCTACTCATGTATGCGTTCGCTTCTGTACGTGAGCTCGGCGTTTAACCAGTTGCCAACCGGCGCACGACGATGTACGTCGGCAGAATGGAGCGGGCAGGCATATTGGTGTACAGGTACGTCCATTTCTATATGCCGCCCTGCCATCGCGTGCGCCCCGCCAGCGGCGCGCTCGCGTGCCGGTCGGGACCCCTGTGAGTCCTGTCACGAGTCCCGCGTACTCGATCACCGCGGGGATACCCGCGATCGTCTCACAAGGGAGGCTGAACTGGAAGAAGCTGTCGTAAACAGCATCTCCCCATTCTGCCTAGCAACAAGTGACGCTGATCTCTGCTCCATGTGATTGGAGCAGAGATTAGTGTTCACTAACACAAAGCCCAGCCCCCCACAGTTAGTAACACGCCCCTAGGAACACTTAACCCCTACACTGCCACTTCCTGGTTAACCCCTTCACTGCCAGTGTCATTTACACAGGAATCAGTGCATTTGTATAGCACTGATTGCTGTATAAATGACAATGGTCCCAAAAATGTGTCAAAAATGTCCAATGTGTCCGCCATAATGTCACAGTCACAATAAAAATCGATTAACAAAAATGCCATAAAACTACATCAAATTTTGGACATCAATTTTGTTTTGCAATTGTCAGTTAAAGCGACGCAGTGCCAAATCGCAAAAAGTGGTCTGGTATTAAGCCAGCAAAATTGTTCCGGTCTGAAAGTGGTTAAAAAAAAAATCTTATTTATTTTACCTTTTATTTTTTATTTTTACACTGTTTTTAAAAAAAATGCACTTGGGGGCGTGGCCGGAAGTCGAGGTCGTCGGACGTGTCTGGGGAGAGCTCCGCCGAGGCCTAGCTCAATCTTACCCCATCCTCGTCCTCCGCATCCCTGTTCTGCCCGCTGACCTCTCCATCCCACCGGCGGGACATCGGAGCTCCGGACGGAGCTGTTATTTTTGTTGGATCCGCCGCCGTTTTCGCCCTGCGGCGGCGAGACAGGCCGGACGCCGCCATCTTGCGGCCTACACCGCTACCCGGAGCCTCCGGACCGAACATCCTGGGTCCCCTCTCAGCCGGGACTGCAGCAGCTGTCCACCGCGGACCCCTCGGGACAGCCTCTCCTGCGCCAGACCACCGCTGCTCACCGCTCGGATGCCTGAAGGGACTTCCAGACCTCAGCTGGACAGGTGAGCTCCGGCGGCCATCTTGCTACACCCGAGGCCTCCAGCAGCGTGCCTGCCCTCTCCTGTGGCCGGGCTATTGCCCCTGCCAGCACAGACATTGCCCCTGCCTCAGTCTAATTTGCCAACCCCCCTGAGTGTCTGCCTGCATTCTCCGGTCACATCCTCCTGTACTACACCTATCCCTGGCCTGCTCAGCGGCCATCTTGGTCCACCCATCGCCTTTGCCAGCTGCCTGTGGCCTGCATCTGCTTGCTACTCACCCTGGTTTTTTGCCTTACCTTGTGCCTTCTCCCCTTGTTTAACCCAGTGGGACAGTGGTGTCTGGATCTCCCCCACCTGGCTGTTTGGAACTGCTGCGGCCTGCACTCCTGCTCCATCCCCCCTCCCCCCCACGGTTGGTTTGGGCCTTCTGAACGGCAGCATACTATCTTGGGGTCTCATCTTGGGTCCCACTTGTTTGACAGCCATGTGATCATCCCACGTAGGCCTTAGCCGCCTTCCAATGCTCCCGTGCTGCTCACAGTCGCAACTTTTATATGGGAAACACCGCATGTAACTGAATATACGCCTAGTCCCAACGCCTCATGGTGAAATACGGGCCGAAACACCTTCCTCAGTCTACGTCCCCGGATTTGCGGCCCTCACAGACACAGACTCTGGATCGATTTTTAAGCAGGCCGGCCTCCCCAGCCCCTTCTCCAGGTTCTTTCACATACGCACAAGTGGCATCCCAAGCACCGGCGCACGACAGTCCACATTCCTTGTCACACAGCCACTCAGACGCAATGTCCGCCCCGGTCACAGTTGATGTACTTGACGACAAACTGCGAGCTCTCCTACAAGACTTGACGAGTAATGTTTCTAAGGAAATGGGTAAGCTGGCCCATGAACTGCGGGGAGAGCTTGCCCAGATTGGAGAACGGACTGATGTCCTGGAAACCAAATTTGATGACCTGATACAATATGTCCACGTTTTGGAAGAAGACAATGCCGGTCTGAAACAATCGGTCTCTCAGCTCCAATCCCAACAGGAAGATTTGGAGAATAGGGAACGTCGCCAAAACCTTCGGATCAGAGGCGTCCCGGAGGCTATTAGTGAGGGGAAGATCAAACCATACCTACTCAGCCTCTTTAACGTTGTTGCCCCTAAAGTCCCGGACATAGACTGGAGAATGGATAGGGCCCACAGATCCCTGGCCCCAAAACCGCCTGCCGGAGCCAATCCTAGAGACATTATCGTACGCTTTCATTACTACGATAGCAAGGAGGCTTTGACCATGGCCACCCGGAACAAATCCCGTTTGGAATTTAAAGGAGCCAAGATACAAATATTTAGTGACTTATCCCCTATTACTCCCCGTGACTGCCCATCTACAAAACCATCAGTTTCCATATCGTTGGGGGTTTCCTTTCCGTCTTTCTGCTACTAAAGATGGGATTCAATACTCTATGAGAGATCTTCAGGAGAGTGAAGCTTTCATCCGTAACCTGGGCCTACCACCGCTTCCAGACGAAGACCCCATGCCGCTTCCGACGACGCCCAGACCCTCCTCCATTCCTGCTCGGATCTGGACCCCTGCACGCCAGAAGTCGCAGAAATCCTTTTCTACCCCTCAACGTAACCTGCATCCTAGACTCCCTCCCTGATGGAAGCTTCCATGTGTTATGTTTGGCTGATCTTGGCCTCGGCCCCTATCTCACCATGTTTCCTCTTTAACAAGGGATATTTGCAACTTTAGTTACAGGTTCTATTTTCCACTGCCCCTGTTCTTTTTTGGTTGTTGGGACTACAGTGTTTTGCTCTTATTTCCTGTAATTTTTGCTGGAAGGTGGCGGGGTCTCTCCAGATGAGCTGGAACCCCTGATGTGCCTTCTTTGGTTCCATGGCTACGGCTGTGGAATCCTGGGTGGTTTTTACCCCCCAGGCCTTTTTTCTATTAGTAATATTTTTTTTTTCTATTTTCTAGGCCTGTTTTTTGGCCTTTTTTTCATCTTTTGTTCAATTTGGATACACTCTACTACAATTTACAATCACATTGTTGTTATTATATGTCTTCATTTGCCTTTTACTTTTAGGATACGCCACGAGTCCCGATTTCTTCATGGTTGGTTTGGTTATGTCCGTTTTTTATATGTATATTACGGGTGTCTTAAGCTTTCTCTGATTTCTATACGATGGCTTTGAGGGTACTTACTTACAATGTTAAGGGCCTGAACTCAATCCATAAGCGCTGGTTGGCTTTGAAGGAGTTCAAGTCCTCCAACGCGGATGTGGTCCTAGTCCAGGAGACCCACTTTCGCCCGGGGGGATCTCTTAAATTTGCGGCCAAACATTTTCCCGTCTCTTTTATGGCCTCCGACCCCTCTGGTAAGGCAGGGATGGCAATACTGATTAAAAAGACATGCCCGCTACGGGTTAAGTCCTCATTTATTGATCCTCAGGGCAGATACATTCTCCTGGACTGTGACTACTTATCCCGTTCTCTTACTATAATCAATGTTTATGCTCCCAACTCAGGCCAGATTCACTTCCTCACTGAGGTCTTGGACAGCCTGGGCACCTATGCCCAGCCATTCATGATCCTTGGCGGGGACTTTAATATGGCCATGTCTGCTAGGAAAGATAGGCAGACCCTGTTTTCAGACAATCCCTCTTTAAAAACGGAACGTCAATCTGCTGCGTTTCGCAAGCTCATTAGGTCTCATAACTTTTTGGACACCTGGAGGATTAAACACCCTACACATCGGCAATTCTCCTTTTACTCTCCCCCACACAAGATGTACTCTAGATTGGACTACATCTTTGTTTCGGCGCCTCTCCTAACGTCGGTAGTGGCCTCGGAGTTAAATCCCATAACGTGGTCTGATCACGCATCGGTACAGCTCGACCTCATCCTCACCCTCTCTACACCTAAGACCTGCCACTGGAGATTTAACGAGTTCCTCCTCCGCTATCCGGTTACCGAAACGTATCTATCCCACGGGTTAGCCGAATTTTTTCAGCTTAAAGAAGGGTCGGTGCGGGACGTGTCCACCCTTTGGGAGGCCCACAAGGCTGTTTTTAGAGGATTATGTATCTCGGCTGGCTCTCGCCTTAAGCGGGACTCGGCAGCGCAGAGACTGGACCTCCTCTCGCAATTGCAAAGAGCTGAAGCTCTGCTTGTGTCCTCCCCATCGGTGCCGCGTCTTCGCACAGTGACCTCTCTCCGCGAACGATTAAAGTCCTTAGATATGCACAAGTGTTCTAAGGCTCTGCTTTGGACTAAACAGAGGTTCTATGAATTTGCCAACAAGCCTCATAGGATGTTGGTGAACAAGCTTAAGCCCCGTCCATTTCACTCCTATCCTGACCTCCTGCTACAGCCGGACGGCACTCCGACTTACTGCCCCTTGACGATGTCTAAAGTGTTTGGCACTTTTTACAAAAAATTATATAACTGCCTAGCTTCTGACCCCAACCATGAGTTCTCCCAAGATAGCTTTGATGATTTCTGCGCTTCCTTGAAATTACCAGTGTTGTCTTCCCCACAAGTAGACACCTTAAATGCCCCCATTACATCGGAGGAGCTGGCTGCGGTTGTAAAAGACCTTCCGTCCCATAAATCCCCGGGTCCTGATGGGCTTCCTTATGTTTATTATAAAACTTTTCTCCCGACACTGAGCCCCCATCTGCTTAATCTTTTTACCTCCCTGCAAAGGGGCAATATTCCGCATTCTCAGTTTCTCCACGCACATATCACAGTTATCCCGAAACCGGGTAAATCCCCTACACTGCCAGATAATTACAGACCCATAGCCTTACTCAACTCCGACTATAAAATCTTCACCAAAATTTTAGCTAATAGGCTTTCCTTATTGATTCCTGCTCTGGTTCATAATGACCAGGTGGGATTTGTACTGGGCAGACGGGCTGGGGATAATACCAGGCGTACCATTGACCTCATAGATCTACTCGATAAAATGTCTCGTCCGGCTGTTGTTTTGAGTTTAGACGCACAAAAAGCCTTTGACAGGCTGGGATGGCCCTACATGTTTGCAACGCTTAAGCGCTTTGGCCTTTCTGGTTCTTTCCTATTAGCCCTGCAAGCCCTATACTCGTCTCCCACATCCCAAGTCCAATTGGCATCTTACAGATCCCCGCTATTCACACATAGTAATGGTACCAGACAGGGATGCCCCCTATCCCCCTTGCTGTTTATATTATGCTTAGAACCCTTGGCTGCAGCTATACGGGCGGATTCAGACATAAGGGGAGTCTCCCTCAGACTGAAAGAATACAAGCTGTCTCTTTTTGCGGACGACATTCTCCTCACACTGACGAAACCCCTAACCTCCCTTCCCAAACTTCACACTCTTTTAGATTCCTTCGGTAGGCTCTCGGGTTATAAGGTAAATACATCTAAAACCGAAGCGCTCCCTATTCATATTCCCCCCGCACTTCAAGCTTCCTTGGAATCCACGTACCCCTACCGTTGGTGCCCCGTTTCTCTCAAATATCTTGGCATTAACCTGACCGCCAAGTACGGCTCCCTTTATGAAGCTAACTATACATCCTTAATAGCGGAAACGCATAGTCTACTCAGAAGTTGGTCGTCCTGCCCCCTATCTCTCCTGGGTAGGATTAATGTATTGAAAATGGCCATACTCCCTAAGTTTTTATATCTTTTTGAAACGTTACCAGTTACTATCTCCATGCCTCAGCTTAGGAATATTCAGCGAGCCTTTGCTAAATTTATATGGGGGAATAAGAGGCATCGGATTGCCCAAACGGTGGTTTTTGCTCCACGATCTCATGGAGGACTGGGAGCCCCCGATATCGTGAAGTATTACTATGCGTCGCACCTTGTGGCGGCTGTCTCCTGGTCGTCATATTTTGCTACCAGTAGATGGTCAGAGCTAGAAATGAGTGTGGTCACCCCGGTCCATCCATGCTCCATGCTATGGTCTGATCTGACCTCCTCTATGGCTCAGCTTAGGCGTATATGCCTGGGACCGATGCTTTTTACTCTCTCCATATGGAAACAGTGTCACAAACGGTTCTCTCTCTCCTCTCCATGCTCACCCCTGCTGAATGTAATTTTTAATCTGGATATGCCTGACAGCCTCTCGGTGAAGAATATGTTTCCTTGGTATAGGTCTGGCGTCTTTCAACTCCGCCATCTGGTGCACCCAGTATCTCGCAAATTCCTATCCTTTCCTGAGCTTCAGGACAAATATGGCATTCCTGATCGACTCTCTTTCTCTTACATTCAATTCAAACATTATTTCCACTCTAGATCTCCTGACCTGACTCTGGCCAACCCTAACACTTTTGAAACTTTGTGCTCACAAGGCCCGTGCCAGAAAGGACTTATATCCTCTATTTATAGTACCCTCCACAACTCAATCTCACCCACCACAGACACACATCTCTATATGAGAAGATGGGCTACAATTTTACCATCCCCCTTAACCATTTCCCAATGGCAGGACATCTGGACCTCTACTTCTAGAGTCTCCAGATGTGTGGAGCAGAGAGAGACGGCCTACAAGATACTAATGTTCTGGTACAAAACCCCTGAAATGTTACATAAATATGATCATTCCGTATCTAAGTTGTGTTGGAGATGCCAACGAGATGAGGGCACCCATTATCATATTTTCTGGAGCTGCCCTTTGATTGTGCCTTTTTGGTCCATGGTCCAATCCCTACTACAATCTATATTGGAGGTAGATATTCCATTAGACCCTAAACACTACTTGTTAGGCCTGCCTATCGCGGCGTTATCTAAACACGCCAAGAAATTGACAGCCTATATTCTTCTAGCTGCTAAGAGAACGATTCCCACTCTTTGGTTGTCCACCTCCCCTCCGTCCCAATCGCAGCTAATCTCTGCTATTGCATATATACGCAGAATGGAGCATATGACTGCGCTGGTACAAGATACTCTACCCAAGTTTTCTAAAATATGGGACAAGTGGGACATTTCCACGGTTAACCCTGAGACTATACTTTAACTCTTTTGACCATTTATTCTAGGGAATGGTTTTCTCAGGTTCGGCCTTGGGATTTATACTCCACAACCCTTCCCACACTGACATATATATTCTTTGGTTTTTCTATGTATCTTTACTGGTGGACTCGTGGTGTGTCCTTTTTCTTTTTACTTTTTGATGTGCTGTATTGAAATGTTCACAGTCTATTTCCCGCCTGAGGCGGTTTTCTTTGATGATGTTACATTATCAATCTTGACTATTTGTATCAATGTGTACGAATTCACCTGTTGTACGAAAATCTTTTTTCTTCAATAAAAATACATTTAAAAAAAAAAAAAAAATGCACTTAAATGCAGTATTAAAAAAAAAAAAAAATTGTCATGTAAAATATTTTTTTTTTTAAATGTCCCTTTAAGAGCTATGGGCGAAAGTGATGTTTTGACGCCACTTCCACCCTGCAATGTCATAGAGACAGGTATGGGCCATCTTCCCCTCACCACTTTTATCTTACTAGACCTCTGGCCGAACACGAGGATACCGAGGCTATGGCAGCTAGCTGCTGCCATAACAACGATATCCCACATCAAAATAAGGACGTATATTGGCGTGCGGCGGTCCAGGAGTGGTTAAAGCCCATTGAACAGCTAAAGACCAAAAACAACTTACCATTGAATGTATTTTTCATAAATGGTGAAATTTTGACAAAATGTTCTGATTGTTGGCCACATTTCAGCTAAGCCAAAACTCTCGATTTCACTCATCCTTAAAGATAGCCCCTGACTGGCTCCAAAGTCTCCTGTATAGAGAATAATGGGGAGCGGGTGGATAGAAAGATCAAAAGAAGAAGATTAACCACTTCCCGCCCGGCCTATAGCAAAATGATGGTGGGGCGGTGGTTCAGTTATCCTGACTGGGCGTCATATGACGTCCTTCAGAATAACAGCCGGCGCACGCCCATAGGCTATCGGCAGCAAGGTGTGTCAGTCTGACACACCACTACATCGATCTTGGTAAAGAGCCCCCGACAGAGGCTCTTTACCATGTGATCAACTGTTTCCAATCACAGCTGATCACGATGTCAACATGAAAAGCCGTTGATCGACTTTTCCTCACTTGTTTTCTAAAAGACACCTGATGGGGGGGGTCTGCGCTGAGTGTTTGTCAGCGCAGCCCCCCCCCCCGGATACCAACATTAGACCACTAGGGAAGCCGCCAGGACCACCAGGGAAGGGGGCAACATGTGGATGGCCAAGTATGTACCCCATGGCCATCGACATGTGCAAATTATACCCAATCTGTGCCAATCAATGCCCACAAATGGGCACTAACTGGCACCATTATATAACATGTGACATCAGTGATGCCCAGCGGTGTCACCCATCGGTGTCATCAGTGCCACCAATCAGTGTCATCAGTGCCACCCATCTGTGCCTATCAGTGCCCACCTATCAGTGCCCATCAGTGCCTATATTTGCCACATATCAGTGCCACCCATAAATACCCATCAGTGCCACCTACGAATGCCCATCAGTGCCGCCTATGAGTACCCATCAGTGCCACCTATGAGTGCCCATCAGTGCCGCATACCAGTGCCACCTATTAGTACCCATCAGTGCCACCTATTAGTGCCCATCATCAGTGCCCATTAGTGCCACCTCATCAGTGCCACCTCATTGGTGCCACATCATCGGTACCCATCAGTGCCGCCATATCAGTGCGCATCAGTGCAGCCATATCAATACCCGTCATTGAAGAAGAAAACGTACTTATTTACAAAAGTTTTAACAGAAACAAAGAAAAACTTTATTTGTGGGAAAAAAATGATAAAAAATGTGTTTGGGTACAGTGTAGCATGACCGCGCAATTTTCATTCAAATTGCATCAGCGGTGAAAGCTGAAAATTGGCTTGGGCAGGAACGTGTCCAGTATTGAAATGGTTAAAGGTATTTAGCTAAGGTAAAAAATACACAACTAATTTAAACGTTTTTTTTTTTTTGTTTTTTTTTTATATTTGCCCGGAGTTCATATTTAATTGCTTGTAATCAATGAACATACACAAGTGTTTTCATACAACTACCCTTTGCTTTCAAATGATTCTAAATTGCTTTTTCAGATTTGTTGAGGTGAAATTTACTTTTTACTTAGATTCTAACTTGGTAAAATGGCAACATACCAAACAGAATTACCCCCTACAGAGAACAAATCAGCAAGGGGCATTTGTATGAATCTGAATCCCTTAGGTCAGGGGGTCTCCAAACTTTCTAAACAAAGGGTTGCTCTCACATGTAGCTGTGCCTTTGCTGGCACTAGATGTTTACAGCGTGTGTAGATAAGGCTACTCCTCCGGCGGTGGCGCCCGTTCCACGTCTCGGGTGCTGCCACCGCCATTCCTTATATTGGAAACCATCAGTGAAGCCTTGCAGCTTCAAAATTGGTTCCCTATGACACATGCGCCAAGTGCGCTGCGTTTTCTGAATGACCCGGCGATGGAGGAGCGGGGGCCGTACTTCCTTCAGCGAGGTCCGTGGTGAGGTCTCCCGGAAGTGGGGACAGGTACCTGTCAAAACCAGGTATCCGGTCCCCACCCAAAAGTTGCCAAATGTGGCACCGAAGGGGGGAGGAATCAAATAAGTGGAGCTTCCCCTTTTGGGTGGAGCTCTGATTTAACATTAGTAATAGGAAGTTATATTATATTTACTTGTTTCAAACTTTTTTTTTTTATTACATTTCTTCAGTTGCTTCCTAGGCCAAAATGTTATCATGAAACACGTCAGTTGGCAGTGACCCTCTGTTACGATCTGGAGGCTGTTGTCACCTTGATCAATTGCTATCATCTGGAGACTACTTGTACCACGAGTTTTCGTCTATACGTTTGTGAGTAGTTTCCTATTTTACTTCTAATGCCCGGTTTACACGGTCGGACATTCCGACGACAAAATGCGTCAGTATTTCCGACGGATTTTGGCCCAAACTTGTCTTGCATACACACGGTTGCACAAAGTTGTCCGAAAATCTGATCGTTCAGAACGAGGTACGACGGGACTATAAAAAGGCCAGTAGCCAATAGCTTTCATCTCGTAATTTATTCTGAGCATGTGTGGCACTTTGTCCAGCGGAATTGTCTACGCGCGATCGGAATTTAAACGATCGGATTTTGTTGTCAGAAAATTTTAGATCCAGATCTCAAACTTTGTGTGTCGGAAAATTCTTCTAATGCCTGGTACACATGGTCGGACATTCCGACGACAAAATGCGTCAGTTTTTTCAGACGGATTTTGGCCCAAACTTGTCTTGCATACACACGGTCGCACAAAGTTGTCAGAAAAATCTGATCGTTCAGAACGAGGTACGACGGGACTATAAAAAGGCCAGTAGCTATTAGCTTTCGTCTCGTAATTTATTCTGAGCATGTGTGGCACTTTGTCCAGCGGAATTGTCTACACACGATCGGAATTTAAACGATCGGATTTTGTTGTCGGAAAATTTTAGATCCAGCTCTCAAACTTTGTGTGTTGGAAATTCCGACAGAAAAAGTCAGATGGAGCCCACACACACACGATCGGAATTTCTGACAAAACAATCCGAGCGCTCATTTTCCGTCGGAAAGTCTGACCGTGTGTACAGGGCATAATAAAAATGACCTAAGGATAATGCACAAGGTGGGTGCGCCCTTGTTTTCTTTCTTTTCTCTAGGAGGGTGTGCTTAGCTGAGAAAGCCTCTCCTCCCCTCCCCCAGTCTCCAGATGATGGCAATTGATCAAGGTGACAACAGACTCCAGATTGTAACAGAGGAGATAACAGGGGTCACTGCCCTCTAACGCCTTTTGAAGGATTACCCTCTTCCTCAGAGCACTCCTAATTGCTATCATCTGGAGACTACTTGTATCACGAGTTTTCGTCTATACGTTTGTGAGTAGTTTCCTATTCTACTTCTAATAAAATTTACCTAAGGATAATGCACAAGGTCGGTGCGCCCCTGTTTTCTTTCTTTTCTCTTTGATTGTTAGGATACCCCTATCCTTGAGGGCAGCAAGGCCTGAGCCATTATCCATTACGAGATCTAGTCCATCTGGTACTCACTTGTGCGCAGGAGCATTTTGTTTTCTGCTATCAAAAGCACACCCTCCTGCTTGAGCCAAGGGCAGGTGGATTCCAGGAAGAAATTTCTACATGAATCATTTGCCCTTACTCAAGATTACCATAGCTAGAAATGCTAGGGGGGGGGGGGGGTTCAAAGTGATTTCTCAAAAAAAAATAAAGCATAGAGACATGTATGGATGGGGGAGTTTGCTTTGAATATTAAAGATTAAGCAAATAGGGCTTTCAGTTTGTGGTGCTCAGATACGGTTAAGTTCTGCTTTAAGCTTATAAGATTTAATGATTGGGTTTACATATGCAGCACTTCAGAGGCTTGAATCTAGTTGTACATTTAAATTCCCCACTTTGTACTTTAGAATATAAAATAAGTCGAGTGTAAACAAAGATTTTTCAATGGAATGTCAGAAGTGCTGTTAGTCTAAATTAAGTGGCTTCTCAGTGTCTCACCTTTTATATTTATGTTATCAAGAATGTGACACGGGGATCATGAGATTTAATGGAGTTCGCATTGTACTAAACAGAAACGCCTCTTGACTGGGGCTGACCGAGATTTACATAATCTAAGTGCAGTCCTAGAGGGCACTAAAATGTTCGGGATCTCTTAAAAATGTATGAGCACATAGAAGTATCCTGTTGGCTATTACCTAGAAGAACATCTGAATTACACCAATCATCCCAAAGGAAATTTATAGAAATGAAAAAACAAAAGTGGAGAAAGAAGTTGTCTATTCACATCTCTGCTCTGGCGTATTACATTTATCATCTTACATAGTTACATAGTTGGTAAGGTTGAATAAAGACAATAGTCCATCCAGTTGAACCTGTCTAGGTGTACGTGTGCCAGTGTCGATAATCATTTCCCATATCCCTGTAAGTTGTGTTCTTTAAGATGCACGTCCAAGAGTCTTTTAAAAATGTTCATTCTCCTCGCTGCCCCTACCGATTGTGGAAGAGAGGTCCATATTCATAGTTGCTAAGGTTGAATAAAGACACCAGTGCATCCAGTTCCACAGTGTGAGTGTCTACAATTGTCCCTATCCAGGGGCGTAACTATAGGGGGTGCAGCAGTCGCGACCGCAACTGGGCCCTGTGATGCAGGGGGCCCATGCAGCCCCCTCTACATATGGCCGGCAGCAGCATAGGCAGCTAGCACACACTATTACATACCCCCTCCATCTCCCCCTGGGGACAGGGACCCCCACCTCCCCTGGGGACAGGGACCCCTTCTCACCTGGAGGCAGTAACTTCATCTGCCCTGGAGAAAAGGACCTCATCTCTTCTGGGGACGGGAACCCAATCCTGCCTAGGGACAGTCCCCCAATGGGGCACCTAAAAATGTAAAAAAATAAATAGATAAAAACTACTGATGCCAGTGGTGGAAGTACAGGGCTCACAAAGGTCATACCTGTGACCACGCCCTGGAGTTCCACCGCCGGACTCGGAGGGAAGGGCCCTGGCTGGGGTTCAGGGGGCCCTTCATGGTTTCTTGCATCGGGGCCCTGAAGGTTCTAGTTACGCCACTGTCCCTATCCCTGTACCTTGCACACTCACATCGGTCCCTACCCTCAAGGAGCCCACAATCCAAGGTCCCCATTCATATATTAGGGCCAATTTTGAGCAGAGGCCAATTAACCTACCTGCATGTCTTTGGATTGTGGGGGAAACCGGAGTACCCGGAGGAAACCCACGCAGGCACAGGGAGAACATGCAAACTCTAGGCAGGTAGTGTCATGGTTGGGTACACCACTGTGCCGCCAGCATTCTTATAGACTTTTTTGTTCAAATTTTTTATTGAAGCAAAGAACAATAAATCTCATCAGGATGCATCAAAAATAACTCTTCCCCCAGGATAAGGGGAGGCAATAGTAGTATAGTGACACATTGCAGAGGTAGGGACGCAGCCCTTTATAACAAAACATACAGAGTCATAAAAAGATGAAAGGCTATGCGGTATGGGTTCGTTTTGGGATCATTTAGCAGATTGTTGGTAGGTAAAATCCAGGAACCGATATGGATCCTATGAACAAAGGTAGGTTACCAAAGGCTCCAGTCAGGGTTAACAGACAACCAAATGTCTAATGCCCCATACACATGATCGGACTTTCCGACAACAAAACCGTGGAATTATGTTCAAAGGTTGTTGGCTCCAACTGGTCTTGCCTACACACGGTCACACAAATGTTGGCCAACAACTACGAACGTGGGAACATAGAGATGTACAAGACGTACGGCGAGCCGAGAAAAGAGAAGTCCAATAGCCAGTGCGGCTCCTTCTTCTTGATTCCGAGCATGCGTGAACTTTTGTGCGTCATACTTGTATTCACACGATGGGAAAATCCGACAACAACGTTTTGAAGAACCTGCTAGCCAACATTTGTTGGCGGAAAGTCTGACAACAATTGTTCGATGGAGCGTACACACAGTTGGACTTTCAGCCAACAAGCTTACATCCAACATTTGTTGGCGGAAAGTCTGACAACAAATGTTCGATGGAGCATACACACAGTTGGACTTTCAGCCAACAAGCTCACATCCAACATTTGTTGTTGGAAAATCCGATCGTGTGCACGGGGCTTTAGAGTCCACGAAATGGATAAAGGTTAAATTGTAGGGAAAACATTGAGAGCATTTGTAGATCTGACCTTGGGGGGATTGCAGTTAGCATGATGGTTAGATAGATTGGTCAGAGCTGAAAGATTTACATCCAGAAAAGAATAGCTGAAAGGTGGAAGGAAAGGAAAGGAGGAGAGAAGACAGGAAGAAGAAAAAGGGGGCAGTTGAGAAAGAGGGGGAGGAAAGCTAAGGAGAAGGAGGTGAAGGGCAAGGAGGGAGTTCATTGGGGGGGGGGGAGGGGAAGATATGGGTCTGGTCTCTATGAGTAGATAAAGTTATCTATAAGTCTAGTCAAGGTAATATTAAAGTGTTAGTCAGGAGGGAGGTAATGGTTGAACCCAGGGTTTCCAAAGGTGTTCAAACTTTTTGACCCTGCTTCTTTTTTGGCGTAAACCGTGGCTCTGGTAACCCTATTTTTAGTTTCCAAGACAGTGAGGTGGGCACATCCTTGTAGACTGTAAGGTAAATAGTGCTTGTAGACTTTAAGGTAAGTAGTGCTTTTTATAGCATATGTGAACAGCTAAAATTATGTAAACCTAATCATTAAAGTGGTTGTAAACCCCTTACAACCACTTTAACCTACAGGTAAGCATAGATTAAGGTTTACCTGTAGGTGCAAGAAATATCTCCTAAACCTAAAAGGTTTATGAGACATTTGCAAAAATAGCAGGCGCACTGAATAACAAATAACAAACATATCATACTTACTTCCGCTGGGCAGCTTGTTTTGCACAGAGTGGCCATAGACACCAAATATATGACTCGGCCCTGCGCCCCCGCCACCCGCGTCATTGGATTTGATTGGCAGCAACAGTAGCCAATGCTATAAATCTATCCAATCAAGAGCTGAGAACCCCAGAGAGAGAGCGCGTCTCCGCCGGATCAAGTTCCAGGGCTCAGGTAAGTAGAACTACCAGGTGTTTTTTTCACCTTAAAGGATAGAATCCATTAAGGTGAAAAAAACACGAAGATTTACAATCCCTTTAAGTATCTATTTGCTCGGCACAACTTCATTTTTTATATTTTACCATACATTGGGTAATATATTGCTTTTGTGTGCCCTAAAATTAAGTTTAGTGTATTTTTTCCTGAAATTAGTTTTGATCTTATTTCATGTGACATAAAAAATTGGAACGTATATAATGTTTTAAAGGGGTTTCAAGTAATCTTCAGGTCTAAAATATTCTTAATCAATGTGCGCAAAAAACGCAAAGCGGTTCTGTTAACAAAAGGTTTAAAGCGTATAAGGATGGTCATAGAGTAGAGAAGAATTAGAGCCCCTGTCAGGTTTTTACTGCTGCCTGGTGCTCAGCAAGAGAGCTTTCGCCTCATTTTCCATCACTCTGAAAATGGTTTTATTGTTTTACATTTCTGTTCTCTTTTACTAAATTCTAATACGCTTACACCTTTCCTCTGGAGTTTCTTCCACTCACAAGTACATTCTTTTTAACCCCTTGACCTCCGTAAGATTTACCCCACTTCCCGACCAGGCAATTTTTTGCAATACGGCACTGCATTATTTTAACTGACAATTGCGCGGTTGTGCGACGCTGTACCCAAATAAAATTGATGTCATTTTTTCCCCACAAATAGAGCTTTCTTTTGGTGGTATTTGACCACCTCTGCGGTTTTTATTTTTTGTGTTATAAACAAAAAAAGAGCAACAATTTTGAAAAAAAAAATAACAATATTTTTTACTTTCCGCTATAAAACATATCCAATAAACAAATGTAAAAAATCTAATTTCTTTATGTCAACTTGCAAATGCTACAAGATATTTATTGGAAAACGTGTATATGCATGGTCACTATGACTCTATTTCTGTTTTTTAGCATGGAATAGCTAGAAGTGTTCCAAAAAACCTGAGCAAATAAAAAACAATGGAAATCAAGTAAAAAATTGTCCATTTTTACATGGTCAGTGTAGCTAATAGCCATATATTTTCTCTTCACAATTTTGATGAATTGTTGGCTTTGGTCTCTAGCCACCTAGAGCGTCAAAACACCAGTTTCCAAAGGAGTATTCCAGCCATTGAAAGACTCATTATAACATTGAGGTAACTTTTCATACCTACTTTTTCTTCTTCTTACCTTATGTGTGGCATTTGGAGATCCACATCATTAGATGACCCTTTTTACATGAAGTGAAATAATAAATACTAGCATGCAATTGTGGGTGTGATTGTATTTCCCATATTAATTGTCCCTGTACATCACCAGTGTCTTTCTCCTGCTCCTTTTTTTCCTCCACTTCCTCAGGCAGCTAGTTTTTATTTCTAATGTAGAAGTAGCTTATTGTTAATATGCATCATTCTAATAAACTGTATTTACCATTTTAGGTACCTGGCAACTGGACATTCCTTTGCAAGTTTGCATTTTAAATTCTTGGTTGGTAAAACTACTGCCAGCAATATTGTACATGATACCTGCAGAGACATCTGGAATGTTCTTAGGGATTTGGTCCTGAAAAAGCCCACTCCCGAAGATTGGTGCAAGATAGCTGAAGTTTTCTGGGGCCGATGCAATTTTCCGAATTGTGTCGGGCAATTGATGGAAAACATATAAGAGTAGTGATGCCCATTGGCAGTGGAACTAAATTCTTCAACTATAAAAAATATTTCTCGTTTGTCTTACTAGCAATGGCTGATGCCAATTATTGTTTTAGCTATATAGACATAAGATAGTACAGCAGCAGCTCAGACTCAAATATTTTTGCACGATCATCTTTTGGAAGAATGTTGAGGGAAAATGGCCTGGACCTGCCACAGGTCTGTCCGCTGCCAGGGACAAATGGCCCTCCACTTCCAATTGTCTATGTTGGGGATGAGGCCTTTGCTCTCAGTGACCTTCTACTAAGGCCTTATTCCAATCAGTCTCTGAGTGAAGAGAAGAGAATATTCAACTGCTGCTTAACAAGGGCAAGACAAGTTGTTGAATGCTCTTTTGTAATTTTATCTAACAAGTGGTGGTTCTTACATACAGCTATAAATTTAGAAATGGAGAATGCAATATCTGCGGTAAAAGCAGCATGTGTGCTTCATGGCTATGTGCCAGTATGGGCACCAGCAATGGTGCCACTGTACGTGAGGGTTTCACATCGTTTTTCATGTCTGCTCTATTTTCCAAAGACGACTTCTGGATATGACGCTGAGCACGTGCACTCAACTTCTTTGGTCAAGGCCTGTTCTGAGTGGAACCCGTCCTGTTAAACCACTGTATAGTCTTCGCCACCGTGCTGCAGCTCAGGTTCAGGGTCTTGGCAATCTCATCATAGCCTAGGCTATCTTTAAGTAGAGCAACAATAATTTTTTTCAGATCTTCAGAGAGTTCTTTGCCACGAGGAGCCACGTTGAACTTCCAGTGACCGGTATGAGTGAGTGAGAGTGATAACACCAAATTTAACACACCTGCTCCCCATTCTCACCTGAGACCTTGTAATTGTAATGAGTCACATGACACCAGGAAGGGAAAATGGCTAATTGAGCCCAATTTGGACATTTTCACGTAGGGGTGAACTCACTTTTGTTGCCAGCGGTTATTTTGAGGGGACAGCAAATTTACACTGTTATACAATCTGTACACTCACTACTTTACATTGTAGCAAAAGTGTAATTTATTCAGTGCTATCACATGAAAATATATAATAAAATATTTACAAAAATGTGAGGCGTGTACATACTTTTGTGACACTGTATATATATATATATATATATTGTGCCTTTAGATGATATATGTCCAGAATTGTTAAGGCACCCAGTGGTGTTCAATTATAGCCAGCATTGTACTAAAACAAATTGGATGCATTTTGTTAAAACTCCCAACCTGCGTTACCATAAGGTAAATTTTAACAAGCAGAAAATTGAGACTATTGATATTCTCTGTGTGGAAGTTTGAGCAGGTTGGCGGCTGTCCCAAGAGGAAGTCAGAAAAAATAATTACCATCGAAAACTTGCATAATATATACGCCTTTTATACCGGTTACTCTGCATGCAATTTATAACTCTGCTAGTTATTTTTTAGGAAGTATTCAATATTAATGATCATTGGGACCAATCCTGATTTCTTCTCCCTTTTCTAAGTGTACAGAGTGTTCCACTTTGTTGTTGCCGTTAAACAGCTAGGCTGCCATAAAGAATCTGCTGGTGCAATTCGATAACTTGATTAAACATTCACAATGGCATACAGATGGGTTGTAAGTCAATATCTGGAACAGGGAAGGAGACCTCACAACATTTATTGCTGAGCTAAGGCCTCGGTTACCAAATTACAGAATCAATTACTAGTAAATTTTCATCTTCATCAGAATCAAAAGAATGTCTTTAAGCAAATGTTGGAAATTGAGCTGTTAATGCAGAGTGTCTTGCCGGGGTTATGGTCTACCGTCGACAGACAATAGAGCAAGCTATCAATAAGACATAAATGACAATGAGTTTACTGTGCAAGATGTGAGCAGCTTTTGCTGCTCAGAAAACTCATCGAACCAAAGAGAAGGGTTATGGTGTCACTATGATTCATTTCTGGAGTTGCCATTTTAATGTTTGCCTTAAACTAGAATTCCAGCTAAAGCCTAACTAGTCCTAAAATGTTCCTTCACCAATTATAACCAACATGTGTAAAAAGGGTGTATATACTTGTAGCACCTACCCCCTCAGGAGTCGCAGGTGATTATGGGTTCCCTGTTCTGCCATGACTCAGTAAATGGCTTGTTCCTCACTGACACACCTGGTTGTGGCACGAGCCTCGCTTACACCTGTCTTCAAGTTAAAAACCTATTAATTTAAGGCAATGCACAGAAATTAGGCCACAGAACACTAAATTGTAGATTAAGTAACTGTATTATACTTAAGCGGGTACAGTAAATGATGTGAAATTGACCTCAAACACCAGAATTAGTCAAAGATGCAAAATTAGGTCAGTAGAACTCTGGCCTGTGACAGGATGGCACAACTTAACCACATAAATGTTAGTTCAAATTTGAGCTAAGGTAACTAGTAATGGGCGTCTGAACCCAGTTAATGCAAAAAGAACCTTTTTGAGTATACGCTAAACTGGTACCCCCAGCTGTGGGCACTTGTAAATGTTCCAGCAGGGTACCCCTGGAAGGTGATCGCAAAGTGTCTGGCACCAAAATGTTAGTGTTAGCCAGCCTTCAGTGGGGCTCTTCTTTAGGTGGTGCACGTGAGCCGTCCCTCTAAGAGTGTTAGCAAAGGATGGTGGGTGGGCTGCCAAGTAGGTGCAGTCTCCAAAATGTTAGAAGTGTTTAGCGGGTGTTTAAAGCATGTAATTCAGCTCACGCCGCCTGGCAGGCAATTAATATGGTCCCAAAAGGCTTGGTGCTCAACAAGTCCCAACAATCAGGTCCCAATCTCTCTGCCCAAATCCTCACACAGGGTGAACCCTCTCAACTTTAATCTCAAAGGCACAGCTGCCTCCCACTGATGCAGGAAGACAGTTTCAGGAGGCAAGTCCCCTCTGTGCAATGCTTTCTCTCTAGTGTAGCTGTGACACGTCCTGCAGTAGATCCTCTCAGCTTCTCCCTGCAAAAGATCATTACCTCCTCAGAATGACCACCAATCCCTCTCCTGCCTCTCCTCACCTGTCCACTGGGGACTGGTCTTTGTAGCTTGCCAGTTCCTTAGCCCCCAATGATGAGTCAAATTTAATGACTACATGTCCTATGCTGCTTTGTGCCCTCATCTGATTGGTCAGGTCCGAAGGTACCGGCTGGGAAGGAGGGATGTTCACAAAGAACTCCAATCTTCACAGCAGAAAGGGGAAAAGAGAGAGCTGGCAGTCCCTGGCTGTGTTCAGCTCACAGTGATGGTGTGGGGGGGTAGGGGGGGGAGAATTGCAGATTGGGGCAGTCATAGGCTACAGGGAATCCTGGTGAGGAAAATAGGTCAGTTGCCTTCAAGTAGTTGATTATAAAATTCCTCATATGTATATATTTAGGTAATATATGTGAGGATGCACAGATGCCCCTGGTTTAACCACTTACAGACCGGACCATTTTGCTGGTCAAAGACCAGACCACTTTTTGCGATTCGGCACTGCGTTGTTTTAACTGACAATTGCGCGGTCGTGCGATGTGGCTCCCAAACAAAATTGACGTCCTTTTTTTCCCACAAATAGAGCTTCCTTTTGGTGGTATTTGATCACCCCTGCGGTTTTTATTTTTTGCGCTATAAACAAAAATAGAGCGACAATTTTGAAAAAAACACATTATTTTTTACTTTTTGTTATAATAAATATCCCCCAAAAATATATAAAAAAACATTTTTTTCCCTCAGTTTAGGCCGATACGTATTCTTCTACATATTTTTGGTAAAAAAAAATCACAATAAGCGATTATTGATTGGTTTGCGCAAAAGTTATAGCGTTTACAAAATAGGGATAGTTTTATGGCATTTTTATTAATAATTTTTTATTATTTATTTTTTTACTAGTAATGGTGGTGATCAGCGATTTTTATTGTGACTGCGACATTGCGGCAGACACATCGGACATTTTTGACACTTTTTTTTTAGTGAACACTGATCTCTGCTCCAATTACATGGAGCAGAGATCAGCGTCACTAGTTGCTAGGCAGAATGGGGAAATGCTGTTTACACGGCATTTCCTCCATTCAGCCGTCCCGTGAGACGATCGCGGGTATGCCCGCGGCGCGCTTGCGATGGCAGGGCGGCATTGAAGATTGGACGTATCTGTATGCCAATATGCCTGCCCGTGCCATTCTGCCGACGTACATCGGCGTGCACCGGTCGGGAACCGGTTAAACAATACAAATGTTGCTTATACGCATGGACATCACCAAATGTAAAAATCAGATTGGAAATTATCAATGGACCAATTCAGTCTTTGCTGTCAAAATGTTTACAGATGCCGACTGTGGTTCAGATCATGGATTGCTGGTTGCTAAGAGCAGAACAAAACTTTGTAAAATCAAAAAGTACCGCTAAATAGGTTCAACATCACCAAAATCCCTCCTACAAATGAAACTGAAATAAAAAATAGGTCCAACTGTTGAAAACTGCCGAGAAGATGTCTGACAAACTGTGTGGCAAGTTCAATTTACCATCACTAAAACAGCAGTTGAAGACATACCATACAAAAAGTCAGAAGGATTCAAACAGCATTAACTTACTGCTCTCATAAGCATCATCAAAAACAAGCAAAGGAAAGAACTTTGTGATCAACAAGGTGTGAAGTACAGATGCAAAGAACATACAGAAGAGTTCTACACCAGGCTCAGACCCCTCAGGAAGGTGGAAAAAGGGAATCAGATATGGAGCCAGCCACCCTTGAGGAAGAAGTTGCATGGGTGATAAGTCAACTAGACGTGCAGAACAAAAAAAAGTTTTGTTTTCGTTAAATTTAGTTTTGTTTCTAAATTTTCTAACAAATTCCAAATTTTCAGAGTCATTTGAATTCAGATCAGTTGAAAAATGATCGACCAATTAGAATAATGTGTAAAGAATAACAAAAGAAGAAGCCGGCTACCTCGTCCTTAACAACCGAAGACTCATCAGCTGTCAGCTGCTTTCCCCACAGCTGAAATGAAAACAAAGCAATGGCAGCCATAGAAATTCAGAAAAAAAAAACAGCATGGGGTCCTCCCCCAATCCATACCAGGCCATCCGGGTCTGGTATGGATTCCTAGAGGAACCCTACAATCCATACCAGACCCTTATCAGAGCATACAGCCCAGCAGGTTAGGAAAAGGGGGGACGAGTGATCACCCCCTTCCAGAGCTATACCAGGCCACATACCCTTAAAATGGGGGGGTGCTTTGGTGCAAGGGGGGCTCCATTCCCCCAACTCCAAAGCACCTTTCCCCCTGCTTTGGCTACCATACCCTGGCTATGTTTTGACTATGTTTACTATTTGTACCATTCTTAACCACTATATTAAAAGATGTGATTTTTACTGCATTTTCTGTCTCCATCTGATTCATGCTTCCTGACAAAATCACCAGGTATCAACATCATCCCATCCCTAGGAGTCCCACCCACAGCCCTTTACTAGAATATGTGAGAAATAATCGCATGTAAACAATCTGTGTTCACCCCAATTCCAAAAAAGGGCAACACCAAGGACTGCTCAAATTTTCAAACAATTGCCCTCATCCCTCAAGATTCTCCTTAAGATCATACAACAACATCTGGCACTGACCATCAAAAGGGAATTACAAGATATTCAAGACAGGTTCCATTGGGGTCATAGCACCTGTGACTTTATCACAAATCTGTGATAATCATGGGGAAATGTCAAGGATTTCAAAAGAACGTTCACATATGCTTTATCAACTACAAGAAACCTTTTGACAGTCAAGCATGACAAGCTATGGGGAGAACCCTACCTATACAATGCCTGCCTATACATCTAGCCAAGCTCGTACAATTTCTGTACACAAACCGCAAAGTCACCGTTACCATATATCTTCAGCCAAGAACACCATATGGGCATGGGCGTCCGCAGGTAGGGGCAAGGGGGGTCAAGTGCCCCACCCTGGAATCAGGGATCAGATCTTAAATTCAGCACAGTTGCATCACTATCGGGGTGCAGGCAGCCCGCACCCAGGTGCCATCCGCCAGTGGGGTAACACCATCAAGGTGCTGTCAAGCCCCCCATCAGTGAAGTGTGACTTCGGGCTCTTTTCCCTGCTTGGTCCAGCAGAGAACTCAGCGTCGCTATGACAGGAGAAAGGCGAGCTGCGGGCTATGAAATGTTTCCTCCACTCGCCCCCCCCCCCCCTTTCTCCTGTTAGGGACAAGAGACAGTGGATCTCACCAGGTTCCCCGCCCAGCTTCCTGCCCGAGAGACACACTGCCCAGTGCCACCAGAGAGAGAAATGCTGCCCAGTGCCACCAGAGAGAGAAAAAAATTATCCACTACCAGGGTACAGACATGCTACACTACTGACCAGAGTCGCCCCCGGGGAACCCAGAGAGAGCGATCGTCTAGCCAGAAGGATCACTGCTGTAGTTTCGCTGGGTCTGGTAAGGCCGCGTACACACGCGCGGACTGTTTGCCCAACCTTGTTCGTCAAACAGTTTGGGCAAACAGTCCGCTCAAAATTTGCATGAGCGGACTTGCCCACACACGAGCGGACTGTTTGACGAACAAGATTGGGCAAACAGTTCGCTCAACTTTTGAAATGAACGGACTCGCCCACGTAAGGAGGAGGCAAATCCGCCCATTTCGAGCGCGTGTACAGGTAGGCGGGGCCCGCGAAGGAGACGTCGCGGGCTCCGCCGCCTGGAATGGGCTTAAAGGGGAACCCCAACGCCGAAAAAAATCGGCGTGGGGGTTCCCCCCAAGTCCACACCAGACCCTTGTCCGAGCACGCTACCCGGCCGGCCAGGAAAGGGGGGCGAGCGAGCGCGCCCCCCCTCCTGAGCCGTACCAGGCCGCGTGCCCTCAACATGGGGGGGTGCCTTGGGGAAGGGGGGGCCGCGCGGCCCCCCCACCCCAAAGCACCTTGTCCCCATGTTGATGAGGACAAGGGCCTCTTCCCGACAACCCTGGCCGTTGGTTGTCGGGGTCTGCGGGCGGGGGGCTTATCGGAATCCGGGAGCCCCCTTTAAGAAGGGGGCCCCCGGATACCGGCCCCCCACCCTATGTGAATGAGTATGGGGTACAATGTACCCCTACCCATTCACCTGTGAAATAAAGTACAAAAAAAAACACAACACATGGAAAAAGTATTTTATTGCACAGCTCCGGGGGTCTTCCGTCTTCGGGGGTCTTCTCGCCGGACTCCTCCGCTATGTGTGTGTAGCTCTTTTACTAGCGGAGGAGTCCGGCTTTCTTCCTCCCCGCCGCCGGCCTCTTCTCCCGACTTCGGGGGTCTTGTCCCCCTCTTCGGTTCTTCTGCCGGGCCACCGCGCCTGGTCCGGTGGCCCGGTCTTCTGTCGCCGTCTTCCGTTCTTCTGTCGCCGCCTTCGGTTCTTCTGCCGGGCCACCGCGCCTTCTTGTAGCTCTTTTACAGGCGGTGGCCCGGTCTTCTGTCGCCGCTGTCGTCGCCGCCGCCGCCGCCTTCCGTTCTTGTTCTTCTTGTTCTTCTTCTTGTTCTTCTCCTGGAGATGTTGACTCGACGATCTCTCCGGCCGGAATGCCAGAGCCGCGCTGTGCGGTCACTTATATAGTGACAATGGGGCGGTGTCACATGGTATATGTCACATGGGTTGGTCACATGGTGACCCCGCCCCCTTACGATGTCATAGTCCCCATGTGACATCAACCCATGTGACCAACCCATGTGACATATACCATGTGACACCGCCCCATTGTCACTATATAAGTGGCAGCGGAGCGTGTCCCTGGCATTCCGGCCGGAGAGATCGTCGAGTCAACATCTCCAGGAGAAGAAGAAGAACAAGAAGAAGAACAAGAACGGAAGGCGGCGGCGGCGACGGCAACAGAAGACCGGGCCACCGCCTGTAAAAGAGCTACAAGAAGGCGCGGTGGCCCGGCAGAAGAACCGAAGGCGGCGACAGAAGAACGGAAGACGGCGACAGAAGACCGGGCCACCGGACCAGGCGCGGTGGCCCGGCAGAAGAACCGAAGAGGGGGACAAGACCCCCGAAGTCGGGAGAAGAGGCCGGCGGCGGGGAGGAAGAAAGCCGGACTCCTCCGCTAGTAAAAGAGCTACACACACATAGCGGAGGAGTCCGGCGAGAAGACCCCCGAAGACGGAAGACCCCCGGAGCTGTGCAATAAAATACTTTTTCCATGTGTTGTGTTTTTTTTTGTACTTTATTTCACAGGTGAATGGGTAGGGGTACATTGTACCCCATACTCATTCACATAGGGTGGGGGGCCGGTATCCGGGGGCCCCCTTCTTAAAGGGGGCTCCCGGATTCCGATAAGCCCCCCGCCCGCAGACCCCGACAACCAACGGCCAGGGTTGTCGGGAAGAGGCCCTTGTCCTCATCAACATGGGGACAAGGTGCTTTGGGGTGGGGGGGCCGCGCGGCCCCCCCTTCCCCAAGGCACCCCCCCATGTTGAGGGCACGCGGCCTGGTACGGCTCAGGAGGGGGGGCGCGCTCGCTCGCCCCCCTTTCCTGGCCGGCCGGGTAGCGTGCTCGGACAAGGGTCTGGTGTGGACTTGGGGGGAACCCCCACGCCGATTTTTTTTGGCGTTGGGGTTCCCCTTTAAGCCCATTCCAGGCGGCGGAGCCCGCGACGTCTCCCTCGCGGGCCCCGCCTACCTGTACACGCGCTCGAAATGGGCGGACTTTCCGAGCGGGAACAGTCCGCTCATTTCGAAAGTACAGCGGACAGGCCCACACACGGGCGGACTGTTCGCTCAAACACAGTTTCAGCGGACAGTTTTTCGGAATTTCCGAAAGACTTTGTCCGTCCAACTGTCCGCTGAAACTGTCCGCTGAAAGCCCACACACGAGCGGACTGTCCGCCCAAACACTGTTCAGCGGACAAGGTTGGGCGATCAGTCCGCCCGTGTGTACGCGGCCTTAGAGGGACTGTTGGCCATTATCCATTACTTATCCTAGGGACTGTACCACGTCTGCAGTCTCTGACCATGATAATGGGATCATGACATTGTCGAAAAGGGGCGGTGCATGGGTGACCCTAAAATCATGCCCCCCCTGAAAAAAGTTCTGCGGACGCCCATGCATATGGGTGTGCTGACTGAGGGGAGAGTGCAGCAAGGTTGCGTTCTTTCTTCTTTTTTTCCTTTTTTTCAACCTGTAGACTAAACTGATCTTGAGGAAGCTGGAGCTTGAAGAATCAAACATTGTATAAAGTAAAGAGTAGAGTAAGGGTTGCTGGTAAAACATCAATAACCTTTGATACACTCAAACAATAAAGAAAATCTGAAACATTTGATCCAAAATATGTTAGAAGTGTGGCCTCTTCTTGAACATCAAAAAGACCAAGATCATGACCACTGAAGTATTTGGCAGTGAGGAGATTGAAACGATACAGGATTTCACTTTCCTGGGATCAAGGATTGATGAAAGTGGTGATTGTAGTCCAGAAATAAAGTGCCATATTGCACTGGGTAACACAGGAAGATGAGCATGAACATAATATTGAAAAACAAGGATATTAGCTTGGCATATGTTCACCATAGCTAACTATGGTTGTGAAAGTTAGACCTTGAAAAGACCGGAGAAAAATCAACACATTTATGAAGACTCCTGCACAATCCATGGACACCATAAATAACAAGTAAATACTTGTTCACTTAAAGAGGAAGTAAACCCTGATGAGTTTACTTCCTCTTTCATTCCCTGCAAAGGCAAAGCATAATGGACTACTAAGCCTAGATTAAGGCTTACCTGTAGGTCCAAGAAGTATCTCCTAAACCTATACGGTTTAGGAGATATTTGCCCGAAGACAGGCACCGCTGTCTACGGCGCATGTGCCGTAGACAGCGGCGCGCAGGCGCACTGAGCGTGGCATTCTCAAAGACGGAGCTGCTGCGCGTGTCGGCTCCTGTGCGCATGTGCGGGAGTGACGTCATCGCGGCTTCACTGAATGACAGCGGCAGAGCTGCGAGACCCCACCAAGAAGATGGATGCTCCGGACTACAGGGGACAGCGGTGACTTCCCTGGCTCCTGTGTCAGGTAAGTGCATCGCATAGTAGTCCATTATGTGTCACTTACCTGACACAGGAGCCAGGGAAGTCACCGCTGTCCCCTGTAGTCCGGAGCATCCATCTTCTTGGTGGGGTCTCGCAGCTCTGCCGCTGTCATTCAGCGAAGCCGCGATGACGTCACTCCCACGCTTGCACACAGGAGCCGACACGCGCAGCAGCTCCGTCTTTGAGAATGCCGCGCTCAGTGCACCTGCGCGCCGCTGTCTACGGCACATGCGCCGTAGACAGCGGTGCCTGTCTTCGGGCAAATATCTCCTAAACCGTATAGGTTTAGGAGATATTTCTTGGACCTACAGGTAAGCCTTAATCTAGGCTTACCTGTAGGTCAAAGTGGTTTGTAAGGGTTTACAACCACTTTAATACTAAATGTATTAATGGCAAAATTACAAATTGAAGGCTCAATTTTTTCGTATTCACTGGAGAAGGCAATTATGCTTGGATTAGTCAGCAACAAAAGGCAGGCAGGCTATTGAAGAACATAATGGAGTTGATGTACTGAGGGCAAATACACTGTGCACTTTGAAAGTGCAGTTTTTTTTTTCCTTGCATGTGATTGGGTATCCTTTGCAAAGCAAAGCTCATTTACCAAGCTCTGGAGCAAATCTCACTGTCACAGTCTATTTGCCTTTAGTAAATCCACCCTAATGTGTAGCATGAACTCTTGCAGCAATCTGTTATAAGTCCTATTCATATTAAAACTAAGCTTTTACTTAAAGAGGAGCTCCAGTCTCCCCTCAAAAATTAAAAAAGAGCAGCTACAAATACTGTAGCTGCAGACTTTTACCATAAGGGCACTTTCCTGCCCCTGGATCCAGAGCTGTCCTCATCCAAGCAAATTCTTCAATTGGCTTCAGGTGTAGGTGCCGGCATCTCCACTAAGGGAAACCGGCAGTGAAGCCTTGTGGCTTCACAGCCAGCTTCCATCATCATATGCATGAGCCATGCTTTGTGACGGGTCCTGCAGTCTTCTGGGACCTGTGATGGGTCCTGCAGTCTTCTGGGACCTGTGATGTGTCCCAGAAGGCTGTGGGGGAAAGAAGGGTGAGTTGGACTTCCTCTCAGATCTCAGTGGCAATCTGACCTGGAAGTGGGAGAGTGGGTACCTGTCTGAATCAGGTACCTGCCCCCCCCCCCCCCAAAAAAAAGTGCCAAAAGTAAAGGAGATGGGGGAGGAGAAGGTGAAGGTTCTAATATTGATGCATTTATAAAGCCAGAGCCAAGGTCCCTGCAATATATGGCAGAAAGAGGACAATTGTTTCTTAAATGGAGAACATATTGGGGTTGATTTACTGAAGATAAATAGAGCAAGTACCTCTGCAAGGGATTTTTCTCCAGAGCTTGGTAAATGAGGGGAATTTTCACTTTGCAAAAAATACCCAATCACATGCAAGGGAAAAAAAAGTTGTCGAAGCTTCTGCTCATTTATTATGCTCTGGAGCAACTGAACTTGCAGAACAATTCTCCTGTGCTTGGGTGGTAGGTCAAGGAATGTGTAGTGCAGACAACTCTTTTCAATGCCAACAGCCTTGCTGCCCTCCTGAGGACAATGGGTATCCTTGGACCTGGAACATATTTAGAAAAAGGAGGGCGCACCAACCTAGTGCATTGCCAAAAATAAATAGAATTTAATCCAAATAAAAGACAGCAATGGTTTTACTCATAAACAGACAGCAATGGCAGATGCGAAAGTCTCTCTCTCTAGTCTGTTGTGAAGAACCGGTGGTGCCGGAAGACCAGAAGATGTTTGAGGCGGTTGACGCATTTTGAGGGAGAACCCTCTTCTTCAGACCCAAAATCATGAATGACTGACCTTTCTTCGCTACCTATATATACACACACATATATACAGTCGCCCACAAGATGGGGGCATTCTGGACTGAACTCACCCTCTTGGGCTCCAACTCCCCTAAGGAGAGGAGAGTGTGCAACACTGTCAGATGATGTCATATATTCAACATTCTCATATCCACAACATAATGATACATGAAGGCACAATAGCATTACCTGACAGTCCACTCTTCATATTCCCATGTGGGCACTCAGGAGTACACTAATAGGTACAAATTGGGATATACATAAAAAGATAGAAACAATTCTAGTAGTATGTCTGACCTGTTGCTATGGGGATGTTTGTATCCTCTGATGTCCTTTTACAATGATCGATCTGTAAAGGTGGTTGATTCTGTGTCTCTTGGACACCAGGGGACACGTATCAATGCAAAAAAAAGTTTCAAAAACTGCAATTTTTTCAGGAGCAGTGATTTTAATAAAGTGAAACAATAAAAATTGAATATTGTGCCTGGGGGGTATCCTTAGTATGCCTGTAAAGTACTGCATATTTCCTGTGTTTAGAACAGTACCACAGCAAAATGACATTTCTAAAGGAAAAAATGTCATTTAAAACTGTTTGCGACTGTAATGTATTGTCGGGTCCTGGCAATATAGATAAAAATCATTGAAAAAAACATCAAGGGTCCCGCCCCTCCAAGTCCATTACCAGGTCCTTTGGATCTGGTATGGATATTAAGGGGAACCCTGCACCAAAAAAAAAAAAATGTGAGTGACCCATTTATGTCACCGGGTGGCCCCACCCTCAGCTATATAACAGCTGTCAATGCAGAAAGCCCGCAGTCAGTGGGAGCCTCCCATGAAGGCAGAGTTTGAACCAACAATGCACTAGCTTAAAAGAACCTATTTAGAAAATAAAAAACAAACCTTTCCAAACCCCTTTAAGGACTCGTCCCTGTTCCTCATAATCTTTCCTGAAATTGTAGAGGCGCCTAAGCCTGCAAAATTGACCGAAGGGGACGTTCTTGATCCATCTCGGATGCTGCAACTGAACTTGCAAAGTAATAAATGTGGAACCTAAAAATGTGTTCCTACACCCTCGCAATAGGTGACTTAAACCAAATGTGAAACAAACTTAATAGCTAGTACTATATTAAAAATATAAAAAAAAAAAAAGTGTAATAAATAATTAATATGGAAATAATTTACAGAGCTTCCCGTTATAAGGTGTAACAACTAACTAGAAAATGAAATTAATAATAATAGTAACTATGCTCCCTTTTAAGGTATCACAATCAAATATATAGTCACAATGCGTATAAGTAATTAAGAATACCACTGAGGTGATGTGATTATTGTTGATGACAAAATGTGGAAAAATGTCCATAAAAATAAAGATAGAAGTCCAAATATGAGCCAATTAAAGTGAAATTTTCATCCACCGAAAGTGAAAACAAAAGTGATGTCCTTTCCACCATGATATATAGATGCACAGCACACTCACCAGACTGTTTTGACCCCTATTACAGGGAATCAAAAACAGCAAGGAGGTAATACACAAGTTGGTCACCACTCACCCGAGTCCATATTCCTGTTAGCATCCAACCAGATATCCTATTTATTTTAAGATTACATAACACGGCGCTCCTGCATCCTTATATAACTCAGCATAGGTTTGCAGATGAGAAGGGAGAGAGAAAAGAGCTCTCATGGTGTAGTATTTAAACTCTTTATTATAAAATCAACAATACTGTGCATACAATTGCTTAGATAAAATCTAGCATTTAAAACATCAGGAACGCCGGTTTGCATTCCACCTGCATTCCAACAACCGGAAATTGCATATTACAGAAGGCTCCAACCTACGTGTTTCGTCAGCAATGTCTGATGATATCAGGGGTCCTTATTATATTATTATTATTTGCACTTACAAAGTGAAAAGTGTATTTGCCTTTAGTAAATCAACCCCAATGGCTAGACACCAAAAAATCCTTGCGATTATTATATATATATATATATTTATATATATTTTGTATAAATGTATGTGTAATGTAAAACCTCTAGAAAAACACACAAGAAGATTATCAATATCTTTTTTAATCCTTTCCACTTTCAGAGCATACTATGATAATTTTGCAGCAAATGTAATAAAAAAATGCAAATTAAAAAAAAAAAATCTGACAATTATACCAGCTAGCATTTCAAATACTAATTTGCCCGTACAGTTTACTGTTAGCCTTTGGCCCTTGGTAATTCGCCAGTCGTGTGCTTTGTGTTTTGATTGTTCAGGTCTTGATTGGCGATAACACATTTTTTTTCGCCTTGCTTGAAAAAATCTTAATTAGACTTTCTGTTGTATAGGAGAAAACACCAACCACATTAGACATATTATTTCTGTCAAGCAGAATACCCTATTGCTTCATCACAATTACAGATATAGTTTTGGTTTGCTAACACCTAGGGATTTAATTTAAATGTCAAATTGGATTTGGCACAAGAAACATGAAGTCTATCACTGTCCTCGGAGGAAAACCTGACAAGCGCATAATATATTTGCTTGATATCGAGCGCCGCTGTAAGATAAATCACTACTTAGCATATTTGTAAAGATTGCTTGGCATATTTTTGAAATTATTTTTATTGTGCAACTTTGGAAAAAAAAGTTGCTGTAGATTAGTAGTTATTAAACTTCATGATTGAATTTTATGAAACTTACAGGAATTTCATTTTCATTAATCATTTTTTTTCTTTTTTAACTGTCTTGTGACCAAGGCACTTTTATTGTTTTGTGGCCCAAATGATTGCTGTTTAGGAGTTTTTAAAGCCCATCTCCAGGCAATTATCTTCCTCCTCCCATCCCTATCTCCTATACCCCTCTCACCCATTTACTAGTTGTTTTAAAATACGAGGATTCTTAAAAACATTTCAGCATTATTTTTTAACGAATTAAACATAAAAAAGCGTGGAAACTTTTTGAAGATCCTTTGTAAATACCTTTTGAAGCCTTTTTTATATTCATCTAACTTCACTTTCAGAAACGTCCTCCTACAGTTTTCATTTAAACCTCTGCAAAGTCTTGCAAAGTCCTGCAAATACCTATTGATCCTGAGTGAATTCCACCTAATACAGCTTCCTTTGGTGATGTGGCAACAATGCTGCACTGCTCCAGAATTCACAGCAGTGTTGCCACTCTCATGTTAGCTGTGCATGCTTGCACTACAGTAGATAATAAAAATGTAGCAGGAGGCCTGTCAATCAGCACCTGGCCAAACATAGACTCAACCACTGCTTTCTTTATTAAGAACACTACCTCTTTTGCCAAAACCTACCCACTGTGAGCAACAGCTAGTGTTCCTAGACTCGGGCGCCAAGCTCCTCACCCCAGTGTTTCCCTGAGTTTCCTAGTTTCCCTGAATTTCCAGGAGGTTCGGAGTGAGCCCAAGATTCAGAGTTTCCTAGGCTCCCCAACTTTCTAAATGAACCTGAATTTCCTAGTACCCATCTCCACTTTTAGGAGTTCTGGTGGTGAATACAAGGCAGCTTCTTTGACTCTACTCCATACCAACATGCAGGTGCATTTGTTTCCTTCACCGATACCAACGGGTATCCTGCCTACTCTAGACTCCCTCTGGACTTCAACCATATCCAGCATATTGTATCAACATCTGGGGTTGCCACCTTATCTTTAAGCCAAATCCAAACACTTTATCATCATGGGACACCTTTGTGCACCCCAAAGAGAGTAGTAATGTGGTGTGCATAGTGTGCCACTGCAAACAGTGAATGTGATGCTGAACCTGCACCCAGACAGCTGCCTGCAGCTCCAGAACGGCAATAGATTTGTGTATGACTATCTCGGTTACTTGGGCACAGTCTGGATAATGTGTCCAGGTTTCAGGCCACCTGAAACCCAGACGCGTGCTTCAAAGCCTGGACTGTCTGGGTGAATCCCGGACTGGTGGCAACCCTACCAACATCCTCTGAGACCCTCCATGTTCCTTGTCCACCCATCTGTTGAAATGAGTACCCCATTTCTCCTAAGGACCTCTGCACTTTTGTCTCCTTGTAAGTCCACTGACAGTGCCTGTAACCCCAGTATTTCAGTGCTGTAAGATACCCCTACTCACCTGCCTTCCTGTAATCCTTCACCTTAGTGCTTCTCTGAACCAGGGCAGTTTTTGCTGAAAGTCATTGATAAAAAACAAAACAAATGCATGGGGTTCCCCCCAAATTCAATTACCAGGCCCTTCAGGTCTGGTATGGATATTAAGGGGAACCCCATGCCAAATAAAAAAAAAATGACGTGGGGTTCCCCCCAAATATCCATACCAGACCCTTCAGGTGTGGTATGGATTTTAAGGGGAACACCATGCCAAATTTAAAAAAAATTGGCGTGGAGTTCCCCCCATAAATCCATACCAGACCCTTTATCTGTGCACGCAACCCGGCAGGCCGCAGGAAAAGAGGGGGGAACAAGAGAGCACCCCCCTCCTGAACCGTACCAGGCCACATACCCTCAACATTGGGAGGATGCTTTGGGGGTCATGTTGATGGGGACAAGGGCCTCATCCCCACAACCCTGGCCGGTGGTTGTGGGGGTCTGCATGCCGGGGGGGGGGGGCTTATCAGAATCTGGAAGCTCACTTTAACAAGGGGACCCCCAAATCATGCCCCCCCCCCCGTTTGAAATGGTAACGGGTACATTGTACCCCTACTATTTCACAAAGAAAGTGTAAAAAATTGTCCTTTATTAAAAATACATTTTTTTTAAAAAAAGATTCCAGCGATGGTAATCCACTCTTGGTATCCAGCGATGGCTGATCATCTCTCCGGGGTCCAACGATGGGTGATCTCTCCCGAGACGCAATAACTTTTGCACAAACCAGTAAGCAATCAATATAAGCTTATTGGTATTTTGTTTTACCAAAAATATGTAGCAGAATACATATTGGCCTTAATTGATGAAGAAATTCGATATTTTAAATTTTTTATTGGATATGTTTTATAGCAGAAAGTAAAAAAAAAAAAAAAATATATATATATATATATATATATATATATATATATTTTTTTTTTTTAATTGTCGCTCTTTTTTTGCTCAAAGTGCAAAAAATAAAAACCAGAGAGGTGATCAAATACCACCAAAAAAAAGCTCTATTTGTGGGGGAAAAAAGGACATCAATTGTATTTGGGTACAGCATTGCACGACCATGCAATTGTCAGTTAAAGTAACACAGTAACGTATCGCAAAAAATGGCCTGGTCATTAAGGGGGTAAAAAGCTTTCAGCCTTCACAACCACTTTGGCTGTACAGAGGGTACATGGCTCCCAACCATACCTGACAGTGAGATGCAAAAGGAGGGTTTGACTCAATAAGTGAAGGTAAAAAATTATTATTATTATTTATTTATTTTTTGCTTAGATTATGGGTAACTTATTTAAGGCATTACTCTTCAATTATAATAATAGTGGGAACCTAAGCATAATAAACTAACTGTAATATGCTTCTGCAAATTGCTAAAATTGCATGTATAATATAACAAACCCAACATGTTACTATTTATAAATGATATGTATAGACTATAAAAAAGAGGAAGTTATGGAAAGCTAATGAAATAACTTGCAAGTGTTTAATAAATGCATTTTCTGTGTGAATATGTGCAATATGTGTAGAGCTAAAATGTAAAATATTAAATAAACAACTATATAATCAAAAAATAAAAAAACACTTATGTGAGTGTATAGTCTCAGTCCAGACATATAACTATAATGATAACTATAAATAACTATGCATAAAAATCTATAACGACTTGACATGTGATTAAGGGCAGTGTATGTGATCATGAAATGTAAAATGATAAATTAGATACATAACGTTTTATAGTTTAAATTATTTTATATGAATGTATAGTATGGAAATCACAACATATACTTATAATAACCTATAAATTATGGAATAAATTAAAATATATAAAATCAACAAAATTCAGTGCAGTTATGTTGTATTGCAATTCAGTGCGAGATAAATGATTAGTGTATATAACCAATTACTATGATAACGTGTAATGTGATAGTGTGAAAATCTTTGCGTGTTGCTATAGTTAGACATTAAACTATAATTATTTGTGCATGAAAAAAAAAAGTATAAATAAAAATAATTATAACTGTAATATACATAATGGATCAAAATGACACATAGCTTAATGAATGTGTGCTTACCACTTCAATACCTTAGGGCGTCATATGACATCCTTGACATTGAGTGGGGATATCTGAATGATGCCTGCAGCTACAGGCATCATTCAGATATCATTTTTTCAAGCCAGAGATTCTGTGCACGATAAGAATGATCCTAGCGGCAGTTCCACCACTTGATCGTTCTTATAGGCGACAGGAGGGGGTGTCCCCCCTCTCGCCGCCATCTGGTACTTCTCCGGGCTCTCCTGTGCCATCGGAGACCTGGAGACAATGACAAGGTCACCAGTCATCTCTATGACCATTCCCAGAAGTAAACAAAGCTGGGATCGCGGCTGTCAGCATGAGATCAGTGAATTATTTTTTTCTCAATCTCATGCTTTCCAGCCTGGAGGAGAGATGTGGGGGTCTTATTGACCCCCGCATCTCTCCATAAAGAAGACCTGTCACACACCATTCCTATTACAAGGGATGTTTACATTCTTTGTAATAGGAATAAAAGTGATCAAAAGAAAAATGTAAAAAAAAGTGCAAAAATAAAAAAAAATTAAGTAAAATAAAAAAATTTAAACATTTAAAACGCCCCTGTCCCTGGTAGCTTGTGTTCAAAAGCCCGCCCACATATGTACAGTAAACGCCATTCAAACCACACATGGGAGGTATCGCCGTGTGCATTAGAGCATGTGCAACAATTCTAGCCCTAGACCTCCTCTGTAACTCTAAACTGGTAACCTGTAAACATTTTCAAAGCCTCGCCTATGGAGATTTTTAAGTACCGAAGTTTGTGCCATTCCATGAGTGTGCGCAATTTTAAAGTGTGACATGTTAGGTATCTATTTACTCTGCATAACATCATCTTTCACATCATACAAAAAAATTGGGCTAACTTTACTGTTTTGTTCTTTTTTAATTCATGAAACCATTTAAAAAAAAAAAGCGTTTGAAAAATTATTGTGCAAATACCGTGCAAGATAAAAAGTTGCAATGGCCGCCATTTTATTCCCTATGGTGTCTGCTAAAAAATAAACCATATATAATATTTGGAGGTTTGTCATGAGGTGAGTAATTTTAACAGGTACGTTACTTTGCCCAGCCGTGCCATTCTGCCGACGTATATCTACAGGAGGAGGACGGCAAGTGGTTAAAAACATGCATGCAGAAACCAGGGGCGTTGCTAGGTCTACAAAAGATCTGGGGCTAGAGCCCATAGCAGCGTAGTAAAGAAAGTCATATGCTTGGGCTGGCATACACATGTATATACAGTAATATACATGTGTGTGTGTGTATATATATCCCCAGAGAGCCCCCCACTTACATCAGGGTCCCCAGAGAGCCTCCTCCTTACATCAGAGTCCCCAGAGAGCCTTTCCCTTGCATCAGGGTCCCCAGAGAGCCCCCCTTACATTAGGGTCCCCAGAGAGCCTCCTCCTTACATCAGAGTCCCCAGAGAGCCTTTCCCTTGCATCAGGGTCCCCAGAGAGCCCCCCCACTTACATCGGGGTCCCCAGAGAGCCCCCCCTTCCCTTGGGGACCCCTGCAGAGACTCTGGGCTATGGCCCCCAGATTCAGGGCTATAGCCCCAAAAGCCACCCCCTAGTGACGCCACTGGCAGAAACACATCCGGGACGGATCTGGAGTGCTTTCTTGTGCTGTGAACCAGCCCTTGGTAAATCAAACCCATTGCATCTCACCCACATTGCCTGATTCAGCCCCCTAAATACTGGACAACCGCACCTCAACCGTGCACGTTGTGTGCAACTGTGGGTCGGGTGCAGCGGGCCCTTGTTCACTTGAATGGGTCATACTCGGTGTGGGCGGGGGGGTAATTCCTGCTGAAGCCACAATGCTCTTCTATGTGTGCCCTGCCCCTGCCCGTCTCTGCAGCAAACAAGGAGCTGTTGAGGGGCTGCTACAGTCATGAGTTTGTTTTATCCCAATTACTACTAGGATGTTTATGGATGTGCCTTGGTATACAAACGGTTAAAAAGGACACGATTGCTTCGTACTTCGCTATGTTACTATTCCTTTAAAGTGAACCATGAAAGAAACAATATATGTGAAGCAGCCACACATTGACTAATAGAAACTTGTGCGGAGAATAGCAGAACTTCTAGGATAATGGGGAAACATATATAATGAGGCAGAGCGGCTGATGTTATAGGGACGGAGGGAAAACCATTATGTTTGGAAAGAATGGATAGGACAAATGGTCACACCGAGAGAGATCAGAAAGGAATCATTGTACAGAGCAGGTCAGATGAGTGGACAAGATTAAGAGCAAAATGTGTGTGATGTCAAGTCAAGAGACATTTATGACATAACAATAAGGCCCTCTTTAACGAATATCTCTCTACTAGCAAACTGACACACTATGAAGGCTCTCTACACAGTGCATTGTTACCGGTCAAATGGACATTGAACAAAAATGGGAGCATTTTGTATCTGAAATGGCTAGGGGTACACAGTTGTGTGGGTCTATTTGGGCATTTCTCGGTACCCCAAGTGATAAACCATTGTATTCCTTTATGGCCATGAGTGGAAGATGGGGCAAATGCAGACCTAAAAGAATTTGGTTGCACAGGCGTTTGTGTGTCAAGAGGTCTGTGGGCCATCCAAAGACGTGGGGAGAACATTGACCTCTTTTTTTTTTTTTGTGGAACCCTCACAGGGAGTGCTGACAATATGGCCTCGGATGGCAGCGTAGGGTAAAACGTTATCCCTGACCCAGGCATGTACTGCCCATCGGGACTACAGGGAGTTTCCCGGTGGGCCGATGGCTCAGTGGGCCGATTTCAGTGACAAAGTAATGGCTGCGCGGCTCGCCCTCAACTTCACGCAGTGATGTGAGAAAAATTAGAAAAATACAGAGAAGAATAAGTGAAATAATAAAAGAGGTTACTGAGGACTCCTTATGTTATGCTACTTATGTTTATTTGCACAATTGCGTATAGTTTTATATACTGTTTTTGTGCTTGTTTACAAAATTAATGTGTGGGCTGGTCTGGATGAAGTCCGGGACAAATTTTTGTGCCAGTCCAGCCCTGCCCTGACCTGTCTGGTGTGTTCCTTGGCCTTCACGATGCTGTTTGTTCTATGCGTTTCTCTAATTCCGCGTACACATGAGCGGAATGTCTGACAGAAAAAGTCAGATGGGAGCTTTTCATCATATATTCCGATCGTGTGTATGCCCATCAGACTTTTTTTTTTTCGGAAATTCTGACGGACCTAGAAATAGAACATGTTCTAAATATTTCCAACTGAACCAATTCCTATCGGGAAAACCGCTCGTCTGTATGCTGTTCCGACGGACCAAAAACGACACATGCTCTGAAGCAAGTACAAGACGGAAGCTATTGGCTACTGGCTATTGAACTTCCTTTTTTCAAGTCTCCTCATACGTGTTCTACGTCACCGTGTTCTTGACGGTCGGACTTTGGTGTGATCGTGTGTACGCAAGACAGTTTCAGCGGAATCACGCCGGAACTCCGTCGGAAAAACCTTCAAAGTTTATTCAGACGAGAAAACTGGTACAGGGCATAACAAACCTCTAAGGGCTTCACAGAACAGCTGTATTTATATTGAGATTAAATTACACACAGGTGGACTCTATTTAGGAATCAGGTGACTTCTGAAGGTAATTGGTTCCACTAGATCCTAGTTAGGGGTATCAGAGTAAAGGGGGCTGAATACAAATACACCCCCCACACTTTTCCCATATTTATTTGTAAAATATTTTGAAAACCATTTATCATTTTCCTTTCACTTCACAATTATGAGCCACTTTGTGTTGGTCTATCAGATAAAATCCCAATAAAGTACGTTTACGTTTTTGGTTGTAACATGACAAAATGTGGAAAAGAGGTTATTGTTTAGGGTGGAGAGGTGGGGAGGAGGTTATTGTTTAGGGTGGAGAGGTGGGGAGGAGGTTATTGTTTTAGGTGGAGAGGTGGGGAGGAGATTATTGTTTAGGGTAGAGAGGTGGGAAGGAGGTTATTGTTTAGGATGGAGATGTGGGGAGGAGGTTATTGTTTAGGGTGGAGAGGTGGGGAGGAGGTTATTGTTTAGGATGGAGAGGTGGGGAGGAGGTTATTGTTTAGGGTGGAGAGGTGGGGAGGAGGTTATTGTTTAGGATGGAGGGGTGGGAAGGAGGTTATTGTTTAGGGTGGGGAGGTGGGGAGGAGGTTATTGTTTAGGGTGGAGAGGTGGGGAGGAGGTTATTGTTTAGGGTGGAGGGGTGGGAAGGAGGTTGTTGTTTAGGTAGGAGGGGTGGGGAGGAGGTTATTGTTTAGGATGGAGATGTGGGGAGGAGGTTATTGTTTAGGGTGGAGAGGTGGGGAGGAGGTTATTGTTTAGGATGGAGAGGTGGGGAGGAGGTTATTGTTTAGGGTGGAGAGGTGGGGAGGAGGTTATTGTTTAGGATGGAGGGGTGGGAAGGAGGTTATTGTTTAGGGTGGAGAGGTGGGGAGGAGGTTATTGTTTAGGGTGGAGAGGTGGGGAGGAGGTTATTGTTTAGGGTGGAGGGGTGGGAAGGAGGTTATTGTTTAGGGTGAGAGGTGGGGAGGAGGTTATTGATTAGGATGGAGGGGTGGAGAGGAGGTTATTGTTTAGGGTGGAGGGGTGGGGAGGAGGTTATTGTTTAGGGTGGAGGGGTGGGAAGGAGGGTATTGTTTAGGGTGGAGGGGTAGGGAGGAGGTTATTGTTTAGGATGGAGGGGTGGGAAGGAGGTTATTGCTTAGGGTGGAGAGGTGGGGAGGAGGTTATTGTTTAGGGTGGAGGGGTGGGAAGGAGGTTATTGTTTAGGGTGGAGGGGTGGGAAGGAGGGTATTGTTTAAGGTGGAGAGGTGGGGAGGAGGTTATTGTTTAGGATGGAGGGGTGGGGAGGAGGTTATTGTTTAGGGTGGAGAGGTGGGGAGGAGGTTATTGTTTAGGACGGAGGGGTGGGAAGGAGGTTATTGTTTAGGACGGAGGGGTGGGAAGGAGGTTATTGTTTAGGTAGGAGGGGTGGGGAGGAGGTTATTGTTTAGGATGGAGGGGTGGGAAGGAGGTTATTGTTTAGGTAGGAGGGGTGGGAAGGAGGTTATTGTTTAGGTAGGAGGGGTGGGGAGGAGGTTATTGTTTAGGACGGAGGGGTGGGAAGGAGGTTATTGTTTAGGACGGAGGGGTGGGAAGGAGGTTATTGTTTAGGTAGGAGGGGTGGGGAGGAGGTTATTGTTTAGGATGGAGGGGTAGGGAGGAGGTTATTGTTTAGGATGGAGGGGTGGGGAGGAGGTTATTGTTTAGGATGGAGAGGTGGGGAGGAGGTTATTGTTTAGGGTGGAGAGGTAGGATCAGTGTTCATCAGTGCCACCTCATCAGTGCCAACTAGTGCAGCCCATCAGTGCCACCTCCTCAGTGTCCAACAGTGCAGCCTATCAGTACCCACCCGTGCAGCCCATCAGTGCGCACCAGTGCAGCCTATCAGTGTCCATCAGTGCCCCCTCATCAGTGCCCACCAATGCAGCCCATCAGTGCCACCTCATCAGTGCCCACTAGAGATCCTGAGGACAGTGACCCAGTACTAACAGCAAAGCTCATCTCCAACATCAGGAGCTCTGGTGAATACTGGTTACTGCTTACTCCACACCTTGGGTCAACCCATGTCATCCACCAGAGAGACCTACTTTAGTACTTATCCACCTGGTTGGTGGGAACCTCTCTACTGCTATACGTATTGGTCTTTGAGACTGACCCCTGACACACATATACCTAGATGATAATTTGGACCAGCTCTGGCCAATGGTGCCAATTGTACACCAAGTACACCAGTGGGCCATGCTAGGATTACCTAGGACCAACCTGGACTATGACTGACTATTCAAAGTTCTGTATTAGCTTTGGTGACCGTGTTTGCTGAGACATCAGAACCTATATATGGTTGAAGACTATTAATTTCTAATTACCAGTACATTCTACACAGGGCCGTCTTTAATATTGATTGGACCCTGGGCAAATGTTTTCTTGGGCCCCCCCCCCCCCCCATACAATTTCACTCTCCACCTGCTCTGAGACATACAATAAATAGCAGCTAGACTTAAAATCAGTTTACTCTATCAGATCAGGCAGCGACTGCGTTTGGTTGCCAGAGGTTACATATCATTACCGCTCACTAACTGGTTCCTAGAGGTTACAGCACACATTAACGCTTGCTGATTAGTTGCTAGATGTTACAGCACATGATTTCTGCTTGTTGATTGGTTGCTAGAGATTACTGTACAGTAATACTGCTTACTGATTGGTTCCTAGAGGTTACAGCACATCATCTCCTCACTGTAGGGGGCATGATATACATATGAATGCCGCTTTTATTCACATATCTATGCCGCCGGATGCAGCTATTTACATATGAATGTCACAGCTATTTACATATGATTGCCGGTTATTTACATGTAAACACAGGGTCTGTAGGCGAGTAATTTGTACAAAACAATAGGGCAGAGCTGGGCAGCATTAGTAGCAGCACTTCATACTGAGATATCAGGACACAGAACGGGACTAAAACTTCAAGGGGCAAGTGAATTTAAACTGGCATAGTTGGCAAGTATGAGGCAGCTGCTTTGGGCCCCACAACAATGACAGGGCCCAGGGCAGCTTCCCCTTTTGCCCTGCCTTAAAAACGGCCCTGATTCTACATAACAAAGCCTCAGTTATTGGTCATTCTAACCCAGCGGACCACATATGAAAGGTCAGGTAGGGCATTCAAGGTCCTTCAAAATTCCATCTGTTAAACATCTTCATAAACTCTTCAGAACCGATAACCTAAAAGCCCCATATTCGCTGCGCATTGAATCCAGTCCTTCTCCCTACTGTAATCGATTTTCATCTCCATTTTGAATGTCATCATTTTCATTATAACCAACACATACAGTTTGAGTTATCACAAGTTGTTAGAAACTATAAATGTCAAGTCACAGATACAAAATAGTATTGCAGCATGTAGTACATAAGCCCTTTCCCAAATTAATAGGCAAGCAAGTCAAGACAATTGTGTCATATTTGGCCTAATACACAGAGACAAAAAAAGTTGTTTGCTTCTGTAAGAACAGCAAACGAAATTCTCAAATAAAAAAGATTGTGTAGACCATGCCATTACTCAGAAGAGTCATTATTTATTTAAAAAAAAAAACTATTTTATTATTTATGCCAGAATGGTTGTTTTGAATACTTAGATAAATAGCATGTGATGAATATTTAACTAAGTGGCATGGTTGTTTTGTTAGTGCATTGGACATATTTCTTAATCTACTTTTTGTGTTGCTTACAAAAACTGTAGCCCATAATTTACCATTTTAGGGATTATTTTTTAACACATATTGGAATGAAAGCGTTAGAAAAAATTGTGTGTTCTGTTTACCATTTTCTCTCTCTTTTTTTTTCTGTTCTGCTGTTTGATATTTCATTATTTATGGAAGTTTAACTGGGAATAAAAAATAAAAAAAATCCATGCTTATAAAACACCATACTATTTTCATGACTAAACAAAACAAAAAAAAAAAAAATAGATGAAACAGATAGAAAAAAAAATCTTATAGAACATTTCTAAAGCATTCTAAATGTCAAACAAGAAGAAAATAATTCAAGGTTCACATTCCAATTATAAGCAGCAAAAATATTAAAAAAAAAGAGATATTCACAGTTAAAGCTATACAAAACACACAATGTTGAATTTACATTATCCCTTCTCTTTATGTATACAGATAATGACACTGCATTCCTTTTAATTAAAGAAAAAAAATCTAAGCATAAAAAAATGAAAAAATAACAGCCTTTGGAATACAAGAGAAAATGTCATAATTAATATCAAATAAATGTTTTAAATCATCACACAAATATGTATTTTAACTCAAGTCTTTTATTATTGATAGTATTATGCTATGTTTGTACTATATTATTATTATTATTATTATTATTTTTATTGTAATAGGAATAGTAGTCGTAAAATAAAAAGAACCTCTGGGTTTGACTAAACAAATTAAAAAAGACCAAACATTTAGAGAAAAATTATGCTTTTCTTAGTTCTTCTGCTCTAAAATTGTGCAAATAAGTAATTTATCTTCTTTACTGATGTGAACTGATGTGATGAAGCTGCACTGATGGGCACTGATGAGGTGGCACTGATTGGCACTGATGAGGCTGCACTGAAAGGCAGCACTGATAGGTGGCGCTGATGGGTACTGATAGGCAGCACTGATGGGCACTGATAGGTGGCACTGATGGTCACTGATAGGCGGCACTGATATGCAGCACAGATAGGCTCTGATAGGCTACACTGATGGGCACTGATAGGTTGGACTGATGGGCATTGATCGGAGGGCACTGAGATGCTGCACTGATGGGCACTGATAGGTTGGACTGATGGGCACTGATCGGAGGGCACTGAGGTGCTGCACTGATGGGCACTGATAGATTGGACTGATGGGCACTGATCGGAGGGCACTGAGGTGCTGCACTGATGGGCACTGATAGGTTGGACTGATGGGCACTGATCAGAGGGCACTGAGATGCTGCACTGATGGGCAATGATAGGTTGGACTGATGGGCCCTGATTGAAGGGCACTGAGATGCTGCACTGATGGGCACTGATAGGTTGGGCTGATGGGCACTGAGATGCTGCACTGATGGGCACTGAGAGGCTGCACTGTTGGACACTGATTGGCACTGATGGGGTTACGGCAACCCTTTTCTCACACAGACACAGCGTGTGAGGAAAGGAAAAGCCGATAACTGGCAAGTCTGTTTACATGTGATCAGCTGTGATTGGACAAATCACATGGTAAAGGGCTGCTGTTATTGGCCCTTTACTGTGATCTGTGATCAGCCGTTAGACATATGCATGACAAAAAAAAAATTTAATTTCCTTTTGATTCGTTGATCTAGTTATTTATTTTCGTTAAATTCGGTTGATTCGTTCAATTCGTATTCAAGATTCATATTTGGAATTTGTATTTGGAATTCGTCTTTTTTTTTACATTTTCTTTGAATTTACAGGTTGTCCCGGCGGGCGGGAAGTGGAGCCTCAAGTAATCAATATTTGAAGCATTCTTAACTACTGTACTGCATTGTATTGTAAAAAAAAAAAAAAAAAAGGTCTAAACACAAAACTCCAGCTCAATAACGTTGTTTTAATTTGCATAAGTACAGAACACAAACAACAATTCTGTACTGGGCTGTACAATACAATGATGCATAGCGCAGCGTTCAGGTGGGGAGAGCTGGTTGTAAGTCGGAGTGGTTGTTAAACAGGTAAGTTGTTAAACGAGGAGTATCTGTATATTGTGTTTGTGTTCACTAAAACTCATTAATGTGTATTTTTATCACATATCAAGAAGATATCAAGAAGAATAATATTATTATGCTTTTTTTTTTTGGTTACTTCAACCCCATTATTTTTAAGATCAAAGATACAACTATGTTGTGTCCCTTGTCATTTTTTTTTTTTTTTACTAGACAATGACATGCACACTGAAATATTTTGTTTCGGAATTTCGTTTTCGTCCGAAAAATAAATGTATTTAGTTACTCCCGAAATTCGTTTTCATTTATTTTGTTTCGTTAAAAAATGCATTCGTCCGAAAATCCGAAATAATTAAGGTCCAATCTGTCATTGAAGGCTTATGGTGTCTGTCGAATGTTGTAAGAAGATTCGACGGAGCAGCTAAACTGTACAATGCCGCAATTGTACATTTCCGGTCGAATGTTAAGCTTACAAGCTATAGTAGAATTCTAATGTTGTATGACAGTAGTAATAATTATATTTATTAATTATTATTACTAGTCAACCAACATTAGAATTCTTCTATAGCCTATGGGCGGAGCATTCAACCATAAATGTCCACTCGCGGCGACTGCTTTGTCTAATCTTCATGTCGAATCTTTTCTCTCTCTGTCGAATAATCTTGGACTAATAGAGTTAGGTTGGGCACATTCGACCTTTTTTGCTATTGTCTCTATAATGTCGAATCTTTTCTCTCTATGTCAAATCTTTTCTCTTATTTCCAATCTTTTCTCTCTATGTCAAATCTTTTCTCTCTATGTCGAATTTTTTATCTCTATGTCGAATCTTTTCTCTCTATGTCAAATCTTTTCTCTCTATGTCGAATCTTTTCTCTCTATGTCAAATCTTTTCTCTCTATGTCAAATCTTTTCTCTTATGTCCAATCTTTTCTCTCTATGTCAAATCTTTTCTCTCTATGTCGAATTTTTTATCTCTATGTCGAATCTTTTCTCTCTATGTCAAATCTTTTCTCTCTATGTCGAATCTTTTCTCTCTATGTCAAATCTTTTCTCTCTATGTCAAATCTTTTCTCTTATGTCAAATCTTTTCTCTCTATGTCAAATCTTTTCTCTCTATGTTGAATCTTTTCTCTCTATGCCAAATCTTTTCTCTCTATGTCAAATCTTTTCTCTCTATGTCGAATCTTTTCTCTTCTCTATGTTGAATCTTTTCTCTCTATGTCGAATCTTTTCTCTCTATGTCAAATCTTTTCTCTCTATGTCGAATCTTTTCTCTCTATGTCAAATCTTTTCTCTCTATGTCGAATCTTTTCTCTCTATGTCAAATCTTTTCTCTCTATGTCGAATCTTTTCTCTCTATGTCAAATCTTTTCTCTTATGTCAAATCTTTTCTCTCTATGTCAAATCTTTTCTCTCTATGTTGAATCTTTTCTCTCTATGCCAAATCTTTTCTCTCTATGTCAAATCTTTTCTCTCTATGTCGAATCTTTTCTCTTCTCTATGTTGAATCTTTTCTCTCTATGTCGAATCTTTTCTCTCTATGTCAAATCTTTTCTCTCTATGTCGAATCTTTTCTCTCTATGTCGAATCTTTTCTCTCTATGTCAAATTTTTGCTCTCTATGTTGAATCTTTTATCACTATGTCAAATCTTTTCTCTCTATGTCAAATCTTTTCTCACTATGTCAAATCTTTTCTCTCTATGTCGAATCTTTTCTCTTATGTAAAATCTTTTCTCTCTATGTCAAATCTTTTCTCTCTATGTAGAATAATCTTGGACTAATATAGCTAAGGTTAGGCACATTCGACCACAGGTTCGATGGACACAGATTGTTATTGTCTGCGTCATCTCAAATCTCCTCTCTATATCGAACTGTTGTCACAACGAAAACGAAAATAAAGCATTTGTTTATGTCGGAGTTTTCAGTTTTTCGGATTCCGCACGTTCGTTATCGTTTGTTAAAACGATAACGAAAATACCCGAAATTCAGATGAAAATGCATTCGGACAAAAACGAATGCACATGTCTACTGAATACTCCCAAACTGTCATTTGAAGTAAAACACATAGCCAAGTATTACTCTCCACAATTTTTTGATTGTGCATTAAAAAAAAATAAGAACATTTTTAATTAGACATGCTATCTGCCAATAGAACTTAACCAAAAGTGCATTCTATGCATCCAAAAATATAGAAAATATACCGAACCAAATCGTTATTATTCAACCAAAAAATAAAATAAAAGCCTCATGCATGTGTCCTGCTTCTTAATATAGGGGGTCAGCAATGCCAAGAGTTGGTGAAAGCAGAGGTCCGTCATCTGGACATAATGACGGAATTTCATACATTTCCTAAAATCTTCCGGATTATTCTCCTGGAGCTCCCACAGCAAAGGCATATGACATAATTGGTCACGATTAATAAAGCAATCACGTTTTCATCCAATAACTCCTCCTCCTCCTGTTCCTGGACTGGGCTTGGGTCAAAGCAATAACTCCAAGGCCAATAATAAATAACACGTTATCTCCTCCGATTCCGCAACATGGCTGATTGACGAACGGCCGTTAAAAAACGAACTGAAAAAGGCACGAAATGAAAAGCACAAAATTAAAAGTGCGAATCAACACTCACCAAACACCTAACACGAAATTAGCAGAAGGAGCCCAAAGAGTGGCGCTAAAGAACTGAAAAACCATGTAGTACGCCTCTACGTTCATGTTTGTTGACCAACAATACCTTGCTGTTTGTATGCAAGACAAAATCCAGGCACACGCCTTCGGACAAAAGTCTGAGGTTTTGTCTGCGGAAAATCCGATCATGTGTACGTTTTGTGATGTCATTGGTGACAACTCCTTATGTAATCACAATGTGGAAGCAATATGTTTCTAATAATCGGATTGTTTCAGCTCCCAGGCCTGACTCTGGATTGCCGCTGTCATTGACAGTCAGCTGTTCCAGGGCTAAACCCACGCCTGGATCCTCCGGAGCTGCTGATTCATTGTGCTGTTTTAAAAAGGCGCGGGAACAAATGCCCGCTGTCCCAGTGCCATTTTAAAATGCCACCTGGGACGCAAGTGGTTAAGGATGTTAAGTGCAATTTTACCTGTAGCCGTTCCAGTCCATTACTAGCGCTGCATAGGAAAAGGTTTTCGGACTGTCAATCTTGCTTTCACTGGAAATTTTATGAGCTCTCAGTTGCATTGAAGCATGTTAGACGCCTTAGAAGCAGTGCAGGCTAAGAATGACCAAAATGATGAAAAATTTACTATTTAGAGCATGTAAGGATACAAGGAATGGACCTGTTCTTAAACAGAGTTCTTAGCCTTAGAGTGAAATTTAAACCCAGAACCAAAAATGTTATATATATTGCAGCTTACCAATCACTAGATGTGGTGGCTGCATTTGTTTTATATTTTAGCCCCCCCCCCCTGTTTTTACCTGGTGATCTGGCCAGTCACACAATTCCTGTATTAGAGCGCTCTGGATGAAGGAGCAGATGAGGCACCTTTGGAGCTGCATTGCCAGTCTGGAAAGAGGGGAGTGTTAGATATAGTAGCAGATTTATATACACTAACAAATTGAAGCCACACTCCGGCTCATACTGCAGTTCCTTTTAGGATAAAGGTTTTACTTAAAGTGGACCTTTAGTCATTTTTTCATCTTTCCATCTAATACATCTTCTGCACTTGTTGTTTTAACTTTGGATTGCAAAATATATTTTTTTTCTGCCAGTAAATACCCTATACAGCCCACTTCTTGTTTCTTGTCTGGTAACAAGCCTAGGACAGCTCTCGCGTAAACTCTCGTGAGAGTTTACCAAGAAGGGATGGGGGGATGAGTCATAAGAGGGCCAATGAGAGCTGCAGAGCTGGAGGTGTGTGTCTGTGTAAATCCAGAAAAGTGAACTGGCAGCAGCTTCAGCTGCCCACAGTTAAAATGGCTGCAGCCAGACTCAGTTTGCCTGGAAGGGAGGGGGGGTGAGTCATAAGAGGGCCAATGAGAGCTGCAGAGATGAAGGTGTACCTCTGTGTGTCTGTGTAAATTCAGGAAGTGAACAGGCAGCAGCTTCAGCTGCCCACAGTTAAAATGGCTGCAGCCAGACTCAGTTTTCCAGGAAGGGAGGGGGTGAGTCATAAGAGGGCCAATGAGAGCTGCAGAGATGAAGGTGTGCCTCTGTGTGTCTGTGTAAATCGAGCAAGTGAACAGGCAGCAGCTTCAGCTGCCCACAGTTAAAGTGGCTGCAGGCAGACTCAGTTTGCCAGGAAGGGGGGGGGAGTCATAAGAGGGCCAATGAGAGCTGCAGAGCTGGAGGTGTGCTTCTGTGTGTCTGTGTAAATCCAGGAAGTGAACAGGCAGCAGCTTCAGCTGCCCACAGTTAAAATGGCTGCAGCCAGACTCAGTGGAGGGAAATTTCTGCAGCATGCTTGGCAAGAACAGAATCCCAGTATATATAAAATAATATGCAAAGTGGTTGGAGGGAAGCTTCGGAATGGCAAAGATGCTTTAATTACAAATTATGTGAGCAGACTGCAGTTCTTCTTTAACTACTTTCCCTCCGGAAGATTTACCCCCCTTCCTGACCAGGCCATTTTTGCGATACGGCACTGCGTTAGTTTAACTGACAATTGCACGGTCGTGCGGCGCTGTATCCAAATAATATTTATGTTATTTTTTTAGAGCTTTCTTTTGGTTCGTTTTTTATTTTTTGCTCTATAAACAAAAAAGCGACAATTTTGAAAAAAAAATAAAATTTTTTACTTTCTGCTATAAAACATCCAATAACAAAATTTTAAAAAAAAATCGAATTTCTTCAACAATTTAGGGCAGTTCAGGGGCACTGTCCCTGGGGTAGGGAAGCTCTAGAAGCCAGAGTGAAGACGCCGAGGTCCCAGCTAGGCTTAGCTAGGAGGCCCACCGCAGAGTTTTAGTCCAGGGGTTGAGCTTGGAGAAGCTCACCGGAGAGAGGAAGGAGGAAGTTGGTGGGAAGAAGTCCAACTGCCCTGGGGTGGTATAAGTCTACATCTCCCAAACCAGGAAGAGCCTGCAGCAGGAGGCAACCATTGATCCTGTGAGTAAATGACCCCCTTTTACTAAGGAGACGTGACAGTGTGGCGCTTGTAACCTCCTAAGGGATTACAGGTTGCTATCAGTATAAGGAATCCTTTGGGACACGATAGTACTTTTATAGATATCTAATTGTCAGTGGCGGTGCGTCCATGAAGGGCGCAGGAGCGCCACCCCCTCTCTCCTGTCACCTCTCTCTCACCATAGATAGATTCATGCATTGCTGCCAAGGTTTCTTTTTTGGAAGCGCCGTAGGCTCTAACAGGCTTCCAAAATGGTAAACAGCGGGCGCAATGCTGTGCGTTTTGCTGTTTACTCAGTGTTGTGTTAGGAAAGCGAATAAATCACTTTCCTAACACTGACCCGCCTCTCAGCCAATCAGGTGCTTGGGTCTGGTTACCTGTCACCTGATTGGCTGAAACAACAGGCACTGTGATTGGACGCCTGATAGAGAGGACTGGAGACATCGAGGAGCATGGAGGACGCCACCGTGACCCTCTGCAAGACAGGTAAGTCCCGAATCCTGCGCGATGCACACTGGCAGCATATGATGGGGCACAGTAGCGGCAATTGATGGGCACACTGGCAGCAATTGATGGGGCACAGTAGCGGCAATTGATGGGCACAGTGGCAGCAATTGATGGGCACACTGGCAGCAATTGATGGGGCACAGTAGCGGCAATTGATGGGAAAACTGGCAGCAATTGATGGGGCACAGTAGCGGCAATTGATGGGCACACTGGCAGCAATTGATGGGGCACAGTAGCGGCAATTTATGGGCACAGTGGGAGCAATTGATGGGCAGAGTGGATGCGTTTGATGGGTAAAGTAGCTGCTTTTGATGACACAGTGGCTGCTGGGCACAGTGGCTGCGCTTGATGGGCACAGTGGCTGCGCTTGATGGGCAGAGTGATTGGCTGTGTTTGATGGGCACAGTGGCTGCGTTTGATGGGCACAGTGGCTGTGCTTCATGGGCACAGTGGCTGCATTTGATGGGCACAGTGGCTGCGCTTCATGGGCACAGCGGCTGCGCTTGATGGGCATAGTGGCTGCGTTTGATGAGCACAGTGGCTGCGCTTCATGGGCACATTGGCTGCATTTGATGGGCACAGTGGCTGCGCTTCATGGGCACAGTGGCTGTGTTTGATGGGCACAGTGGCTGCGCTTCATGGGCACAGTGGCTGCATTTGATGGGTTTTTTTTCAGTTTGTTTGCGCCCCCCCCCCCCCCCCCCCCAAAAAAAATAAAATAATTTTGAGCACCAGCCACCCCTGATAATTGTCCTCCTGCTGAAGAAGAGTGGATATAGGCTCCTTCTGAAGACATGATTTGATTGATTTTCAGATCGCCTCAACCAAAGCCTTTTTCATTAAAGTCTTTAATTCAGTTTGAAAGAGATGGAATATTAACCATCATAGAATTTATATATGTATGTTTTTTTCTTATTACCTTTTTAATAGTTGATTTTTTACCTCCCTATTTGAGTGTATCGCTAGCCTTGAAATTCTATAATAACTTTTGGGCTGTCTTTCTGTTTATATAGAATACAGTAAATGCCATGCACATATGATGATAGGTATAATATGCAGGATTTAAGGCAGGTCACAAACACCTGCTTTGCATGTCTATATGAATGTTTGTTTGATATGCTGGTATGACTGTTTTTAATTTGCTCTGCAATTGTGGATATAATCATTTGTGGGTTTGCAATGTCTGTATTGATTTCTTAGGTAGGATAAAATGCGGTGCTTTAATATGGGAGCAAAGTCCTTCACAAGAGTCCATGCAGAGTCTAATGAAGCTAGGGGCATGGAAAGCACCACATGTGTACATACAACGTCACAAGAAAATGGTAAGAAGAGAAAGGGAGCGTCCTCCGCCTCCACCATAGCTTACCCTAAATGGTTGAACACCGAAAATATAAGCGGTCAAACAACGCTCATTTAACCACAAGACACCATCAGATTCATAACAAGCTTCATAGGGGTTTTGGCTTATATGTAGTCTTTCCTCATGGATAATCACTCCAAAAATCAGATCGCCATCCCATGCATGGTGCCCCTGATGGTATCTTATGATGACAAAACACGTAGAGGGAGCTACGACGCATAACGTCACCGGGTGCGAGGACCGCATTCATCCTGCTGGTTTTAAACTTTTCATGTTTTGATGACATTCTCTTTTTGATTCTGTATAATGTGAATATTCAGATTATTTTATTTTATAAATGATATATACAAGACACCATCAGATTCCCGGCAAGCTTCATAGGGGTTTTGGCTTATATGGGTTTTGGCTTATATTTGGCTTATATGTAGTTTTTCCTTATGGATAATCACTCCAAAAATCAGAGTGATTTTGGAGTATGGACTATTGTGAACGACTTTGCTTACATCTTGCATTTTATCCTACCTTCTGATGTCTGTTACCTGCAAATTGTGCTAGGTGCTTTTATTATGTGGAGTCATTCAATACCCAAAGAGCAGGTGGATCTAATTATATTTCTATTATTTTCTTGTGTGAAAATAACAAAACTAGATAAAAAATATCAGATTTTGTGGGGCTTCGATGAGGATTTGGTGGGGCTTCCATGAGCCTTTGGTGGGGCTTCGATGAGGCTTTGGTGGGGCTTCCATGAGCCTTTGGTGGGGCTTTGGTGGAGCTTCTATGAGGCTTTGGTGGGGCTTCCATGAGCCTTTGGAGAAGCTTTGGTGGAGCTTCAATGAGGCTTTGGTGGGGCTTCCATGAGCCTTTGGTGGGGCTTCCATGAGGCTTTGGTGGGGCTTCGATGAGCCTTTGGTGGGGCTTTGGTGGAGCTTCGATGAGGCTTTGGTGGGGCTTCCATGAGCCTTTGGTGGAGCTTTGGTGGAGCTTCAATGAGCCTTTGGTGGGGCTTTGGTGAGGCTTTGTGGGGCTTTGATGAGGCTTCGGTGGGGCTTCAAACGAGTTTTGCCATAGACTTCTATGGAGGTGTTGAAGAAGCTTTGAAGCACAACTAAAGCGACATAGGGTATAATTTTTGAAGCAAAGCCAAAGCAAAGTAAAAGCAAGGTGTAAACAGGACTGTAGGCTAACCTTTTTTTATGTGACAGGAGCTTTGACTAGCATTTAGAGAGCTTTAACAAAGCGTGTCCGAAGCCTAGTTTTGAAGCAGGTGTAAACTATCTGTTAATGTGTGTTGAAGCCGAAGCAAGTGTAAATGAGCCCTTAGGGTTCATTTACACATGTGGCTCATGGGAGTGGTAAACCCAGGGGCTTTAACCATGGTTTCACCTCTTCAAATCGCCAGCCTCAACCAGGGTATGCAGCCTCTCAAGGCTGTACACATGCCATGCCCATGAAGATGAAGCTGTGCTTTGCAACTATATTAAACAGCACATCATATTTAGTGAGCATGACCACTACAGAACGTGACCTATGGTGCTGCACTGCAAGTGGTCTGCGACAGAGGTTGCGTCACGGTGGTGTAGCGTTTACAGAATTACAAGGTGTGTCTAAAAAAGTTTGGTGAATGGTATCAGAAAACAAACAAAACAGAAGATACAAACAAATTACCTTTATTGGCCTTCAAAATAATCGCCATCCTTCACAACACACCTTTGGCAACGATCTTTAAGAATCTTTAAGAATCGACCGCAGAATCGCTGTCACACAGTCTTGGATTGTCGCCACGTCCAACTTTCATGATGCTTTCAGACGGGGGAAACAGATAGAAGTCCGTAGCCTCCAGATCAGGGGATTATGGTGGATGATCGAGAACATGTACGCCGTGCTGAGCCAAAAATTGGCGCACAGGTCTCATCCCCTGTAACAATGATTCGCAGTAAGGATGGATCGTGGTCACACATGGTAAAATCTCCAGAGGTTCCCACCTGTTTTGCTTTATGTCTGTCAGCTTGTACGGCACAAACCGGGAACAGATCATTTGCTTACCCACATCTTTGCGGACGATGTTGCGCACCGTGTCCTTGCTAGTGCCCAATTCCTCTGGCATTCATAGTAGAGTCAATCGGCAAGCTCTGTGGTTCTGCTTGTCAATGGCCGACCCAAACGTGGCTCATCCTCAGTCTTTTCCTTCCTGTTGTGAAAGTTGTAACCACATTTTCTCCTTAAAGCTTCCATCCCATACACTTGCACCAACATTTCATGCATCACCGTTGCCGTTTTCCCCAATTTGTAGCAGAATTTGATGTTTACTTGTTGGTCCGTTGCACTGTAACCCTTCCTCTCACAGTGACTACGTTTGACTGCCCGCAGCGGGTTTATCCTGATGGTCACCTGTACTCCACACTTGGTGGCACTTCTCACGATGTCTCTGGATAGCCATCAGCATGCACGCACACCTGGAAGACGGCTACAGTATGGCTCTCTCGTTCTGAGATGGAGCCCATGGATGTCCTCCCAGAACAAAGCCCCCCAGGGCTCACATCCAGAGTGCTTTGTGATCACTGTGTCCTTTCGACATAGCTGAGTACAGATAGTGGTAAAGGGCCAATCATAGGGGCTCTTTACTATGTGATCAGCTGTGTCCCATCTCAGCTGATCACATGTAAACAAACTTGCCGGTTATCGACATTCCTTTCCTTATGTGCTGTCATAGCATGAGGAAAGGATAGCTGGTAACCTGCACATTTACACAGATAATCAGTGCACTCATTATCAGTGCAGCCCTATCAGTAACAATTAGTGGCTATCAGTGCTGTCTATCAGTGCCCATCAATGCTGCCTATCAGTGCTGCCTCACAGCGCCCATCAGTGCTGCCTATCAGTGCCCATTAGTGCAGCCTCATCAGTGCCCATCAATGCAGCCTGACAATGCCCATCAGTGCAGCCTATTAATACCCATCAGTGCTGCCTATTAGTGCCCATAAGTACTGCCTCATCAGTGCCCATTAGTGCAGCCTATCAGTGCCCATCAGAGCTGCCTATCAGTGCCCATCAGTGCCACCTCTTCAGTGCCCATCAGTGCTGCCTATCAGTGGCCATCAGTGGAGCCTATTAGTGCCCATCAGTGCAGCCTCATCAGTGCCCATAAGTGCAGCTTATCAATGCTTATCAGTGCTGCCCAACAGTGCCGCTTCATCAGTGCCCATCAGTGCTGCCTATCAGTGCCCATCAGTGCAGCCTCATCAATGCCCATCAATGCAGCCATCAATGCCCATCAGTGCCACCTCATCTGTGCCCATCAGTGCTGCCTAACTGTGCCTATCAGTGCCGCCTACCAGTGCCCATCAGTGCAGCCTCATCGGTGCACATCAATGAAGGAGAAATTACTTATTTGCTAAATTTCTATTACAAAAACTAAGAAAGGCGTTCTTGTTTTTCAAAAATTTCGTTCTATTTTAATTTGTTTAGCAAAAAAATGAAAAACTCAGTGACCAAAAAAAAGCTCTCTAATTTCATATGTTGCATAACCACGTAAATTGTTATTCAAACTGCGATGGTGCTAAAAGCTGAAAATTGGCCTGGGCAAGAAGGGGGTGAAAGATTTGAGGTGTGTAATATAAAACTTGGTCAAAACCAGTCCATTGTAAAGGCATGATAAATGATTGAATCAGTAAAATGTTGGTTTAAGCAGAAGACTTCAGTTGATTTCATTACAGCCTAGAATGACGGAGAGGAAATTATCTACAAAGGTAAAACTGTCTCAACATCTAACATGCTGTGCGTAGCGCCACACCGAGCCGCGGAACGCTCAGAGGCAAAAGCACCACATGGAAGAGACGCACTCCGGCAGCCATGGCTGAATAAAACATGCCCTACGCAGTTATGGGTAACTCGTCTACTGCACAGCTTATATATATAAATATATACAGTGTATATATATATATATATATATATATATATATATATATATATATATATATATATATATATATATATATATATATATATATATATATATATATAATGTGTGTGTGTGTGCGTTTGATATATTACCAAAAGTGTTTGTAACACCTGCCTGAACACACACATGAACTTTAATGACATCCCAGTCTTAGTCCGTAGGGTTCAATATTGAGTTGGCCCACCCTTTGCAGCTACAACAGCTTCAACTCTTCTGGGAAGGCTGTCCACAAGGTTTAGGAGTGTGTCTATGGGAATGTTTGACCATTCTTCCAGAAGTACATTTGTGAGGTCAAGCACTGATGTTGGATGAGAGGGTCTGACTCGCACCCTCAGTTTTAATCCATTCCAAAGGTGTTCTATCGGGTTGAGGTCAGGACTCAAGTTGAAGGCCAGTCAAGTTCCTCCACCCCAAACTTGCTCATCCATGTCTTTATGGACCTTGCTTTGTGCACTGGTCCAAGTCATTTATTGGAGGGGGGATTATGGTGTGGGGTTGTTTTTCAGGGGTTGAGTTTGGTCCCTTAGTTCCAGTGAAAGGAACTCTTAAGGAGCCAGCATACCAAGACATTTTGGACAAGTGCATGCTCCCAACTTTGTGGGAACAGTTTGGGGATGGCCCCTTCCTGTTCCAATATGACCAGTGCACAAAGCCAGGTCCATAAAGACATTGATGAGTGAGTTTGGGGTGGAGGAACTTGACGGGCCTGCACAGTTTCCTTGCCTTAATTCGGTAGTAAACGGCTGACAAAAAATACTTACCTTAGAATGAAGCTCCCACAGCCCGACCCGGTCAGCGATGTAGGGGCTGATATGGTTCCTTTGGCGCATATAGCCATCTAATTAGCCTGGGGACAATTGGATCCATTTTAGGCGATACAGAAGGCTTGTACCTCAAAACCGGACAACTTCCCCTGAAGAAGCCTGACACATGGGTGAAACGTGTTGAGAAATCCACCTTACAGTGCTGTCCTGCTAATACTGTGATATATTGTACTTGCTAACTGTTTTGTTTAAAAAAAATTGCTTTTCAAACAAAAAATAATTTTTTTAATAATATATTTGATATTATTTATGCACCTTAAAAATCCCAAAATATCTTCTTTGTTCATCTAATTAACCTAGGGATTTGGTGCTATAAACAAAGTCAGTGTGTCCACGTTCAAAAAACTTAATGTGGACTTTACATTTTATCAGCCTGCTCACTGTACTAGAAGACTTTATGATTCAGCTCTTAAAAACATCATTTTGAATTGCCATCATCTCCCTGTACCGGGGCCCGATAGTTCAGCCAACAAATACAATCTACAGCCAAGTCATTTTTTTTCTGCTTAATTTCCATTGGCTCTTTCTCAGGCAGCATACTGTATGTATCCAGCAGCTATTACTATACATATTTGGCGGACATCAATAGTTCATAAACATTTTTTATTTATTTTGCAGGACTGATAGACATAAGTAACGTGGCTTAACAAAGGTCTTTGGTGGGAACTGTTATGCAATAATCAGATTCAGACCTATCCCTGAAAATAATAGTCAGAGAATGACAGCTTGAATCTGATTGATAGCTTTAGAGTGAAAAAGACTAATTCTGTAAGACAAATTAAAAGGGTTGTACATCTTTGTGGGACGCATTAAGATGAAAAAACACCTGGCAGTGACCGGGACCCCCGTTTTACTTACCTGAGCCCCAAATTTCTGTCGGCAGGGACACGTTCTCCTACACCCCACGGGGTTCTCGGCTCTTGATTGGATAGATTGATTTTCCGATGTGTCCGCCGCATTGTCGCAGTCACGATAAAAATCGCTGATCGCCGCCATTACTAGTAAAAAATTAAAAAAATCAATAAAAATGCCATAAAAGTATCCCCTATTTTGTAGACACTATAACTTTTTGCGCAAAACAATCAATAAACGCTTATTGCGATTTTTTTTTTTACCAACAATATGTAGAAGAATACAGATCGGCCTAAACTGAAGAAAAAAAATTATACATTTTTTTGGGGCGATATTTATTATAGCAAAACGTAAAAAAATAATGCGATTTTTTTCAAAATCGTCGCTATTTTTTTGTTTATAGCGCAAACAATAAAAAACGCAGAGGTGATCAAATACCACCAAAAGAAAGCTCTATTTGTGTGGAAAAAAGGACGTCAATTTTGTTTGGGAGCCACGTCGCACGACCGCACAATTGTCAGTTAACCACATGCCGACCGGCGCACGCCGATATACGTCGGCAGAATGGCACAGACAGGCAAATGGGCGCACAGGTACGTCCCTTTAACTTTGCCACCGTGCCATCGCATGTGCGTCGGTCGGGACCTCTGTGAGCCCAAACGCTGCGGGGATACCCACGATCGCCTCATGGGTAGGAAAAACGGGGAGATGCTAATCTAAACAAGCATCTCCCCGTTCTGCCTAGTGACAGTGTCACTGATTTCTGCTCCCTGTGATTGGAGCAGAGATCAGTAATGTGCCATACACAGCCACGCCCCCCACAGTTAGAAACACTCCCCAGGGCTCACTTAACCCCTACACTGCCACCTAGGGGTTAACTCCTTCACTGCCCATGTCATTTACACAGGAATCAGTGCATTTTGCAGTGCAGGAAGAGGGTAAATTCTTCCGGGGCTGAAGTGGTTAAGAACTTGCCGACCAGCCACTGCAGTTGTACTGCGGCAGGTTGGCATGGCTGCGCAAACCACAGTTGTTGCACGTCGGCTGTTTTAAGAGCTATTGGAGGCGCTCCCATGCGCCCCCCCCCCCCCCCGATGCAACGCTGAAGTCGATATGCATGGCCGGCGACCGGCCTCCTAAAATTGCTCCACAGAGAGCCAGAATGGGGATCTGTCAGTGTAAACAGACAGATCCCTGTCCTGACAGGAGAGGAGAGACAGCTCTGCTGTTCCTAGTGATTAGGAACAATAATCTCTCTCCTCCTTAAGTCAGTCCCCCCCCCCCACAGTTAGAAACACCCCCCTAGGGAAAACTTAACCCCTTGATCGCCCCCTAGTGTTAACCCCTTCCCTACCAAGTATTTACACAGTAATCAGTGCCTTTTTATAGCACTGATCGCTGTACAAGTGTCAATCGCCCCAAAAATGTGTCAACAGAGTCCTATCTGTCTGCCGCAATGTCAAAGTCCCGCTAAAAATCCCCGATCACTGCCATTACTAGTAAAAAAATTATAATAATAAAAATGCCATAAAAATATCCCCTATTTCCCATAGTCTGTCCCCAAATGCCCATACTGTTCTGCTCCCACAATAACCTGAAAAACGGGGGGATTCGTGGAGCCATCCAGAGAATCAAGAGTACCCTCAGACGTAAGATACTATCTATCCCAGTAAGGGAGGGGGTTGTCTACACCTGAGGAGGCTCTTTATCTTGGAGAGGCTGAAAGTATTAGTTGGGCAAATTTAATGTTTCAGGTGGCTTTTGTCTCCTTCTTATATGTGGATTGCCCACCTAAAAACGGCAGAGGTGATAAAATACCACCAAAATTTCTATTTGTGGGAAAAAAAGGACATACATTTTGTTTGGGTACAGCATCGCGCGGCAGCGCAATTTTTTGGTTAAAGCGACGCAGTGCCCACCTGCCACCTCATGAATAAATAAGTGCCCCCGTCAGTGCCACCCATCAGTGCCCACAGTGCCACACATCAGTGCCCACAGTGCCACCCATCAGTGCCCACAGTGCCACCCATCAGTGCCCACAATCTGCCTCAACAACGGTGCTGCACCCCAGTGCCACATATCCGTGCCCATCAGTGTCATCTACCAGTGCCCAACAGTGCCCATCAGTGCCGCCCATCAGTGCCCAGCAGTGCCACCTATCAGAGCCACCTATCAGTGCCACCTATCAGTGCCCATCAGTCCCATCTATCAGTGGTACCTATCAGTGCCCCTTAGTGCCACCCATCCGTGCCATCTTATCTGTGCCCATCTTTGCCCATCAGTGCCGCCTTATCTGTGCCCATCAGTACTGCCTTATCTGTGCCTATCGGTGCCACCTTATCTGTGCCTATTAGTGCCGCCTTAACTATGCCTATCAGTGCCCACCAGTGCAGCCTATCAGTGCCCACCAGTGCAGCCTATCAGTGCCGCCTCATCAGTGCACTTCAATGAAGGAGATAACAAACTATTAAACATGATTTTTTATTTTATTTTTATTTTGCATCTTTTTTTGTTTGTTTAGCAAAAAATAAAACTCCCAGCTGTAATTAAATACCACCAAAAGAAAGCTCTATTTGTGGGAAAAAAATGATAAACATTTAATTTGGGTACAGTGTTATATGGCCGCGCAATTGTCATTCAAAGTGCATCAGCGCTGAAAGCTGAAAATTGGTCTGGGCAGGAGGGGGGTTTAAGTGCCCAGTAAGCAAGTGGTTAAGGGGGCAAATCTTCCGGTCCTAAAAGTGGTTATTTACCAGCTTAATTAGCCACAGAACCTTTGTAATTAACATTTGTTCGGGTTTAAAGGGATGAGGTGGCAACCCTAATTTATTTTTTATTTTTTTGCCGTATCCCATTGAGGGCATTTACCTTCACTTGGCCAAAACAGGAAGTGTCAGGAATTATTTATTTATTTCAAATTTAAACTTTATTTCATTTTATATAATAAAACAACAAAAATGTGCTCTATTGATGTCTTCATGAGCCGGGGCTATTGTTTCAAATGCATATTCCCAGAAACAGTTAATCTTCAAATGCTGCTTAGCTTCACATTCCTCCTGCTTGATATCTATCTGTACGCAGAAGAAAAAAAAAAAACTTAGTTATGTATCATTCTCATACAGCAAGTACTTCATAAAACTACATCAAAGCTTTCTTTTCCATGACTTCCAACTCATCTTGTATTCGTGCTGCTTTGTTTCCTCTCAGGGTTGTAAGCTTAAGAACCACCACCTTTTTAAAGTCTGGAATTTCAGAGGGAAAGTACATGAATTTTCGAAGAGCAGAAGAAGGCTTTGCTTTCCTAAGGTAAAATCTGAAGTTGAAAAGAGTGCATTGACCAGGAGTACTTCGAAAAGGAATTCTACAGCCCTGGAGCCGCAGAAGAATCTACAGTTGTTTATTAAGATTTTGACCTTGTTGAGAGGTCTTAAAAATTAAAGTAGAACTAAACTCTCAAATTAAAATGAATATTTATACAGTCAATGCCCCCCGATAGCTGGATCTCTGGAATATTTCGCACAAATCCAGAGAAGAATGACTGGTGGCTGATATATTATATATTAGATTTGATTTTCACTTTTAATCCTACTGACCCTAGCAACGGGGGGGGGGGGGGGGTGATTTGTGGGCCACTGCTGTGGCTGGATGGTGGTCCTTCTCACCAGACCTGATGAGGGGACGCCACAAGACTGTGGCAGGGTAGATTCTAGTGGTGTGTACCAGGAGCCCTGAAAGCAAACCTATACACTATACTGTAGAGTAGTGATTCTTAATCTCAGTCCTCAAGTACCCCCTGGAGACCATGTTTCCTTTATCTTGCACAGGTGCTTTAAATCAGACTTAAAGTGGTTGTAAACTCTCCCCCCCACAACTTTGTCCCATGTAAATCAGCATAAAAAAACCCTAATGAACACTGCTTGTAGATATCTCCTTACATGTATAGTATTTTTGTAATCCTTTTTGTTCTTTAGAATGACATCACTGAGCATGCCCAGATCTCCCCTGATTTACGGCACACTCTGTGTGCCTGTCTGTCTATTATCAGGACTTCCTATGGCACAACACTGAAATCCCACAAGACTGCATAATCACTCAGAGTTTTCTACTACACCCCCATGTGACCATGTGACATCACATGCAGTGTAAACCTGGCCATCGGACAACATTACTGCAGTCTTATCAGCTGAAGCTGATAAGACTGACATCGGAAAACACTAGATAAAGTCTACTATAAATACTATGAAATAAAACAAGTCAGCTATGAACAGGGAAGCAGGGTTGCCATAGAAATGTTGGATTGAGAAGGAGGCTTGTTTAATAGTACAGGAAGTGCTCAATGTAAGGGCAGAAATACACTCCACTGTGGACTCAGAAAACAATACTTAAGATGGCGCTGCCTTACCCCTGGAAACAAATTTTTTAAGTTTCTTTAAACAGTAAGTAATATGCGATTTGGGCTGGAGTACAGTGGTTATCGTTTGATAATTACTTATTATAATGGACTAAATGAAAAGAAGCATCAGAGTGGGAGAGTTTATGTCCTCCTTAATGGCTTGGTATTTTGGACAGCTATTTTATCTAAGAGAAATTACCAAAACATGGCCTGTTGGGAGGTACTTGAGGACCACTGAGGTTGAGAACCACTGCTGTAGAGTGGAAAAAGCCATGCCGAGCTGAGTTCCAGGGGCAATAGTGACCTATGCAGTGCTTCAGAGCAGCTTTTAGAAAGGTGCATTCTATTTTCTCTATTATAGGTGGTGCTCAACCACAGTGGAATTGCAGTTGGAGGGGAAGTTAGAGCACCTTGTAGGCAGCATGCATGGCTTCAGAGCTGCTTATAGGCAGATGCATTCTATTTTCTCTACTTAAGATGGGGCTCAACCACAGTGGCATTGCAGTTTGAGGGGAAGTCAGAGCACCTTGTAGGCAGCATGCAGTGCTTTAGAGCTGCTTATAGGCGGATGCATTCTATTTTCTTTACTTAAGGTGGTGCTCAACCACAGTGACATTGCAGTTTGAGGGGAAGTCAAGAAGAACATGGTTCCTCTATGGTTTCCTGGGACACTGGGGAAGCTATCCGATTGGATGCTGCCACCCCGTGTGACTATAGCAGCCATGTTCAGTCAAGCAGAGCCTATTTAAGACCTTGGCTTCCAGGCTTCCCAGAATTTCATGTGTGGGTAGTGTAGGCACAGGTCCACGTCTGACAGGTACAGTAATTCGTGGCAGGGAGAGGCCCAGGTGAATGGGGAAAGGATAGGGACAAGCCATCCTTCCTGGAAACCAATTTCCAATTTGGGCACAGACCAGCCAGGCTGCTCTCTGCCCCTCAAGACAGAGGCTGTTGGCACATCCAAGACCTGCTCTGCTACACTTTGCTGTTGTGTTCTGTAAGTGTTCCTGGTCACGTGCCTTCCCCACCGGGCTTGTTGTGAATTGCCGAACCTTAACTTTAATACAATTTCTGTTCTCAGCAACTGGAGTTTTTACTGCACCCATGTTGCCCCCACGCTGCACCTCCCCACATGCTGGACCCAGAGAGATTGACCACCCCTTGCCCATCCCTTGTCCCAACCCTGTTTACGCTTAATAGGCACTTGACTTGGGAGCCATCTCACATGACCCTGGGGTTAGTAACGTGACACTGATAAACAGTTTCTTAGTCTTGAACATAATAAACTCATGAAGGAATTATATATAAAAGTCACTATGCATGCACTTTATGGTAAAGAGTGGAAAACAACTCAAAATGTATATGCGCTTTGAAAATACAATTTCATTTAAAAAGCATAACACATAAATCAACCCTATCACTTGTGCAAATTATTGTGTCTGCATCGTAATATGTCTAAAAATGCCAGAAAATGAAATTTAAAAAAAGGCGATTAGAGGGAAGTGTCTGAATTTTAATACTACTAACGGAAGTACTTGCCAATCAGTGAGCACAAAGAAGACCGTTATCTCTCATAACAGTAGACAGAAAAATAAGTTAGTGGGTTTTATTGGGTCTGTGTTGAGATTTGTTATTGATATAATCCATTGTGTCTGTCAGCTTTAATACTCGGGAAAAGAAATTAGATCTCTTAGGAATAGGATGTTGGAGCATGTCTGCGGCATCGAGCCTCTCTGGCAGGCTGCAGACGTTGCACGTACAAATCTGTACAATTTAGCAACATATTTTGTTGGAAAGCAAAAGATTCCTATCCTTCGTGAGGAACGTGACGCCGCTCTACCTTTTTCTAATCTGAACCATTACAAAAATCACAGTTCTGAATCATAATTGTCAGGTTGAAAGTGAACTTTGGGCTTCGGTACTACGTAAGTGGACATGCATTGGATATATTCTATAGATAAATTTACTAATATTTATGACTTAAATGAAACAATTATTTGCTTGTGGGACTTTAAATGAGGCATGACATAGCTGGGTTATGCATTATCGATTTATTCAACAAGTTGTTAACCACTTGCTGACTGTATAACTTAGATATATGGCAGCAAGGTGGCATGGCTGAACCGGATCACGTGCCTAGTACATGATTGGACACTTCTGGGTGCCGACGCGCTCGCATTATACACAATGGGTACAGCGGACTTGATGTCCACTGGTAGGTGATCCTTCTACTGATACAGCCTAGAATTCTATTCACTTTCCCCACTAGTCACGCTCTTTGATTATTTTGCAATCACCTGAAATAAGTACCCCCAAATCTTTTTCCTCTGTAGTGTTAGCCAACACTGTACCCCAAATGTTGTATTCTGTCAAGGAATTTTTCCCTAGGTGCATTATTTTACGTTAAGCGTTTAGGTTAAAAACATCAAACTGCGCTGTTTTGACCAATCTTCCAGCCAATTAACCTACCAACATGCTTTTGGAATGTGGTAGGAGTATCCAGAGGAAACACACATAGGCATGGAGAGAACATGCAAACTCCAGGCAGGTTGTGCCATGGTTGGGATTTGAACCGGTAACCACAGTGCTGCTAGGCAGATGTGTTAACCACTTAGCCACTGTGCAGTCCCTTTATTCATGAAATCTATGTCAGTGTTTCTCAACACTTTGTCAGTCAAGACACCCTTTAAAATTATGTACAATCAGGAGGCACCCCATTCTAACATGTAAGCTAATAGTTTTATGGGTATATATCATGCGCTAGATTAAACCCCTAGAGAGGGGTCAGTGTTTGGAGTGGGATTTTTTTTCTTCCCCCCTCCATAACTATTTACGAGCAGGAGTGGGCTCAGAGCCACCAACAGGCTCTAGCCCTATATAGGTTTTTGCCTAGGTTTTCCTAGGCGAGTAGAGTGTCAAATGATATATTAAAAAATATTGTAAAAGTATGTTCAGCCTAACTCCACATTGGGGTGGATTCAGCTTTCTATGTATAATATACCATTTTACGTACTAACAGGTTTTGAATGCTTCCTGTGTACACAGGAAGTGATTCCATATTGACCTTACATGTGGGAAGACGGTGATTGTTTTTCCCTCCGGTTTTGGCAGAAATGTCACCTCCAGTTCCGGTAAAAAAAATAAAAATCGTCACTTTCGGCTCGGACAGAAACCAGAAGTAGTTATAATTATTACTGTGCCATCAATGGGAGTAGTAAGTGTCATTGGGTGTAGTGGGCGGGACTTAATATATATAAGACAGCCAGTCACAGGCCCCAGAAGCTTCTGATAACACCCAGTGGGAGGGGCGAAACGCGTCAAGATAAAGAGACTTTGTGATCATTGTTTGCCTGCCAAGGCGGCATTTCTCTGCACGTTTTAAAGTTTTTGATGTAAGTGTAATTCTTTTGGATTTTATGAATAAACCTCACAGTATTACACTGTATAAACTCTTTTTCCTTCATTGCCATACATTCTTATGGATGCCTGATGCCTGATCGCTGAAAAGGATGGGAAGGATCCAGGATATCCATATGTTTTAATCATACCGGTGGAAGTTAGGAATTATCCCTATGTAGTGTCCATACAATCCAGTTACCAGTGGAAATGCTAAATGGCATATTTATAGCCTTTTTCTGGTGAGTGGGGACCCAGGAGGGGAGCACGAATAGTCACCTGAGAACCACCACTGAAACTGTTTACAAGTTCAGCACATCATATTGGATGGACTTTATAGGCTTGCACTTTAATATATTTTTTGCACTTTTTATACTTATATTTGCACTGAGCACTTTATACCATGTCGTTTAGCCATATCATGACATTGCATATGTTGATATAGGTTTGCTTAATACTATAGGAGCAGCGCTGAGTTTAATCTTTAATTTTTTGCATTTATTGGGGTCTTTCCCCTTTCACTTTAGCAGCAGCCCGATTATATTATTACATATTTCTTATTTCCATAGCGCGGCTTTTTTTCTTTTCTTTGTCTGTAGTCACTCTAAGCAACTATTCAAAGGTAAGTACTGTAAATGGATACTCTTACCAACTGGGATGGACACACGTCTTACGACAGTGGGTCAGAAAGGCTCAGGATCCTGAAAGGTCCGGATCAAGCGCTGTACACGGGAGATGGTAAGGTGGATCAAGTGCAGTGTCCTCGACTTTCAGTCCCAAGGCTCTACGGATGCTGTAAGATCAAGGTAGGTATTGCCCCGAACAACTCCTCATATACTGAACCAAAATAAGCACAACAATGGACAATGAGCAGATATCACCAAACCCAGCTGTATATGGATCAGTTTTTTCGAGCAGTAGAATCTAGAGCAGGGGTAGGCATCCTTTCAGCAGATGAGAACTACCTGGACAGCATGGAGGAAAACAAAGCACTCTTTATCCATTTACTTACCCTCGAAGAGTTGTTTAGAGTGACTATAGACAACCTGTTTCCTTTCCCCATTTTTTTTGGTTTCACTTCAACAGGGAGAAGTTTCCCTTTAGATCTCTGTGGACTTTTTCCTGCCTTAGATTTGGAGTTTATATCCACTATTGGACTTATGCACCTATTGTGTTTAAGCACACTTATTATTGTTTTTCACATAATTTTTCACTAACATATACAGATTGTGTTCAAGCACATGTATTGTCACTTGTATTGTTTATATTAGCGCTACACTGTTGTTTCACCATTCACGTTAGACTTTGTTTGTTTGAGTGTTAGCAGCTTCCTTCAATCTAGTTACGTTTAGCGCAGTTTTTTCCCCACATTTTCCATAACCGGGTGCGTCGATTGGATCTCAACTCTGGTCGGATCACTTTCCGCTTTTTTTCTCGATTAATTTACCACATTTTCCAAAATCAACAGCATCTTGGAGGTTGAATGAAACTCTTTTAAAAAACAAATCAACTTGTAAGGCGGATAGACATGTGTCTTGCATTACCACTGTTAGCAGAAGATAGCTTAACTTCAGAGGGACCGAATGTCTTCAGGCAGAAATCTCCCTTTGTGCCATTCACACTCCTTCATCTTTTTTTACCAATATTTTATTGAAGTTTTTCAAAAATGTAATGGTATCACATGTATACAAAACATAGATAGGTATAGAACTGAAATAGTACTGTATAGTTAACAACTGGTTACAGCAGTATACATCATACTTCTTGTTTATTAAACATAACCAAGATTATATATATTGATCATCTTCACTGACCACATTTTTCTTGTGTCAACCGAGAAGATCAATGGGTCAAGAAAGTTGTTTTAACCTTGAATAAAACCTTGGCTTATATTAATCTATTACCATTGAAAGGTATGCATTATGGAAGGAGGGTAGGATAGAAAAAGTTAAGAGTTTTCTAGTTTCCGGGTAAGACTAGGAATAAAATCATTGATCTATGACAATGTATAGGAATTTGCGAATCGAAGAACAGAATTACGAATGCTCCATCTCTCAGGTACCTCAGTTTGGGGAAGGACCAGTCTGGTTGTGATTGAACAACCCTATGAGGGGAATCAGGATGGAGTCTAAGCCCTTGTACACACGGCTGGAGATTCCGACAACCAAATCCGTCGGATTTTGTCCGTCAGATTTTGTCCGTGGGATCTTGTCCGAAACTGTTGCATACACACGGTCGGACAAAGTTGTCGAAAAATATGATCTTTCAGAACGTGATGACGTAATTTCTTTACGATGGGACTACGTTCAGGCTAGTAGCCAATAGCTTTGATGTAGGAATTTGATCTGAACATGCGCGGCACTTTGTCCGATCAAAATTCTCTACACATGATCGGAGTATGTCCTAGCGGACCAGTTTGTCGGAAAATATTTCCAGCAAGTTTGAAACTTTGGTCCGATGGATATTCCGATGGAAACAGTGTGATGCATACCACACACAGTCGGATTATCCGACAACACGGTCCGATAGGACACATTCCGACGGATTCTCCGACCGTGTGTACAAGGGCTTAGTAATGGAACCATCAAGCCCAAGTACGGGTATATTTATAAGGGTTATCTCTGGCTATACTGATCGGCTCTTCCATTTCTGCTGTAAGCTTTACAAAACTGATCCAATCTAAGAGAGTGGGGCGTTTTGGTGTGCTTCACTTCAATGGAATACAGCATTTGGCTGTGCTTACCAGCTGCAGGGCCAGAGACTTGTGGCAGGTGGAGTGAGGAAGTAAGGAGTGATGGGTATTGTGCAGGTGTGTAGTCAAGAAGTAAGTTGGTAATCTTTGTTATGGTTTTGTGGATCTCCTTCTAGAAATGCTGTAATCTTGAGCAAGACCATCAGTTATGTATCAGGGAACCTTGTTCAGATCCATATCTCCAGGAAAGGGATGGGGAGAATTTTGTGTATGCGGAAGGGAGTTCGGTACCAACCTGCAAGAAATTTGTAGCCCATTTCTTGCATTGTTGCATTAACTGAGCCTTTATGACTGTTGAGGATTTTTCCACCATTCCTCATCAGTGAAAGTGAGACTAAAGCCCCGTACACACGAGAGGACTTATGTCCGACAGACTTCCAAAGGAGTTCCGCCGGAGTTCCGCCGGAGTTCCGCCGGAGTTCTGACAGACTTTTCGGCCGAACGGACTTGGACACACACGATCACACTAAACTCCGACGGATTTGAACGTGATGACGTACGACCCGACTCGAATAAGGAAGTTCATAGCCAGTAGCCAATAGCTGCCCTAGCGTCGGTTTTAGTCCGTCGGAGTAGCATACACACGAGCGGATTTTTCGAAGGGGACCGGGTCCGGCGGAGTTCCGTCGGGAAAATTTGAAGCATGTTCCATATTCTAAAGTCCGTCAGACTTTGGTGAATCAAAAGTCCGTTGCAGCCCACACACGATCGGATAGTCTGACGGACTCGGTCTGACGGACTTTGGATGTTGAAAAGTCCGCTCGTGTGTACGGGACTTAAGATTTTTTACCCATTTTAGACAAGGTTCATTGGCTTTTTCGTCATGATTTGAAAACAGAAGGGAGTACGTGAAGGTCACTATATATCTTTGTGAAGTATTTCTAATGCATAAGGCTTTGAATGGGGTGTTTTTGTGCGTCTAGCCAGAAGTGTCCGGGTATTCGAAAAAGTGACTTAATTGCATATAAATCCAGAAAGGAAAATATGAATCTGTAATGGCATTTTCATCTGTAAAGTTCCATATGTGAGGAAGATGTTCCTCTGGAAGGAATGTTCTGCTCTAACTTGGTGATATGGCCATATATCTTGTAGGAACTGAGAGGAAAGGCCTGGTGGAAAGTCTAAGTGGGGTAAGTGGGCCTGGGTATGAAGTCTGTTTGGCATTTCAGTGGGTTGTGTGAAAGCATTGGAGAGAGGGACCTATAGAAGGATGTTCTTTATAGTATTTAGTCATGTGTTTGGTTAGTAGCCAAGGTATCAATTGTAGGGGAGTTTGGTGTCCTGCATTTTCTACCCTGATTTTCTTATGTAAATTACAGTCTACTATTCTGGTCATGTGGCATGCTAAAAAATATATGTGGATATCTGGTAGACTTATTCTGCCCTTTTGACTTGGGTAAAGTAAGTAAATTATAGCTGAGTCTAGGTCTTTTGTGACCCCAAATAAATAGTGTACACACTCTTCTGTAAGAATCGAAAAAGGCCTTAGGAAGATGGATAGGTATTTCCTTCATCAATTGTAGGAGGCTAGCTTCACATGCAAAGCTCTGGGTGAAGTACTCCAGAGGCCAAAGTACAATAAAGGACTTCTTGCCCACTTACATTTCTCCACAGAACATTACAAGCATTGAAGTCCAGCTTCACAGAGGTTATTAGAACAAAGAAAACAGCAACAACACCTTTAGCCTTATGGCAGTTCACTGGTCTGATTGGCCATCTCCCAGCCTTTCTAGAACAGACTGAATCACTCAGGGGATGTTTGTCACAAGGGGCAAAGAAGAAGGAGATCTTTACAGAGCCTTTATCTGTTTACTAAATTTTTTTATTTTTGCTGGAAAAATGAGTTAATTGTAAAAAAAAAAAAAATATATATATATATATTTTTTTTTTCCATTATTATTATTATTATTATTATTATTATTAATAATTTGTTTTTCTTTATCAGATTTTATTTACTAAAGTTTTTAGTTTTAAAAAATACAAACAAAACATAAAAACACATCACATGGGACATTGTAAATGCAAAAAATAAAAAATAAAAAATTGAACATAAAGCAACTCCCCTAGAGCATACAAGCATATTGGTGGAAAGCAGGATTAGCTAAAAATTACCCTTAAAACAAACATCTAAAAACATAACACTATATTGTTTCGGAGAAGTTAAATCTCCTTCTTCAGGGATGTACAACTGTAAGAAATAATATCTTCAAAACAGTGTGTTGTAAAGACATTCCATTTAAAAACACGACAGAGAACCAGGGTAACGGTTGTCAGTGGTTATTCTGCCCCCTTGAGGTCTTCCTATGTAATCACTCCAATAGAACAGGCCACTAAACTGGCAAGATGTTAAAAAAGGACCAAAACCCCCTGCAATGGTGGGCAGTTGGAGATGATAGGCTCCCACCTGGAAGAGACACTGGGGCAAAGCGAACAGTCATCAGCTTGATGTTCTTAGAGCAGCCATCCGTCCGTCACAGGCATCCAACACTGGAATACGAATCCTTCCCATTCCACTGTTCGATGCCGTGAAGGAGTGATTACACGGGAAGACCTCAAGGGGGCAGAATAACCACTGACAACAGTTACCCTGGTTCTCTGTCATGTTTTTAAATGGAATATCTTTACAACACACTGTTTTGAAGATATTATTTCTTACAGTTGTACATATTCCCTGAAGAAGGAGATTTAACTTCTCTGAAACGCGTAGGATATTTCAAGTAATCCATATATGTACAAACCATCAGTGTATTTATACATTCCTTGTTTTTTATATATTTTTCTACCCTCTTTTTATCTTATTTTTTTCAATAAAATTATTGTTTAAATCTTTAAAAAATCTTTTGATATTTACTGTACGTGCCTTAAAAGTCCACCATCAGGGGTATTTTAAGAGTTTTGTCTTATTATTTACATAGAGGTAACATCAAAAATAGTTTTTAGGTAAATGTTGCTATAATAACAACAATAATAATGATAATGAAAATACTTGTATTATTATTATTATTTACGAAATGGTAAAATCAAAAAAAACCTTTTAGGTTAATGTATAAAAATTGTCATAATAATAATAATAATAATAATAATAATGATAATAATAATAATAATAATAATAATAATAATAATAATAATAATAATAATAATAATATTGTAAAGGTAGCATAAAAAAATAAAAAAATCTGGTAAATGTTGCAACAATATTTAAACTGTCATGCTCACAAAAAAATCAATATTCTGTCCTTTTCAAATGAATAACATAATACACCGATATCCAAATAATACAAAGGTCCTGTGTTAACTCAATTATCCTCTGTCCCTACGTCCCTTAATTGTTCAACCATCTCAATATTTGACACATGTACTCACACAAGAATTATTTACAGCTGTCTTTGTGATATTTATGGGTCTTTCTCCGCAGACTGGCATAGTTCCAGATCGTTCATTGTTTCCCTTATTTGTGATCTAAAGGGAAAAGGTCCATGCATGTATTTCCTTCCTTGTCCTTTTATATTTTGACTTTATTAAAATCATAATCACGTTGGTTGTATACACAGGCAAAATAAATAGCTCTTACAGAACAAAAAAAAAAAAAAAGAAAAAGAAAAAAAAAATATCCACAGTCCATGAATAATGGATTTTCATCTAGAACTTTAAAACAATTACTTCTATCGAATGAGCTTTCCAGGATTTATTTAGTCTACATGCAAAGTTTAATTTGTGTTATACGGTTGTGTTTATATATTGTTTGTTATTTATTCTCAGGTAAAGGTATTAATTAACAGGACAAGAGCAATTGTAGATGGTGTTAGATATTCTGCTGCAAAGACACTGAAGTTACTAGTAGCAGCTCCCAAGGGAATTCCATTATACTATATGATTAAAGCTAAATTCCAGGACGTATAATAATGGTTGCATCGGCTGCCCTCTGCGCTAATTGAAGTACACCTGGCCTATTTTTTATTTTTATTTTTTTGCTAACTATGTTGATGCCAAGGGATGTACTTATAAACCAATAACAGAGCTATGCATCCTGTGAACCTGCTCATGCACTTGTTCTGTGTCAATGGGCAGTAAAAAGAGATGTTATTAGGCTACTTTCTCTGCAGGTTGAATGTCATTTATTCAAAATAGATTGAATAAGGAAAATACTATATTATGGCCACTAGATGGAGCTGATGATCATAGGAAATAAATACTACTATGATCGCCAAAATGTGGTATTTTCCTGATTTCCTGATGGCACTGTGTCGCTTTAACTGACACTTTCGCGGTCGTGCGATGCAAAATTGATGTCTTTTTTTTCCGCACAAATAGAGCTTTCTTTTGGCGGTATTTGATCGCCTCTGCGATTTTTATTTTTTGCGCTATAAACAAAAAAAGAGCATCAATTTTGAAAGAAAAGCAATATTTTTTACTTTTTGCTATCATAAATATCCCCCAAAAATCTATAAAAAAAACTAATTTTTTCCTCAATTTAGGTCGATACGCATTCTTCTACATATGTTTTATATATATATATATATGTATGTTTATTACGCACGTTGTATGCTTTATACGCATATATATATATATATATATATATATATATATATATATATATATATATATATATATATATATATATATATATATATATATATATATATATACATATATATATATATATATATATATATTTTTTTTTTGTTTTTGTTTTTGTTTTTTATTCTTGTTTTTTGGAGTAGGCTAGAACACCAGTCAGCTTATTGTTTATGTCAGTGCTCCTCTTGCAGATTTTCCCTTACTTCCGTACAGTACATCAAGGGAAATAATCACTCGAACAGAGATTCACAGAATAGAAAAACCCAAAAGGCACAAATTATTATATTAAGATGCTGAAAGTCCCCAGATAGTCTGTGTAATAAAAAAAAAAAACAGATGCAAGAGATTTCTAATATTTATACTTTGGAAAGAATAAAGCGGAAATCTCAGAAACAGTTACAAACACAACGTCTGGAATAACTGGGAGAATTTTATTCAACAAACCAGTCGTCGGTGTAAAGTGAAACCATGGGCAAAATGACATATAGGATGCAGTCTGTCAATAGTATCAACACACCAGTCCTCCATGTACTGCGTTTCCCCAAAAATAAGAGCGGGTCTTATAATAATTTTGGCAACAAAGGACACAGTAGGGCTTATTTTTGGAGTAGGTCTTATCATGTAATGTGCTGTCTGCTCTTCCCCTCTCCCTCCCTGCCTGTCAGGAATCCCCATTGTGAACCCAGTAAAAGTGGCTGTAAGATCCTAAAATAGAAATATGTCACAGCAACAAATACCAAAGCATTAGCAGCACTAAAATAATCCAAACATTTTAGGATTTGGTAAAAGTTCACTAAAATTGTTAAATAAGTATGAAGTCCACTTTATATATAAAATGAGGCAGATCTAAATGTAGGATTGCCCATCACAGAAAAAAACGTTGCAGATAATAATTTAAAACAAACGCCTCCTCCACACTGCGTGTGTCACAATCCCCCTGGGAGATACACTTACCAGATAATACTGGGTTATACACCTATCTGTCAATGGATGATGTCTGCTCACTGCATACACGTCAGAAGATACTGGGTTATATACTTGACTTGCAATGGGTGTTGTCAGCTCTCTGCATGTAATCCATCTAGATGTTTGCTCGTCACAAGCAGAGAACAAAGATCCACATAGCGTAATCCAGTACTAAAGGGTATTTATTATAGTTTTCCTTAAGATTGCACACTTATGCCGCATACACACGATTGGAATTTCGGCCAACAAAAGACAGATGAGAGCTTTTCATCGGAAAATGCGACCGTGTGTATGCTCCATCGGAATTTAGCTGGCCGAATTCCCGCCAGCAAACATTTTTATAACATGTTCTCAATTTTTCTGATGGAAAAACTTTCCATCGGAAATTCCGTTCGTGTGTATACAATTCCGATGCGCAAAAACTCACGCATGCTCAGATTCAACTACGAGATGGATGCTATTGGCTACTGGGTATTGAACTTCCTTTTTCTAGTCCCGTCGTACGTGTTGTACGTCATCGCGTTCTTGATGGTCGGAATTTGGTGTGACCGTGTGTAGGCAAGACAGCTTGAGAAAAATCCCGTCGAAATTCCATCGGGAAAACCATCAAAGCTTTTTCCGATCAAAACTCTGATCATGTGTACGCGGCATTACAATGTAATTCAAAATAAAAAAGCATGTAACAACAATGTATCACAAGTCGATATCTCCTGACTACCCCACCACTCCTGCGGTATTCCTGGGTAAGGCAAGCAGGAAAGCCGACGATGTAGGTTGTTGTGTGGTGGTCAAGCCCTAGGTTGTAAAATCCTATAATCCACTCTATTATGCCCCCGTACACACAATCGGACTTTGTTCGGAGGATGTTGCCTCCAACTTGTCTTGCATACACACTGTCACACAAATGTTGGCCAACAATTACGAACGGGGTGACCTACAAGACATACGTGAAATCTCCATTACGAATGCTAGTTTTACAAGACCGAGCGCTTCTGGCTCGTACTTGATTCCTGAGCATGCGTGGACTTTTTGTCCGACGGACTTGTGTACACACGGTCGGAAAGTCCGACAACAAACATTTGTGGCGGAAAATTTGAGAACCTGCTAGCCAACATTTGTTGGCGGAAAGTCCAACAGCAAATGTCCGATGGAGCGTACACACGGTCGGACTTTCTGCCAACAAGCTCACATCCAACATTTTGTTGTCGGAAAATCCGTTTGTGGTTAAGTGGCATTTTGAGTATTATCTAATGTATTATTATATAATGTAGAATGTGTGTGTTTCTGTAATATAATTGTGCCAAATAACAATTATATTACAGAAACACACACATTGTACATTATATAATACTGTAAGCCCTTGTACACACGGTCGGAGATTCAAACAACCAAATCCGTCGGATTTTGTCCGAAACTGTTGCATACACACAGTCGGACAAAGTTGTCGGAATGTCCGATCGTTCAGAACGTGATGATGTTATTTTGTTACGATGGGACTACGTTCAGGCTAGTAGCCAATAGCTTTGGTGTAGGAATTTGATCTGAGCATGCGTGGCACTTGGTCCGATCGGAATTCTCTACACATGATCGGAGTATGTCCGATCGGAGCATTTTGTCGGAAAATTTTACCAACAAGTTGGAAAACTTGGTCTGTCGGAGTATCCCACTGAAACAGTCCGATGGATACCACACACAGTCGGAATATCTGACAAAAGGGTCCGATCGGGCACATTCCGTCGGAATCTCCGTGTGTGTACAAGGGCTAATAGAGTTGACCATAGGATTTTACAACCACTTTAATTTAGGTCTTCTTTTTGGTGTAGGGCTTATATTGCAGACATCCCTGAAAACCACACTAGGTCTTATTTTCAGGGTAGGTCTTATTTTCGGTGAAACATGGCATCATAGTTTTATTACCTGCTATTATTTTTCATCTTCATTTACCAGAAACTTAGCTGCCATTATTTGCACCACATCCTAACAATATACGAAACACAACTCCATAAAGGTAAAATATGGACTTTGCTGGTTCCAAAGAAGACATATATTTTTTATATATATATATATATATATATATATATATATATATATATATACATATATATATATATATATATATATATAATAGGTTAATTACAAAATAAGAAGTATGTGTATCCACTCTCCTTCCTCCCCTCTACCAAGCGGCACCCGCTATTGGGCGGCAGCCCAGGTGCCAGGTCTAAACTTCTTGTTGCCATGGTTACTTGGTGCCTGGGGTATGTCGAGGCATGGTTGATACTATTAAATTAATATACACATCAAAAGAAAACTTGATTTTTTCTTCCTACTTTGCATTTAGGCATTCCAGCCTTATTTTAGCCATTTTTTTTTGTTCGTTTGGTTTAAAGTGAAAAAAAAAAATCTGAAAAACCATCAGAAAAACCATGCAAGTTTTTTCAGATGGAAATTCTGCTTGTGTGTATGGGGCATTAGCAGGGGCGGACTGACCATTTGGGCACTCGGGCGCTGCCCGAGGGCCCCATACCACCAAGGGGCCCCATCAGGGTTGCCAGCCTCAATAAAACCAGGGACAGTATGTATAAAATTGTTGTTTTTAAAGAAAATCCCAAGATTATAGCTGCCCCGCCTCTCCAGTACCTTTTCAGTGTGTGTATGTGTATTCTGTGTGTGTATACTGCGTGTGTATATTGTGTGTATACTGCGTGTGTATATTGTGTGTATACTGTGTGGCCCCATAATCTATTGCCTGGAGGCCTCATAATCTCCTTTTGCCTGGGGGCTCCATAATCTCCTATTGCCCGAGGGCCGCATAAACTTCTCCTATTGCCTGGGGGCCCCATAATCTCCTATTGCCCAGGGGGCCCCATGAGTTGTCAGTCCGCCCCTGTGGGCATTCGTTTAGTTTAAGCAGAATCTCCCATTCTATGGATAGTGTAGGACCCACTAACTATGGGGTACTTTGTCGCAGTCTGTAGATCTTCATTTTTCCTTGGTTTTGGATACCCAAGATACAAAAACCGAGTCAAAGTTTGCTCCCGAGTGCTATGCAGGGACCCAGGTCCCTTGCTTATTTGATATAGCCGTATTTGGCAAAAAGGGGGCTTCTGATTGCAGACACAGACATACATCAGCAGATCCGGAGGCGCCAGGCTGGGAGGCTGCCAGGCATCTAGATCCACAGGGAATACATTGGCCACCCATAAAGATATACTTATATGCTGTTACCTTACAGCAGTAAGGAAACACCCATATACTACATTGCACCGAAGTCACCAGTTATTTTCACTCCATTCAAGAGAGTGGTCACCAGCACTTGATCACACTGACTTACTTTTTACCTTGTAATTTATATAAAAAAGACTACCACGGGTATGTCAGCACTTCATTTCACTTGTGCACATTGTATAAGAAGGAGATTTCACATTATACAGTATTTCCATGGCCTTTTGTGATGTTTGATATTATTATTGTTTTGCATATGAAAAGTATTATGCACCGTACACACAATCGGAATTCTCATCAGAAAAAGCTCTGATGGTTTTTCCTACGGAATTCCAACGGAATTCGGCTCAAGCTGTCTTGCCTACACACGGTCACATCAAATTCCGATCGTTTATAATGCGGTGACGTACAACACGTATGAAGTGACTAGAAAAAGGAAATTCAATAGCCAGTAACCAATAGCTTCTGTCTCGTAGTTGAATCTGAGCATGCGTGATTTTTGGCGTGTCGGAATTGCATACACACGATCGGAATTATCGATAGAAAGTTTTTCCGTCGGGAAAATTGAGAACATGCTATACATTTTTGACTGGCGGAAATTCCGACAGCTAAATTCCGATGGAGCATACACACGGTTGCATTTTCCCGAATTCCGATCGTGTGTACGCTGCATTAGGACAGTATGTGACACCTTTCCGTACTGTATACCCGCTGCCTTTATCAACAATTGAGGTTACCCGTTGTTGATCATTTACAGGCATCTATTAGCATTTTCTATTTTTCACATTTTCACTATTTTAGCATATTTAGCATATTGTGTATTTGATTACAGCGTTGCACTATTTTTTATTGCATATTTTACTAGAGTTCTGATATTATCTTCATTGATTGCAGCAATATATGCTTCATTTATTGTGGCACAGGGATATCTTTTTATCTCATTAATAGTGCCCCATTGTTGGTGTCAGTGGGAGGAATCGTGTCCCCTTGCTGGTGTTAATGGGAGGAATCATGCCCCATTGTTGATGTCAGTGGGAGGAATAGTGCCCCATTGTTTGTGTCAGTGGGAGGAATAGTACCCCCTTGCTGGTGTTAATGGGAGGAATCATGCCCCATTCTTGGTGTCAGTGGGAGGAATAGTGCCCCATTGTTGGTGTCAGTGGAAGGAATAGTGCCCCATTGTTGGTGACGGTGGGAAGAATAGTGCTCCATTCTTGGTGTCAGTGGAAGGAACGCAAGTTTCCGTTACATCAGAGGGGGGCGGGGTCACCCACATGTCATTGGGGAAGCCAGGCTTCCCCACTTGCGTCAGAGGGGGGCGGGGTCAGGAGACGAGTGGCCCCGCCCTCCTCATATAAGAAATGTCGGGCTGCCGGGATCCCCGCAGTGTCTCCGCCAGTGGAGACAGAGGATGGATGGACTGTGCTGCGCTGGAGGGAGAGATCACCCGTCGCTGGATCAGATCAGCCAGCGCTGGACCCCAGAGAGATGATCATCCGTCGCTGGATAGCAAGAGTGGATTACCACCGCTGGAATCTTTTTTTTTTAAAAATTATTTTTAATAAAGCACTTTTTCAACGGTGTGTATGTGTCTTTTTTAACATTCTTTTACACTTTCTTTGTGAAATGGTAGGGGTACTTTTGTACCCCCTTACCATTTCAAACAGGGGGGGGTCTGGGGTCCCCTTGTTAAAAGGGGCTTCCAGATTGTGATAAGCCCCCCGCCCGCAGACCCCCACAACCACCGGCCAGGGTTGTGGGGATGAGGCCCTTGTCCACATCAACATGGGGACAAGGTGCTTTCAGGGTTCACAGACCCTCAAAGCATCCTCCCAATGTTGAGGGCATGTGGCCTGGTACGGTTCAGGAGGGAGGGCGCTCTCTCGTCCCCACCTCTTTTCCTGCAGCCTGCCAGGTTGCGTGCTCGGATAAAGGGTCTGGTATGGATTTTTAGGGGGAACTCCACGCCATTTTTTTAAAATTTGGCGTGGAGTTCCCCTTAAAATCCATACCAGACCTGAAGGGTCTTGTATAGATATTTAGGGGGAACCCCACGTCATTTATTTTTTTTTGCTGCAAACACCCCACATTTTTCACTGTTTGCCGAAGCTCATCCCTAGTCCTGACATGACCCCTCTGCACAGCCATTCACTTGGATGACCAATGTGCTGACGTTTCTCCTCCCTCCAGCTCTTATGCATCTGAGAACAGAGATTATGTGAGTTCTTATATATAAAAAAAAAAGGTATTTTATAATGTTTTTATATCTATACACAAATGTTTTGCCTTTCATTGCTATGTTAAAGTGAATGTGTTGTTTTACAAGGTGAGAGTTTACATACAATTTAAAGTGATTGTGAATGCATTTTTTTTTTCTTCGATACAGGACACTTACACCCCCTTCCTGCCCAAGCCAATTTTCAGCTTTCAGCACTCTCACTGCTTAAATGACAGAATTTGTATAATTTTGTTCACACAAACAGAGCTTTCTTTTGGTGGTATTTGATCACCTCTGTTCTGTAGTTTTTATTTTTTGCTAAACAAATAAAAAAAGACCTACAATTTTGAAAAAAAAAAAGTTTTTCTTTTGTTTCTGTTATACATTTTTAAAAATAAGTACGTTTTCTACTTCACTGACGGGCACTGATAAGGCGGCACCGATGAGGTGACACCAATGAGGTGGCACTTATGGGCACTGATGGGCACTGACAATGGGCACTGATAGGCGGCACTGATGGGCACTGGTAGGTGGCACTGATATGCAGCACTCATGGGCATTGATGGGTGGCACTGATGGGCACTCATGGGTGGCACTGATGGGCAGGGCCGCTGATAAGCCAGTACAACTGACCCTGTTGTACTGGGCCCGGCCAGCAGGGGGGGCCCGAGCATTTAGAATAAAAAAAAAAAAAAAAGTCTGACTGCACGGGGCTGACCAAGGGAGGAGGAGAGCATCACCCCAGGAGCCTGGATATCACCAACTCTCAGATAAAAGGGGTCTATGGATAAGAGAAGAGCGGACATGTATTCCTATCAACACCGGAGCCTCCCTCCCCCTCCCCGGGAAGGACAGAACACCGGAGCTCTCCTCAAGGCAAGATAACAGGTGACAGATTGCATTCCTCTCCTGTGATCACCGTTGTTCTGCCTCTGTACAAATCTGTGCTGCCTGTAAACTTGCCCTGTACCTCAGCAGGACAGGTCTGGTGGAAGTGAAAGCTAAATTCATGAATATGTTAGGAAAATAATGGGACTTTTCAGGTACTACACACAGATGCATTTCACAAAATCATTCTTTTAATATATGTGTGTGTTGAATATATTTATATAGCACCTGAAAAGTCCCTGTATATTCCTAACATATTCATAAAGTATTAACAGCAAAGAAAGTATATACATATATATATATAATACAGCCCATCTCCAGGAAATGAAATAAAGTCCAATCTTGCAGTGTGGGGGGGGGGGGGATAGACTCTTTCACTTACCTGTTTCCATGCTCCAGCCAGCTGCAGAGCCCTCTTCCTCCACCAAACCTCAGCCTCATCATATCGCAAGGGGGCTGAAGTGTGAGCAACTGGGCATAGTCAGTAAAACATACACAGGTGCTGTAAGAAGCCAGCTAAAGCAAGAAGTTGGGTAAAGCTGGGTACACACACATCAAAATTCAGTTTAGCAGTAATCGGCCAAATTTTGATCTATGTGTAGCCCTCCGTGTTAGAAGCCAATCATTATACCATCTTAGTATATTCATATGCCATCCCACATACTGACTCCTACCACCTTTGATCACTTCAAATCACTGAAGTGGTCATTGTGGTTAGAGTGTTCCTTTAATATCTCTCAGAAAAAGTTAACCTCTGTATACGGATTCCATTTCATTTGATCATCCTCTAGTTGTGTTAAATTGGTGGGGGGGGGGGGGTGCTGTCTGTATACCCTAGCCTCTCGGTATAGGGGCGGGGCCAGGGATGGGGCTAAAGGGGGCCCCATCAGGTAGGCTGTACGGGGCCCCATGATTTCTATCAGCAGCCCTGCTGATGGGCACTGATAGGCAACATTGATGGGCACTGAAAGGCTGCACTGATGGGTACTTATGGGGGTGAGTAAGGAAACGCTGATCAACGGCTCTTCCTGTTTACATCATGATCAGCTGTGATTGGACAGGGCTGTTCACATGGTAAAGAGCCTCCATCAGAGGCTCTTTACCAAGATCGGTGTTGCGGTGTGTGTCAGACTGACACACCACACCCTCAATCCCCGCGATGTTCCACGGGTGTGCGAGAGCGGTTATTCTGGAGGGCCGTCATATGATGTCCACCCAGAATGAGAGTCGCACCACCCAGCCGTCATTTGTCGGCCAGCGGGCGAAAAGCAGTTAAATAACAAACATGTTATACTTACCTCCACTGTGTAGCGGTTTTGCACAGAGCAGCCCCGATCCTCATCTTCTCGGGTCCCCCGCCGCCACTCCTGCCCTCTGCCACATGCCCCCCCAGCAAGCTCCTGAGCTCCACCTCCAGCTCTCTCATCACTGGCTGTGATTGACAGCAGCGGGAGCCAATCAGGAGGGAGAGAGCCGAAAGAGCCTCTGCGCGGGGGGGGGGGGGGGCATCGGCTGCATGCAGAATGCAGTAAGCTGGAAAAAAAAACCTTCTGCCTTTAGGACCACTTTAAGATAAATACATTTCGGCACGTTCCTTACGATCCACTAAATCTATTCTATTCACGTCTGTATTTTTCATGACGGCCTTTTCTGACTTCCATTGAATCGTTTACTAAAATTATTATCTACAGACAGATATAATTTCATCTCTAGCTGACCTCCTGGACCGTTATGTGCACTTATGCTTCCTTGCTGTGCACTTATTTCACACAACAATTACTTTTGATACATGGTAAGGTTATAAAAAAAAGAAGTATTGCTTTGAATATTTGCTTTTTTTTTTTTTAAATAGACAAATGTCTTTTTTTTAAAAATGTATTTTTCTACATTGTTTGACAATGCACCTAACTGTACCTTGTCCATGCTATAAAATAATATAATTGTTATAGATTGAAGCTGTACTCCAGACTAACAGCTTAACACACAGATGGAATGCATGCTGTATGTTGCATACTTTTCATATATGAACTGGTTTTCATGCAAGGATTTTTCTTATAATTTGATAGATGTTGTACACTTTTTATATATGAATTGGTTTTGGATGTTATATTACTGCACTAATTGGTATAGAACAGGGATATGCAATTAGCGGACCTCCAGCTGTTGCAAAACTACAAGTCCCATCATGCCTCTTCCTCTGGGTATCATGCTTGTGGCTGTCCGAGTCTTGCTATGCCTCATGGGACTTGTAGTTCTGCAACAGCTGGAGGTCCGCTAATTGCATGTCCCTGGTATAGAACATATATTATTGAAGTATAGCACCACATCTAATTTATTTTGTTCTCACGTCTTGGCAATCACATTTAACTGGTTCATTACTGATTGATAACTGGGCAAATATTAGGGTGACCACATGTCCCAGATTGCCCGGGACAGTCCCGCAATTAGCAGGTCTGTCCCGGGTCTCAGGCACCTTTATTCCAGGACAATACAGTACAACGGAATGAAACTGACAGAGACAGCAATCCTCGTCACAGTGCAGGCCCTATCGCCGCATCCACCTTCACCTCCTCTTGAGCACTGGCCACTGGTTGCTAGAGCAACCAGTGACGTCACGGCCGCGACTCCCCTGCCCAGCATTCAAAGCAGAGGAGGACTCCACGCTTAGACTCCACCACAGACGTCCACTCCACCCTCTCTATCTTCTGGCAAGTGACACTGCAGCTGGGCCAGGGACAGACAGACCATTCAGTAAGGGGCCCCGCTTTCAGCATCTCAAAGAACCAGGCTGGAGTCTATGCTACTACACCTGCACTGGGCTTCAGTGGCGGCTGACGCTCAATATTTGGGGAGGGGGCAAACAAACCTGCCCCCCTCACTTGCACATAACACCACCACCAAAGCTCCCCCTCTGCACAGGCCAGCCTCCTAACTCACACTGCTCCCAGCACCGGCTCCCATCTGTTGCTGCAATCTCCTCCTCGGCGGTGAGAGAGCGGCTTCCCCTGATGGAGAGCTGCAGCCAATACTCGCTCCTGGCCTGAGCTTCTGCTATGTGCTCTGCTAGGAGGACAGGATGGGCTCTATGGAGCCGGGAAGGCAGTGATCAGTGCAGAGGGGGAGTTGCTTCTCCTCACGGCCGAACAGGAAGTCGGTCCTGAGAGCCGATTGGCCAGTAGTCCTAAGACTCCATGTCCAATCGGGTCTTAGTACCTGCTTCCTTATTGGCCAGGAGGAGAAGCAGGAAGATACTAGCGAATATTAATTTGCTAATGTCACACAACTGGGTGGGCTCAGGGTGCAGTGCTCTGCACCCCGAGCCCACTTTTTTTTTAAGCCAATTAGAACCTCAGGCTCTAATCATGTGCTTCAAAAAAAGAAGACCCCATTGAAATCCATGTGTCCACTGCTCCCCTAATGGAGCGGCCGCCACTGCTGGGCTCTCTACTCTGGGCACCTGGCCCTTCACAGCATGGAGCAGCCGGCACCAGTGATGTTCTCGATCACACAGTGAGTGATATTCTGGTAGGGGGGAGCCTCCAGCCTCTTGAGATCTAATAAACTCATTAGGGCTTATCAATACATTAAAATTCACATCTATTAGTAATTAGTATTAGACCTCCATCTTCATAATATCCATAACACAAGACCAGCTTTTACTCCAATTATAAAGCTTGCTCCTTGTATATTTCTTGGCATTTTGTAATATCTTTAAGCTGGTTCCAAAATAAAATCTCAACGCATTTCATAGCTTGAAGCAAGTGCTGCTTCTGCAGGAGTACTAGAGGTCTATCTACAATTAAAAACACACATTGTATTGATAAGCCCCAATGGGGTTGTTATATCTATTTATGCACTTTAATTAAAAAAAAAACTAAAAAAATTAAAAAGCTTATATATAAGAGTGGTACCTGAAAGCCCATCATACAATCTTAATATTTAATGAATTTGCCAAGCTTTATTATACCTCGGTTGACAAGGAACTGTGTTTAGAGCCCATGGAGTTAGACGCCAAGAGTATCCACAATTTCGATTTGTAAAACAGAAGAAATGTGCAATAAGAAAATCAATCGGCAGTAATGTAAAAGTGGGTTTGTTTATTCCAAAACTAGATACAGTACATGTTTCAAAGCTCCCCACCTCCTCTTCAGGAATCAATTTGTAATATACAGCAAATAAAACAGGTAAAACACAGTTCTATATACATCAGCACTGCTGGAGGAAACTCAGAATGCACTACTCCAAGTGTAAAAAGATATTAATGTTTTTGAGATATATATATATATATTATTATTATTATATTATTATACACGATTTATATAGCGCCAACAGTTTACGCAACTGTCAGGGAACTCACCGTTGGAATGTCCGTCCCTGTGTAGCAGCAGCTTATTTTCATTCCAAAGGCCATGCGCGGTGTCCCCGTCAGAGGCGAACTAGTTCCGAAACGAGCGGACGCACGCACACACCAATACGAACACGTGGACGCACTCGTGCGCCAAACTGAACGTATGTACGTATTCACGCACGGACGACCACGTCCACCAATCCTGGCACATGTCACCATATATAAACAGGGTCCTGACCTGATATCAGTGCTGGATCCTCTTCAGCTTGTTCCTGAGATACCTGATTGCTGTTTGTTACCTTGTTCCTGATTACCCGGCTTTCTCTACTACTCTTTTGGATCATCCCTGCTTACTACTTCTTGGATTATACTGACCTTGGCTTGGACTCTCTACTTCGGCTTGCTTCCTGACTTTGTACCTCGCTGCCAGCTCGTTACCAGACCTCTGCTCGTCCCTGACTACAAACCTGCCTTCCGTTCCTGTACCTCGTTGTACCTCGTTGCCAGCCAGTTGCCAACCTTGCTTGTTCCTGACATGCAGTGTTTTCCTCACACCTGCTTGGCTTCCACTGAACACCTCCGGTGACCAGTCTTCACCTATTCCTCCGTGAGGATCCAGTGTCTTCAAGCCTCCATCTTCAATCGCTGCCTCAACACTCCCTGTCCACACTTCCAGGGGTGTTGAGACCGGAACCGTGCAAGAGGCCCCCCCCAGCAGTCAGACTCCGCTGTAAGGTACGTGACAGCAACGCTTTACAATGTAGCCATACCGATGCACGATGGGTTACAATGGGAGGACCACAAGAACCCCCTTCTGGGGAATGTCCGTATGGAGAACACCAGTGGTCAGTTGACCTTCTGAGGAAATTCTATAGGAAAGATAATAATTTATACGTGGGCGATGTATCTAGTTTTATCGCAAAATTATTATATCTTTCCTATAGAATTTCCTCAGAAGGTCAACTGACCACTGGTGTTCTCCGTACGGACATTCCCCCCCCCCTTCTTGTGGTCCTCCCATTGTAACCCATCGTGCATCGGTATGGCCCCCTCAGTTCCCATGGTGGACATTTATGGGGCGATCTTTGGATTTCGGTGCCTGGCACTGACGATGGTAGCTGTTTTTGTGAGTAATTTAAATCGATCCTTGACCTTTGCTCTAATTTGGGCTAAAAAATCTCATGATTATTTAGATATAGTGCCATTTACGCATACTTACATGTTTTTTATAGATAGATGGATTGCGCCTGCTATTGAGGAAGTGATGGTTCACGAAACACGTAGAGCATATTGTGCTGCAACCCGTTTGGCTTTTAATATTTACATTGTGTATGTCAATGTTTTTGCTCGGATTCTCACATTGCAACCCATCGTGCATCGGTATGGCCCCCTCAGTTCCCGTGGTGGACATTTATGGGGCGATCTTTGGATTTCAGTGATTTTGTATGTGTTGCAGGGTGGGTTTAGTGTGTTGAACGGTGGGTTTTGCCTTTGTCTATGCGTGGGTTGCATCACATGCCTGAGGAAGGGGCCCTGCGCGGCTCCGAAAAGTTGCACTATCGTGTTGTGATCATGCAATAAATCACCCGTTTGGACGCTACTTGTGTCGTTCCATGGTGTGCTGGCAAATATCTTTACCATGACTTGAACCAGTATCCAGCTGGTTGTTGCTACAGCACCCAAATCTGAGAGCGCATCCAGGAACGCGTGCGATGGAAATATAAAGTAGTACTATGGGTGGGTTGCAACACAGCACACGGAAAACCCGCCCCGCAACAGCAAGGCAGAATCTGACAAGTACTTTCTTCCTCTGTTGTTTGCATAGCGTCGGATAATACCTCCAACGATCTGCGCATGCGCTGTGTTGACGTCATGCCAGCTGACCAGCATATCATCTGGATGCGCAGACCCATCAGAGGCATTTTTTCGACGGGAGGCAGTATTTACCAGAATGCCAGTTATTGGCTCTCTTCATGCTGTCAGCTTAAGAAAAGGAATGCCAATAACTGGCTTGCGTTTACATCGTGATCACCTGTGATTGGACACAGCTGATCACATAGTAAAGAGCTGCTGATTGGCTCTTTACCTCAATCTGGGATCACAGAGCACATCACAGTGGACGCCATCACAGGAGGACCTCCCAGAACTAGCCGCCCGCACTGTAGCCATCATTTGGCTATAGCGCGGGCGGCAAGTGGTTGAACCATCATAGCGATTAGAGGGGGTGGAGTTGGTACCTAAAGTTGGGTGTTAAGAAACGAATTGCATTTTCTCAATTTTTAACGAAAGTTATAAAACTTTAAATATTAAAGGATCTGCATAGTTATTTTTTCTTGTAAAATACAGTATTGCATAAGAATGAGAATCTTGCTGTCAGCTAGGCTTTAAGAATGTCAATAATTTTATTTTACTGGCATTTGATTAAAGCCATCAGTGCTCATCTCCAACAAGCACTGGTCATGTTAACTGTCTTGACCAAAGGAAAACATATGATTTATTTACGATTAAAATGCATCCATGCTGGTTCCGGTACCGCATGCAATGTCCACTTTAGTAGCTGTTTTACCAGTGCTGAATCGAGCCCCATGGTTCAGTAGCTGTGAATAAGAAGCTATAAAACTTCCTACTGTTTCCCTTTGATATTCTACACAGCTTCATTTTCTTGCAGGAATCAATACAATTTATGTGACTGTGGAGCAAATCTGCAGAATAAGCGGCCTTAATGTAGGGAAAAAAAAATACAATTTTAATGACTTATAGAGTTTTCAAAGCTATATTTCATAGTTTCTAAAATTTGCACCCTAGGTTTGTTTTCTACAATACCTGTCTGCAGTCCTTTTCTTTTTTTTTTTTTTAACCTCTTGTTAAAGCAAATCCCCAAACAAGATTTTTTTTTACGTTATAGAGATAGAGTGAAGAAGAATTATTGCTGCCTGTGCCACCACTGGGGAGATTTGGCCTAACTTCCTATCCTGGTGAGGTGACTATTTTTATTGGGACAGGAAGTAAGTGAAAAATCTCCCAACTGGAGACATTAACTGCTTCAGCCCGGGAAGGATTTACCCCCCCCCCCCCCCCCCTTCCAGACCAAAGCACTTTTTGCGATACGGCACTGCGTTGCTTAAACTGACAATTGCGCGGTCGTGGGGCGTTGCACCCAAACAACATTTATGTCCTTTTTTTCCTCCCCACAAATAGAGCTTTCTTTTGGTGGTATTTGATCACCTCTGCGGTTTTTATTTTTTGTGCTATAAACAAAAAAAAGCGCCAATTTTGAAAAATAATAATAATATTTTTTACTATAATAATAGTATAGTATAATAATTTTACCATAATAATAATAATAATACAATATTTTTTTTGCTATAATAAATATTCCCCAAAAATATATAAAAAAATAATTTCTTTCTCAGTTTAGGCCAATATGTGTATCCCAATACGCTTATAGTGATTGGTTTCCGCAAAAGTTATAGTGTCTACAAAATAAGGGATAGATTTCTGTCATTTTTATTATTATTATTTTTTATATTAGTAATGGCGGTGATCTTCAATTTTTATCATGATTGTGACTTTATGGCGGACATATCGGACACTTTTGACACTATTTTGGGACCATTGTCATTTATACAGTGATCAGTGCTATAAAAATGCACTGATTACTGTGTAAATTACACCGGTAGGGAAGGGGTTATACACTAGGGGGCGATCAAGAGGTTCAGTGTGCCCTATGGAGTGATTCTAACTGTGGGGGAGGTGGGCTCACTACAACATGACAGTGATCACTGCTCCCGGTGACCAGGAGCAGTAGATCCCTGGAATGTTGCTAGGCAGAACAGGGGAATGCCTTGTTTACATCTCCCCGTTCTGCCACTCCGTGTCACAACCTCGGGCCCCTGGCAGACATTGAGTCCGCGGGACCACAATGCCACGTCTTAAAGAGGACATACAGATATGCCTATTACGCCTATTTGCGCAGCCGTGCCATTGTGCCGACATACAGCGTTGTGCACCGGCCAGCAAGCGGTTAAAAATGGCAAACCCAACCCCACTGTATTCAGAATTAAAAGGTCTAGCTGGAGTCCTACGCTAAAAGTATTTCTTAAAGCCAAAATATTTTGGATCTTCATTTTTGGAGTAGGAAAGGGATGAAACCCTATCAAGTTATTTTGCCATATTTGGACTTTTGGGGAGATTTTCCATCATTTCCTGTCTTATGGACACAGCTTTCCATATGGGGGGAACTCCCTTAGACGGCTGTCACTAGAACAGGAAGGGCAACTAATAAAGGGTCTGGAGGATATTAGTTATGAGGAAAGGTTGCGAGCACTGAACTTATTCTCTCTGTAAAAGAGACACTTGAGAGGGGATATGATTTCAATTTACAAATATCGTACTGGTGACCCCACAATAGGGATGAAACTGAAGGGAGTTTAACAAGACATGTGGCCCCTCATTAAAATAGAATGAAAAATGTTTAACCTTAAACTACGTAGAGCGTTCTTTACTGTAATGCCCCGTATACACGATCGGACTTTTCGACAACAAAACCTTGTTCGAAGTATGTTGGCTCCAACTTGTCTTACATACACGGTCACACAAACTTTGGCCAACAATTATGAACATAGTGACGTACAAGACGTACGTGATATCTCCATTACGAACGCTAGTTTTACAAGACCGAGCGCTTCCGGCTCGTACTTGATTTCCGAGCATGCGTGAACTTTTGTTGTGTACACACGATCGAAAAGTCCGACAACAAAAATTTGAGAACCTGCTAGCCAACATTTGTTGGTGGAAAGTCCGCCAACAAATGTTGGATGGAGCACCATGTTCGGACTTTCCGCTAACAAGCTCACATCCAACATTTGTTGTCGAAAAATCTGATCGTGTTTTTCGGGGCATAAGAGCGGCAAGGATGTGGAATTCCCTTCCACAAGCGGTGGTCTCAGCGGGGGGGGGGGGCATCGATATTTAAAAAAAAAACTATTAGATAAGCACCTGAACGACTACAACATACAGGGATATACAATGTAATACTGACATATAATCACACACATGGGTTGGACTTGATGGATTTTTGTCTTTTTTCAACCTCACCTAATATGTACTATGTGTCTTAAAGTGGTAGTAAACCCACTTTTTCATTTTTTACCTACAGGTAAGCCTGTAATAAGCCTTACCTGTAGGTACTGTGAATATCTAATTTAACTTGCACCATTTAGGCAATATTCAGAGTGAATACAGCCAGTGGCATCATCTGCACATGAGCTCTGAAGGTCCGTTATACCAGTGGTTCTGAACCTCAGTCCTCAAGTACCCCCATCGGGCCATGTTTTCAGGTTTTCAATGACATGGTATAGATAAGAGCTATTTTATCTAAGGGAAGTACACAAAACATGGGTTATTGGGGATACTCGAGGACTGAGGTTGAGAACCACTGTATTATACTGTGCTGGACCTTCAGAACCCATGCCATAAACAGCGATTGCGCAGGAGTAGACATGTGCAATTCGTTAATTCGTAAATATCCAAATTAACAAAAACCCGTTTAATGAATTTTTCTGAATACTCAGAAATTTAAATATTCGAAAATTCGGAAATTCATAATTTCGGAAATTTGGAAATTTTAAATTTGAAAATCTGAAAACCCAAAAATTTGAAAATCTGAAATAATAACTAACTAATAATAACTTACCTATTACTAACTATCAAATTATAGGTATTGGAATTTCCTTTCAAATGTGGCTGTTAGTGAACGTAATGAATACGAATTTATCCTAAGTTTCAAATTATCCGAAATGTCGAATGCCGTGTCTAAACAAATGGAACGTGACTAATTAATAATAATAAATAACAATAATAATAATAAAAACGTATTATTATTATTATTTATTAATAATTTGTTCCGTTCCATTCGTTTAGATGCAGCATTTGTTATTTCGGATAATTCATAGCTTCAGATAAATTTGTATTCGTTACGTTCACTAACAGCCAAATTCGAAAGGAAATTCCAATCGCTATAATTTAAAAGTTAGTTATGATCAGTTTGTGATTCTTTTGAACTTTCGTATTTTCCTATTTTCACAATTTTTGTATTTTCAGATTTTCGAATTTTCAAATTTATGAATTTTTCAAATTCACGAATTTTCAAATTTATGAATTTTCAAATTCACGAATTTTCAAATTTGCGAATTGCGATCATAACAAATGATACAAAAAACAAATGAAATAAAAATTAAAACAAACAAATTTTTCCGCAGTGCATATATCTACGCAGGAGGACGTCATTGCGTCCTCAGTCATTCATGCAGCTGGAGGCCGTAAACCTGGAAGGAAGACTGGGTGAAAATGGAAGCCCTCTCAGTGGGGACAGCGCAACGCTGGAGGGCTTTGTTTTAACCACTTGCAGACCGGACCATTTTACTGGTCAAAGTCCAGACCACTTTTTGCGATTCGGCACTGCATCGCTTTAACTGACAATTGCGCGGTCGTGCGACGTGGCTCCCAAACAAAATTGACGTCCTTTTTTCCCACAAATAGAGCTTTCTTTTGGTGATATTTCATCACCCCTGCGGTTTTTATTTTTTGCGCTATAATCAAAAATAGAGCGACAATTTTGAAAAAAACTCATTATTTTTTACTTTTTGTTATAATAAATATCCCCCAAAAATATATAAAAAAACATTTTTTCCCTCAGTTTAGGCCGATACGTATTCTTCTACATATTTTTGGTAAAAAAAATCGCAATAAGCGATTATTGATTGGTTTGCGCAAAAGTTATAGCGTTTACAAAATAGGGATAGTTTTATAGCATTTTTATTAATAATTTTTTATTATTTTTTTTTTACTAGTAATGGCGGCGATCAGCGATTTTTATTGTGACTGCGACATTGTGGGGGACCCATCGGACATTTTTGACACATTTTTGGGACCATTGTCATTTATACAGTAATCACTGCTATATAAATGCAGTGATTCCTGTGTAAATGACACTGGCAGTGAAAGGGTTAACCAGTGGGTGGCAGTGTAGGGGTTAAGTGTTCCTAGGGGTGTGTTACTAACTGTGGGGGGGTTGGGCTTTCATTTAGTGAACACTGATCTCTGCTCCAATCACATGGAGCAGAGATCAGCGTCACTAGTTGCTAGGCAGAATGGAGAAATGTTGTTTACACAGCATTTCCTCCATTCGGCCGCTCCGTGAGACGATCGCGGGGATGCCCGCGGCGATCGAGTCCGCGGGTCCCGCGACCGGACTCACGGGTGTCCCGACCAGCGCGGGAGCGCGCCGCCGGCGGCGCGCTCCCGATGGCAGGGCGGCATTGAATATTGGACGTACCTGTACGCCAATATGCCTGCCCGTGCCATTCTGTTGACGTACATCGTCGTGCGCTGGTCGGGAAGTGGTTAAGGTAAGTCACACCCACACAGCACACAAACACAGGCCAGGCACACAATCAGGGCCATCTTTAAGGCAGGGCAAAAGGGGCAGCTGCCCTGGGCCCTGTCACTGTTGTGGGGCCCAAAGCAGCTGCCTCATACTTGCCAAATCTTCGGGAGATGAAGTGGTTAAAGAAGAATTTTCATATTAAGGATATTATTATTATTGAAATTCTAAGAATAAAGGGAAATTAATGCTTTATTATTACAAGATTTTTAATTAGTTTGACTGAAATCGCTTTCTTTTATTTTATTTTTTGTATAATTATCATTTTATGATCTAATGAAGTTGTCACGATTTTCATTATTTTCCAACATGGTGCATTTTACTTGTAATTAGCTAAAAACATTTATAATTATATTTGAAAAATTATATGAGCTGATTTGAATAGCTTCACAAAGCAACATGTGACTGATTGGATGGACCGCAAAGTTTGCAATCACATTTTTTCACATCTACATAGTAACATGGTTGATAAGGTTGAAGAAACAACCAGGTCCATCCAGTTCAATCTGTGTGGGTGTCTGTGTTCTTTCTTGAGAAAGAAGTTGTCATCGCCAGTATTAAAGAGTATATAAACCCATTATTTCATATTTCTGATATGTGCCTGCTATGTACTTGTATGAAAAAGTATCCTGTTCTGTTTGTATTGCTTCTTTTGTGTGAAATCCCTGGTGTCCCTGCCAGTTCCTCCTAAAGTGTCCCAAAGTGTCAATATTTTGTGTGGTCACCATTATTTTCTAGCACTGCCTTAACCCTCTTGGGCATGGAGTTCACCAGAGCTTCACAGGTCACCACTGGAGTCCTCTTCCCCTCCTCCATGATGACATCACAGAGCTGGTGGATGTTAGAGACCTTGTGCTCCTCCACCTTCCATTTGAGGATGTCCCACAGATGCTCAATAGGGTTTAGGTCTGGAGACATGCTTGGCCAGTCCATCACCTTTACCCTCAGCTTCTTTAGCAAGGCAGTGGTCATCTTGGAGGTGTGTTTGGGGTCGTTATCATGTTGGAATACTGCCCTGCGGCCCAGTCTCTGAAGGGAGGGGATCATGCTCTGCTTCATTATGTCACAGTACATGTTGGCATTCATGGTTCCCTCAATGATCTGTAGCTCCCCGGTGACGGCAGCACTCATACCGCCCCAGACCATGACACTCCCACCACCATGCTTGACTGTAGGCAAGACACACTTGTCTTTGTACTCCTCACCTGGTTGCCGCCAAACACGCTTGTCACTATCTGAACCAAATAAGTTTATCTTGGTCTCATCAGGTTCCAGTAATCCATGTCCTTAGTCTGCTTGTCTTCAGCAAACTGTTTGCGGACTTTCTTGTGCATCATCTTTACAAGAGGCTTCCTTCTGGGGCGACAGCCATGCAGACCAATTTGATGCAGTGTGCGGCGTATGGTCTGAGCACTGACAGGCTGACCCCCCACCCCTTCAACCTCTGTAGCAATGCTGGCAGGACTCATAAGTCTATTTCCCAAAGACAACCTCTGGATATGACGCTGAGCACGTGCACTCATCTTCTTTGGCTGACTATGGCGAGGCCTGTTCTGAGTGGAAACTGTCCTGTTAAACCGCTGTATGGTCTTGGCCACTGTGATGCAGCTCAGTTTCAGGATCTTGCCAATTTTATTATAGCCTAGGTCACCTTTATGTAGAGCAACAATTCTTTTTTTCAGATCCTCAGAGAGTTCTTTTCCATGAGGCACCATGTTGAACTTCCAGTGACCAGTATGAGAGAGTGAGAGCGATAACACCAAATTTAACACACCTGTTCCCCATTCACACCTGAGACCTTGTAACACTAATGATTTACATGACGTCGGGGAGAGAAAATGGCTAATTGGGCCCAATTTGAACATTTTTCACTTAGGGGTGGACTCACTTTTGTTGCCAGCGGATTAGACATTAATAATGTGTGTTGACTTATTTTGAGGGGACAGTAAATTTACACTGTTATACAAGCTGTACACTCACTACTTTACATTGTAGTAAAGTGTCATTTCTTCAGTGTTGTCACATGAAAATATATTATAAAATATTTACAAAAATGTGAGGGGTGTACTCACTTTTGTGAGATACTGTATACATATATATACCCAAAGAGAGAGCTGCACTCTTTGGTCTTGAAGGGTGAGCACACAATAACGGTTTTATTTCAACGTTTCAACGAGGCACAAGCTAACCGCTATTATGCATTTAGTTTTCAAGACCTGGGAGTGCCGCTCTCTCTTTGGATTTATATACAACCGTGCTCGTTTTTTATCCCTGATTTTTGTGCAGTGGCAACCATTGGATAATATATATCTATATATATATACAGGCAATTTTTTTCCTGCAATTTCTATTTTAAACAGGATGGGTTGTTTTAAATGGTGAGGGTTTACATATACTTTAAAGGGGTAGTAAACCTTAGCCTTTTAACCACTTGAGATCCGCGATATAGCCAAATGACGGCTACAGCGTGGATCTCCTTTTCCGGGACGACGTCAATAGACGTAGTCCCGTGCACGAGCGCCCTGTGATCGGCGAGTCTACGAGACTCGCCTGATCACCGATCCGTGCAAGGGGTCGATTCCGACCCCTTATCACGTGATCAGCTGTCAGCCAATGACAGCTGATCATGTGATATAACGGAGCCGGTAAATGAGAAAAAAAAAAAGCCGATCACTGGCGGCCGTGATCGGGACATCAGTCCCGATCACGGCCAGCCCTGCCAGTGCCCACCTGCCCCCTGCTTTGCCTGCCTAAATAAACAATGTGTCCCCCCTGTCAGTGCCACCCAGCAGTGCCCACAGTGCCACCCAGCAGTGCCCACAGTGCCACCCAGCAGTGCCCACAGTCTGCCTAAACAAAGGTGCTGCACCCCAGTGCCATATATCCGTGCCCAGCAGTGCCGCCCATCAGTGCCCAGCAGTGCCGCCCATCAGTGCCCAGCAGTGCCACCTATCAGAGCCACCTATCAGTGCCCAGCAGTCCCATCTATCAGTGGTACCCATTAGTGCCCCTTAGTGCCACCCATCCGTGCCACCCATCTGTGCCACCCATCCGTACCATCTTATCTGTGCCCATCTTTGCCCATCAGTGCCGCCTTATCTGTGCGCATCGGTGCCGCCTTATCTGTGCCTATTAGTGCCGCCTTAACTATGCCTATCAGTGCCCACCAGTGCAGCCTATCAGTGCCCACCAATGCAGCCTATCAGTGCCCACCAGTGCAGCCTATCAGTGCCCACCAGTGCAGCCTATCAGTGCCGCCTCATAAGCGCACTTCAATGAAGGAGAAAAATGACCTGTTTGCAAAATTTTATAACAAACTATTAAACATGATTTTTATTTTTTTTTGCATCATTTTTTGTTTGTTTAGCAAAAAAATAAAACTCCCAGCTGTGATTAAATACCACCAAAAGAAAGCTCTATTTGTGGGAAAAAAATGATAAAAATTTCATTTGGGTACAGTGTTGTATGCCCGCGCAATTGTTATTCAAAGTGCATCAGCGCTGAAAGCTGAAAATTGGTCTGGGACTGAGGGGGGTTTAAGTGCCCAGTAAGCAAGTGGTTAAAAACAAACGAAAAAAAACTGCAAGACAATGGCATAATGTGCTAGTATGCATTAGCTACCCCATAAATCCATTCAGTAACTCAGGAAACCTAAGGAGATGCTACAATCTATAATAGTAACAGTAGTAACAATACCCAAATCTTCTTCCTAGGCATAGCAACAATATACTACATAGGCACCAAAGTTAAAGGGATTGTAAAGCCAGAAGGTTTTAATTCATTAAAATTCATTCTTAATTCATTCTATGTATCTGTCTGCCCACTAACACTTACCTGAGGTCTCTCTATGTCCAGCGATGTCCAAGAGTGTCTCAGCTGTTCGAGAGTCTCCCTCCTGATTGGCTGAGGCACAGCAGTGTCACCATTGGCTCTGTTGCTGTCAATCAAAGTCAACTAGACAACCAGGGGAGAGAGGGGTAAGAGCGTGTTCCGGGCTCCGTGTCTGAATTGAAACAGGGAGCTATGACTGGGATTAGGTGCCCCCATAGCAAGCTGCTTACTGTGGGGCCACTCAGCAGGAGGGAGGGGCCAGGATCACAGAAGAGAACCCCGAAAGAAGAGGATCTGGGCTGCTCTGTGCAAATCCGCTGCAACAGAGCAGGTAAGTATAACATGTTTGTTATTTTTATAGGAAAAAAAATGAGACTTTACAATAACTTTAAAGCTTTAATGGATCTCCAATGAGAATACAATGTCCCAATCAAAGATTTTTCAAATATAGTAGGATCCTCAGTTTTTTGACAAATAAAGAAATCCTTGAATTCCTCTCCGTGTTATTCATACAAAAATCCATCAGGGACTTCCACACGGAAGAGCAGCTAGGCTGTAATGGTGCTCCCCGATTATTGGCATTAGAAACTGGCCAGCTCCCGGGGTATACCCCCCCCGGCCATCACAGCACTTCCCAGGGAAACCCCATGGATTGCTTTGTGGAGCGCTTGCTCCTTTGCTCAGCCCGGCTTTCAAAACAGTCAGAGTGGACACAGCACCTGATGCAGCCAAGACGGCGCCCACTGCACACGCAAACTCCAGTGCCTCAGCAGACTGTCAGCAGCCCCAGACACACGTACCCGGCAGCAGTGGACCCTGCCTCTCTAGCTGGTATAGCCAAAGAGTTGGTAGTGCTTTTCACCCTAATGATCACCAAGGCTGTGGACCAAGCAGTTATTAAAGGCCTGGAGCAGCTCCACTATGGTCTGTAACTCAAAGCCCTGAAGATCACACAGACTGAGGAATGAATCTCCTCTACTGAAGATGTAGTTGCAACAGTCTCTGCAAATGGTGGCTATGCTCTCTAATGCACAAGGGGAACTTCAAGATAAGGTAGACGTACTAGAAAATAGATCAAGATGCAACAATTTGCACATCATAGGGCTACTAGAATCCTACACACCTGCCATGCTTGGCAACCTCTGTTCCACTACAATTCCAGAGCAGCTGGGCCTCCCTTGCCTCTCCTTGCCCTGCTTGGTGAAGCGTGTTCATCGCATTGGCCAACCCTCAGAATCCCAGTCTAAGTGTAGACCGGTAATTTTCCGCTACCTTAACTAGACTGACAAACATGCAATTCTCCAAAAATTCCAGCAGATGTGTAATCTTTCCATTGATGATCATCTGCTACCATTATTTGCCAACTACTACTTTGAGGTAATGCCCCAATGCAAAGCTTTCTCATCTATCTGCTCCCCCCTCTACAACAACCATGTCAAATTCACTTTGGCCTACTGGACTATTCTCCACATTCAAACCCGCCACTGGATATCGCATCTCCTTTACATCTCCCTCAGTACCTCAACACTACACAAATCATGGCCATGGATCAGGAGGAATCCTCCCACTTTCACAGACCCTCCTCGCCTAGGAGATCTGCATTATCTTCACAGAATCAATAGAGCCCTCAAAAGCCTCCTCACAAGTGTGTTTGCTTTGGCCTTGCAGACAAACGCTCCATAAACTGTTCTGCCTAAGCTTCACTTGGTTTTATTTTAATTATTTGTTAAAGCGGGAGTCCGCCATTTTTTTTTTTATAAGCCAGCAGCTTCAAATACTGCAGCTGCTGACTTTTAAAACAATGACACTTACCCGCCCAGCGCGCCCGCGATGTCGGCACCCGAAGCCGATCTCTCGATCGTCTCTCGGGTGCTGCCGCCGCCATCTTGGGTATGGGAATCAGGAAGTGGAGCCTTGCGGCTTAATTTCCCGGTTCCCTACTGCTCATGCGCGAGTCGCGCTGCACAATAAGGATGGTCCCCGCTGTCTCTGGGATCCATGTGTTTCCCAGGAGACAGCGGGGGACCTTCGGAAAGGGGCGTAGATTCTGCAGAAAGGGGCTTAGCTTCTGCAGAATCTATGCCGGAAGTGGGTGCAGATACCTGTACTGTACAGGTACCTGCACCCCCCTCCCCCCTGAAAGGTGCCAATTGTGGCGCCGGAGGGGGGGGGGGGTTCCAATGAGCGGAAGTTCCACTTTAGGGTGGAGCTCCGCTTTAATGCCCTCCTGTTGGTTTTCTGTTTTCTTTTCTTACCTGCTAGGCTCTCTGATGTGGTTTCTCAAAAATCCATTCATTTTGCAACAACCCCACACCAAATACTAAGGGAATTTCTCTATTATAGCACCACATGCGCGGCTCAACTATATCCATCGAGATCCATACTATGGAGAAATGAGAACTGAATTAGCAACCTCTTATTTGGATTGCCAGGGACATCAACACAGTTCAAAGCTCCTATTCAAATTGTTCTGAACCCGATTTAATCTAAAATGAACCCATAGGTGGTATATTACTCCATAGACATTGTCTACATTTCCATCATCCCTTTCACCGCAACGCTGCCGACATGGGGTTGGCAAATATATTGTGCACTTTGTAAGTGCAGTTGCACTCAGAAAGGGCATTTTCTCCGGAGTATAAAAAAATGAGGGGAAGCTTTGTTGACTTCCGTCATCCAATCCTGTGCAAGCATAAATGCTAGGTATTTTTTGGCTTTTTTTCTTGCATGTGATTCTGTATTCTTTGCAAAGTTAAGATTCACGTCATTTTCTAAGTAAACCCCAATGGGGAGCAATTGGCTTCCTAGGTCATGCAACATGATATTGCAAATTCATACGATCCATTTGGAGGCAGATATGTTCTCTTATATCGGAAATGATCACTAAACCATTAATACTCTCTAGTGAATTAGCCCTTTTGCATATAGGTATTGAGAATTTCAATCCTCTCTATAGAACAGTAATTGGTAAATTATTGCTGGCTATGAAACTGAATATAGCTAGAAAATGAAAGACTCCTACTCCACCTTCTCTCTTTGAAATAATTAATGACCTAAACGTACAGTGCACTATGGAACGGATGCTAGTTATTAAGAATAACTCCTATTACCATTTCTTTAGCAGTGGAGTAGTTGGCTTACAAATCCTAGATGCAATGTAAATCATTCATAAACGTGAAGTTAACATTTTTTCCACTCCTAAGATTGGTCTACAGTTCTTTTTCTACCATTTTGCTTTTTTCTTTCTTTTCAGTTTATTGTTTTCACTTCTATTGGGAAAATCCTATCGTCTTTATATGATTAAAATAGTAGATAAAATTATATGGGTGAAGTGTAAGCCCCCATACACACGGTCGGAGATTCCGGCAACCAAATCCGTCGGATTAATTCCGACGGATTAATTGCGGAAGAGGTCCGGAAGTGATGTTGCATACACACGGTCGGACTCCGATTGTACATAACGTGATGACGTTATTTCGTTATGACGGGACTACGTTCAGGCTAGTAGCCAATAGCTTTGGTCTAGGAATTTGATCTGAGCATGCGTGGCACTTTGTCCATCAGGAGTAGGCTACACATGATCGGAGTATGTCCGATCGCAGTATTTTGTTGGAAAATTTTACCGGCAAGTTGGAAAAGTTGGTCCGTTGGTCCGTCGGATATTCAGTCCGATGCAGACCACATACAGTCGGAAATCCCGACAAAACGGTCCGATAGGAAACATTCCGTCTGAATCTCCAACCGTGTGTACAAGGGCTTAGAAATAACCTCTCAGATATCCAGGGCCATCTTTAATATTGACTGGACCCTGGGCAAACATTTTCTTGGGCCCCCTCTTCCATGTAATTTCACTCTCCACCTGCTCTGAGACATACAGTAAATAGCAGCTAAACTCAAAATCAGATTACTGAATCAGATCTTGCAGCGATTGTGATTGGTTTCCGGAGGTTACAGTGTATCATTATCACTCACTGACTGGCTGCTAGAGGTTACAGCACACATTATGGCTCACTGTTTATTTTCTAAAGGGTTACAGCACATGACTTCTGCTTGTTGATTGGTTGCCAGAGAATACTGTACTTCAATACTGCTCACTAATTGGTTGCTAGAGGTTACTGCACATTATTACTGCTCACTGATTGGTTCCTAGAGGTTACTGCATATCCTTACCGCTCAATGATTGGTTGAAAAAGGTTAGTGCACAGCATTACTGCTCACTGATTGGTAGCTAAAGGTTATAGCACATCATCTCCTCACTGCCTGCTGCACACCATGAACTGGGGAGGTGAGGGGACCATTAATTGTTAATGACACCCTCATGCATCGGCTGTGGTGTGCGTATTCACATACACCAAAATTCAGGTTGCTGTGCACCATGTTTTTTTTGAAGACGGGTTTCACCTCCAATTTTCTTACTTTTACAGAACAGGCTGATGTTAGGCTGAATGACCACAGTTGTAGGCAGGACTTTCAAGCATGCTCCTTTACCTCCCCAGTGGGTAGCTTTCAGCAGAAGTGATGGTAGATATGACCACAGGGGGACATGATATACAAATGAATGCCACCTCTATTTACATATCAACGCAGTGGCCCCTGACATTTTACATATTAATGCCGCCACTATTTACATATCAATTCAGGTCATTTACATGTAAACACAGAGTCTGCAGGTGAGTCATCTGTACATGGTAATAGGGCAAAACTTGGCAGCAGCAACAGACCTTCATACTGAGACATCAGGACACAACACGGGACTAAAACTTCAAGGGATAAGTGAATTTAAACTGGAATAGTTGGCAAGTATGAGGCAACTGCTTTGGACCCCACAACAATGATGGGGCCCAGGGCAGCTGCCTCTTTTGCCCTGCCTTAAAAACGGCCCTGCAGATATCATATGATTATATAGGATATTTGACTTGCTCAGTTAATATCTTATTGATAATTGTCAAAGGCATGAAAAAGAAAAAATATATGCTATAACTTGAAACTGAATATGCTATGACCATGTGTTAAAACATATACAGTAGTTTGAGGTTTCAATCATAATAATAATAATTATCATTGTGTATTCCTGTTCAAATTTCAATAAAGATTAATTTTTTTTTTTTTTAAAAAGAGTGGCTGGTATTGATGTTTAGAGCTGGTGAAGGGCTTTCAGTTTAAAGTAATCCAAGAGTTGCTCATTTCAAGAACTGGCCCATAAAGAGCCTCATGATAATTTTTTTGGGCTCTGAGACAAATGAACTAATGTGTATTACATCACTTCCAGGTTTACAACTGTCATTTCCAGGTTCACAACTGCAGCTACTGGCGAGGATGCAGCTACGGTGCCTTGAAAAAGTATTCATACCCCTTGAAATTCTCCACATTTTATCATGTTACAACCAGAGACGTAAATGTATTTTATTGGAATTTTTATGTGATAGAACACAAAGTGGCACATAATTGTGAAGTGGAAGAAAAGTGATAAATGTTTTTTTTTTTTTTTTTCCCGTAAAGAATTTTCTTTTATTTCTGAGAATGCAAAACAATACAGATATGCCTTTACAGTACAAAACAGCTCCAATCGGAGAACCCGTACAGAGTACACTTGAACATGCAGATTCATAAGCCTCCAGATCTATACAGTCAAGAACATCCTCCAAGAATTACATTTACGTGGCGTCTTTAACAAAAAAAAAAAAATTTAAGTAAATAAAAAATAATAATAATAAAACGTTCCCAGCCTGAGGATGGTGTATGATTACAGTTCTTCCTACCCAATTATCTACTGCACCCCCAGGATGGGTCTCTGCTCAAAAATAGAATATATCTTCAGCGTGTTTATTATGGAAGGCGGCATGCACTAAGGGAGCCGACCCCAAGGTCCTCCCCCAGCCCATGCCCCCCGACCCTTATCGGTGAATGTAAAAGTGGAAAGAGAGAAAATAAAGGGGATAGAGATAGTATAAAATAAAAGAAAAAAGCAGGGGGGGGGAGGAGAGAGCAGGAATGAGAAGAGAAATGGGGGATGAGTGAAACAAAGGGGAGCTGGGGGGGAGGGGATACGTGAAAGGTAAACAGTTATTCGGGGAGGAGGTGGAAAGGCCACCAACTGCCCTCCCCATCTGCTCCTCGTAGCCCAGCATCTAAGGCGTTTACTCAAAGACGTAGTTAGAATGTCACTACGTCAGACCTTGAACAATGGGCTCTCCTAGTCAGCTGCTCGCACTAAAATTTGGTATGCTTGGGTGTTGCGGTATTTAAGCCAAGGGTCCCAGATCATAGTAAAGATGGAAGCTCTATCTTGGGTGATGTGTATCAGCTCCTCTATCTCTGCCAAATGATTAATACGCGCTGCCCATTCCTTCATTGAAGGAGGCGACCTAGCTTTCCAATGAACCGGCAGGCACAACCTAGCCGCGTTTATTAGATACATGGCTATCGATTTATGGTATCTTTTCTTGGGTATCTTGGAATAATGAAGAAGGTATTGTGCCAGGGTAAATTCCAGGGGAAGCGAAGAGACCGCAGTCGTCACCTCATGTACCTTCTGCCAGTATGGCTGAATCTTTGGGCATTCCCACCATATATGAAAGAAGGTACCCAGGTCTTGCCCACACCTCCAGCAGCGGTCGGAGACTGGGGGAAAGAACTTGTGGAGCACCTCTGGTGTTTTATACCAGCGTGATTTAATTTTGTATCCGTTCTCCTGAATGTGCGTATTCAGTGAACCTTTATGAATATGAAAGTGGATACGGTCCCAGCTAGAATCTGGCAAAACCGTGTTCAACTGGGCTTCCCAGAGGTCCCGTTCTGTCTGTAGCATGCTACCTGAGTCTTGGAACATGGATGCATAAAGTGTTGAGATTACGTGACGTTGTGGGGAGGGTTCCGCGCATAGGGATTCGAAGACAGTGGGGGTTTTTGCGAAGCTTGGCCTAGTCGTTGGTTTATCCAAGTAGTGTTTAAGTTGCAAATAAGCCCAGAAGGGGAAGGATTTGGTCCGCGATAATTCTGCCAGCTCTCTCTGGCGGAGGAACCTGCCCCTAAAGAAAAAGTGTCTGGCCTGCATCTCTGCATAGGGCGATAAATGTTTTTTAAATTTTTTTACAAATAAATATGTGAAAAGTGTGACGTGCATTTGTATCCAGCCCCTTTACTCTGATACCCCTAACTAAAATCTAGTGGAACCAACTGCCTTCAGAAGTCACCTAATTAGTAAATAGAGTCCACCTGTGTGTAATTTAATCTCAGTATAAACACAATTGTTCTGTGAAGCCCTTAGTGAACAAACAACATCATGAAGGCCAAGGAACACACCAGACAGGAAATTGTGGAGAAGTTTAAAGCAGGGTTAGGTTATAAAAAAAAATCCCAGACTTTGAATATTTCACAGAGCACGGTTCAATCCATCATCCGAAAATGGAAAGAGTATGGCACAACTGCAAACCTACCAAGACATGGCCGTCCACCTAAACTGACAGGCGGGCAAGGAGAGCATTAATCAGAAGCAGCCAAGAGGTCCATGGTAACTCTGGAGGAGCTGCAGAGATCCACAGCTCAGGTGGGAGAATCTGTCCACAGGACAACTACCCTGTTTCCCCAGAAAATAAGACCTAGCGCGATTGTCGGTGATGACTGCAATATAAGCCCTACATCCCAAATAAGCCATAGTAAAAGTCCTTGTAGGTCTTATTTTCAGGGTAGGGCTTATTTTTGGGGAAACAGGGTATTAGCCGTGCAATCCACAAACTTCGCCTTTCTGAAAGAGTGGCAAGAAGAAAGTCATTGTTGAAAGAAAGCCATAAGAAGTCCCGTTTGCAGTTTGTGAGAAGCCATGTGGGGGACACAGCAAACACGTGTAAGAAGGTGCTCTGGTTAGATGTGACCAACATTGAACTTTTTGGCCTAAAAGCAAAATGCTATGTGTGGTGGAAAACTAACACTGCACATCACCCTGAACACGCCATCCCCACTGTGAAACATGGGGGTTATTTACGAAAAAGGCAAATCCACTTTGCACTGCAAGTGTATTTGGAAGTGCAGTCGCTCTAAATCTAAGGGGTAGATCTGAAATGAGGGGAAGCTCTGCTGATTTTATCATCCAGTCATGTGCAAGCTAAAATGCTGTTTTTTATTTTCCTTGCATGTCCTCCTTGGATCTACAGGGATTTTACTTACAAGTGGGGGTACAGGAGGACTTCCAAGTGCACTTTCAGTGCACTTGCAGTGCAAAGTGGATTTTTCTTTAGTAAATAACCCCCATGGTAGTGGAAGAATTATGCTGTGGGAATGCTTTTCCTCAGTAGGGACAGGGAAGCTGGTCACAGTTGATGAGAAGATGGATGGAGCCAAATACAGGACAATCTTAGAAGAAAACCTTTTAGAGTCTCCAAAAGACTTGAGACTGGGGAGGAGGTTCACCTTTCAGCAGGACAACGACCCGAAACATACAGCCCGAGCTACAATGGAATGGTTTAGATCAAAGCATATTCATGTGTTAGAATGGCCCAAAGTCCAGACATAAATCTAATTGAGAATCTGTGGTAAGACTTGAAAATTGCTGTTCACAGACGCTCTTCATCCAATCTGACAGAGCTTGAGATATTCTGCAAAGAAGAATGGGCAAAAATTTCACTCTCTAGATGTGCTAAGCTGGTAGAGACACCCCCAAAAAGACTTGCAGCTGTTAAAGGTGGTTCTACAAAGTATTGACTCAGGGGGGCTGAATACAAATGCACGCCACACTTTTCACATATTTATTTGTAAAAAAATGTGAAAACTATTTATCTTTTTCCTTCCACTTCACAATTATGTGCCACTTTGTGTTGGTCTATCAAATAAAATCCCAATAAAATACATTTACGTTTTTGGTTGTAACATGACAAAATGTGGACAATTCCAAGGAGTATGAATACTTTTTTTAAGGCACTGTAATTAAGGATGATCTGTGCTTGATTCGCTGCAGTGGAGGGCAGGGGTGATATTGGGGGTCTAATAGACCCCTGATGCCTCCATAAAGAGGACATTTGACATAAAATGTGTATATCTGTAGCCTTTTAAAGGCTTTTAAAGCATCACCTATACAGAATTCTGGAGCTTATCATGATATCATGGGCAAAGTTAATTTTAAGACTTCACATGTTTGGTATCTATTTACGCAACACAACCCCATTGTTTCATTTTTGTGCAGTTATTGTGCAACATAAAAAATGCAAAACTGCCACCATTTTATACTCCAAAGTCTCTGCTTTTGGAAAATACAGTATATAATGTTTGGGGGTTTAAAGTAATTTCTAGTGAAAAATGCAGATTTTAATGTGTGCAAAAAATAGAAAATTGCTCCGGTAGACAAAAGACTAATGCCCCATACACACTATCAGATTTTCTGCAGATTTTTTCCTTCAGGTTTACCAAAACCATATAGTGCAAAGGCCTGTCTGATTGCATACTAATTTAAACTCCTAAGGTTTGACCTCACATTATATGGTTTTGGTAAATCTGAAGGAAAAACTCAGCAGAAAAACTGATTTATATGTATGGGGCTTTAGGAGCAATGCTATGTATGTTAATCTGTAAAGGGGCATGGATGCAGCTTACCATTTACAGTAAATCTAAGTCCAAAGTTGCATTGTTCTTTGCCTCCAACTGGAATGCATCATTATTCGTATCTTCATCATGGTCACCTATGGCAAGTCAGCTAGGCAAAGGATCAACCCCATCCCGAAGATGCATTATTACAAATGTGTCCATAACTTCTCCTTCATCTTATTCAAATGCTTGCAATGATTAATCTCCTTGACCCTCTTTACATCCTCCATAAAAGCCCCAGTAGCACCATGAAGATAAATTAGACACTAAGCCTAGTCTTCTTCCCAACTTTGTGGAACTGTTTCTGAAACCAAACTTTGCAAAAATTGCTGTTCCTGCCACAGTTTTCCATACTGAAAAAACCCCTTCTTAGGCAAAATGTATGGCCTTTCAATGTAATCTTTGAGTTAAAAGGGACATAAGGCTTCTTGTATTGCTGCTGTGCTGCATAATGCAGTTGTTGACTACGAGAGGCTTAATATAATGTATTGAAAGTAACTCTTTGCAGGCCTGCCCAAATCCAAGCCACGTTGATCATTAGCATGTTCATACACTTAAAGTAGAACTTTAGCTACAACCTTTCTTTTTTTGGACAGAGCGGTGAAGGGTTGGAACCTCTTCTGGGTATTCAATGTCATCTGTGGCCCCACTGCAAGAATTTTCCTAGTAGATCCCTGGCACCACAGGGGTTACACATACCCTCCCCTCACTAGCCAAATGCTTATGCTACCCAAGCAGGGCCGTACTCTTTTTAAGTGCCTGAGCGACCATAGGGAAATCATAGAAAAACATAGCTTCTTTTCACTTCCTCTACATCTGCATTGCTGCTGCAGACGAGTGCTACCCACAGTGGATAATATAGAATTTGATCTACATTGTGAACAATACAGACAGCAGTCAGAAGATTCAGAAATACCGAGAGCATCTGTCATGAGAAGCGCAGTGTGGCTTGGCTGTTTGGCCAAATATGAAGCTTCCTGAAGAGGTAGACATAGTCCCTGCTCTTTCCCTACTCCTCAAAAACCTTTCCCTATGGCTGCCACTGTCTCTGTCAGAAGGATAACCTGTCCGTCACCAGTTCACTTGAATAAAGTGAGCTAAACCCAGGGGTCAGAGTCTTAAACAGACTCTGCCTGACCCACCAGGGTCACATGAGACATGAGCATCCAACCCGATCACTGGCTGAATGACCAAAGGAAATCATTAAAAACATAGCTATTATTAAAGCGGCGCTCCACGCTCTTTCAGAAAAAAATAAAAGTCAACAGCTACAAATACTGTAACTGCTGCCTTTTAATATTATGACACCTACCTGTTCACTAGGGATGAGTTATATATACACTATGCATTCAGTGTAGCCTATATATACAGTGTATTTGGTGGTGTACAGTTTCTAATACACTTCGGGTGATGTATACAGTATATAATACAGTGCAGCCGGTGTACAGATTCTAATACACTTCAGGCGGTGCACACAGTATATAATACAGTGTGTACAGTTTTGAATACAGTGCAGGCGGTGTACATAGTATATAATACAGTGTATACAGTTTCTAATACACTTCAGGTGGTGTACACAGTATATGATACAGTGTAGTGTGCTGTGAAAAGAAAAAAATCACATCATGTCCAGAAGGCCACCAAGGAGAGGCAGACGCTCAGAGGCCACTAAAAGAGGGCAAGCAGCCTTTGTGTCTACAGTCAACAGTGATGATCATGGACATGATGCATCCTATGCAAGTAGCCCAAGGGCACGCTTGTCCTTTTTATCTGCTGCTGGCCTTGTTATTGAGCCACAACATACAGAAGAGCTGGTGGAGTGGATAACAAAGCTGTCCTCATCCTCCTCATCCTCTGTCACATAGGCTCATAGTAGTTTGCATCCCAACGCAGCTGCCAAAGTGGCCTATTCCACTGGCTCCCTCCCAGTTACTCCTTCTGTAGCCCTACCATCATGCATCGAGGAGTCCCCAGAATTATTCGACCACAGTGTCGGTTACATGCTTCTGGAGGATGTGCAGCAATTTGAAGCCTCCGATGTTGGTGTTCAGGTGGAGGAACACAGAAGAATAAGAAGAATGGCAGTCATGTTCCACAAGCTGCAGCATACTGCCAAGTTTTCTCCAGTGATGAGGAGGGAGGGGATGATGAGGTCACTAATCGTACTTGGGTGCCTGAGAGAAGGGAGGAGGAAAGTGAGGAGGAGGAGGCACAACTCAAATGAGGCAGGATGTCCTTCAGGGCTCAGCTTAAGGGCAACCACCCTATTGCTATGTCTGAAGTGGATCAAGCGTGGTCAAAACAGCAGCCGCTTGGGCACCACATGCTTGACCAGACATATGCCATGCAGTCTGTTGGCAGCAGCACCTAAAAGACCCACATCATAGAAAAAGGCAGGCTTCTCCTTGCTCCTCATTTGGGATCTCAAACCCTACTATACCTCCAGTCCTCTCAAGAACCTACACTGAGAAATATGAAGGTATAGCAATAAGTGTCACAAGTGTTTGCAGCCAATCTTCTAGCAGTACACCACCAGTTGATTTCAGCAGGCAAATTTCCCTACCTCAGCTGCTGAACTGTAAAAAGAAATTTGGTCCCAGCCATCCACATGCTCAGCGTCTAAATGCTAGCTTGGCCAAATTGCTAGCACTGCAACTGCTGCCTTTTTAGCTGGTAGACTCTGTCCCCTTTGGTGAATTTGTGGAATGTACTGTACCACAGTGGCAGGTTCCAAAACACCATTTCTTTTTATGTAAGGCCATTCCAGCTCTCTACTGCCATGTGGAAAGCAATGTTTTGGCCTCGTTGGATAGGTGAGTCAGCAGTAAGGTTCATATTGCCACTGACTCATGGTCTAGCAGGCATCGGTAGGGACATTACCTTTTCTTTATGGCACACTGGGTAACTCTGGGTAACTCTGCTCTACCACCACGCCTCCAAAATGCTAGTGGTGATTCTGCTACAGCTCTCTCCTCTACCCCTTCTCTTCTTCTTCCTCTATGGCCTATTCTGCAGATTTGTCCTCTGAACCAGCGGTGCTCTGTAAGTGTTCAAGGGGCTACACAAGCAGTCTGGCTAAAAGATGTCATGCAGTGCTTGAGTTGGTCTAACTAGGAGACACACTGGGACAGAGATTCTGTCAACTCTGCAGGGGCAGGCTCAGAGGTGGTTGACGCCACCCTAGTGTCAGAAACCATGAATCAGACAGCAGTACAGTTAAATCACACTTGTTTAATAATAATAAAAAAAGGTAAACAGAGTAAACATAGTCAAAACATAGCCAGAGTTCAGGAACCAGAATGTATAGTCAGACAAGCAAAAACATCAGGGAGCCAGAGATGAGTGTAGTAGTACAGCAAGCAGGATCTGGAGCCAGAGGGAATGTCAGCCCAGCAAGTCTTTGGTAGGAACACAGGAGAGCATCTCTAGAGATGTGACCAAGGCGAAGGCAGAGATCATCTGGGCTGGATGGCTTAAAGTGGAAGTAAACTCCCCTATTGTTTTCAGCCAAGGAAGCTGCCATCTTTGCCTCTGTTTAATTTTCAACTGCTATGGTGCTGCACATGTGATTCGTTATGACACCAGCCATTGGATGGTTTGATAGTTTGGCTGAGAGCACAGCCAATGTGCAGTTAGCATTCCCGGCATACTTTTTTTTTTTTAACTGTTGAAATCGATGGGTTTACTTCCACTTTAAGTAGGCAGGACTGACGAGCAGGATATCATCAACAGGTGAGTCACTGTGGAGAAATAGGAACTGGTAATTAGCTGACAGCTGAGAGGCCAGCTTTGAGAAGGAAGGGCTGAGCCCAGCCAGATGTTGCCGAGCTACAAGTCCCATTAGGCATTGCAAAGCTGATAATTAAAAGCATGACTCCTAAAGGCCAAGGCATGATGTGAATTGTAGTTCGGCAACATCTGGATGGCTACAGGTTGAGCACCTATGACCCAGACAAAGCCAGTTGTCTACAGCCTGAGCTCAAGGATTTTAAAGCTAAAAGGTAGAACTTCAAAAACAATGGTATCATTGTTGTATATTGTGGCATTAGTAATTTATTTGTGGAGGACGTTATTGATAGGTCCTATTTGCTTTTTCGTTTTTTTAATTTGGCTTGTCCTTCCTATAAACGGCCTTTTAAATTCAAATAAAAACAATGAAAGATGAGTAACAATAGTCACCGTGTACATGATAGCTCGTGTTTTTATCTCCTGGCTAATCTTAATTAATGTCAAGGAGCAATACGTCAGTGCTTTGTTACTGTCTTAAATGTTAAGCATGCAGGCACTGGAAGCTAATCCTTGCATTATACAAATTGACTCAATGTCAAATGGCGATTGTTCATTATAAAGTCCCCTTTGACGCTCAGATCTAAACCCTATAAACTTAGATGTTTAAGTTAAGCACGGATCATTCATCTGCTAAGTTTCCTCTTCCCTATATTGAAAAATTCAGTGGGTTTTATGAAAAACAAAATGTCATTGAATTTCAGACATTAAAATGCAGAAATAATTGGTTTATTGAGATTGCCTTTACTTAAAGGCCCTGACTCAAAGTTAATTTAAATGATTTACTAGGAAAGCTGTATTATTCAGCCAAACATTTTTAAAGCTTCATAAGACATCAGCTTTTTACTCTTTTTTTTTTTTTTGCCGATAACATTTTTTTTTGTTGTTTATGGGTATTGCTTCTCTAGACAATAACCTTTCCTTGTATTACATTGTTTTATTTCAACTTTTCTTATGCTGATTTGCAAAAACGGTAGACACATAGTTATAATTTTAATGAAAGAAAAAGCTTATGGCTGACAAAAATATCACATTTTGGGCTGTCCAAGCATCCATAACATTTTGTAAGTGTTATTAAGGCATTTGAAGGATACAGGATAATTCCGCAGTGTTATTTCTTTGCGCAAGTAGGCAGAAAAGGATGGTAATTGATGACGATTCTTTACTGTAGCTAATGACCTTCTTTTCTGGTTCTGATATTTAATCAGCAACTTTAGCTTAGGGAAAAAGGAGAAGCCTTTCTCTGTTTATACATGAGAAGATTTAGAACTTAAATTTGCATTTTCGAGATTGTGCTATATAAAGCTTGGATTCACATCTGGTGTTTTTGCAATATTTCACCAATATTAAAACTTTTAACTCTGCAGAACTTTTCACTAGAGTCCAGATAAAGAGTACATAAAGCCAAATTTTTTTTTTTGTTTTTGGGCAGAGTGGAGGATTAGAACCCCAGTCAGCTTTGTGTTGGAGAAAACACAAAATGGGGAAGATACCCCGAGGTCCCCAGCAGTCTTAGCCCTTGTACACACGGTCGGAGAATCCGTCGGAATGTGTCCTATCGGACCGTGTTGTCGGATAATCCGACTGTGTGTGGTATGCATCGGACTCATTCCGTCGGACCCAATTTTCCAACATGTTGGAAATATTTTCCGACCAACTGGTTCGATCGGACATACTCCGATCATGTGTAGAGAATTTTGATCAGACCAAGTGCCACGCATGCTCAGATCAAATTCCTACATCAAAGCTATTGGCTACTAGTCCCATCGTAACGAAATTACGTCATCACGTTCTGAATGATCGGATTTTTTGACAACTTAGTCCGACCATGTGTATGCAACAGTTTCGGACAAGATCCGACAGGCAAAATCCGACGGACAAAATCCAACGGATTTGGTTGGCAGAATGTCCGACCGTGTGTACAGGGGCTTACCTTTGGTTATGAACTTTATTGCGTATTAAAATTGGACAAAACATAGGACAACATTGCCATAAAAAGCACACACCGAGGTTCACATGCAGACCACAATCGTGAATTAATAAAGTATAGACAATACTGAAAATTGATATAGATAAGTGTGTGGAGGGTTCATTTCTAGTGAGATGTCACGAAACCTCTGTGTTGTTCGCCTGGATATGGCTGTACTGAAACACTGTGAATGTCTGCTCTCAAATAGATATCTGAGATCCACCCCTCAAATTTTACTTATGCAGCATTGGTCAGTGTTGGGGGTCAGTGCAATATGAAGTAAAATACTGTATATCCAATACTGATTAAAAGTACCGACCTTGGCCAGTTTATCAAGTGTCAATTTGTATATTATCCACAAGAAGGCGCCACACTGAACTGGATTGCTACACACTCAAACTGACCCTGAGAAGGGTTAACAGTGATACCAATTAAAGACAGGGCGGCTCCACCTGTTAGTTCTCATTAGGGAACAACCCAAACCCTTTAAAAGGCAGAGGGATTTGGAGAGAACACCACCCTGAAGAAGTCCATGCCACCTAGTGGACAAAACTAGTCAGTGCATTTGCTTCAGCACACCCCAGTTCACACCAGAACCTAGTGACTACCAGCAGCAGACCAACATTGATGGCACAAGCACTTCTTCGCCCATGAAAGAAGAGACACTACAGTGGCCACTGGAATCCTCCCCGTACAGGAGTATCACCCCTGGAACCCAGCTCTCCACCACTCTCCAGATTTCCCAGTGGACAAGCCCCAAGGACTCAAAGTCCAGTACTGAGCAACCAACAGTGCGCTTGAGGTGCACAGAATACCATCACTCCCTTGTGAGTCTTCAGCCCTGTCCACTGGGAGGAACATTTGCCAAGAGCTCCCGAGGCTCGGACGAGCCTCGCATCTACGGCATCCACTGACCTACACAGTGCAAGGAGGAAATCACTGACAGAAGCCCCACAACAGGAGAATCTCCAGATAAGCCATGGCTACCTGGCATTCAGCATCAATTCCTAACGATGAGTAACATTGTCAACTATGTTGTCCTGAGCAGGGACCAGAGACTGACTAGACACATGGCAGATGAGTGTGTTTTCACATCACTGCCCCTTTTTGCTTCCACCCACTACTACTATCCTGCTGTACATAGCTACCAACAAACTATCCACACACTGTACGTTAAGTGCGACCCCCCTACAAAGGAACGCATACCCTTTGGAACAATATGACAGCGCTGGCTAAATAAAAGTTTTGCCTTTTGAATAAATCTCCCCTCCCTGAAAGTGAGAAAATGACAGTGTTTATGAATGTTTGTTTCTGTATCTGCTTGTAATTTATGCTATTTAGTCTCACAGGAGATCTCAGACTTATTAGTGAAAACACACATCCATAGTGTGTATGTACTAGCCAGAATCCAGGGATCTCTAAACCATGGTCCTCCAGCTGTTGCGAAACTACACGTCCCACGAGGCATTGTAAAACTCCGACATTCACAGACATGATTGACTAGGCATGATGGGAATTGTAGTTCTTGAACAACTGGAGGGCCATAGTTTGGAGACCCCTAGGCTAACAACGCTAAGGTTTCCTGTTGTCACATTGCATCCTGACCCACCAACACTGACCAATGATGCACAATAAGGAAAATTTGAGGGGTGGATCTCAGACTTCCACAGTACAGCCATATCCAGGCTTACAACACTCAGGTTTTATGCCATCTCACTAGAACTGAACACCCCACACATACTTATCTATATAAATTTTCAGTATTGCCTGTATTTCATTATAATTCTCGATTGTGGCCTGCATGTGAACCTGGGTGAGAGAGGACCGGAGCGGGACGGACCACGGGGAAGGATAGAGGAGGGCCGGGCATGACCGTGTGTCTAGTGACACACGAAGGGGTGGGATTTAGAAGGTAGAGGCGGGGCCGAAGGAAGGGGAGCGGCCATTTAAATGAAGGGGGCGGAGCCGGGAACGGGCAGTGCGGAAGGAGGAAGACACGAGGAGGCAGTTTTTCCCACCCACCCTCCCTTTATAGGTTGTTGTTACTGTAGGCTGTGTTAATGTTTGTTTGTCATTGCAGGTTCGGGAGCAGGGGTCGTCATGACAGCTGGGGTTGGCGGTAGTTATTTATTGGTCAGTGACGGTAGCAGTTATAGAGGTGGAAAAAGTAGGTGGGGGGCTCGTCGGTAGATGGCCCCTCCGGTGTGTACATCAAAAGTTTTGATGAATACTGGTGTTGTTGCACTGCGGGAACGGTGGTTGTCTCCGAGCGGTACAGCTGGAGGCCTATGAGGTTATGGAAAAAGTCCCGCAGTGCCCCCTGGGTGTATATAGATATATATGAATATATATATTTATAGGTATATGGTAAGAAGGAGTTTAGCTCCGTCACTGACCAATCAATCTGGTGAAACATGTTGTTTCTTGGTTATATGTGTTAATATGTTATTTAATGTTATTTATTATTAAAGTAATTTGGAGTTTTATTTTGGTTGGTTTAATAAAGGCTGTTGTGGCCAGTTTACTCCACGAGAACTGTGTGGTCTATTATTAAGGGAAAAGGGGTAGGAGTAAAGGGGCTATTTCAGCAGAGAGTGTATATCTGGGCTACACGGGGCATGTGCTTTTTAAGGCAACGTTGTCCTATGTTTTAACCTGTGTTGTCCGCATTACTGTATCTGTCAAATTTTGATATGCAATAAAGTACATAACCATAAGTAAGACTGCTATTCACATCATTCCCCTCCTCCCTTTTGAACTCCTTGGGGCATCTTCCCCATTTTGTGTCTTCATTATCCTTCATGTTCAAGAGTTGATGGGATAGGTGCCACCCAAATTGGTGAGTCGGCATACCTATCATTGCTGGCCAACGTATAGACCCAGCACTCCTGATCCTACAGTACTTAACCCGGTGTTTTATTATTTGTTAGCTTTGTGTTGATGCCGGGAACCATGTTATGGAGATCAATTGGAGCTGATTTACTAAAGTCAAATAGGTGGTGCACTATGCAAGAGCATTTTCCCCAGAACTTAGTGTGTGGGATGAAATTTCACTTTGGAAAGAATACCCAATCACATTCAAGGAAAATAATAAAAACAGAATTTTTGCTGACATAAAAGCCACCTAATTAGGCTGCTAGGATGTTAAGTAAATTTAGTTATTTTGTGCTCCTCTAAAATTTGTTGAACTGTTGTTGTTTGCTTTGGGCTCTTCTCTATCTCACAGGCTGCAGCTTTGGTTGTTTCTCCCTGTATTCTAATGCCCTGTACACACGGTCGGACATTCCAAAAAGTCAGATCGAAGTATACTGTTGGAAAATCCGATCATGTGTGGGCTCTATCTGACTGTTTCCGTCGGACCACAATGGTTTTCATTGTGGTCTCAGCTGTAGCAGAGTTGGAAGGCCAATTTCTGATTATCTCTGGAGCTAACTAAGAGGTCACCTAAAGGTCCTGGTCCGGAGGGCTCACTGAAGAGTAGCCGGTGGAAGTTGAAAAGGGCCTAGCTGTCCTGTAACATTGTGGGCATTGACTTCTCAGTGAAGAGTATTGGTGGAAACTGGAAGGAGGCATCTGGTTATCCTGTGGCATTATGCGTAACTACCTGAGCTCTGGGTCCTAGTGACTGTGTGCTGTTTTACCTTGGGTAAAATTGCCAGTGATAGTCCCAACTAAGACAGGCCCTACAAGATCTCAGTCCTGGACATTTTCTTGTGCTCCTGGCTTGAGGTCTGTTCAGAGAAGTTTGGACTAGTGAAGTGTGTCCTCTTGTTATTATTCAGGATCTTGGAGTATCCCATAGCACCCCACAAGCTCTCCAAGATTATACAAACAACAGTGGTAGTAGCCAAGGACTTTTAGAAGAACATTTAGACACAAGGAAAACACACGGTCGGAGATTTTGCCAACCAAATCCGTCAGATTTTGTCCGTCGGATCTTGTCCGAAACTGTTGCATACACACGGTCCGACTAAGTTGTTGAAAAATCCAATCATTCAGAACATGATGACGTAATTTCGTTACGATGGGACTACGTTCAGGCTAGTAGCCAATAGCTTTGATGTAGGAATTTGATCTGAGTATGCGTGGCACTTGGTCCGATGAAAATGCTCTACACATGATTGGATTAGGTCCGACCGGCCCAGTTGGTTGGGAAATATTTCCAACATGTTGGAAAATTGGGTCCGATGGAGATTCGGACGGAATCAGTCTGATGCATACCACACACAGTCGGATTATCCGACGACACGGTCCCATAAGACGCATTCCGACGGATTCTCCGACCGTGTGTACGCGGCATAAGACTACATGTGGAGTGTATTTCATCTAAACAAATACTTGAGCCCTGTTATTGTATGCTTTGTTTTGGCTTTTCTTTTGACTTTATTTCAATAAGTTTTTTTATTATTATTTCTAACAAGGTTACAAGGGAACACTAAGCATACCAAAGAAAAAGGGGTAGTACAAAGCAATTCTTGCACGGAAACTGATAGCAAGAAGATGACTGGCGGTGAGCCCACCAAGACGAGTAGAATGGGAGGGGGAGGTTAATAAAACAATAAGAATCACAATAACAATGGAAAGACTTGTATATAATAAAAAGGGGAACGCCAAAATGTTTAAGAAAATATGGGAAAGCTGGATGAGAGGTTAAGGTAAAGAAATGTCAGAGAATTAAGGGTAAAGTGGTCCCCTCTACTATGGATACCAAGACTTGTTTTTTGTGGGGGGGTTTTTTTCTTTCTTTTTTGAAGTCTGAAATGTGATAAATGGATATGCTAACTTTGAGATAAAGTTGAAGGGTGAACTGAAGTGTATTATGTAAATTTAGGGGGGTGTCTGTTGGTAGGTTGGGTGCAAAAAGTAAATGTGGGATGTATAAATGTATATTTTATCTTTGTCTTTTTATATGAATAAAAATTACTTTAATCGAAAAATAATAAGCACCAAGGAAACCAGAAAAAGCCATGGGCAGGAGGATTTTATGTGTATGAAAGCATTTTTACTACATTATTTTAATTATTTCACAATCAGGTTCAGGTGACTCACATGAGGATACTGTGGTGAAACATACGTTTATAACAAATTCTTCCATCATTTAAGGGGAAAAACTAAGTGGCATCAGAAGACCTATAAAGTAATGCTCAAACTTGTCAACCCTGGTTAAATGTTGACAGCTAGAGACCATGAACCTTTAAATATCCTTCAAAGAAACTAAGAACGATGAATATGAATGATGATAATATAGTACCTTCCTACATAGGCTGCTAGGATATTAGGTAAATTTCGTTTTTTCGTGTGACTTTTTTGTAGTCATTGGAGCAGTCGTTGATTTCTTTAGGGTACTTTGGGTTCAACAGGCTGTAAGATTGACTATTCCACTATGTCTTTTGGAGGCTTCTGGAACATGGGGAGGGGAGAGTCAAATAATTAGTGTATTATTTATTAACCAACTCAATACCGGGCCTATTCTGGCACTTCTCTCCTACATGTAAAAATCATAATTTTTTTGCTAGAAAATGACTCAGAACCCCCAAATATTATACATGTTTTTTTAGCAGACACCCTAGGGCAGTGATGGTGAGCCTTGGCACCCCAGATGTTTTGGAACTACATTTCCCAATGATGCTCCACTACACTGCAGAATGCATGAGCATCATGGGAAATGTAGTTCCAAAACATCTGGGTTGCCAAGGTTCACCATCACTGCCCTAGGGAATAAAATGGCAGTCATTGCAACTTTTTATCTTGCACGGTATTTGCACAATAATTTTTAAAATGCCCTTTTTTTGAAAAAAAAATAAAAAAACATTAAAGTTAGGCCAATTTTTTAATATAATGTGAAATATGATGTTACGCCGAGTAAATAGATACCTAACATGTCACGCTTTAAAATTGCGGACACTCATGGAATGGCGCCAAACTTCGGTACTTAAAAATCTCCATAGGCGACGCTTTGAAAATTTTTACAAGTTACCAGTTTAGAGTTACAGAGGAGGTCTAGGGCTAGAATTATTGCTCTCGCTGTAAGGCACGTGGCAATACCTAACATGTGTGGTTTGAACTGCGTTTACATATGTGGGCGGAGCATACGTGTGTTTTCGCTTCTGAGTGAGAGCTACCGGGAACAGGGGCGTTTAAAAAAAAAATGTAATTAATTTTTTATTTTACTTTATTTTTTTTATTTTTACATTACATTTTTTTTTGATCACTTTTATTCCTATTACAGGGAATGTAAACATCTATTGTGACAGGTCCTCCTTATGGAGAGATGCGAGGGCTGTAAAGCATAAGATCTTATGCTGACAGCCGCAATCACGGCTTTGTTTACAATGCGAGGTCTGGGCCTCCGACGGTCATAGAGATGACTGGTGACCATCTGGTCACCGGAAATCTCTATGCTCGTCATACAGCGGCTGGCGTTCAAAAGGCAGGCAGAGTTCAGAGAATAGTCGATATCCGATCCAGGCTGACAAACCAGTGCAGACAAACAGGGAGCCAGGAACACGTATTACAGGTGGACAGACAGACAAGGAAAATGATAAAAACAATTGGAATCAAAAATTCAACTCTCCAAAGTGCACATGCATACAAATTACATTATAAAATGGTGAAAAAGCCACAATATTCAAATATAGTAGCTGCTGCTATAGAATATTCATACAATCATTTGCATATGTTTCAAAGAAAATCCTCAAAGCATTAGCAGCGCTCTCTCTGTGTGGTCACTATTAACATACAAATTCAATGTCTATATTTCATAATTTTCTCATGTAGTCCATCATTTGTAAAATAGACCGACAAGAATAGACAGTCTGTGGAAGAGAAGAAGAATGGGATAAAAATTCAGGGTTGATTCCACCTTCAGCACATCTCATGGAACCCGCTCCCGGTTTATCTGCAGTCTTTTCTTCTCTCCATCCATTCAAAGTCCATAATTTATAAAGCTTGTCTGAGCTGTTCAATTAGTATCTCGTTAATTTGGCTACATCCGTGTCTCAAATGGAAGGTCCCAGGACGTTCACTGGCTCAGTCAGCAGCTTCATGTTCAGGATGTGGCTGCCGTCTTCTTCAGATAAACAGATTGGCAACATCGGAACGATTGCCCTGTTACGTGTAGGAACAGATCACTTGGGGATTCAAAAACCATTGCCTGATTGTATGGGGATCTTATTGGCAACATTGGGATGATTACACTGTTAAGAGAGGCACAGTGTTGTGGGGCGGCACAGTGGTGTAGTGGGTAGCACTCCCACCTAGCAGTAAGAAGGGCTGCTGGTTCGTATCCCAACCACAACACTACCTGCCTGTAGTCTGCATGTTCTCCCTGCGCCTGCGTGGGTTTCCTCTGGGTACTCCGGTTTCCTCCCACACTCCAAAGACATGCAGGTAGGTTAATTGGCTTCTGTCCAAAATTGACCCTAGTATATGAATGGGGACCTTGGATTGTGGGCTCCTTGAGGGTAGGGATAAATGTGAGTGTGCAATGTACAGGGATAGGGACAATTGTAGATACTCACTCAGGTTGAACTGGTGTATTTATTCAACCGTACTAACTATGAAACTAATGCCACATACACATGATCGGAATTCTCTTTAGAAAAAGCTCTGATGGTTTTCCTGACGGAATTCGGCTCAAGCTGTCTTGCTTACATACGGTCACATCAAAATCTGATCATTTATAACTCGGTGACGGACAACACGTACGACGTGACTAGAAAAAGGAAGTTCAATAGCCAATAGCTTCTGTCTTGTAGTTGAATCTGAGCATGCTTGAGATTTGGCGTGTCAGAATTGCATACACACGATCGGAATTACCGATAGAAAGTTTTTCCATCTGGAAAATTGAGAACATGCTATCAATTTTTGGCTGGCAGAAATTCGGACAGCTAAATTCCGATGGAGCATACACACGTTCGCATTTTCCGATGAAAAGCTCCCATCTGTCTCTGGCCGGAATTCCGATAATAAGAGTAGGAACCAATTGAGAATTTAAAAGCCAATGCCTGATTACATGGGGATCTGGTGAGTATCTGGTGTGAACGGAGAAGGTTCCATGATGTGTGTGGTAAAGGTGAAATAAACCCTGGATTTTTATACCATTGTTCTTACTCTTCCACAGACTGTCTATTTCTATTCACTATGTAACTATGTAACCGATTGAGAATTTAAAAGCCAATGCCTGATTACATGGGGATCTGGTGAGTGGCTGGTGTGAATTGACAGCTGAATTTGTTAGTAAAGTTTGTATTTTTGGTTATTCAGGTAAATGTCCCCATTGGGGGCCTAGGAATGGACAAATCATGCCCTCAACTAGACACGTGTAAAGCAGAACTAAAATCACAGAGAGTGAGTGCACTGGTCTCGTGAATCACCTAAGACACCACTTTATGTATAAAGTCCAATAAGATGCTAATAAACAAGTTAAAATTGCACACGTGTAACCATCCATCACATCTTATAGACAGGTCCTTCTCACATCTCCATCCTTTAGTTAATCAATGGAATTACTCCCTTAGTGGCATGCAGTTGGTAAACTGCACTGACGCATTTCAAAGAGGCCCTCTTCTACAACATAGCTCATGTAAAGCTGGACTAGTCAGAGGTACATACATTTATATACTTCACTGATTCTGAGGATAATGCATGTTGGGGAAGAAGGGAAAAAGCTTTTTTATTTCGCTACTAAAATGGAAGACCCAATTGTATTTACAAAAACATAAATGCAGCCAGACAGTCTAACAGCATCCATTGTCATAGTCTTACTTGATACAGAAATTGCATAGGTGGTTAAAATCTAAACACCAAATAAAATTCAAAGTTAACCTAGCAGTGGGACTGCCCACGCATTGCATGGTTTAAATGCTCCTTTTTGTCGGAGGACAGGGGTCTCCAAACTTTCTAAGCAAAGGGACAATTTACTGTCCTTTCAGACTTTAGGATGGCAGGACCGTGGTTAATGGTGGTGGAAATTGTCCTGGCATTAGTGAGAGTAAGCAAGGCTTTGGCTTGATGGTCAGTGGGAGTAAAAAATATTGAATGGTAGCTGTGGACAATAGGAGGAGGGAGAGGGCCTCATTATTGGTATCATTGGGAAGAATAATGTCCCATCATTGTTGTTAGTGGAAGAAATAGTGCCCCATAGTTGGCATCGGTGGGAGCAATAGTGCCCCATTGTTGGCATCAGTGGGAGAAATAGTGCCCCATCGTTGATATCAGTGGGAAGAATAGTGCCCCATAGTTGGCATCAGTGGGATGAATAGTGCTCCATCATTGGCGTCAGTGGGATGAATAGTACCCTGTCATTGGCATCAGTGGGAGGAATATTGCCCCATTGTAGGTTTCAGTGGAAAGAATAGTTCCCCATCGTTTGTGTCAGTGTCAGTGTCATTATATCACACTGTTGGTGTCAGTGTGAGCAATGTTGCCTTGTTTCAGTGGGAGGAATGATGCTCCCAGGGCAGGATAATGACTAGCCAAAGGCCACATCCAGCCCACGGGCAGCAGTTTTTGAAACCACCGGTTTAGGGGGAACAGTTTTACCTTATCAGTCTCTCTGTCAGTAGCTAGCATTTTATTCTTTTCTTTGGCCCTTTCTCTGGATGGGCTCTCTGCAGTAGTGGCTGGTGCGCAATATCTTGAGGGGGGGGCGGCAAATACTACCTACCTAAAACTCCCTTGCTAATGTCACACAAGTGAGTGGGCCCAAGGTGCAGCACTCTGCACCCCAAGCCCACCCTTTTTGAAGCCAATTAGAGTCTCAGACTCTAATCCCGTTCTTAAAAAAAATACATTGGAATCCATGCGTCCGGCACCCTGCATGTAGAATAGGGGCCGAGCGCATGGATTAGGGGGGTGGCGCCCCAGCGCCTCTAATGGGCGAGCCGCCACTGGCACTCTGCATCCTCACTTACAATGCAGAGTTGTTCGTGCATTGTATGCAATAATGTCAGAGTGCCTGCAACTAATGAAGCTGCTAATAGAAGAAGCTTTAGGGGACTGGTCCTAGGTAAAAAAAAGAGCATTTAATCCTGGCCGTGAACCCCACTACAATGATAACTTTAGATTTCACCTGGAGTTCTGCTTTATCATTTTCTGTACAGTCCAACAGGCATTAGAGATAGACCCAGCACTCATGGCAATCAGAACTAGAAAATTGGTTAGACAACCCCCTCTTCTATTCTGCAATATAAGTACCGTATTTATCGGTGTATAACACACACAGGCGTATAACACACACATTCCTTTTAAGAGGGAAGTTTTAGGAAAAAAAATGTAATTTTAAATAAGGAACTTTCAAGCAAAATAAGGGTCAGTGCCCACCTGCAGCCTCACCTTTGCCATCAATGCAGCCTCATCAGTTCATATCAATGCAGCCTCACCATTGCCATCAATGCAGCCTCACCATTGCCTCAGTGCAGCATCCTCACCACTGCCATCAATGCAGCAGCCTCACCATGACCATCAGTGCAGCCTGTTCGGATTCCCATCTGCAGCCTAGAGGGGACAGGGCGGGATGAGCGCCAACAGATTACATACAGTGAGAATCTCCTATGATAGACAGAACAGTGGTCCATTGACGGCCCAGGAGATTTCCTATTACAGAGGCCGCCAAGTAAACAGGAGATTTTCACTGTAGGTAATCTGACGGCGCTCGTCTCGCCTCCCTCCCTGTCCCCTCCGAGGCAGCTAAAAATGAAGTATTGGTGTATAACACGCACACGCTATTTGCACCTGATTTCCATGGTGAAAAAGTGCGTGTTATATGCCAATAAATACAGTATGTGTTTCTACTAATCTAAAATGCATTAAAGGGATTGTAAAGGGATTTTTTTTTTTTTAAATAGCAAACATGTTATACTTACCTCCACTGTGCAGCTAGTTTTGCACAGAATGGCCCCGAACCTGGTCTTCTGGGGTCCCTCGGCGGCTGTCTCGGTTTCCCCCTGCAAGTACTTCTCACGTTCATGTGAGCTCCCTCACATGGTGAGAAGTGCTTGTGGGCGTGCTCCCATGATACAGTCGGCCGCTCACTTTATCACTCGGCCCCGCCCCCAGGAGCGATGCGTCATTGGATGTGATTGCTTTCAATCCATCCACTCTAGCCAATCAATGGCCAGGCTGAGCAGAGAAGAGGATGTCGAAGGCAAGCGTGGGACTTTTGAGGGGTAAAACAGGGGGGCTGAGGGGGGGCCGGCACTGTCAGATGTTTTTTCACCTTAATGGATAGAATGCATTAAGGTGAAAACATGTTTACCATTACAACCCCTTTAAAGGCATTTCCAGTCAAAAATTATAGCAAGTTGGGGGTGAAGATATATAGATATACACTCACTTGCATCTTTATTAGGTACACGTTGCTAATACTGGGTTGGACCCCATTTTGTCTCATTGCCTTAATTCTCTGTGGCATAGATCCAACAAGGTGTTGGAAACATTCCTCTGAGATTTTGGTCCATAGTGACATGATAGCATCACACAGTTGCTGCAGATTTGTCGGCTGCACATCCATGATGCAAATCTCTTCTACCACATCCCAAAGGTGCTCTTTTTTATTGAGATCTGGTGAGTGTGGAGGCCATTGGAGTATAGTGACTTCATTGTCATGTTCAAGAAACCAGTGGTGAGATGATTGGAGCTTTTTTTGACATGGTTCATTATCCTGCTGGAAGGAGCCATCAGAAGATGGGGACACTGTAGTCATAAAGGGGATGGACATGGTCAGCAACAATACTCAGGTGGGCCGTGGTGTTTAAATGATGCTCAATTGGTACTAAGGGGCCCAAAGTGTGCCAAGAAAATATCCCCCACACCATTACACCACCACCAGCCTGAACCGGTAATACAAGGCAGGATGGATCCATGCTTTCATATTGTTTATGCCAAATTCTGACCCTACAATTTGAATGTTGCAGCTGAAATCGAGACTCATCAGACCAGACATTGTTTTTCCAATCTTCCATTGTCCAGTCTCAGTTTCCTGTTCTTAGCTGACATTTGGTGTGGTCTTCTGATGCTGTATCTGTTTCAAGGTTCAATGCATTGTATATTCAGAGATATTTTCCCTTTTTGGACAATTCTCTGTAAACCAGAGATATGGTTGGTGTGTGGAAATCCCAGTAGATCAGCAGTGTTTGTAATACTCAGACCAGCCCATCTGGCAGCAACAACCAAGTCACTTAAATCCTCTTTCTTCAATATTCTGATGCTATAGTTTGAACTTCAGCAAGTTGTCTTCACCATGTTTAGATGCCTAAATGCATTGAGCCAGTTGATTGGCTGATTGGCAATTTGTGTTACCAAGCAATTTGAGAAGTGTACCCAACAAAGTGGCCGGTATATATATATATATATATATATATATATATATATATATATATATATTTAAAAAGGTGCAAGACCTCTACTATTTCAGCTATTCCTGAAAAAAGTGTACTGTTAAAGTATAACAAAAAGCTTTTTTTTTGTTTTGGATGGAGAGGAGAGGGATTAAAAAAGTAAGAAAATCCCACATTTTGGGTTGTCCCCAGAACAGTAATTGAGAGAAAATCTTGGATTAGTTCTAGTGACCCTGATGACAACCAGGAATTCTCTCACTTTGGAGGGATTTCCTCCTACTTCCTGTTTTAGTAATGGGACAGGAAGTGAAGGAAAATCTCCACATCGGGACACAGTTGGCAAACATGTATGTATCCAAAAACTATTGTCTCCTTTTGATTTCAGTCTTTCAATGTTTTGTAAGGATGTGCCTTTAATAAGATTCTTTCCACCTGTAAGTGCTAATCACATTAATAAATGCCTACAGAGATAAAAAAAAAAAAAAAAAATCAGTGTTCTCACTTTATCAAACAGGGTCCGATGAAAGCAGATCTTATTAAACTTGCTAAAATGTTCAAGGTAGCAAAAAACTGAGTGATTTTAGAAGAAACTAATTGGCAATGTTGTGAAAGGGAAAAGCGACCAGTTATCGGCGCTGCTATTGATTTATAATTATGTGAAAAAATATGACAGTACATAAATGTCAAGGAAGATTTGAAATGCAACATTATTTCATATATCTGGAGGTGAGAAGACTAACAAAGTACTGATAAATACAAAAACCCAGACATGTGTAGAGAAATAGGAAAATTATTCTTAACCCCTTTTTGCCTTCATTCCATTCCATATATTAACGTTTCCCAGCTCTGCACCATGCTGGGAAAATGCTATAAACATCCTTCATCTGATAACTTCTAGCTGTGCTGGTAATCCCTGCCTGTCATTGTTCCCCACTGATGATCAGGAACCATCAAAGTGTACTTAGCCATGGAGGCTTCATTGACAAAATAAGCATTTAGACTGTAGATATCACTAAAAAAGGCAGTGTCCATGGGTTTAATACTATAATTGACAGATGCAGTTACAGTATTGAAAAAAATAATTATATATACTCCGACTTTCGCATCACATTTGGTGCAATATAACCGTTCTAATAGGAGCAACTTGAGTCTCTCTGACTTAGAAAAAGGTTCTTGCACTACCTTTGGTCCGACTCCGAACGACTTGCATTGACTTCTGTTCAAGAAGTTGTATGCAAGTCATGCCGAAGTCGCGCTGGGATGTCCGCTGTAAAGTTGTGTGAAAGTCGAAAAACGTTGAAGTTGCGGCATTGTAAGCCGAGCATTATATGTAAAAAAGAAATTTATATGTACCGTATTTATCGTTGTATAACACGCACTGGCGTATAACACACACCCCAAGTTTAGGAGGGAATTTAAAAGAAAAAAAACTTTTAGGAGGGAAGTTTAATTAAAAAGACTTAGGCCGCGTACACACGGGCGGACTGTCTGACGGACTTGGTCCGCTGAAACGTGTTTCAGCGGACAGTCCGTTCGTGTGTGGGCTTCAGCTGACTTTTTCAGCGGACAGTCTGGCGGACTAAGTCTTTCGGAATTTCCGTAATATTGTCCGTCCAACTTTGGTTTCAGCGGACAGTCCGCTCGTGAGTAGGCAAGTTGGACGGACTAAGTATGGCGCATGCTCAGAAAGGATTTACACGGCCGAAGGTTGCATTGCAGTGTATTGGACGTCGTATTTCTAGTCCCGTCGTACGTGCTGTACACGTCATCGCGCAAGCTTTCAGCGGACTGTCTGTTCATCGTGTGTGGTCAAGTCCGTTCATTCAAAAGTAGGACGGACTGTCTGTCGGATTGTCTGATGGACTTAGTTGGCCAGACAGTCCGCCCGTGTGTACGCGGCCTTACATTTAAATGCCCATCAATGCAGCCTTGTCAGTGTCATTTTCAGCATTGCATTGCAGCCTTGTCAGTCGTTTGCAGCCTTGTCAGTTATTTGCAGGCTTGTCAGTGTCTTTGTCATTTTAAAAATGGCGCTGCCGAGATACAGATCTGTCCTGTGTATCTCGGCGGTGCTCGTTCTCGGCCGTTCAAGGACGTTCTTGCGGCTTTTGGGTGTTTTCGGCTGCACTCGGCTGTTCTCGGCTATTTTCGGCCCCTCTCACCTATTTTCGGCTGCACTTGGCCATTCTCGTTCTCCCGAAAATAGCCAAGAACGGCCTAAAATAGCTGAAATATATATATATATATATATATATATATATATATATATATATATATATATATATATTTTGGATTTAAATTATTGATATTGTTATTATTAAATTAACTGATGAATACTGACAACTAGGGATGAGCCGAACATTTCCTGGTTCGGTTCGCAGCAGTACATACAAACTGGCAAATAAATTCGTTTGAACACGCGAACACCATTAAAGTCTATGGGACACGAACGTAAAAATAACAAAAGTGCTAATTTTAAAGGCTTATATGCAGGTTAGTGTCATAAAAAGTGTTTGGGGACCCGAGTCCTGCCCCAGGGGACATGTATCAATCTCGCAGTGCATTATGGGGTGTTCCGCAGCTCTCAAATTTACCGCGAACAAAAACCAGATGTTCGAGTCGAACTTACGCTTGACTCAAAACGTGGGCTCATCTCTACTGACAACCTTAAATTTGACCTGGGTATCGTTACAATTGATTAAAAGGTTACTAATGCACTCACTGTCGGCATGCCTGTCATTTGTATGAGAGGTATGTATTTTTAATATTATAATCTGTTTTATACAGTGTTGTGAACCTTATTAAATAATAATATATTATTATAATTATTCTGGAAACCGGAGTGCGCAGGTTTAGAACGCAACCTTCTTCAAGAGAATCTTCAAGCAACCTTGGTTCTTTTCCAAAGTGTAGCATTTACTGGACAAATATCCTACATACTGTACTTCATTTGATCTGGTAATTTGAATGAAAGTGCACCTGTCATTATGTTGCATCACTTATGTTGCTTTTAGAATTGAAATGCAGACACTTAATGGATTCTTTAGGTGCCTTTAGACAAGCCGAAAATGAAAATGAATGCCCAAGCATTCAAGCCCATATGCTGTACAGTAGCTGGGTTTTGCTAAGCTCAGAGGAATGATCATATTTAATTGCTACTGTTTTATTTCTATAGTCACACTTTTTTTTATTACTGAGAGTTTTTATTGAAATAAAAAGGTTTACAGTACAAAATATGAGATATAAACCAACTAATCGTAAAAGCAGTTCCATAAAGCTCAAATTTAACTTACACGGTCATGCATAGATCATCAAACTGTATAAACATTGGAGCCGATCCAGGCTCGGGAAAGACTGCAACCATATAGTTGGGATCCTCCTACATGCCTGGACTGGCACCTGGCTCAGCCGCTCAGCGAGCCGATGGGAGCCTAAGCCAGCCGCTCCCACCCAGTGCACCAGTGAGCACGAGGGAGGGGGGGGGGGCAGAGCAGAGAGCTGGTTACTGACAGTCTCCGGCTCTCTGCTCAGGGAGCCCTGAGAACTGAGCGATCAGTGGTGTTTGATTGCTCGGTTCTCAGTCTTAGAGCCGGCAGGGGACAAGCACAGCATCCAAATGCAAGGTAAGTATGATTCCCCAAAAAACAAAATTCCCCTACTTCTCTTTTAACCCCTTCCCGCCGAGCGTACGCAGATGTGCGTACTCGGCTTCCGGGGGGTATACCGGGATGATGCCCGCACCTGCAGGCATCATCCCGGTACCGTTTTTTTTCAGCAGGCGATTGGCTATCCAGGCATAACAACTGATGCGTCTAAAAGCCGCTCGGCTGTTATGCCAGAGGAGCGGGAAGGGACGTCCCCCCCTCCCGTTGCCTCCCGCCGCTGTTACCGGTGCTCCCGCTCGATCGGGAGCAACAATTCAAATTCCGCTGCCTCCAGCTGCTGGGGAGGAACTGGAACGAAGCCGTAATTGGCTTCGTTCCAGTCTCCTCATCGTAAACACGGAAGCGACGTCATGACGTCACTTCCCGTTTACTCGGCTGCCTATGGCGCCGGTTTTAAAAAGATATACGGTATTCAGAATCGCCGTTTTTGGCGATCTGAATACATTGAAGTGTAAAGGAGGGGTGGGGGGTCTTTTAGACCCCCGATCCCTCCATAAAGAGTACCTGTCACCACCTATTACTGTCACAAGGGATGTTTACATTCCTTGTGACAGCAATAAAAGTGATCAAATTTTTTATTTATTTTTTTTAAACAATTTAGTCATTTTAAAATAAATAAAATAAATAAAAAATTTTTTTTTTTAAAGCGCCCGCCGTCCCCGCGAGCTCGCGAAGCAAAGAAAACGCATATGGAAGTTGCACCTGCGTATGTAAACGGTGTTCAAATCACACATGTGAGGTATTGCCGCAATCGTCAGAGCGAGAGCAATAATTCTAGCACTAGACCTCCTCTGTAACACTAACCTGGTAACCGTAAAAAATTTTTAAAGCGTCGCCTATTGAGATTTTTAGGTACCGTACTTTGTCGTCAATCCACAACTGCGCGCAGTTATAAAGTGTGACATGTTTGGTATCTATTTACTCGGCGTAACATTATCTTTCACATTACGCAAAAAAATTGGGCTAATTTTACTGTTTTGTTTTTTTTTAATTCATGAAAGTGTCACTTTTCCCAAAAAGTTGCGTTTAAAACACCACTGCGCAAATACCGTGTGACATAAAATATAGCAACAACAGCCGTTTTATTCTCTAGAGTCTCTGCTAAAAAAAGATATATAATGTTTGGGGGTTCCAAGTAATTTTCTAGCAAAAAATATGGATTTTAACTTGTAAACACCAAATTCCAAAAATAGGCTTAGTCATGAAAAGGTTAAATAACATCTGGTGGGATCATAATAGTTTACTAGTTCTTAGAATCCCTCCATTTGTATCTTTTCGGTACTGTACATATTTTGTTCAACAGTACCTACCCTTTTAGAATCAGAATCCCTTTGAACTCCTAAAAACGATGGCTTTTATGATACAAGAGTCTCAATAAAATCTTAAATTGGATTGCATATTAATTCTACTTTCACACTTTGTTCCTTGCACTCCCAGTCCCTACTTAAAGAGGAACGGCAGTCTGCTCACATCATTTGTAATAAAAAACATCTTTGCCATTCTGAAGCTTCCCTCCAACCACTTTGCATATTATGTTATATATACTGCGATTCTGTTCTTAAATATGCTGCAGAGATCTCCCACCACTAAGTCTGGCTGCAGCCATTTTAACTGTGGGCAGGTGAAGCTGCTGCCTGTTCACTTCCTGGTTTTACACACACCACAGAGACACACCTCCAGCTCTCATTGGCCCTCCTATGACTCTTTCCCCCTCCCTTCCTGGCAAACTCTCATGAGTGAGAGAGAGAGAGCTGTGCATGATGTCCGACGCCTAGGATTTTTACCAGACAAGAAACAGGAAGTGGGCTGTATAAGGAATTTACTGGAAGGAAAAAAAATGTTTTACTATCCAAAGTTAAAACAACAAGGGCAGAAGATTTAATAGATGGACAGTTGTAAAAATGGCTGAGGATCCGCTTTAAGCAAAGAGCTGACCCGGCCGCAGCAACAGTCCTGGGAGAGCTGCCTAAGGAGAACCATTCCTTCTACAGTGCTTAAGACCTGACTGAAAACACCTACCACTTTAAGAGGCCCACCACACCTTACCTTTTTTTTTATACTTCCTGTGCTAAAAAAAAGTTCACACGAAGTTTAGGTCTGTTCGCAGGTTCTGGTGCGAACCGAACAGGGGGGTGTTCGGCTCATCCTTACTTAAGACCTGACTGAAACACCTACCACTTTAAGAAAAATCTGAAAGTGGTTCTAACTCTTCCCCCTCAAACATTTTTATTTTATTAACACTTCAAAGCATAGAAGTTAAAGTGGATGTAAAAATATTCTGTAGGCTTGTACCTTCATGTAAGCCTATAATAACGCTTACCTGTAGGTACTAAGAATATCAGCCGGTGATGTCACTGGAGCATGTGCTCTGAAGGGACAGTATACCCATGCTGTCTCTCTTTAGAGCTCCGTGCTGTGGTCCGTCACTCTCGTGGTCATGCATGGGAGTGATGTCAATGTGTCAGGAACCATGAAACAGACTGAGACAGAAGTACAATCAAATCACACTTGTTTAGTAATAAATATAAAAAGGTAAATAGGAAAAAGCGCAGTCAAGCATAGCCAGAGTCCAGTAGCCAGATCGGGTAGTCAGCCAGTCCAAAGTTCATAAACCAGATCGTGTAATCAGCCAGTCCAGACGTCAGGGATCCAAGGAGACCAACTGCAAGCAGGATAGAAGCCAGGAGGGATGTCAGCAAGCCAGTCTTGAAATAAACAGCAGGAGATGGTTCCTAGTGATGTGACCAATGCGAAGGCAAAGGAAAGAGTGAGCTGGTAGGCTTTAAATAGGCAGGTCAGACGAGCATCATCGAGAACAGCTGGTAACTGTGGAAAGAGAAGAGAGTTGGCAATTAACCGACAGCTGAGCGGCCAGCCCAGAGGAGGAAGGGCAAAGCCAGCCCTGACACAATGTGGTTCGGCCAATCAGACGGAACACGAACCCGGAAGGAAGACCAGGTGAAAATGGAAGCGCCTGTCAGGGTTTACAGGGCGACAGTGCAGGGCTTCATTCTAAGGTAAGTAATGTGACAGACCTAGCTGGGACAGAGGCTTTTGGAGGGGACTGCATGCTGGCCTCTTGCGTTGTGATTATGGGCCCCGGCATTTGGGGGAACGGTGCTCTTTGTGAGCTGTATGCCTAGGTACCCTGGAGGTGGTGATACTTTCGATTCAGGTCCATGTCCTCCAAGACACACAGACTCTGCGAACGCTGTATATGCCCAAAGACTATTCTTGGTTGTTAATTCTGAACAATACACAATCCTTGAAAGAGCTGATCACATTGACCTGCGGAGATGGACTGTCTGGTCACCTAGGCTGCCTTAAGTGCTGTGCTAATTAACATGTTAATTATGTAACTGTCTTTTAAGTTGTTGCTATAGCGGAGGAGGGAGTATCTATGAGCAGCCCTACCTCGTTATCTAACCCCTTGTGTTAAAAGTGTATAAAAAAGCTGTATTCTGTCCAATAAAGCATTCAAGATTCCACAAGCTATCTTCGGCTAGACTTGTATTCAATGCAGCTATGATACTATATCTCTATGATGGTCAGACTGGAGGAAGTGGGATATACTGACATAAGCACTCAAGCGGAGTGTAGGATAAGATCCGTCACAAGCTGTATGAGGTATTTACTGGCAGAAAAAAAAAATGTTTTACTATCTAAAGTTAAAACAACAAGGACAGACGATTTAATAGATGGAAAGTTGAAAAAATGACTGAAGATCCACTTTAAGCAAAGAACTGACCCGCAGCAACAGTCCTGGGAGAGCTGCCTAAGGAGAACCATTTCTTCTACAGTGCTTAAGACCTGACTGAAAACACCTACCACTTTAAGAAAAATCTCAAAGTGGTTCTAACTCGTCCCCCTCAAACATTTTGATTTTATTAATACTTTAAAGGTTAGAAGTTAAAGTGGATGTAAAACCATTCCGTAGGCTTGTACCTTCATGTAAGCCTATAATAATGCTTACCTGTAGGTACTAAGAATATCTCTTAAACCTTTGCGGTTTAGGAAATATTCACACTTTATGCAGCCGGTGATGTCACTGGAGCATGTGCTCTGAAGAGAAAGTATACCCATGCTGTCTCTCTTTAGAGCTCCATGCTGTGGTCCGTGACTCTCGTGGTTATGCATGGGAGTGATGTCATCGTGGTGCAGCCAATCAGACGGAACACAAACCCAGAAGGAAGACCAGGTGAAGATGGATGTGTCTGTCAGAGCTCACAGGGCGACAGTGCAGGGCTTCATTCTAAGGTATTTCATAATGTGCTAGTATGCGTTGCACACTAGCACATTATGCCTTTACTTTGCATTGTTTTTAAAAGAAAAAGTATTTGTGGTTTACTTCCGCTTTCATAGGAATTTACCTTGGCCTTCATATACGGTAAGGTACAACAGATCTTCTAGAGCAGGGGTAGGGAACCTTGGCTCTCCAGTTGTTTTGAAACTACAAGTCCCATGAGACATTGCAAGATCCTAACAATCACAGGCATGACTCCTAGAGGCAGAGGCATGATGGGATTTGTAGTTTCAAAACAGCTGGAGAGCCAAGGTTCATTACCCCTGTTCTAGAGTCTAAACTTTGCCAGTGTTACTTGACTACCATATGAGATTTATAGTCTCTACATGGGACATAGAAGCTCGGAATAAACTGAACTATTGGCACATTTCCACAGTAATTTAGCACAAGAGTTGTCCCTGTTTCACTTTCATGTGTTCGAAAGATGAAACCTATCAAGGGAGCGTAGGAGTTATTTTTGATTTCACATTAACAGAAATGAGCTATTGCCTTAGCTCTTAGCTTTCTCATTAGACCAGCAGATTCATCTTCAGAGAACATGGCAGCCTTTTCGGGTTTATTAAACAGATACATAGAGTATGGAAGCAGCAGGGTTCACTTTTTAGAATAATGCAAATGAAGGAGTCTTTTTTGTACTTTATGGAATCCTATAGCTCTAGCAGCTGTGGCATGCCACATTAAATCGGATGGTCACATGGAGCTCTACCCATGATGCAAACCATCGGGAACATTAATCAAAGAATTCCACTTCTTCTTATAGAAGAGCAGGCTTGGAACAGGCTTCGCTTTCTTTAAACTGTTGGAAATTCTCAGCCTTTGATGAGCAATCCTTGGCCGATATTGAATGGAACCATTCTGGGTTCAATAAAAGCAATAACCGACCCAATTGTTCGCATATGCTTTATTTTTTTCTAAGCCGCCTTCAAACAGAAGAGAACAAACCCTACGTTGAGCACAATCACGATATGGGAATATATTCAATGGTGATACTTTCTTAATAAGCAAACAATAATGTGATGTAATCATAATGCAAGTCATACATTTACAAGGTCTCAGAGCAATAAGGATAAATTGATGGAAACATTTTTGAATCTTGTTGAGCCACAATGTGCTTCTCACAATAGCCTTGTTTTTTTATTTTATTTTTTATTTTTTCTTGATGTCACTTTTGTGTTGGTAAAGAATTATTATATATGACTGAAGCACTGCTTTTAGGCATATGTATTAGATCACTACATTTTCACAACAGGCTTTCATTTTAAATTATGATTTTGTTTTTATGGTCTTTGTGTACAGCCAGGGAAGGCAAACTATGATTTAGTGCCATTATAAAGATTTTGACTTACACAAAAGGCTTCTGACCCAAATCCAGCTGGTTTGAATCATCTGATAAGATGACGCCAAGCCGGTGGTCCTGGCTACTCCCCACTGCCAAGTGCCCCCAATAGCAAGCCTCTTCCTATGGTGGCACTTGAGTAGGCTCACTCCGGGGCCATAAGTCTTCACCTACACGGGACGTTTTTACAACCTCTCCTGAACGATTTAACTTAACAGATAGTAACCCACGTTTAAAATATCAGTTTTGCCGTGTTTACATGGCGCATTTAGCGTTTATGCCGTGTACACATGACCGGACTTTCCAGCAGATTAGGTCCGAAGGGATTAGTCCGTTGGACAATTTGATCATGCGTGGGTTAGTTCGATCGTTTTTCTAAATAAAAATCCGAGGGGCCTAGAAATAGAACATGCTTCAAATCTGTCCGACGGACTCAACTCTGACGGACTAAAAATCGGGAAAACCGTTCGTCTGTGTGCTGGTCCGATGGACCAAATACGACGCAAGGGAAGCTATTGGCTACTGGCTATTGAACTTCTTTGTTTAGTCCCGTTTACGTCATCACATTCAAAACAAACGGACTAAGTCCGTTCGTGTGTGGCCAAGTCCGTTCGTTCGGAAAGCCTGTTGGAACTCCGCCGAAAGTCTGTCAGGAAGACCGTTGGACCTAGTCTGCCAGAAAGTCCGGTCCGCATACACACATCCGGACTTTCCGGCAGACTAGGTCCGCCGGTCTTCTCCATACACACGGTCAGAAATTCCGACGGAAATAGTCAGAACGGATTATGTTGTCGGAAAATCCGATCGTGTGTGGGCTCTATCGGACCTATTCTGTTGGAATTTCCAATGTAAAAAAGTTTGAGAGCTGGATCTGAAATTTTCCAACAACAAAATCCAATCGGACTTGGTGAGTGCCACGCATGCTTAGAAAAAAATTGGAGACGAAAGCTATTGGCTACTGGCCTCTATGTAGTCCCGTCGTACGTTTTGTACGTCATCTCGTTCCGAACTATCAGATTTTCCGCCAACTTTGTGAGACTGTGTGTATGCAAAACAAATTTCGGCCTAAATCTGTCGAAAAAAAAACTATGGATTTTGTGGTCGGAATGTCTGAATGTGTGTGTGGGGCATTAGAAGCGTTTGAAAAATATATATTTACAGACTGCGCTGGTGTTAATAAATGTATCCAACCACTAAGTATCTCAATTCTCTGCCAATATATCATAATAACATGTGAATAAACAACAATATAATACAATAATATAATACATTCATGAATATTTCTTCTTATAATAATATAAATCACGTGCTTAAGTGCAATTAAATAGTTAATGATTAATGTCAGGAAAAAGTTTTAACTTGTTGAGTCTTCACAAATCCTCAAAAATCCATGCTTTGTATCTATTCAACTCAGAGTTCCCCCATAATAAATCTGCTCACCTCACAGAGTTTGACCTCACATTTAAGTTTGGTCAAATAAAGCTTTTTAGTCACCCCAGACTAACAGATCATGCTTTCCTCCTCATTGCTCCATTGATCTACCTCCATTTTATCATGACTGCGACATTATGGTGGACACATCGGACACCTTTGACACTATTTTGGGACAATTGTCATTTATACAGCGATCAGTGCTATAAAAAATGCACTGATTATTGTGTAAATGGCACTGGCAGGGAAGGGGTTAAACACTAGGGGGGAGATCAAGGGGTTAAGTGTGTCCAAGGAAGTGATTCTAACTGTGGGGGGATGGGCTACTACACACATGACAACGATCACTGCTCCTGATGACAGGGAGCAGTGAATCTCTGTCATGTCACTAGGCAGAATGGGGAAATGCCTTGTTTACATAGGCATCTCCCCATTCTTCCGCTCTGCGACACAATTGCAGGCACCCGGCGGACATCGATGTTGCATCTTAAAGGGGACGTACCTGTACGCCCATTTGCCCATTGTGTCAACGTATATCGTCGTGCGCTGGTCAGCATGTGGTTAATGGCTGTGTGTTGAGTTATTTTGAGGGGACAGCAAATTTACACATTATTATTATTGTTATTAAGAGAGCAGCTGTTATTAATCATAAGTCAAATCTACAAATATATATATAGCAATAATATTTTACCTAAAGTCACTTTGGTTAAAATATTATTTATATATAAATATATATATATTTATAGATTTGACTTATGATTAATAACAGCTGCTCTCTTAGCCCTTGTACACACGGTCGGACATTCCGACAACCAAATCCGTCGGATTTTGGCCGACGGATTTTGTCCGAAACTGGTGTTGCATACACACGGTCGGACAAAGTTGTCGGAAAATCCGATCGTACGTAACGTGATGACGTTATTTCGTTACGACGGGACTACGTTCAGGCTAGTAGCCAATAGCTTTGGTGTAGGAATTTGATCTGAGCATGCGTGCCACTTTGTCCGATCGGAATTCTCTAAGAATTAGGCCGCGTACACACGCGCGGACTGTTTGCCCAACCTTGTTCGTCAAACAGTTTCGGCAAACAGTCCGCTCAAAATTTGCATGAGCGGACTTGCCCACACACGAGCGGACTGTTTCAACGAACTGTTTGCCAAACAGTCCGCTCAACTTTTGAAATGAACGGAATCGCCCACGTAAGGCGGAGGCAAATCCGCCCATTTCGAGCGCGTGTACAGGTAGGCGGGGCCCGCGAAGGAGACGTCGCGGGCTCCGCCGCCTGGAATGGGCTTAAAGGGGAACCCCAACGCCGAAAAAAATCGGCGTGGGGGTTCCCCCAAAGTCCACACCAGACCCTTGTCCGAGCACGCTACCCGGCCGGCCAGGAAAGGGGGGCGAGCGAGCGCGCCCCCCCTCCTGAGCCGTACCAGGCCGCGTGCCCTCAACATGGGGGGTGCCTTGGGGAAGGGGGGGCCGCGCGGCCCCCCCACCCCAAAGCACCTTGTCCCCATGTTGATGAGGACAAGGGCCTCTTCCCGACAACCCTGGCCGTTGGTTGTCGGGGTCTGCGGGCGGGGGGCTTATCGGAATCCGGGAGCCCCCTTTAAGAAGGGGGCCCCCGGATACCGGCCCCCCACCCTATGTGAATGAGTATGGGGTACAATGTACCCCTACCCATTCACCTGTGAAATAAAGTACAAAAAAAAACACAACACAGGGGAAAAAATATTTTATTGCACAGCTCCGGGGGTCTTCCGTCTTCGGGGGTCTTCTCGCCGGACTCCTCCGCTATCTGTGTGTAGCTCTTTTACTAGCGGAGGAGTCCGGCTTTCTTCCTCCCCGCCGCCGGCCTCTTCTCCCGACTTCGGGGGTCTTGTCCCCCTCTTCGGTTCTTCTGCCGGGCCACCGCGCCTTCTTGTAGCTCTTTTACAGGCGGTGGCCCGGTCTTCTGTCGCCGCTGCCTTCCGTTCTTCTGTCGCCGCCTTCGGTTCTTCTGCCGGGCCACCGCGCCTTCTTGTAGCTCTTTTACAGGCGGTGGCCCGGTCTTCTGTCGCCGCTGTCGTCGCCGCCGCCGCCGCCGCCTTCCGTTCTTGTTCTTCTTCTTGTTCTTCTGCTTCTTCTCCTGGAGATGTTGACTCGACGAGCTCTCCGGCCGGAATGCCAGAGCCGCGCTGTGCGGTCACTTATATAGTGACAATGGGGCGGTGTCACATGGTATATGTCACATGGGTTGGTCACATGGTGACCCCGCCCCCTTACGATGTCATAGTCCCCATGTGACATCAACCCATGTGACCAACCCATGTGACATATACCATGTGACACCGCCCCATTGTCACTATATAAGTGACCGCACAGCGCGGCTCTGGCATTCCGGCCGGAGAGCTCGTCGAGTCAACATCTCCAGGAGAAGAAGCAGAAGAACAAGAAGAAGAACAAGAACGGAAGGCGGCGGCGGCGGCGACAGCGGCGACAGCGGCGACAGAAGACCGGGCCACCGCCTGTAAAAGAGCTACAAGAAGGCGCGGTGGCCCGGCAGAAGAACCGAAGGCGGCGACAGAAGACCGGGCCACCGCCTGTAAAAGAGCTACAAGAAGGCGCGGTGGCCCGGCAGAAGAACCGAAGGCGGCGACAGAAGAACGGAAGGCAGCGGCGACAGAAGACCGGGCCACCGCCTGTAAAAGAGCTACAAGAAGGCGCGGTGGCCCGGCAGAAGAACCGAAGAGGGGGACAAGACCCCCGAAGTCGGGAGAAGAGGCCGGCGGCGGGGAGGAAGAAAGCCGGACTCCTCCGCTAGTAAAAGAGCTACACACAGATAGCGGAGGAGTCCGGCGAGAAGACCCCCGAAGACGGAAGACCCCCGGAGCTGTGCAATAAAATATTTTTTCCCCTGTGTTGTGTTTTTTTTTGTACTTTATTTCACAGGTGAATGGGTAGGGGTACATTGTACCCCATACTCATTCACATAGGGTGGGGGGCCGGTATCCGGGGGCCCCCTTCTTAAAGGGGGCTCCCGGATTCCGATAAGCCCCCCGCCCGCAGACCCCGACAACCAACGGCCAGGGTTGTCGGGAAGAGGCCCTTGTCCTCATCAACATGGGGACAAGGTGCTTTGGGGTGGGGGGGCCGCGCGGCCCCCCCTTCCCCAAGGCACCCCCCATGTTGAGGGCACGCGGCCTGGTACGGCTCAGGAGGGGGGGCGCGCTCGCTCGCCCCCCTTTCCTGGCCGGCCGGGTAGCGTGCTCGGACAAGGGTCTGGTGTGGACTTTGGGGGAACCCCCACGCCGATTTTTTTCGGCGTTGGGGTTCCCCTTTAAGCCCATTCCAGGCAGCGGAGCCCGCGACGTCTCCTTTGCGGGCCCCGCCTACCTGTACACGCGCTCGAAATGGGCGGACTTTCCGAGCGGGAACAGTCTGCTCATTTCGAAAGTACAGCGGACAGGCCCACACACTGGCGGACTGTTCGCTCAAACACAGTTTCAGCGGACAGTTTTTCGGAATTTCCGAAAGACTTTGTCCGTCCAACTGTCCGCTGAAAGCCCACACACGAGCGGACTGTCCGCCCAAACACTGTTCAGCGGACAAGGTTGGGCGAACAGTCCGCCCGTGTGTACGCGGCCTTAGAAGGACAAAGAATCTGTCTTTCCCTTCCCTTCGCTTTCCCCCCACTCTCACTGGAGGAGGTCTTCCCCTGGCAGCTAGGGGAGTCCCTCAGCGGAGTCCCTCCAGCAGTGCTGGTCCCTGACTGATTTCACCATCCTCACTTAACGGGGCATACTTATTGGGGTGTTCGATTGGGACTTTGTCCGATCGGATCATGTTGTCGGAAAATTTTATAGCCCAGCTCTAAAACTTTGTCGGTCGGATATTCCGACGGAAACAGTCCGATGGAGCTCACACACGGTCGGATTATCCGACAACGCGGTCCGATCAGACATTTTCCGTCGGAATGTCCGACTGTGTACAAGGGCTTAGCCCTTGTACACGCGGTCGAAGATTCCGTCGAAACATTTCCTATCGGACCGTTTTGTGGGATATTCCAACTGTGTGTGGTCTCCATCGACTGTTTCCGTTGGAATATCTGACGGACCAACTTTTCAACTTGTCGGTAAAATTTTCTGACAAAATGCTCCTATCGGACATACTCCGATCATGTGTAGCCTACTCCAACGGACAAAGTGCCACGCATGCTCAGATCAAATTCCTAGACCAAAGCTATTGGCTACTAGCCTGAACGTAGTCCCGTTGTAACAAAATAACGTCATCACGTTATGTACAATCGGATTTTCCGACAACTTAGGCCGCGTACACACGGGCGGATTGTCTGCCCAACTAAGTTCGTCAGACAATCCGACAGACAGTCCGTTCAACTTTTGAATGAACGGACTTGACCACACACGATGAACAGACAGTCCGCTGAAAACTTGCGCGATGACGTGTACGGCACGTACGACGGGACTAGAAAAACGACGTCCAATACACTGCAATGTAACCTTCGGCCGTGTAAATCCTTTCTGAGCATGCGCCATACTTAGTCCGTCCAACTTGCCTACACACGAGCGGACTGTCCACTGAAACCAAGTTTGGACGGACAAAACCAAGTTTGGACGGACAAAATTACGGAAATTCCGAAAGACTAAGTCCGTCAGACTGTCCGCTGAAAAAGTCAGCTGAAGCCCACACACGAGCGGATTGTCCGCTGAAACACGGTTCAGCGGACTAAGTTGGGCAGACAATCCGCCCGTGTGTACGCGGCCTTAGTCCGACCGTGTGTATGCAACATCACTTCCGGACCTCTTCCGGAATTAATCCGTCGGAATTACTCCGACGGATTTGGTTGTCGGAATCTCCGACCGTGTGTACAAGGGTTTAGAGATATTGGTCGTTTTTCCATTGAGCGCTAGGATCAGTAATATATATATATATATATATATATTTTTTATTATATTATTGATATTTGTATTATTACATTATTATTATTATTAATATTATTATACACTGTTATACAAGCTGTACACTCACTACTTTACATTGTAGCAAAGTGTCATTTCTTCAGTGTTGTCACATGAAAAGACATACATAAATGTGAGGGGTGTACTCACTTTGTGAGATATATATATATATATATATATATATATATATATATATATATATATAACAACAACAACAAAAAATATTGTTTTTTTCCTGCACTAAAAAAAACATAAATGTCTTTTATCACTCCAAGAGTGCCTTGTATATTTCTATAGGAATACACAAAGTGTATACTGAGTAAAAAGGGTACAAGGTGATTAAGTAGCTCGTTCATTAAGCCAGTGTGGTGGTTAAGTGTCCTTCCTATTCAGTGAGCCTTAAGTTACTTTGTTTTAAAACGAAATCACCAGGCAATGCGAATTTAATTGCTTTGGGGTTCAGAAACCCCCTTTGCAATCTCCTTGAATTACCAAAGAATCTTCCTACACTGTAATCAGACAGACTTTTAATTTCTTTTTTTTTTTTTATGTCCGAGGGGGGTACTTTAGTGTACTATCATGACGGAAAAAGTCTGTACATCTATTCTATTAATTTACGGCCTCTTCTGAAATGTGTATGAAATTTCAATATATTCCACTTTTACGTGGTGATATCTTATTAGGTTTCATTTGGAAAAAAGACAAGAAGGATTCCGGCTCTCCGATGTAATAAATTATTTGTGTCCATGCGCCAGGTAGTATGATTCTGTATAAATTGGAGGAGTAATCACATCTAAATAAGACTTGGAAGAGCTGTTAACGGTAATACTAAACTGAACACAACATATTAGCGCACCTTGGCTTTCAAAGAGTCGTTTTAAAACCTTACAGTACATTTCGAAATGATGCTTTTAACCACTTCCCACCCAAGGTATGTCCAGGGACGTCCTTGATTTTGCGGGGGTATATAGGAATGGTGCATGAAGCATGATATCATATTTTAGTGCCGGCGATTCCCCCACATCATAAGATCAATCATAGCGGCTGTTCCACTGCTTGGTCGTTCTTACAGGTGGCGGGAAGGGACACCCCACCCTCCCGCAAAAAGATCCCTATGCGTTTCATCATCAAGACGTCATCCGGCGCTCCGGGTGACGTCTTGATGACGAAAAGCGTCAAAAAAAGTCCTGCAAGCAGCTTCTTTGCAGCCCTTTTGGAGCCATGAATACACCGCTCCTAAAGCGCCCTTTCCATTGAAATCAATGGGAAGCGCCTGAAAAACGCCTGCAAAGCGCCTGAAAAGCCTCTGAAAAGCGTTTTTGGCAGCAGCGCTTTGTGGGTGCTTTTAAACCTTTATTTGGCCACTAGGTTAAAAGTGCCCCACTACTGCTCGAAAAGTGGTGGTTAAGGGGCTTTCACATTGGGGTTGCAGATGAGGCTTCTTTCAAGCGCTTTATAGGTGCCTTTTTAACGCTAAAGCGACTAAAAAACGCCTGAAAAACGCCCCAGTGTGAAAGGGGTCTTAGTGCCTTACCTGCATTAAATTAGCCCCAGAACCTGTATAATTATTATATGTTCGGTTTTAATGAGGTGGGGACCCTAATTTCTCATAGGACCGAAACAGATATGCCCACATAGTGTGAATCCATAAAACACATTTATTAAAATGGCTTCAGCCCCCAGGAAGATTTTACCCCCTTACTGACCAGAGCACTTTTTGCGATTCGGCACTGCATCGTTTTGACTGACAATTGCATGTGACATTGCACCCAAACAAAATTGATGTCCTTTTTTTCCCACAAATAGAGCTTTCTTTTGGTGGTATTTGATTATTTGGTATTTGATTGCCTCTGCTGTTTTTATTTTTTGTGCTATAAACTTTTTGCTATAATAAATATCCCCAAAAATATATAAAAAAAAACTAAATTTTTCCTCAGTTTAGGCCGATATGTATTCTTCTACATATTTTTGATAAAACAAAAAATCACAATAAGCGTATATTGTTTGGTTTGCGCAAAAGTTATAGCGTCTACAAAATAGGGGTTGGTTTTATGGCATTTTTATTATAATTTTTTCTTTTACTAGTAATGGCGGCGAGCTGCGATTTTTATCGTGGACACATGAGACAATTTTCCCACATTTTTGGGACCATTGTAATTTATACAGCGATCAGTGCTATAAAAATACACTGATTACTGTAAAATGTCACTGGCAGGGAAGAGGTTAACACTAGGGGGCGATCAAGGGGTTAATGTGTTCCCTAATGTCTGTTCTAACTGAAGGGTGGAAGGGACTGTGTAGGAGAGAGGACAGATCGCTGTTCATACTCTGTATGAACAGACGATCAGTCTCTTCTCCCCTCTGAGAACCGGAAACTGTGTGTTTACACATAGATCCCGGTTCTCCGTGTGTCCGTCGCTATTGCGGGAGCCCGTCAGTGATTGTGACCGCCGGACACTCGCATCGGCTTTGGGGGCAAGCAGGGGAGCGCACGCGCCCCTAGTGGCCACAGGGCGAAGCGACGTAACGTAACGTTGCTTCGCTCAGCCGTGCCATTCTGCCGCTGTACAACTGCGGCGGCTGGTCGGCAAGTGATTAAAAGTAAAGTGCAAAGCTACTCACAAGAAGATCATTTAAACAGCGCTGTGTATACAAAACATAGTAGTAAACGAATCCAGATATTCCAGAGATTACACGCAAGCTTGGTGATGTCACATGCATTAGCTCGGCCCAATGCGTTTCGTCATAATTGTCATCACCGGGGGGAATTACCGCACCGCAGGTCACCAGGCCAAGGAAATACCATTTCATTAGGGGAAGTGACACTCTAATTGCCAATCAAATAAATCTAGGTCGCTTTCTGATTCTAAAACGGGTAAGTGGATGGAAGATAGCCAAGCCTCTTTTGGAGTCTTAAATAGCCGAACAGGTCCCCGTCATTGTGAGCGGAGGGAGCGACGAGTCAAGATCTGAAGAGGAGAAGAAGAGAAGAACAGAAGAACAGAAGGCGGCTGCGGCGATGACAGCAATGACAGCAGCGACAGAAGACCGGCAGAAGAACCGAAGAGGGGGACAAGACCCCCGAAGTCGGAAGAAGAGCGGCGGCGAGAAGACCCCCCGAAGACGGAAGACCCCCGGAGCTGTGCAATAAACTATTTTTGCCCTGTGTTGTGTGGCTCCCGGATTCTGATAAGCCCCTCGCCAGCAGACCCCGACAACCAACAGCCAGGGTTATCGGGAAGAGGCCCTTGTCCTCATCAACATGGGGACAAGGTGCTTTGGGGTGGGGGGGCCGCGCGGCCCCCCTTCCCCAAGGCACCCCCAATGTTGAGGGCACGCGGCCTGGTACGGCTCAGGAGAGGGGGGCGCTCACTCGTCCCCCCCTTTCCTGGCCAGTGGGTAGCGTGGTCGGACAAGGGTCTGATGTGGACCCTGGGGGGGACCCCCACGCCGATTTTTTCGGCATTGGGGGTTCCCCTTTAAGTCCATACCAGGTGGCGGGGCCAGCGATGTCTCCTTCGCGGGCCCCACCTACCTGGAGACCCACTCGAAATGAGCAGACTTTATTCCGGGCGGGAAAAGCCCGTTCATTTCAAAAGTACGGCGGACTGCCACACACACGGCCGGATTGTCCGCCGAAATGCAAGTCCGGTGGGAAGATTGGAGTGCAAAACTACTTTCTAAGTCCGGCGGACTTGAGTTTGCCAGACTTTTCCACCCGATTGTTTGATCGTGTGTACGCGGCATAACACTTACCTCTTTTGCCATTTTGATTTGACATTAAAAAATTTTTTTTACCTATGCAAATATTTTAATGAGCAACAAGATTGTTCTTTTTTAGTCAGATTTTTTTTTTCCCCTTGGATTTCAAACCTGAAAAAGTAAAACTGACAGCTGGATCACCCGTATGAGATTTGAAATCTGATTCGTTGAAAATAAATATCTCTCTTTTCAGGCTCTTTTGTAAATAAAGCAGAATATAAATAGCATTTTAAATATCCATCATATTTTTTTGTCCTCCCACACAGCACTGCAAGCCGTTAGTACTTTTAATTCATTAAGTTTAATTGAATATTTATAACTGTATCATCCAAGACAGTTAGTGGATGAAAAATTCAAGGAAAAGAAAAAAAAAAAAACAAGTTTAGATTTTACGTTTTATACCAGCTTTATAGAATCTGACTTAATAATATAATAATGAACTTATTATTACCACGGCCATTCAAATACAATTGAAGTTTAAAGTCACTTTTTAATTGGGAATAAAAAAGTTGTAACATTTCCCATAAATAATTAGCAAGTCAGTGACCAATTATACTCAGTTAAACTGTTCTGAAAATATTGAAAAAGAGTGGGCCGCTAATTACTGCACTTTGATTAACCACTTAAGCCCCGGACCATTTTGCTGGCCAAGGACCAGAGCACATTTTGCGATTCGGCACTGCGTCGCTTTAACTGACAATTGCGCGGTCATGCCGCGCGGCTCCCAGACAAAATTGACGTCCTTTTTTTCCCACAAATAGAGCTTTCTTTTTGTGGTATTTGATCACCTCTGTGGTTTTTATTTTTTGTGCTATAAATGAAAAAAAAAAACAATAACAATTTTTTTGAATTAAAAATGAATTTTTTTTATTTTCTGCTATAAAACATATTAAAAAAAAATGGAAAAAAATCTAATTTCTTCATAAATTTAGGCCTATATGTATCCTGCTACATATTTTTTGTAAAAAAAAAAAAAACCCCACTAAGCATATTTTGATTGGTTTGCGCAAACGTTATAGCGTCTACAAACTATGGAGGTTATTTACTAAAGGAAAATCCACTTTGCACTGCAAGTGCACTTGGAAGTAAAGTTGCTGTAGATCCGAGGGGGACATGCAAGGAAAATAAAAAAACAGCATTTTAGCTTGCACATGATTGGATGATAAAATCAGCAGAGCTTCCCCTCATTTCAGATCTACCCTTTAGATTTATAGCGACTGCACTTCCAAGGGCACTTTCAGTGCAAAGTGGATTTGATTTTCGTAAAGAACCCCCAATGTGATATTTTTGTTTATTTTATTTTTTTATGCTAGTAATAACGGCGAGCAGCGACTTATAGTGGGACTACAATATTGCAGCGGGCATTCTGACACTAACACTTTTGACACTTTTTGGGGACCAGTGACACTAATATAGTGATCGGTTAACTGTTTGCCTAGCAAGGCTTTTACTACACTGTGGGAGGCGCTTTTACTAGGGAAAGAGATGAAATTTATTCCCTGCTTTGCAGGGACACAAATTCCTTCCCTTTCCTCCTATCAGGACGGTGATCTGTCTTGTTTACATAGGCAGATCGCAGTTCTGTCTCCCTATCTGACGATTGGCAGGTGTCGGAGGACATTGACCTCCGCTGTGTGTAATCTGAATCCCTTGAGCTCCTCTAATCTTTACGGTGGTATCTTCCTCATGTGTCACCCCCGCTTCCCTGCTCGGTCCCTGGCTTGACACACAAGGCTGCTCTGCAAGCGTCACCTCCGCTGGTTGGGTCTCTGACTTAATCACATCCTGAAGTTTCCAGATTCTCCACTGTGCCTGTTCGGTGAGAATACTGATACAGTACTCGCTTCAGTTACTCACTGTGGTCCCTGGTAATAAGGTGGATGGTCCCTTAGTGGCGACAGCTTCCCTTCTGCTTTCCGACCAATGACAGGTTCTCTGGCCGCCAGAACCGTCACTTTTGGTAGAACTGCAAGCCTGCACTGCTCTCTTGCTTCTGGATAGGCTCTCACACAGCCTAGCAGCCAGATGCCCCCGGAATAGGCCCAATCTCTGGCCTAGCAGCCCGGGGCACACAACATACATCCACCCAGACAGCCGCCCAGGTGGCACCGAACCTAAATCACCTCACTCCACCCAAATATATAGGTATTCCCAGCGGGGCAAAGGGATTCAAGAAAACCCCTGCCCATAGTCTGAGAACCAACATATACCCATAACCTTACCTATTCAGATATAGTACCACCAAGTACCCGGTCACCTAGTGGTAGAAGAGAAGTGCAACAAGGCCAAACTTAGGGAGAAGTCAATGGACCCCTAACAATCAACCAGAGTAACTACTCCTGGCAAGTACATTTGTGAGGAGCACCCCTACCTAAACTCCAGGATGCTACATCTATAAAGAATGCACACAGAGGGACTAAACAGAGAGTTATGTTGGGTGTCTTCAGAACAAGAAGTGAGGGGAATTCTCCCCAGAACAGACACAAGCAACCATAAACTCATGAGATGGAGCCCAAACTTCACCGCTCTATCCAAAGGGTACTTTTAGTCCATGGAGTTAAATTTTGCTGCTTTGAAACGTTCTTTTAAAACTGTATGTAGAGCTATGTATCCCACTTGCGTACAGCTGTTTCTAACTAGTTTCTTGATTAATGCTAACCAGCATGCATGCTTTGTGCACAATTAAATACTTTAAATAGAACAAAAATTTAATGAGAATGTTCTGAAACATGAATTGGTACAATGACATTTAGAACTGGGCATTCTTTTCTATCTCTATTTATCACATTCTTAAATTATATTACTTTTTTTCCATTCCAAATGCCATGTGTTCAAATGTCAAATTGAGGAATTATTTATTAAATGTGTCTGGTATTTACTCCTTGCTAGGAGTCAAGTGCAAGAGTTTACTCCTGCATCAGCCTGTGCCAGCTTTCACAAGTTGCTAATCAGGATTCTGAACTTCAATGAAGGGAGTTCCTTATGTAAGGAATGTAGAGATAAACCCTGCAAGGGCTGCTGAGTGCAGCTACTTCTTTACAGTTAACACAGCATAAATTGGACAGCATTGGGACACCGTTAGCAATGTTCCAGGCCAGCCAGTCCTTAAAATTAGGAGTTAGAGGCACAGTCTCTAGAACCTCTCTCTCAGGTCTGTATACACAGTGGCCCTGGGACTTGGATGTCTCCCCGGACTCAGGCTGACTGGATCCTCAGTGAAACCCCTCTTCCAGCTTTCAAAGAATTAGCTGCATCATAGCCCCCCCCCCCCCCCCCCCAGCTATGCATAGCTGGGAGCCTCTCCTCCCAGGGAAGAATCTCTAAAGGCTCCAAAATAAGCACCAACTGGGCACACCTCCCCAGGGATTGGCTGGAGCTGCATAAATATTAAGGTTGCTCATTTGACTCTCCCACCCACTACATTCTGGAAACTTCTAGAAGACAGGGGGAAGCAATCATACTCGCAACCTGCAGAGCCCAGAGCAGCCCAAAGCAATCACGTGCTACTCTGTTGATTAGAATAGAGCCACAGAACTAAATTTACCTAACCAAACCTAGCAGCCTATCTGATAGTGTGCTGCAGACAATTAAACTCTGCACTAGTTTCAGACAACATAGAACCCCAGGTTTGCTTTCAATGGCAAAATATTTGAACTTCATTTCAGCCATTCGTGTGACACATGTCAATGTACAAACCTGAGAACTTGATGGGTTTCACCCAGAGATGTCAGGCTTTCACTTTTTCTCACTTTTTCAGATAGCCTCCCAGCCATCTAGACACCAAGCTTTGTTCTCTGGCTGCCGTTATTACTAACGCTGCCTGCTCTGCTCCTTGTCCCACTCTACAGTTACAGACCCACTGATATATAACATTTCATATGTATGATTATATGGTCAGAAACATGTGTACACCCCTCCAAATTTTTGGGGCTAAGTGTTTCCAGTTTTCAACCTTATGACAACAATTATGGTAACACTCCTTTCTGTTCAAGCATTACTGTGTCCCTGTTCACAAAGCCAGCTCCATAAAGACATGGTTTTATGAGTTTGGTGTAGAGCAGGGATATGCAATTAGCGGACCTCCAGCTGTTGCAGAACTACAAGTCCCATGAGGCATAGGAAGACTCTGACAACCACAAGCATGACACCCAGAGGCAGAGGCATGATGGGACTTGTAGTTTTGCAACATCTGGAGGTCCGCTAATTGCATATCCCTGGTGTAGAGGAACTCTAGTGGCCTTTGGAGCCCTGACCTCAACCCTGCTGACCCTTGGGTTAAATTGCAACACCAACTGGAGACTTCACAAATATTCCTTTGGCTGAATGGACACAAATTCTCAAAGACACACTTTAAAATCTTATGGAAAGTTCATATAGGTGGGATGGTCAGGTGTCTATCAACATATGGTATAGTTTAGTTTTCTTTTTTTTGCATTGGGGGGTGTTATGGGAAATGGCCCACCCCAAACAAGTGGGCCATTTTCCACCTGTTTGGGGATAAGTATTGCTCATTGGCTGGACCTATCTACTCCTTAAAGTGGTCCTCGTTGGAGCTGGGTGTGCAGTGGGGTGTCATCTTCTCCCCTCCTTCCTTCCACTGGCTGTTGAAGGATGATGGGACATATCCATGTGGAATCTGACAATTTGTGTTTTTTTTTTTTTATTGAACAATGTAAGTATTATAGTGATGTCAGCCTGAATCCTATGTACCTCTATCCAAGATATTTTTTATACTCCCAGCATTGCTATTATATTATAGATTATTGCACTATCCTCCATCCCTGAAGAAGGAAAAAAAAAAATTCCAAAATGCGCCAGTTCTTATCCTGTTAACACCCCTCAGGACCAGGCCATACACTCCAAAGGGCCAGTCCGGTGCTCCAGTATTGACAGTAGCAAAATATTTTGCAGAAATATTGTAAATTATTATGCCACTTGCTTTTAACCACTTAAGGACCGCCGTATTGCCAATGTACGTCATTACAATGGCACCGGCAGGCACAAGCACGTACATGTACGTGCCTGCCTTCCAGCGGGTGGGGGGTCCGATCGGACCCCCTCCCACTGGATACGGCGGTCTGTTTCGCTGCAGGAGCGATCCGGGATGAGGGGATGGCCGTTGGTTTCTGGCCATCCCCTCTCGATCGCTCCTGGCCAATGAGAAGCTTCCTCCCACTGTGTATTGTATACACAGGCAGGGAGGAAGTGATGTCATTCTCCTTGGGGCGGTCTTTTTGACCGGACTACGAGGAGAAGACAGAAAGTAAGTGTGCACCAACACTACACTGACATGTAGGCACACACAGGCACACAAACCCCCCCCCCCCCCGATCGACCCCCCCCCCCCCCCCCCCCCCAGTCACAGTGTCACTGATTGCAGTGATCATTTATTTACTGATTACTGCATTCAGTGTCAGTTGTAAAAGTAAAAACTGTCAGGGCAGTTAGTGTTAGGTCCAGGGTAGCCCCCTACCATCCCCCAATAAAGGTTTAACCCCCTGATTGCCCCTAGAGTTAACCCTTTCACCCCCTTTTGCCAGTGTCACTAAGCGATCATTTTTCTGATCGCTGCATTAGTGTCGCTAGGTAGCTAGTTACTTTTTTAGGTTCACCGCCAGGTTTTTATAGCGCTAGGTACCCCGATATACTACCCAATAATGGTTTTAACCCCCTGATTGCCCCTAGTTAACCCTTTCACCCCCTTTTGCCAGTGTCACTAAGCGATAATTTTTCTGATCGCTGCATTAGTGTCGCTAGTGTCGCTAGGTAGCTAGTTATTTTTTTAGGTTCACCGCCAGGTTTTTATAGCGCTAGGTACCCCGATATACTACCCAATAATGGTTTTAACTCCCTGATTGCCCCTAGTTAACCCTTTTACAAGCGATCACAGTATAAGTGTCACTGGTGACGCTGGTTAGCCAGTTAGTTATTTAGGTTCCCCGTCAGGTTTTTATATAGCGCCAGGGACCCCCATATACTACCTAATAAAAATTTGAATCCCCTGATTGCCCCTAGTTAACCCTTTCACCAGTGATCACCGTATAAGTGTTACGGGTGACTCTGGTTAGTTTGCTTTTTATAGCATCAGGGCACCCACCATTTATTACCCAATAAAGGTTTAACCCCCTGATCACCCGGCGGGTGATATCAATTAGGTTTTAGGGTCAGAGTCTGCGTCGCCCCAGGCAGCGCTAGGTTAGTGCCAGTACCGCTAACACCCATGTGCAAAGCATACACCTCCCGTAGTGGTATAGAATCTGAACAGATCAATATCTGATCTGATCAGATCTATACTAGCATCCCCAGCAGTTTAGGGTTCCAAAAAAACGCATTGCTAGCGGGATCAGCCCAGATATCTGCTAGCACCTGCGTTGTGCCCCTCCGCCCAGCCCACCCAAGTGCAGTATCGATCGATCACTGTCACTTACAAAACACTAAACACATAACTACAGCGTTCGCAGAGTCAGGCCTGATCCCTGCGATCGCTAACAGTTTTTTTTGGTAGCATTTTATATTTAAATCCGGAAGGCAGTGCTTGGTTTTCAGGTCCCGTACGTGGCTAGGCTCCCAAAAAGTCCCCCACATGTGGTATGCCCGTACTCGGGAGAAGCAGGAGAATTTATTTTGGGGTGTAATTTGACTTATGCCCATAGCATGTGTGAGCAATATATCATTTAGTGACAACTTTGTGCAAAAAAAAAAAAAAAAATTGTAAAATTCCTGCAACTTGTGGCAAAATATAAAATATTTCATGGACTCAACATGCCTCTCAGTAAATAGCTTGGGGAGTCTACTTTCCAAAATGGGGTCATTTGGGGGGGGGTTTGTGCTATTTTGGCATTTTATGGCCTTCGAAACTGTGATAGGTAGTGAGGATTGAAATCAAAAATTTGCATCCTTAGAAACCCTGAAGGCAGTGATTGGTTTTCGGGGTGCCGTACGCAGCTAGACTCCCAAAAAGTCCCACATATGTGGTATCCTCGTACTCAGGAGAAGCAGCAGAATATATTTTGGGGTGCAATTCCACATATAACTATGGCATGTGTGAGCAATATATCATTTAGTGACAACTTTTTGTAAACTTTTTTTTTTTTTTTGTGTCATTATTCAATCACTTGGGACAAAAAAAAAAATATTCAATGAGCTCAACATGCCTCTCCACAACTTCCTTGGGGTGTCTACTTTCCAAAATGGGGTCATTTGGGGGGGTTTTGTGTTATTTTGGCATTTTATGGCCTTCGAAACTGTGATAGGTAGTGAGGAGTGAAATCAAAAATTTGCACCCTTAGAAATCCTGAAGGCAGTGATTGGTTTTCAGGGTGCCGTACGCGGCTAGACTCCCAAAAAGTCCCACATATGTGGTATCCCCGTACTCAGGAGAAGCAGCAGAATATATTTTGGGTTGCAATTCCACATATAACTATGGCATGTGTGAGCAATATATAATTTAGTGACAACTTTTTGTAAACTTTTTTTTTTTTTTGTGTCATTATTCAATCACTTGGGACAAAAAAAAAATATTCAATGGGCTCAACATGCCTCTCCACAACTTCCTTGGGGTGTCTACCTTCCAAAATGGGGTCATTTGGGGGGGTTTGTACTGCCCTGCCATTTTAGCACCTCAAGAAATGAGATAGGCAGTCGTAAATTAAAAGCTGTGTAAATTCCAGAAAATGTACTCTAGTTTGTAGACGCTATAACTTTTGCGCAAACCAATAAATATACGCTTATTGACATTTTTTTTACTAAAGACATGTGGCTGAATACATTTTGCCCTAAATGTATGACTAAAATTGAGTTTATTCGATTTTTCTTATAACAAAAAGTAGAAAATATAATTTTTTCTCGAAATTTTCGGTCTTTTTCCATTTATATCGCAAAAAATAAAAATCGCAGAGGCAATCAAATACCATCAAAAGAAAGCTCTATTTGTGGGAAGAAAAGGACGCAAATTTCGTTTGGGTACAACATTGCATGACCGCGCAATTACCAGTTAAAGCAGTGCAGTGCGAAATTGTAAAAAGACCTCTGGTCCTTAGGCTGTTAATTGGTCCGGGGCTCAAGTGGTTAATTAATTGTGTTGTTACTGTGAATTTTTTGGTCATTTTTTTTTATTGTTTGTAAATAAAGTTTTGTATCTTTTTATACTATCACATAAATTTACCTTCTCCTATTCTGCCTTTAAAGTCCCATTGGGATTCAATATTGCTTATTGTAAATCTTCCTGGAGGATTAGGGATCAGGAAGGAATATTTTCCCACGTCGGAGCAAAAATTATTTTTTTCGGCCTTCTTCTGCTTTCAGAAGCTCGTGTGACAGGGTGACAATGCAGGAGAGCAGTAGGGAGATATGGACAGAATGTAACTTGTCACTCTCTAACAGGAACTGCCCGAACAAAGACCTACATGGAAGGATCACCCGTTATTATTTAAATATTAATATTATTAATAAAATTATTACAATGTATTACTATTTAAATGGGAGCTGGGAATTTAAAATGATTGAAAATTATTATTAAAATGTTACAGTTTATATGATATTTTAGCCATTGTGTTTACCTTTACTTTAAATAAACAGTCTTTTTTTTTTTTTTTTTTTTAAATTGAATGTAGTATACTTTATGGTCCTATCTATATTTAGCAGCATAGAGAAATAGGTGTGTTGTATTTTTCTATGCCATCTTATCCAACAATTACTCTAGCCTTTCTCTGGTCAGATCTAAAAATGCAGCAGACTCAATAAAGAATGCCACTGTGGCAGATGTAACGTATACCGTACATATACTGTACCTTCCACACGGCTACAGAACTAAGCCAAAAATCTCTTTAAAAAAATATAATATATTCTCTTAAAAAATGAAAGTGCTTTATTTTTATTTGTTTTATTTTATTTTATTTTTAAATCATTTTAATATGTCAGTTAAACAATGGAATTTTAATGGCTTTCTTATAGCGATATAATTGTAGCACAATAAAACATACTGAGCATTCCAACAGTGGAGGCGACCTCTGGATATATAGAAATCTACCACCGTGTGTGTTTTTCAAGCAATGGACTTATTAAATGTTAATTACATAACTAGAACCTCTCCCAAAGGACCTGAGATTTAGTAAGGTTATTACACACGGTGTAGTTATAATCAAATAACATTAGTAGATGTGAACTTTACTGAACACTTATAACTGACTTAATTTGGCTTACTGCATTATATGTATGGATTACTATAACAATCAATGTAATTAATGCTTTTTTTTTTTAGGTATAGTGACTAGTTAGTAAGTAGTGCTAAAAGGTTATTCCTGGTTTGTATATAGTATATATGCAAGCTGTGTTTCGCACACCCTTCCTATTCTAAAATCACAATTATAGTATTACTGTGTAGATAAAGAAAGGTTTTGGTCCTTATGCTGTTTTATTTGTATTTATTTTTTATTTTTTTTACAATATTTTTATTTCTAATTAGCTTTACTTTAGGGTTTGTTACACCAGATGCAGTCGAATGCATATGCAAGAAAAATAAATGTATTTGAACGGGCCTAGTTTACGCTATTGTATTGCTTTTATGTATGTTTAAAAATAAGAATGCTGCATTTTTTTTAGCATGTAAGTGTACCAGAATGCAAGAAAATGCACATGAACTCATTGAAATTTCTTTTTTTTTGTCACAATAAATTTTATTGAGTAGAATGGCATGTGTACAATCATTAGTAAATGAAATATAGACATTAGTGAAACATAGTAATGAACTTAGCATCGTACATTATTGAAATTTCATGTAAAAGAAGCTCAGTACAAAAATTACCGATGCACCAAAATATCGACCTGGCCAAAAATAGGGTTTTCAGCATTGTGCCGAAAGAAAACAAAGTTCCGATTCAAAAGGGAAAAATAACAAACAGAATGATATAAATACACACCCTAAAGAGTTAAACTACATATACTTTAATAGCTATAAATAAGCAAATTACAAAAGGCAATAACAATATCCATTATTCCCCTTTAAAAGACCAGAAGAAACAATCCCGAATACAAGGAATGATTCCCCACCGGTCAAGGACCTCCCCAAAAAAACATATGAATATGCTGATAACGTCGAAATTTGGCCACGATTTTACCTTGCTTATGGTTTGTTTTTTGATAGGTCGTGTGACTCAAAAAATGCATCAAAAACGCAATGCAGGTGCATTTTTGATGCGTTCTCGCTGCATTTTTAATACATTTCAATAATGGAGAACTGTGCTTTTGATGCGGTTTCATTACAATTTTTCCACCGCTTCAGGCTCGGTTCACACCTTTGCAGTTTGTTTTTGATTGTTTCTGCAGCGCTTTTTGCTGTTGATTTTGCGTTTTTGCACACACGTGATTTTACAGTGATTTTGCCGCCATTTGCATTTAAAAAAAATAATAATTTGGTAAATTTCTTGTAGGGCAGATTAACCACTTCAGCCTCTCCCCCTTAATAACCAGGCCATTTTTTGCGATATGGCACTGCATCGCTTTAACTGACAATTGCGCAGTCGTGCAAAGTTGTACCCAAATAAAAAAAAAATTCCCACAAATAGAGATTTCTTTTGGTGGTATTTGATCACCTCTGTGGTTTTTATTTTTTGCGCAATAGACAAAAAAAGGGACACAATTTTGAAAAAAAAAAAATATATATATATATATATATTTTACTTTTTGCTATAATAAATATCCCAAATTAAAAAAAAAACAACAATAAATGTCTTCATCAGCTTAGGCCAATATGTATTCTTCTACATATTTTTGGTAAAAAAATAAATAAAAAATAAGCGCATATTGATTGGTTTGCACAAAAGTTATAGCGTTTACAAAATAAGGGATAGATTTATGGCATTTTTCTTATTTTCTTTTTTTTTTATTTACTAGTAATGGCAGCGATTTTTTTGCGGGACTGCGACATTGTGACGAACAGATCGGACACTTTTGAAATTTTTTTGGGACCATTGAAATTTATACAGCAATCAGAGCTAAAAATAGCCACTGATTACTGTAAATGAAACTGGCAGGAAAAGGGTTAACACTAGGGAGCGATCATGTGTTCCCTCATGAGTGTTTCTAATTGTGGGGGGATGGGATTGACTGAAGGAGGAGACATATCGCTGTTCCTATTTACTAGGAACAGCAGATCTGTCTCTCCTCCCCTGTCAGAAAGTGGATTTGTGTGTTTATATACACAGATTCCCGTTCTGGCTCTCGTGCCCACGATTGCAGGTGGCCGGCGGACATTGCTATGGCTCTTAAAGGAGCCGACGTACAGGTACGTCGATTCGTGCGAAAGAGCCAACCTGCCGCTGTAAATGTGCGTGAGCTGGTCGACAAGTAGATAAAGAACGTAAAAGAACGTAAAACTCAAATTGCGGTACAATCGTGGCAAAATCACGTCAAGAACACACTACATGCTTTTCTGCAGCTTCTCCATTGAAGTAAAAAAAGCATAAAAAAGCACCGATTGTTTTTTTTAAAGTTCTTGCCCCTTTCCTAAATACGCAGTGGCTGAAGAAAAGCATAGATGTGAACGTGTCCCATAGGAAACCATGTTAAATGAACTGTAGTGCGTTTCTGCAAAAGGCACCAAAATACGAATATTCATTTTAATTCATAATATTAATTAAAAAGTAGAACATAATACAATTATTTATAAAAATATATATATATTTTAAAAAAACTTCAATTTTGGTTTCAGTCTCGGACAAGTGCATCCTGAATTTTCTGTTTCGGTTTCAACGTGGACATTTTCATTTTGGTGCAGCACTAAAAAAATTGCTTAAAGCGGGATTCCACCCTAAAGTGGAACCTCCGCTGATCGGAACCCCCCCCCCCCCTCCGGTGTCACAATTGACACCTTTCAGGGGGGAGGGGGGTGGAGATACCTGTCAAAGACGGGTATTTTCACCCACTTCCGGGCATAGACTCCCACGGGAGTCTACGCCATTTCCTGCCCTGCCGCGCTGTCTGCTGGGACACACACGGGTCCCAGTGACAGCGCAGAGATCTCCTATTGCGCAGTAGGGAACCAGGAAGTGAAGCCGATTCGCTTTACTTCCTGATTCCCTCACCTCGAATGGCGGCGGCAGCAGCCGAGGCCCGAGCGGTCGATCGGCCTCGGCTGCCGGCATCGCTGGAACCCAGGACAGGTGAGTGTCCATTTATTAAAAGTCAGCAGCTGTAGTATTTATAGCTGCTGGCTTTTAATATTTTTTTTTTGGGCGGAATCCCTCTTTAAATAATGTCTACAAAATGCACAGTGAACTGGTATAATCTTGACAAAAATGCCCTGCAAATGCACTGCAAATGTATTACAAATGCATGTAAACATGCATACTGAACTGCATACTGAGCGTGGGAATTGTGGTGTAAATTACCCTTTTAGGGCTCGTTCACATGAGCAGTTGGGGACCCACATAAACACAGCTATGCAGCCACACATGGCCATCCCATGCCACAGACACAGTAATAAAAAAACAAATGGCATGTTGAATTTTGCAGGTGGTACCACCACCGAATGCAAGCCATTCAATTGACCCGCAACCACTGTGCAATGCATGCAGTTGCAAGATAGTGGGTGGCATTTTGAGGTTTAAAACAGGTTGTGAAGAGGCAACATATCACCTCATCACTGCCTGTCAAATGCCACAAAATTGGTTTTCAGAGGAGTGGGAAGCACTACCAATCTACCTCCTTATTTGCCAGAACTTCTGTATGCTTTCAATGTAATGTGTTCTATGAATGGAGGAGGGGGGTAGTGGACCTACACAATACACAGAATACAGAATACTTTATTAATCTCAAAGGGAAATTGGGAAATTGTTACGACATAGACACACTTAATGAAAACAACACAAGATCACAACAATAGACTGAACAAGATGCAAAAACACAACAACATTACCAATAACAGTCATTAACACCAAATAACAAAATTAAAACTACACTACAAATAAACATCCATACAATTAAAATACAACACAGAATAAATAACACAGATTAAAATAACAGGCAAATTTCCAAATGCAAATAATACACCGCTTTCTCTAACACCGCCTCAGATAATAACCAACACAGCTCTTCAAGATGGTGGACACGTGATCCGTGAGCTCTGGTGCCGCTCCACTCTCCATCGCTCCTTCACAGCACCATCGGCTCACAATCACAACAGGAGTAAGATATATCAACCCCTTGAGCCTCCTAGCACCTCAAGGTAAAAATTGGAGATCAGAGACCCTATCACCGGACCCAGCCAGCACTGCGGCCTGCCACCACCATGGATTGTTACCTGACTAGGCCTCAATCCTTGGTCTCGATTTCCCAGGGGGATCCAAAGGAATACGTGAGCACTCTCATGGGAGATGACAACTTCCAGCCTGCTTCCCCCTTGCAAAACCCACCACCTCCCCAGTTTACCTTAACCCCTGAATTGCTGGATGTTAAACTCCAAGCGCTTGTAAAGCAGCTAACAAGGGGCATAGCCCAAGAGGTGAGGAAGATCTCCAGGGAACTCAGAAGAGAGATAGACCAGCTTGGTGAGCGCGCAGCCACATTAGAAACTAAATGTGATAACATAATTCACTATGTTCAAGCTCTAGAAGAGGAGAATGCTTCCCTTAAACATTATGTTTGTCAGCTACAATTTCAGCAAGAAGACCTGGAAAACAGAGAAAGACACCAAAAACCTAAGGATCCAGGGAGTCTCCGAAAATGTACCCGACAACAGCATCCGGCCATACCTTGTAGGCATGTTTAATAATCTTGCACCTGACAGTGCAGATATTGATTGGCGCCTGGACCGGGCCCACGGGTCCCTGGCTCCTAAACCGCATGCAGGTGCTAGACCATGAGATTTAGTGGTGCAGTTCCACTACTAAAATAGCAAAGAAGCGCTTACCTTGGCCACCCACAACCACTCTCATATAGACTATAAAGGAGACAAGATACAAATCTTCAGTGACCTCTCTCCAATCACCCTGGCCAAAATGCGCTCCCTATGGCCCATTACTTCCTATCTTCAACTACAAAATATCCCCTACAATTGTGGCTTCCCATTTCATTTAAGTGTCACGAAGGATGGTGCGCAACATGTCCTCTGGGACCTGCAAGAAGGGAATTCCTTCCTTAAGAACCTGGACCTTGCTCCACTACCAACAGAAGATGGCCAGCTATCACCTTCAACCCCTCGGGCCCCATTGGCTCCTTCCAAGATCGGACCCCAGTAAGAGTTTCACCCATTGCACTGAGCGCTCATTCGAATATTTCCACAGCCCTACTATGACTCAGAAAATATTGTCTTACAATGTAAAAGGTTTGAATTCCATCAAAAAACGATGGCTGGCTATGAAAGAGTTCAGGGCCTCTGGGGCGGATGTGATTCTGCTTCAGGAGACTCACTTTTGTGCTGTAGGCTCCTTTAACTTTTCCTCCAAATACTTCCCAGTCTCTTACATGGCATCTGACTCATCCGGTAAGGCTAACATTTCAATATTAATTAGATATGCCCTCTCTAGGTCAAGTCCACGCATCTAGACTCACATGGTCGCTACATAATATTACAATTCGCTTTCATGTCAAGTCCTATTACGCTTATGAATGTATATGCACCCAATTCGGTTCAGATTCAATTCCTAACAGAGGCATTTGAATTGTTGCAGCGATTCTCCCAGCCCTTCACGGTGGTGGGAGGAGATTTCAATATTGCTCTCTCCCCTACATGGGACAGGAGATCTTTATTCTTTATTATAACTAAATTGCCCCTCTCAATACAATCTTTAGCTAGCTCCTTTTCGTAAAATGACATGTGCCCATCATCTGCTCAACATATGGAGGATTAAACACCCCACTGGCAGACAGTTTTTGTTCTACTTCCCTCCACACCCCACAAGATGTTTTCCAGACTAGATTACTTCTACGTGACTGCCCCCTTTTTTCCAAACTGGGTCATCTGACCTGGGCACAATGACCTGGTAGGATCACGCTCCCCTGTCCCTAGACCTTTCCCTCTCCATTGCATTCCCTAAAAAATGCCATTGGAGACTTAACGAGTCATTGCTCAATTACCCAAAGACCAGATAAGATAAACTTCTGCTAGCGCTAACTGAATATTTACAACTTAACCACTACAATACAGGGCACTTTCGCCCCCTTCCTTCCCAGCCCAATTTTCAGCTTTCATCGTTCTCACAATTTCAATGACAATTGCACGGTCATGCTACGCTACCCAAATTAAATTGTTATCATTTTGTTTGCACAAATAGAGTTTTATTTTGGTGTTATTTATTAATGACTCCGTTTTTTATTTTTTGAGATACAAGCGAAAAAAGAGCGTAAATTTGGAAAAAAAAACAATATTTTCTTCTTACTATTTTAAAAGAAATCCAATAAAATCGAATTTTGTCATAAATTTAAGCCAAAATGTATTCTGCTACATGTCTTTGGTAAAAAAAAAATTGGTTAAGTGTATAATAATTGGTTTGTGTGATCACGGACATATGTACGCAAATGATCATGTACATATGTGTGCAGGTGATCACGGACATATGTGTACAGATAATCATTGGGACATGTGATTTTAGTGGGACATATGTGGGGGACATGTTTTTATTATTAGGGACATGTGTTTTTATTATTTGGGGACATGTATGTTTTGGGGACATGTGTGTTTTGGGGACATATGTGGGGACATTGTGTTTATACTGTGTGGTGTGTTGTGTGTTTATACTAGACTAGTGATCAGAGAGTAAAAATCTGTAAAAAACAGCTCATACTCACTGATCATCAGCCGGCTGCAGCGATCTGCTCTCCTCTCCTCAGCGATGACTTCTGTGTGAGGAGAGGAGGAGCCGATTGCCTAGCAACCGGCTGTTTGTTTACATCACATGACAGCCGTGATTGGACACGGCCGTCATGTGATCAGGAGGGCCAATCACAGAGCCCTCCTGCTGATCTGAGATGCGCCGGGTGACACGAGCGCATCGGGAACACGCCGCTGCGCAGGCACGCGCGCGCGCGATCCCCCTCCTTCCAGAGGACGTTCAGGAACGTCCTCTCAGAAGTAGAGAGCTCCCATCCGGCTGTATATGTACATTGGCCGGGTGGGAATTGGTAATGAGGGCTCTGTGTCCCATCAGTCCACTTTAGGTTTACTCTCCCACAGTGGTTCGGTTACGGACTGTTACTTCTTTGCGAAACCAGATTAAATCTTTGGAGATGTCAGAAATAGCTAAATTCCTCCTCTGGGCGAAGCAAAAATTCTATGAGTTCTCCAACAATCCACATAGGATGTTAGTCTCCAGACTCGACCCTAGACCCTTCCACTCTTTTCCTAAACACCTTAAACAGGCCCACCCATTGCCCACAGACCATGACCCGAGTATTTGGCAAATTTTACGATAAACCCTATAACTGCCTAGCTCCTGCTTTTCACCCCCCATTTGACCAAAAGGCGTTTGAGTCTTTTTTAGCAGACATAAAGCTACCTAAATTGGTCAAGACAGACTTACAAACATTAAACTCCCCCATAACAGTGGAAGAGTTAGCTGACACTATTAAACATCTACCCTTAAGTAAATCTCCTGGTCCAGAAGGCCTCCCCTATTCTTATTACAAGACATTCCTACTGATTCTATCACCCCATTTGCTGTCCTTATACTATTCCCTTTTACAGGGCAAACTCCCACACCAATCAATTCTGCACTCCTTTATCTCAGTCATACCTAAACTGGGTAAAGATCTGACTCTTCCAGATAACTACTGACCGATTGCACTTCTAAACTCGGACTATAGACTCTTTACAAAATTGATAGTGAGCTTTGTCCCTACTAGACACGCAAGTGATAATGCTAGACGAACCATAGATCTCATTGACATGTTGAACAGAGTCCCCAGGCCTGCTTTGATCCTAAGTCTAGACACCCAAAAAGCATTTGACAGGTTAAGCTGGCCCTACATATTTGCCACCCTTTCTACATTTGGATTTCAGGGCTCCTTTATTTCTGCCTTGAAAACTCTCTATTCCAACCTCTCATCACAAGTCCAAATGGCCTTTTTTATGTCTCAGACCTTCCCAATGTCAAATGGCGCCAGACAGGGCTGTCCTCTATCCCCACTACTTTTCATTCTGTGCCTAGAACCTTTGGCAGAGGAGATCCGAACTCATCCTGACCTCTGAGGGATCTCCATGTGCCATAGGGAGTATAAATTATCCCTATTTGCGGATGATATATTACTGACTCTCACCAACCCACTCATATCCCTTATATCCCTACACACCCTTTTATCCCAATTCAGCTCTCTATCTGGGTACAAAATCAATACCTCTAAAATGGAAGCTCTGCCCCTTCACATCTCCCCTGAGGATCTATCATCACTACCAAACTCGTACCCTTATCGTGTGTGTACTTCCTCACTCAAATATCTTGGCATACAAATACCTATACATCCCTATATTCAGCTAATTACACCCCATTACTCAGGGATATTAGTTGAAACGTTGGAACCCACTTACAATATCTTGGCTGTGTAGGAATAATGTGTTGAAAATGACTGTTATGCCTACATTTTTATATTTTTTTGAGACTTTACCAGTTCATATGCCTATGTCTCAACTAAAGTTAATCAAACACTGGTTCCTTAATTTTATATGGAGCAACAAGGCCCATAGAGTAGCAAGCTCTGTGATCTTTTCTTCAAGAAATCGAGGAGGCCTAGGTGCCCCGGATATTTATAAATATTATTTTGCCTCTCACCTTCCTGCAGTCGTTTCTTGGTCCAGTCTATCAGCACTGAATAGGTGGACTGAGATTGAGATGGGCTTGCTGTTTCCTGCCCATCCCTGCTCCCATGTTTGGTCGCCCACCCTCCATCAAGAACCCAAGCTCAATAGCATATGTTTAGGCCTTATGTTGTTCATGTTAAAGTTTTGGCATACCTGTGCAGCTAAGTTCTCTCTCTGGATGGTCTTTCTAAAACCCGAATGACCCCCTGTGTACAGGCCGGTCTGTTTCAACTCCACCATTTTGCTCACCCAGTCACTCATAAATTCCTTTTTCTGACCTTCAGTCCAAATACCAGATACCGAAAAATCTGTTTTACTCCTACCTTCAAATAAATCATTATTTAGAATCCCTCTCCCGTCCCTTACCTTACCTAAACCAACAGCTTTTGAACTCCTATTTTCCCAAGGCCCTCATCAGTTACGATTAATCTCTGCTATATGTCAAATACTTCAGGAGTCTTCCATTCTCTCTGAAGACCTTCACACTTACATGCAAAAATGGTCCCAAATCGTACAAAAAACAATTTCCCTCCCTCAATGGGACAAGATTTGGTCCTCGACCTCCAAAGTATCCATGTGCGTGGTGCAGACAGAGACATCGTTTAAGGTGTTATTATTCTGGTATAGGATGCCTTGGCCCTTCACTATCATCCTTGTGTTGGAGATATGGTAAAACAAGAGGCACTCCTTACCACATTTTCTGGCAATGTGAGTTAATCACACCCTTTTTGTCTCTGCTCCAACGAATATTAGTGTCCTCTCTCTTGTTGGACCCGTTACATTTCCTTCTGGGTCTCCCTTTTCCTGAAATTGGGAAATCCTCGAACAAGCTAGCCTCGTATATTTTATTGGCTGCTAAGAGAGTTATTCCAATGTGCTGGCTGTCCCCTACTCCCCCTCTCAGGAATCAGGATCAACTTTTCAAGGTCATTTCTGAAATTCACAGAATGGAGTCTTAGTAGAGGATGCTGTGGCCAGGTTCTACAAAATGTTGGAGTCATGGGAAAACTCAGAATTTGGCTCACTTCCCTAATTCCCGTTTGTGCCTTATTTACTCTTCCAACCCCACAGCACTCTGCCTCTATTCACCCTCAAATCTCCTGTGCGGACTCAGTAAAAACTACATAGCTAAATAACCCCATGGTGTATATTTTTCTGCTCTTTTATTCTTATTTACCTTCAAATGTTTATTTGTTACTGCCTATACAGCGTTCTTTGTGAATAGACTTCATCATTGATATACGCTTGTATTTGATCTACTTGAATTCATTACACTTTTGTGCTTGATGTACTTTGTTTGTAAATCATAAAACTTTAATAAAAATGCAATAAAAAAAAAAAAGCAACACAAAATCCTGATCATAAAGTACCAGAAATACATTTTCACCTCCAGCCCTCACAGAAAAGAATTATATATCCTGATCGCCACAGGTAAAAATGATTTCCTGTGTGGGTGTAACACTGATGGAACTCTGCAGACTGACCAGTGTCTTGTGGAGTGGGTAGGAGAAGTTGTCCCAGATAGAATGTAACATGAACAACATTCTCCTGTCCAACACTGTTGTAAAAGACTCCAATTGCAATCCAACAACATCACTGGCCTTGCAAATCAGTCTGTTGAGTCTGTTGGTGTCGGAAACCCTAACCCCGCTTCCCCAGCATGCCACTGCATACAGGAGAGCAGTGGCCACCACAGACTCATAAAACATCTTAGCATAGTTCGGCAGATGTTAAAGAGGAAGTAAACCCTGATGGGTTTACTTCCTCTTTAATTCCCTGCAAAGGTAAAGCATAATGGACTACTATGCATCGCATAGTAGTCCATTATGGGTCACTTACCTGACACAGGAGCCAGCGATGTCACCGCTGTCCCCTGTAGTTCCGAGCGTCCATCTTGTTGGTGGGTCTCTGTGGGTCTCGCTGCTCCGGCGCTGTGATTCGCCGGAGCAGCGATGACGTCACTCCCGCACATGCGCAAGGGAGCGGACACTCGCGGCATATAGCGGTGGCTGTCTTCAGGTAAATATCTCCTAAACCGCATAGGTTTAGGAGATATTTCTTGGACCTACAGGTAAGCCTTAATCTAGGCTTACCTGTAGGTAAAAGTGGTTTGTAAGGGTTTACAACCACTTTAAAGGACCTCAGTCTCCTCAAAAAGTAGAGGCGGCTCTGGCACTTCCTTTAGAGCACCTCAGTGTTCTTGCTCCAGTCCAGCTTATTATCTATGTGAGTGCACACTAGATACTTGTAACTCTCTACTATCTCCACATCAACTCCTCAGATAGAGATCGGGGTCACTGGTGGCTTCTTCTTTCTGAAATCCACAACCAGCTCGTTTGTCTTTGTCACATTTAGATTCAGATGACACACCATGTGCCAAAATTCTCCACCACGGCCCTATACTCAGTCTCATCCCCATCCCTGATACCTCCCACTACCGAGAGTCATCAGAAAACTTCTGAAGATGTCAAGACCCTGTCTGGTAGCTAAAATCAGTGGTGTAGACCAGTGGTCATCAGCCCTGTCCTCAGGGCCCACCAACAGGCCAGGTTTGCAAGATAACTGAAATACATCACAGGTGATATCATTTGTTGCTCGGTATTGCGGTATTCTAGTCTGTCTCTAGTCAAGGTAATACATAAAACCTGGCCTGTTAGTGGGCCCTGAGGACAGGGTTGATGACCATTGGTGTAGACAGTAAAAAGAAAAGGGAGAGAGAACCGTCCCTCTCAATCTTCCACTGTCCTACATTCATAGAAGCCGTAGTATGACTTCTGTGGAGAACCTGGGTGGGAAGGTATTCTGTATGATGACAACCCCTTAGTACTATTAACCCCTGCTACACAGGAAGATTACAGAGGCAGGGTGGGGGGGGGGGGGGTCAAGAGTGGAGGAGGATTTCAAATAACAAAAAAGACAACAGCACAAGGGACACATCCTACTGACTGTACGTTACTGTATGTCCCTGATGTGGTGTTTTTTTTTATATTTTGGCTGTACTTCCACTTCAGTGTGTGTCTATAATATCTGCATAGAGTTCTCTTTTATTTTTCAAGTTCCCTTGATCTTTGTAATCTCCGCTGTCTTATTTTTAGTGCAGCGTCTGTTGAGCGGCATCCTCAGGATTAGCATACATTCCATTTTTAATTTAAGAGATGCACTACCTGTTGAAAGAATTCCAGTAAACATCAGAGCAATCAAAGGCGACGGGCTCCCTCCATCACTCCATCTCCATCAACACAAAAGGTCATCTGAATGCTTCTATAGCAACACAGTCTGCAGATCAATCAGAGATGGCGAATCTTCGAGGCAGCCAGCAAAGCAACTGTGTCTGGGCTCAGAGTTACATCAGGTAGCCGGATCCACCATTGTATTTTATATGTACTGAATCATTTATCACCATCAGCTCTGGAAGAAGTAATGAGTTGCATTAACATTCTAAACAGGATTTTGACAAGCGGTGCTCCTATCCCTGCTAAAGTATATTTCACCAATAGAAGAAGGAAATTTAAAAGTCTAATTAGAAATCGGGCATCAGATTTCCCAAATTTTTAGAACTCAGTTGTCTTCCTTTAACCACTTACAGACAGGAAGATTTTCCCCCTTAATGACCAGGCCATTTTTTGCAATACGGCACTTTGTCGCTTTAAAGCAGAGGTCCACCCTAAAGTGGACCTTCCGCTCATCGGAACCCTCCCCCCCCTCCGGCGCCACAATTGGCACCTTTCAGGGGGGAGGGCAGTGCAGATACCTGTACAGTACAGGTATCTGCACCCACCTCCGGGATAGCTCTCTGCGGAAAGGGGCGTAGATTACGCCCCTTTCCGCAAGTGCCCGCCCCTTTCCGCAAGGGCCCCGCTGCCTGCTGGGAAACACACAGATCCCAGAGGCAGCGGGGACCGTCCTTATTGCGCAGCGCGACTCGCGCATGCGCAGTAGGGAACCGGGAAATGAAGCCGAAAGGCTCCATTTCCTGATTCCCATACCCAAGATGGCGGCGGCAGCACCTGAGAGACGATCTAGAGATCAGCTTCGGGTGCCGACATCGCGGGCGCGCTGGACAGGTAAGTGTCACTATTTTAAAAGTCAGCAGCTGCAGTATTTGTAGCTGCTGGCTTTAAAAAAAAAAAAAAAACGCGGAATCCCGGCGGACTCCCGCTTTAACTGACAATTGTGCGGTCATGCGACATTGCACCCAAACAAAATTGATGTCCTTTTTTTCCCCTTTGTCCTTTCTTGTCCTTTCTTTTGGTGGTATTTGATCACCTCTGTGGTTTTTAGTTTTTGTGCTATAAACAAAAAAAGATAGACAATTTTGAAAAAACAAAAAAACATATTTTTTACTTTTTGCTATAATAAATATCCAAAAAACTAATAAAAAAAAAATTCTTCATCAGTTTAGGCCGATATGTATTCTACATATTTTTGGTAAAAAAAAATCTCAATAAGTGATTATTGATTGTTTTTCACAAAAGTTATAGCGTCTATAAAATAGGGGAAATATTTATGGCATTTAATGGATTTATTTTTTTTACTAGTAATGGCTACGATCTGCGATTTTAAGCAGGACTGCGACATTGCGGCGTACAGATCGGACACTTTTAACACCTTTTTGGAACCATTGACATTTTTTACAGCAATCAGTGCTATAATAATGCACTGATTACTGTGTAAATAACACTGACGGAGAAGGAGTTAAAACTAGGGGGCGATCAAGGGCTTAAATGTGTTCCCTGGGAGGTGTTTATAACTGTGGAGGGATGGGACTGACTGGAGCAGGAGAGAGGTCACTGTTCCTAATCACTAGGAACAGCAGATCTCTCTGCCCCGTCAGAACGGGGATCTGTCTGTTTGAATTGACAGATCCCTGTTCTGCCTCTCTTCCCCACAATCACAGGTGGCTGGCGGACATCACGGGCACCGGCCACATGCATCGGGTCCCCCGCCGTGCAGCGGGCGTGCGCGCGCCTGCTATGGCTCTTAAAGGAGTCAACTTACAGCTACAGCGATTTGTGGGAACAAGCCGACCTGCTGCTGTATAATGACGGCGGTTGGTCGGCAGGTGGTTAAAGTGAACAAGCTATATTTAATATCAACTTTCCGTGGGCATCCCACCTCCAAAATACAAGTGTTAATTGCTTGTTTAGCCTGGGACAGCCTTCCACAACCTTTATAACATGGAATTTATTTATTATGGGTACTTATACAGCACCATCAATTTATGCAGCACTTTACATATTTATCCACATCAGTCCCTATCCGCACATTCATACATATACATACGGGGGCCAATTTATACAGGAGCCAACTAAACTACCAGCATGTCTTTGGAGCGTGAGAGGAAACTGGAATACCCAGAGGAAACCCACGCAGGCACAGGGAGAACATGCAAACTCCATGCAGGTAGTGTCATGTTTGGGATTCAAACCAACTATCCTAGTGCTGCCAGGTGGAAGTATTAAGCACTTAACCACTGTGGTGCTCGTTCTGGACAGCTTTCTGGTCAAGGGGAATGTTCCATGCAGTAGGAGTCATTGGGAATAAGGCTCCAAAAATTGGTGGGCATTAGGAATAATGCTCCTTAAAAGATAGTGAGAAGAATGTTCCTTACATTGATGGTAAGTGGGAAGAATTCTCCTTACACTAGTAGTCAGTGAGGAGAATGTCCCTTACATTGGGGGTCAGTAAAAGGCGTGCCCCATACCTTAATGGTCAGTGAAAAGAATAGTCCTTACATTGGTGGTCAGTAGGAAGAATGTTCCTTACATTGGTGGTCAGTGAGAAGAATGCTCCTTACATTGGTGGTCAGTGGGAAAATTGTCCTTTACATTACCAGTCAGTAGGAGGAATGTCCCTTACATTGGCGATCAGTGGGAAGAATGCCCCTTAAGCTGGTGGTCATTAGAAAGAATGTCCCTTACATTGGTGGTCGGTGGGAAGAATGTAAAGTAAAAATATACAGTGTAGCGCTATAAACAAGGAAGCAACCCCTAGCTGGAGGAACCTTGGTTGAGAAAGGCTGGTCTAAGGGTTGATGAATAGGGTAAAATGTGTACCCTTTTCCTTCGCTTTTGCAGACTTCCTCCTCTCTGTTTAACTGGTTCCCTGAAACTGCTACCCATCCCTGGATGACCGATCACAGCAGTCTTGCACTGGATGTGTGGATGCTGAGAACCAACCTACATCCTGGGCACATCAGAGATTGCTGACTGCAAGGGGAATGATTAATAAAATAAGTATTTCTTAGAATTAATCGCTATCTAAACAATACATATATTTAGCACTTTGAGTGCGGGGGAAGGCCCATTGCAATTGAAAGATAAATTAAATGTTAAGCTCAAAGCACGTCTTTCTGAAATGTTACAATAATAGTTTCTGAACATATCACAATAAACAACAACTGTACAGTTTTTTCACAAAAATCCATCTTATATCAGTAAAAAGTTGATCTTGAGTGCCAGTGTAGTGCTTCTAAATCAACATTTTTTTTTATATGTGAAACATGTGCAATTTGTTTTGTTACGAATCAAAATTTGGACAAAATTTGCGTTATTCAGAAATTCGGATGTATCTGATTCTCTGAATCACAATAATATACATTTTAATGAATTCAAAATAAATTATAATGAAAACAACAAACTAATTTGTATTCATTTGGATGACATGATGTGATAGTTTGGGCCTTTTGGTAATGTTTGAAGCATCCAAAATATTGTAACGAAATAACAAATGATCCGAATTGATATGGATCCATTTGTTTTTATTCTAATGAGCGTAGGCTGAATATTCTAATAAGATTCTTTTTGTATTGGGGTTGAAATTAAGATACCATTCGTTTGATTTGTTTGTGTCAGTTTGTGTCAGTTGGGAATAAGACAATTAATTCAGGGCAGCACAGTGGTGTAGTGGTTAGCACTCTCACCTAGCAGTAAGAAGGGTCGCTGATTCAAATCCCGACAATACCTGCCTGGAGTTTGCATGTTCTCCCTGTGCTTGCGTGGGTTTTCTCTGGGTACTTCGGTTTCCTCCCACAATTCAAAGACATGCAGGTAGGTTAATTGGCTTCTGTCCAAAATTGGCCCTAGTATATGAGCGGGGACCTTGGATTGTGGGCTCCTTGAGGGTAGGGACCCCTGTGAGTGCGCAATGTGAAGAGACAGTTAGTAGACACCTCACTCAGGTTGGACTGGTGTCTTTATTCAACCTTACTAACTATGAAACTTGAATACGTTTTAATTCAAAGGAATTCCTTTTATTCGGATGAGAATAAACTCTTCGATGACTCTTGGATGATCAGCCCATTCTTTTTGCATTAACATTTATTATTTTTTTATAAAAATGCTTTACTTAAATAAAACCTTTTGTAACAAATACAGTAAGGTATAAAAGGGAAAGAAGATGATTCCTACTTATCATGTTTCGGTAGGATGGAGGTGGATCCAGCAGAATCTCCAAATCATACGTATAAATCCGAAATTAATTTTGTTCTATTCATTACTTTTTTAGATGCACACAACACACAAAGTTTCTCTTCCATTTCTCTTTTTGAGTTGGACTAGCAGGGATATAGCCAATTTTCCGAAATAACAAAAGAATAACAGAACTCCCGAAAATACAAATTGATTTCGGAACGAAATATATGAAATTAATATATAAAACAAATTCTGCAAACGAATCATTCTGACATAACGAATACGATGAAAAGGAAATTATTCATGTAATGAATTAAACCGAAACAAAACAAAACACATTTTTCCATAGTGCACATCTCCTATAGATACATATATATATATATATATATATATTTATTACAGTTTTAAATAAAAACATTTAGACATAAAATGTATAAACTCAACAAAAAACTAAAGTGAAATTGACCAAAAAATATTATAGTTTCCCACAGGCAAATGTTCGGTTCATGATAGTGCAGACAGTGCCAGCTTCCTGCACACAAAATTAGTTTATCTGTAGAGAACCTGACTTCCGTCCTTCCCAGGAGACAGGGGAGCAATGTTTGAAGAATCTTGAGCTATATAATGCACCTGCTAATGGTTTATTTTTAACTTAACCCTCAGTTTTACCAGAGTTTGCAGATAGTTTGGAGTTTAAGCAATACCTTTTATTGGCAGACTTAAGGCTAAACTCCAGAATAAGCAAATATTGTCCAAAGCCATGAGTCACGTGTGTTCTTCTTTGCGTCTTGGTGTGCTTTGTCTCAGTGGTGGTGTGTCCATTAAGGGCGCACGGGCGCCAGCCCCTCTCTCCAGCCACCCCCTCTGTGTAGTGTGGATAGATTCATGCATTGCATGGATCTATCCATGGGCACTGTAGCCATCCCCTATTCAGGCATCCGGCCCCGCTTCGGACGCCGGGGCGCCTGAATTGTTTTTGAAGCACCTGATTAGAGCCATAGGCGCTAATAGCCTTCAAAAAAGGTGAACTGCAAGTGCAATTCATTGCGCTCGCAGTTCACCCAGGTGTGTTAGCAAAGCAAATGAATATTTATTTTGCTAACACAGAACTGCCTCTCAGACAATCAGGAGGCGCGGATGTAATACCGGTCACCTGATTAGCTGAAGGCAGAGGCGATCCCATCAGCCGCCTAGCAGAACAGGAAGAAGACGCCCACAGAGGACACAGCAGCCATCGCTGCGCTACCAGTCTCACAGCTTGCCGCCTGACCCACCACCATGATGAGGTAAGTGCCGAGCAAACAGCAGGTGGGGTACAGTGGCTGCATATTATTGGAACAGAGGCTGAAATTGATGGGGCACAGTTGGCTGAATTTGCTGGGCATAGTGACTGCATATTATGGGCATCGAGGCTGCAATTGATGGGGCACAGTTGGCTGCATTTGCTGGGCACAGAGGTTGCCTATGATGGACACGGTTGGCTGCATATTATGGGCACAGTTGGCTGCATATGATCGGCACAGTTGGCTGCATGTTATGGGCACAGTTGGCTGCATATAATGGGCACAGGTGGCTGCATTTACTGGGGAAAGAGGCTGCATATGATGGGCAGAGTGGCTGCATATGATGGGCACAGTTGGCTGAATTTGCTGGGCACAGAGGCTGCATATGATGGGCACAGTTGGCTTCATATTATGGGCTGAGTGTCTATATTTGCTGGGCACAGTTGGTTGCATATGATGGGCACAGTGGCTTCATATGATGGGCACAGCGTCTGCAATTGATGGCACAGTTGCTGCAATTTATGTTTTTGTTTCAGTATTTTTCATAATTTTTCAGTTCGTTTGCGCCCCCCCAAAAAATTTTGAACATCAGCCGCCACTGATTTGCCTATTTCTTCCAGATCTGTGCAGTAATCCAGTGTGAAACTTTGCCCTCTCTGCAGGAGTTTTCTGTAATAAAGACTGATCACTGCTGCATTCTCTCCTAGTGCAGGTTGACAGGTCTTGTCTTCACCTCATTGTGAAATTTTCTGCCAGCAGCCTGTACTAGGTGGGCTCTTTGGTACCCTCCCACCACTGTGTCTTTTGCACAGGCTACATACAGTGCAGTGCTCAGTTTCCTTCTCTAGCTGCGCTCAGCTAGAGTGAAGTTCAGCCTGTCCTGCAAATGACAGGTTGGAGTAAAATAAGGGCCCAGTAGTTTTTCTGGAGAGGGCTGCATCTGTAATGGGAGGACCGGCGCCATTTACAACAAGAGGAGCGTGTAAGGGTGGGACACCTTGGTTGACTGTTGGCGATATGCGGAACCTGAACCCGTACCTTTTCTTCTTGCATGGGACAGTCACCCACCTGTTGTTCAGAGAAATGTCATCTTCTCCTGGCCTGAAGCCCTACACATACATATTCCCGGTCTGGGGTTCATTACCTGGAACAAACAAATGTCCAGATAAGTTGCATTTTCACTGCTTTACTGCACCACTCCAGCACCGTTCTCACAGGCACTTACAGGTTACAGGCACATTTCAGCACATTAATAATTCAGACTCGTTTGTAGGCAGGTGCAGTCTGTTGTCTCCACTGCAGTTAACGATCATCCGCAACGACACAGCGATACGGGTGCAAAAAGAAGTTGAGAGGAACCTTGTTCCTTTATGTTCTCCTTGGTCTCAGAGAGGCAGCATCTGACTGAATGATGGAGTCCCATGTGACTTTGGTGGCCATCGTTGGTCACGCAGAGTCTATTTAATACCCTGGCTTCCGAGTTTTTGCGTGTGGGTAGCATAGGGACAGGTCACTGGCTGTCAGGGATAGGGCTTAATGGCAGGGAGAGGTTCCAGATGAGTAGGGGAAGTTCAGGGACACTCCATACTTCCTAGAAGCCTCCTCTCTTGGGTTCGGACCAGCCAGGCCACAATCCACACCTCAAGACAGATGCTGTTGGCACACCAGAGACCTACTGCTAAACTCATCATTGTACATTCTGTGAGTGTGCTTGGTGGGGTTGTTATTCTGCAGGGCTAGTTGTAATTTGTTGAACTTTAATATAGTTCCGTTTGTGCAACTGGAGTGTTTGCTCACACTGCACCACGCTGCACCTCTCCACATGTAACAGTTCACAGTGCATCGCTCTCGTCTCATCACTTGCTATACAGTAGGCACTCAAGTGTAGAACATTTAAAAGCCTTCCAAATGACATCATCTGCCCCAAATGTTATATTCTTTTTAGTTAGGCGATTACTGAGGGAGTTCTTCCTCAAATACAAAGGAGATCCTCCATAGCCCCAAGTGCCACTCTAAACCAAGCCATGGGACCTGCTAGGTAAGGGTCAGAGGTGGTCAAGTTTCTGTGTCTGCTCCTAAGTGTCCTCTCTCTTCGCCCTGGCAGTTTAGCCCAACAGAGGGTTCTTTAGGTCAGCTCCAGCTCAGCACTACATCTTTGCAGATCAGAGGTGCCTTGCTCCCATACTTCAAGTGCACTGGGCTAGCAACTGGCATATAAAGGGGCACTATCTCCACCCATTTGATCACTACAGGAGGAGCAAAACTTAAAGGGTCACTAATACCTGCAAAGCCCCCCCCCCCTTAAAGATGGCACTTTCTAATGCCTGTGGGTGCCCATAACTGAGCTGATGGCTTTAATAAACCCAAAAAGATAAACAGCAGTAAAGCAGAACTTCTACTTTAGAATTCTGGGTATAGAAATAAAGCATACCTGGCACAACGTCTGAACAGTTTTAAATGCCAAATGCACACATGGTAGACATGGTGAAAAATGTGTGCCCAATCATTAAACACTTCCATGACTTGTTTCCTGCAGTAGACTTGTATTATAGTCTCTTTACTTTATGTACACTACACATTCCATAGTCCATCTCAGCAATCTCAGCGAACAAGAAAAGGTGACTACATTCCTTCATACAGTGGGACCATGGAGAACAACCATTGGCCACCCTCTAACAGGAATTTGGATCATTAAAGAGGAGTTTCCCTTAAAAAAATAAAAATAAAAGTCAGCACCTACAAATACTGCAGCTGCGGACTTTTAATAATTGGACACTTTACTGTCCCAGGGTCCAGCGATGCGGGGGATCGAAGCCCCGCTCTTTCCCCCCTCTGCTCAGCGGCGCCGGCATTCTAACTGTGGGCACCCGGCTGCTCGCCGTGATTGGCCGCGCAGTTATCTGGGACCTGTCACGTGTCCCAGATGACTGACAGGAGGAAGTCGGCAGAGCTGAGCCCTTCCTGCGCTGAGGGGAAGTGATGTCACCAGCCCAGGCACTGAAGGAGGCAGACTACGAGAGACCCCCTAGCAACAGGCATTTAGAGGTGAGTTTTAAAAAAAATCCAAATGATTTTTTACATTGTTTTGGGGAATTTTAATGATTTTTAAAAAAAATTTCTGTGGAACACCACTTTAAAAGAAACCAGCAGATGCCGCACGTGGTGAGCAGAGTGGGAGCAAGCTATTGGGAGGTGAGTGGGCACCAAAGAGAAAGGACGATCAGCAAACTAGATCAGCCAAAAAGAAAAGGAATTTGGAGATTTGGAAGAGGCTGAGAGCAATAGAAGGGACTTTTTAAGCTAATATATATTTTAATAGAATTTTAGTATCACTTTAATATCTGTGCAAGGCTGTTTTGGCAGTGGTAGAAAGACGGCACAACTCCAGCTACTATCCTGGCCGATCAGAAAAGAGAAGTGCCCACTCAACTTTCACCAAGAACGTTGGCATACACATTTAATTTATTTTATTTATCATATTACTTTCAGATATTAAACCCTTTTACATGGCTGTCATTTTACTTTCAGATAACACAGCATAACAGGTAAAACACGATCCTTCGAGTTGAATTCTGCAGCTGAGCTGGTGGAAAATATATTAAAATGCCAGCCTAGCACACCAGAGGGCAAAATAAAGCCAGCTTCATTTATACTTCTAAAAAGATTATTCTTCTTTCCTTTTATGCCTTTTTTTTTTTCCCCTTTGCCCATTCCAGCTATGACAATTTTAGCATCAATCGTAGGCAAAGCTTATTAAGGCTCTAATGCACTTTCTTTCCATTCAATGAGCAACCAAAAGCTGCCAAGCTACTACAGAGCCCTGAGGGTTCAGTAAAAGTTGAAGGATCATCTAGGAGAATGGGTGCAAAAGGATCTTAAATTGCCAGAATGAACAGTTACCAGGCACCTCAAGAGGACACTAACCAGATGGTAGATCAATGTCGATTCCATTTTGTGATGTGGCCCGAAGCTTTCGAAGCAGATAAGAGGAGACAAAAAATAATTGGAGGCACATCTAAACACTCTGAAAATAAAGCTTCAATAGCCCTAGACAAATGGTAGTGTCTAGTTGGTTAGTAGGCTATATTAAACGCATTAAGTTAACATTGACTTTTCTGGGTTCGCAAGTACAACTGGGAGTGTAATGACCCTTAAAGCTGAACTCCAGGCAAATAACTAAATAGACAGATGAAATACATACTACATGGCTTTTTTTTTACCTGCCAAAGGATTTGTTTCTCTTTTTCCTTCAGTTCAAGACAAATCAGTGCAGGCACTCAAAATATCCCAACACCCTTAGCCCTTGTACACACGGTCGGAGAATCCATCGGAATGTGTCCTATCGGACCACGTCGTCGGATAATCCGACTGTGTGTGGTATGCATCGGACTGATTCCGTCGGAATATCTGTCGGACCCAATTTTCCAACATGTTGGAAATATTTCCCGAACAACTGGTTCGATCAGACATACTCCGATCATGTGTAGAGAATTTTGATCGAACCAAGTGCCACGCATGCTCAGATCAAATTCCTACATCAAAGCTATTGGCTACTAGCCTGAATGTAGTCCCATCATAACGAAATTACGTCATCACGTTCTGAATGATCGGATTTTTCGACAACTTAGTCCGACCGTGTGTATGCAACAGATTCGGACAAGATCCGACAGACAAAATCCGACGGACAAAATCCGATGGATTTGGTTGTCGAAATCTCCGACCGTGTGTACAGGGGCTTAGGGCTCATTAATACTTGCTTCAAAATGTGGCATTGGACACACTTTTTTAAAGCACTCTGAATGCCAATCAAAGTACCTGCATCTAAATAAAATGGTTACCTTACAGTCATGTTTACACATGTGTTTACTTTGCTTCACTTGAAAAATGATACCCGATGTCACCTTCTTGGTGCTTCACAATGTCTCCAAAGCCTCCATAGAATTCTTTGGCAAAGCATGCTTGAAGCACCTTAAGCTTTTGAGGGGCTTTTATTCAGCCTAAAGCCCCATACACACTATCAGATTGTCTGCTGATTTTTTCCTTCAGGTTTACCAAAACCATGTAGTAGAAGGGCCTGCTTGATTGCATACACATTGAAACCCCTAAGGTTTGACTTCATATTATATGGTTTTGGTAAATCTGATGTAAATCTGGGAAGCCAACAAGTGAACTGGAAAGACATCACCAGCAGGTACTTCTGGTTTGTGTGTATTTTGGAAGTGTCTGGTGCAGAAGTCACATCTGATGTGCAGCGTGGAGCAGCAGGAAGATGAGTGATATTTGGACTGGAGCGGAGTAATTAGCAGGCGGCACTTGTGGTGTGCAACATGGGAACTCTATAGCAGAAGGTGAGCGGGAACCAGAGAGAGAGAGGGGACTGAGCAGCAGAGGATCAACAGAGCTGGGGGACCAGAGTAAGAGAAACTAGCAGATGTCATAAGTGGTGAGCAGAGTGGGAGCAATATAGTGGTAGGTGAGAGGGCACCAGAGAGAAAGAACGATCAGTTAACCAAAGCATCTGCATAGCTGGAGGTTACTATTTAGTGGAGGATCAGCAGAGCTGGGGGTATTACTGATCAGGGGATGTGCTGAACAAGGGTACTAATAAGCTGGGGATCTGCTGGGGATCTGCTAAACCAGGGTATTAATAAGCTGGGCATTTGATGAACAGGGGTACTAATGAGCTGGGGATCTGCTGAGTGGGAGTACTACTGAGCCAGGCTTCTACTGGGCCCCTTTAAAACCAATAGAAAATCCACACACATGGGGTATTTGCCAAGCTTCATAAAAGCATCACAAAAGCATCAAAAACACAAAAAAAAACATATTGAAGCGATAGGCGCTTTAATGTATTTTTAAGACAAAGTAAGTGTAAATGAGCCCTTAAAGTGGTACTAAACTACCACTTAAAATGTTTACCTACAGGTAAGCCTATAATAAGGCATGGCATCATTTAGGAGATATTCACATTGGCTCTAGCATCAGCTTCTAGCAGGCACAGTGATGCTCTGCATGTACGGCACACTAAGTGAGTGCAGGGGGATCTCACTGAGATTCTTAATAGCTAATGTGTTTCGAAGGTAACCCCTTCTCCATCATAGCCAAACCACACATGTTCCTTCCATGGAATTTAAACCCTCTCCATGTTGTGTATGAGAATTTAAATTCAATGGAAGGAACTTCTGTGGAATGGTAGGAGCTCTGTTAAAGAAGGGGTTACCTTCGAAACTCGTTAGCAGTGGCAGCCCGTCCATACGGGACATAGGGGTGCCGTCCCCCTAATCCATTCGCCCCGGCCCCTAATCTACATGTAGGGTGCCGGGACCATGGATTCCAATGGGGTTTATTTTTTTCCGAAGCACATGATTAGATCCGGAGGCTCTAATAGGCTTCAAAAAAGGTGGGCTTGGGGCGCAGAGCACTGCGTCCCATGCCCACCCAGTTGTGTGACAATAGCGAATTAATATTCACTATTGTCTTCCTGATTCTACTGTCGGCCAATCGGTAAGCCGGTCCTGAGACCCGATTGACCAAGAGGAGAAGCGACTGTATTGGCCGCCGAGGAGGAAGAGACATAGGGGAAGCCGCAGTGAAGCCACTGAAGAGGAGGAGACGCAGGAAGGATCTGAAACTGCCGTGACCTAGATGGGGTAAGTGCGGGGCTGGTGGATGGAGAGACGAGCGAGAGACGGAGGTGGGTTGAGCACCAGCCACTAATGCTCGTTAGCCAGAAAGGATAAATGATACACGTGCACCCGGCCACCCACATGATGTAAAAAGAAATCTGATTTATCAGACCAGGCTACCTTCTTCCATTGCTCGGTGGTCCAGTCCTGATGCTCACATGTCCATTGTAGGCACTTTGGGCTGTGGACACTGATCAGCATTGACACCCTGACAGGTCTGCAGCTACACAGCCCCATATACAACAAACTGGGATGCCTATTTTTCTGCTTTCAACACATCAACTTCAGGGGCAGCATGTTTACTTGCTACCTAATATGTCCCACCTATTTTTTAGATATGGCTGACTGGTGTATATGAAATGCCTAGACAAATCACACTAAATATACTTTCCCTATTCCCTCAACTTAGAATATTGATAGGACCATGCACACAACACACAGGTACACTTTGGTCTGTATTATGTTAGCATACCTTAGTTAGAAAATTGTAATACATTTTAGATTAGATTAGATTCACACTGATGGGAGTTCTAGCACCTTTCACCTGCATAGCCACAATGTTATTAATGATATATTAATATTTAATGAGGCAGAAAATGTAAATATTCTATAATTTGGCAGGTATGATTTAATATGCTGTGGTAGTAATATGTTATTAAACGTGGTTAAATAATTTCTAAAGGAAATGGTGAAAAAAACAGGAATGTACCTATTCAGTATTTTAAGTAACACGTAAAACCTTATTTTGACATAACAATAATGGTAATAATAATAATAATAATGGTAATAATAGTAATATTATTATTATAGGAAGAGAAAAACATTGGACTGGCTCCAGTACACTTAATTTCATGGCTCTTAGACAGAACTGATCTCCTTAGGGATATTAAAAGCACTATTAATTCAGCCCCGTATTTATTAATACCTAATTTAACCATTTTGCATCCGGGCCAATTCTGGCATTTCTCTCCTACATGTAAAAAAAATACTCAGAACCCCTTAACATTATATATATATTTTTATCTATCTATCTATCTATCTATCTATCTATCTATCTATCTATCTATCTATCTATCTATCTATCTATCTATCTATCTATCTATATACAAAAAACAGGCATTTTATTCTCTAGGATCTTAGTTAAAAAACTAAAAAAAACACACACACATATATATATATATATATATATGTGTGTGTGTGTGTTTTTCGTTTTTTTAGCTAAGATTCTAGAGAATAAAATGGCTGTTGTTGCAATTTTTTGTGTCTCGCAGTATTTGTGCAGCAATTTTTCCAATGCAATTTTTTGGGAGAAGATACACTTTACTGAATTTTAATGCAAAAAACACCATAGATAACCCAATTTTTGGGTACAATATAAAAGGTGTTTTTATGCCAAGTGAATATATACCATTTCTCTCCTACATGTAAAAAAAATACTCAGAACCCCTAAACAACACCATAGATAACCCAATTTTTGGGTACAATATAAAAGGTGTTTTTATGCCAAGTGAATAGATACCAAACATGTAATGCTTTAAAACTGCGCACATTCGAGAAATGGCGCAAAACGACAGTATTTAAAAATCTCCATAGGCGACGATTTACATTTTTTTTACAGGTTACCTGTTTAGAGTTACAGAGCAGGTCCAGTGCTAGAATTATTGCTCTCGCTCTAACGTTCAAGGTGACACCTCACATGTGTGGTCTGAACGTTGTCAACACATGCAGGCGTGACCTACGTATGCATTTGCTTCAGCATGAGAACACAAGGGGACTAGGGCGCTTTAACCGGTTCCCAACCAGCGCACGACGATGTACTTCGACAGAATGGCACGGGCAGGCATATTGGCAGACATGTACGTCCAATCTTCAATACCGCCCTGCCATCGGGAGCGCGCCGCTGGCGGCGTGCTCCCGCGCTGGTCGAGACCCCCGTGAGTCCGATCGTGGGACCCGCGGACTCGATCGCCGCGGGCATACCCGCGATCGTCTCACGGGACGGCTGAATGGAGGAAATGCCGTGTAAACAGCATTTCTCCATTCTGCCTAGCAACTAGTGACGCTGATCTCTGCTCCATGTGATTGGAGCAGAGATCAGTGTTCACTAAATGAAAGCCCAACCCCCCCACAGTTAGTAACACACCCCTAGGAACACTTAACCCCTACACTGCCACCCACTGGTTAACCCCTCTACTGCCAGTGTCATTTACACAGGAATCACTGCATTTATATAGCAGTGATTACTGTATAAATGACAATGGTCCCAAAAATGTGTCAAAAATGTCCGATCGGTCCCCCACAATGTCGCAGTCACAATAAAAATTGCTGATCGCCGCCATTACTAGTAAAAAAAAAAATAATAAAAAATTATTAATAAAAATGCTATAAAACTATCCCTATTTTGTAAACGCTATAACTTTTGCGCAAACCAATCAATAATCGCTTATTGCGATTTTTTTTACCAAAAATATGTAGAAGAATACGTATCGGCCTAAACTGAGGGAAAAAAATGTTTTTTTATATATTTTTGGGTGATATTTATTATAACAAAAAGTAAAAAATAATGCGTAACTTTTTTTTCCCTTTTCAAGACATGTAAACCTTCCTTGTAATAGGAATAAGGCATGACAGGTCCTCTTTATGGAGACATCTGGGGTCAATAAAACCCCAGATATCTCCTCTACCCTGGAAAGCAAGAGAACAAAAAAAAACAAAGGATCGATTCTTTGCTTTTCAGGGTAAAAAACTAGCAGCGTTAAACAGGTTTTCATTAATTCGGATGTTTCCAAATTAGCGAATTTGTCAAAATTTGTTATAAAATGAATTTGGAACGAAACAAATTGCACCTCTCTAGTCTATCCATCTTGGAACCCTTGCTCTCGGCATCAATCCCTTTCATAGGGATACTGGGTTTAGGCGCAGTTATACTTCCACCTTGGGTCCCAACGGTTGTTTGTGGATCTAGTGAGTGGGGAGTGGACTGTCTGGGTGTGAAGAGACCTTCTTCGTTCACTTTTGGAGCACTGGTTTTTGCTAACACTTAAATGTTTATATCACCTTTTTTTGCACTGAAGCACTTTATTTCTTGGACTTTGACCACTTGCCGTGGCCGCGGCTCTTTAACCAGGTGATCGGATGTGTCCAATCACAGCCAGTCACGCGTAAACCCTGAGATGCCGGTAATCAGTGCTCCGCGCTTCACACTGACAGAGTGTGAGGAGAGGAGAGCCAATCAGGGGAATCTCCTCATAGGTGGCAGCTAGGTATGTAATCAGCACTGATCATCAGTGCCCTGATTACAATTAAGTGCCCACCAGCGCCAGCAATGATTGCCCACCACTGCCAGCAATCAGTGCCAACCAGTGCCCACAATTGCCACCAACCTGTGCATACAAGTGCCAGCAATCAGTGCCTACAAGTACCAGCAATCAGTGGCCATTAGTGATGCCAGTCAGTGCTGGCTATCAGTGCTACCCATCAATGCTCATCACTGCTGCCCATCAATGCCACCGATCAGTGCCCATCAGTGCCGCCTATCTTTGCCCACCGATGCTGCCTATCTGTGCCCACCAGTGCTGCCTATCTGTGCCCACCAGTGCCACCTATATGTGCCCAGTGCCCACCAGTGCCACCCATCAGTGCCGCCCATCAGTGCTCATCAGTGCCACCTATCAGTGCTCATAAGTGCGACATATTTGTGCCTCCCCATCAGTGCCGCCTCATCAGTTCCCATCAGTGCAGCCTATCATTGCCCATCAAACTTTTTATTTTTTCAAAATTTTTATTAGGAAAAAAAAATAAACCCAGGAACGATTAGATGCCACCAAAATAAAGCTATATTTGAAGAAAATTATAACAATTTCACATGGTTACAGTGTAGCATGGCCGCGCAATTGTCATTCAAAGTGTGACAGTGCTGAAAGCTGAAAAATTTAAGTGCCCCGTATTGAGGTGGTTAAGGATTGTTTATGGAATTTTTTTCTAATGATAGAGCGACACACAGGATTACCAAGTGAAAATAGAAGAAAGCCTAAAAAAGAAAATGAATGCAGCCGTCACATTTAGGAATTGGTAATCTGTAAAAAGATAAATGTTTAGTAACTAGTTAAAGGAGTAGTAAAGTCAGAAGGTTTTTTTATCCTAATGCATTCTATGCATTAGGATAAAAAAAAAACATTCTGTGTGCAGCAGCCCCCCTCAGCCCCCTCCCCCCCCATACTTACCTGAGCCCCATCTCTGTCCAGTGATGGCCATGAGTGTCTCGGTCGCCCGAGACTCTCCCTCCTGATTGCCTGAGACAACAGCCGCTGTGCCATTGGCTCCTGCTGCTGTCAATCAAAGTCAGTCAGCCAATCAGGAGAGGGGGGTTGGGATAGGCCGCAGCTCCATGTCTGAATGGACACAGGGAGCTGTGACTCGGCTCAGGTGCCCCCTGTTTGCTGTGGGGACACTCAACAGGAGGGAGGGGCCAGGATCACAGAAGAGGGACCCGAAAAGAGGAGGATCGGGGGTGATCTGTGCAAATCCACTGCAACAGAGCAGGTAAGTATAACATGTTTGTTATTTTTATTGAAAAAAAAAAGGAGACTTTACAATCACTTTAAAGAAGGTGTGGCCCTCAGGAGGCACAATGTGGCCCCTTGATGTTTTATTCCACTTTTTTTCTAGGTTACTCCTTGATTTGAAAAGGACCTACTGAATTCTGCACTAAAATTCTGGTGCCAAAATAAACAAATTCTATATTTTCTTTAATATATAACGTCTTGCTGAGCACTATATAATTTGTGTTTTCCTTATTCAATAATGTTTAGATTAGCTGTGCCATAAACTAACCTCTGCCATTCGATACTGATGAGTAATGACCCAAATTTAATTAAGGGAAACACTATGTACACTAATTAGCAACAAGGTTTGCATGACAAAATGGTGAAATGACAAAGTAAGCATCGCTTTTCCTGGTAAACACATTATATGCCTTCATAGAAACTGCCAGTCGCCGAACTGTTTGACATTGCTGTAAAAAATGTCCATAGAATTGTAGAACGCTAACATTTCTCTTTGTAACGATCACAAATAGAGGGAAACTTCATTGTTTGCTCCAGAACAAAAACAGATTTATTTTTTTATTTTTGTGTTTTTTTTCTTTTTTTTTTTTAACGCTTAACCACTTCAGCTCCAGAAGATTTTACCCCTTCAAGACCATGGCCATTACAGTAGGCACTGAGCTACTTTAACTGGATATTGCGCGGTCATTCAACGCTGTACCCAAACAAAATCAATATCATTTTTTCATACATATAGAGCTTTCTTTTGGGGCTTTTTTTTTTTTTTTTTTTTCGATATACGACAAAAAAAAAAAAAAACGACCCAAAATTTGGGGAAAAAAATACACTATTTTTTTACTTTCTATAAAACATATTAAAAGAAAAAAATTTAAAATCAAATTTCTTCATAAATTTTGGCCAAAATGTATTCTGGTACATGTTTTTGATAAAAAAAATGTATATATATTTCCAATAAGTGTTTATTTATTGGTTTGCGTAAAAGTTATATCACCTACAAGCTATTGTATATACAGCAGGTAATAATGAGTATTGAACACATCACCATTTTTCTATATATATTCTAAAGGTGACATGAAATATATTTCTAAAGGTGACATGAAATTTTCACCACATGGTAACAACCCATGCCATCCATACATACAAAGAAACCCAAAACAAAATAACAAATTATTATTTTCACTCCTCTGTCAGAAATCTTGCGAGGAGCACCCGGTCGTGGTCGGTTTATGGTGAAATGATTTTCTTTCTACTTCTGGGTTATGTCCCCAACAGTGCTCACTGGAAGATTCAGAAGTTTTAGAAATCCTTCTGTAACCAATGGTGATGTGTTCAATACAAATCTGGCTGTATACTGGATTTTCTTTTAATACTAAAGCGACTTATAACAGGACTGATATAGGGCGTGGGCAATCTGACAGTAACTGACGCTAGGGGGAATTGACTAACTGCCACTGACATCACCAATGAATTTACTAAAGTGATTAGTGATAATACTATATACTGTCTTTGTACTAATGCCACTGGCTGGGAAGGGGTTAACATCCAGGGGCGGTCAAGGGGTTAAATATGTGCCTAAGCCCCTGCACACACGGTCGGAGATTTCCACAACCAAATCCGTTGGATTTTGCCCATCGGATTTTGTCAGTCGGATCTTGTCCCAAACTGTTGCATACACACGGTCGGACAAAGTTGGCGAAAAATACGATCTTTCAGAACGTAATTTCGTTACGATGGGACTACGTTCAGGCTAGTAGCCAATAGCTTTGATGTAGGAATTTGATCTGAGCATGCGTGGCACTTGGTCCGATCAAAATTCTTTACACATGATCGGAGTATGTCCAATTGGTCGGAAAATATTTCCAACATGTTGTAAAATTGGGTCCGACGGATATTCCGACGGAATCAGTCCGATGCATACCACACACAGTCGGATTATCCGACAACACGGTCCGATAGGACACATTCCGACGGATTCTCCGACCGTGTGTACAAGGGCTAAGTGTTATCTGTGTACAGTGTGTTGCTTTTATAAGTGTACAGTGTGTTGCTTTTAGCGGAACTGTTTTCATTGTGTAGCACTGACCCTTGAAGGAGCTGCTGAGTTTGTTTGGGTCTGTACTCTGCTATTAAACCCCCACTGACTTGGCTCAATCCCCTTGACACAGCTGTGGTGCGATGTTGGTGTGACGCTAATAGTAAAGGATAACCCCCCCAATGTGCAATATAACAACAATATACCTTTGTTATTGCCTGGGTATCCGATGCTCCACCTGCTGCAAAAGGAACCACACTCCACAGCAATGGTACTTAAACAAGAACATATGTTTACTGAAACCAGTGTATAAAGTAGTAGCAATTACAGTGTTTGTACTATCACACCAACATAGTGTAACAGCGCAATAAACATTTACAACAGTTTGTACATTTACAGTTGTCTATGATGGTCTCTCAGAATGTGTCTCCAATTGGGACTAATGGTCGGGGTGAATACACCTTACTCTGGGCACCTTCCCACTTCCAGAACACTCTGGTAACTACAGGGATGCAGGGTTAATAATGAAACACAACACAATTACTAGGGAGCTCCCCCTACTTTAAATGGATGCAAGGCCTTGCAATGAGAAGTGCAGTTTTTGATCTTCTTTCTTCTGCTAGCTATTTGTGTTGTAATAATTGTAATCCAACAGTGGAACAACAAGGGATAACGTAAGGAGAATATTAGAACTGTTCCTGTAGTGTGATACACCTGCAACTGTCTCTGGTGTAATTGGCTTTGTATAACACAGTGTTTGGGAGTAAAGTGAAGGGTAGGCTTGAGGCCTGCTTAAACTCAGTCTTTTATCAGGTTCTCCTCCGTGAGACTACAGGTCCCAGCAACACTGTGTTAAATGTCTAGGTGTATAAAGGTGTGTCAGAAAAACTGTGGGCAGCAAAAATACCAGTGCTACAATTGTTTTGGCATATATATGTATATATATATATATATATATATATATATATATATATATTGCATTTACAACATTAATTACATTATTATCCACATGAATACTCCAATGCATTTCAACCTATTCTGGTCTTCTTCAGGGGAATTTAGGTTCTAGGGAAATGTTAATATATATATATATATATATATATATATATATATATATATATATATATAAAATTTAATTTAAGACTTTAGTCAGTATACAGAACATCATTGTAACATTTCAAATTATACAAATTGTGGGCGTGACACTGAGTCCAGCATTCAGCATCCATAGAGGCCGAATGCAGGACTCGGCCCCAACCCCCGTCGCCCGCGTCATTGGATTTGATTGACAGCAGCAGGAGCCAATGGCTGCACTGCTATCAATCTATCCAATCAAGAGCCTGGAACCTGTGGAGAGAGGAATGGTGGGGACACGCTGACTGAAATTCTGGGCTCAGGTAAGTAAAACGGGGGGGGGGGGGGGCTAGGTGGCCAGTGACTGCAAGGTGTTTTTTCACCTTAATGCATAGGATGCATTAAGGTGAAAAAACACAAACCTTTACAGCCCCTTTAAAAGAACAAAGTGTATTCAATTGTTATGGGCCTTGTAAAAATGGGGCCTCTATCCACAAATGATTTTTAAAGTATCATATAGTTGCATCCTTTACCTCAAAGAGCCTTAAGGCGAGGCAAGGAAAGTCCTTCTTGTACACAACACACACGTGTCTAGTAACTAATCGAAGGTAATCTTTTAGATATCTCAAAATCGCCGCAAGGCAAAAGGGGCCATAATATGAGAGTTGATTGATGCCTAAGATCAAACCCCACATTTTTTCTTCCTAAACCCTTTTAGAAAACTCCCATCATTTTCAGTGATCCCAAAATGATGGTTGTTTTTTTTCCCCAGACAAAACCCATTCTAATCATGAATTCATACGGCTCAATTTCAAATGTGAGATAAACCATTTTATGACAGTTTGATTCTCACAGCTTGTGCAGTAACTTGTATGCATTTTAATTATCCTTCTCATGCTCACCTTAGAAATCAGAGTTAGACATAACTTCTCTGCTGGCATTTACACACAGAAAATCCCAGACAGCCTAAAGGATTTTGAACTGCAGAATGCTCTGAGACTGTCACGTACCAGATAGGAGACTGAAATGACGAGGTCGGCCTCTCTTGTATCTCCAGCCCGGGCCCCACTGAAGGGGGAACAGAGGGTACCGAGGGACCAGAGGAACACGAGTACCTACAGATGTTGATGGGAGAACTTGCAGCACGAGATGTCGTTCCCAAGGTGACTGGTGAACCAATGGATCAGGAACAGTAGTAATATTCAGAAGTCTAGCCCAGGTTAAAGGGGCACCCCGCTTATGCTGTTGGTTCAGGGCGTGCAGCTTGTCAGAGCTCTTAGCAGACTTGAGGCAGGAACAAGGGGTGCACAGAGCTGGTATAGCAGACAACCAAACAGGTTCTTCAGCAGGACAGGAAGCCAGGATCAGAGACAGAAGCATGGTCACAGGAATAGCTAAGGTCATCAATAGGCGAGCAGCAAGATACCAAATCATGAGCAATAAATAAATGAATGAATAATAAATTCAAATAAAATGTTCACAGGTACATTCTCTCAGGTACATATGTTTAATATATTCAATAGACATCTAATGTATTAGTGATGGTCAGAGTAGAGGAGCACCAAGCATCCCACACCTTGATATATTTATTAGGGCATCCTCGATGCTTAAAAATGAGATTTTCGTAGGGTAGTATTTGATTCACCAACTGAATCCATTGGCAGGTGTAGGGGGGGTATATTGAATCCACTTAAGCGCAATAACTTTACGAGCCAAAAACAGTGTTTGCCTCCACAATATTCTAGTGTATCTTTGTCACTGTTCCTCATCTAGTATACCCAGTAATCATATCCCTGGGGTGCATGGCACAGGATTAGAAAGAATAGTAGATAGTACATCCATCACCTGCCACCAATACCTAACAATAATGGAGCACAACCACATAACATGAGCAAAATCTGCACGCGGACAGGTACATCTAGTGCAAGTTGGAGTTGGTATGTGATGCATAGCATGTCACCTTACTGGAGTTAAATATGACTGATGCAACATATAAAGATGAATGAGTTTATTATTAATAGCTGGAGAGACATTTACATGAGTGGAACACGCTTCCTCCCAATCATCATCCGACAAATCAGGCATAAGCTGTTGCCATTTTGAACACACTGCCAGAGGATTTTTTTTTAAATGAAGTAGACAATAGGTGAGAGTACACAGTAGAAATTAAACCCTTGGGACCTTGTGACTGTAGTACACCTATCAATGTGTATTCAGAAAAGTTTGTGTTAGTAACTCTAAACTGAGTTTGTAGAGCGTGGCAAAGCTGGAGGCACCTATAAAAGGCTGTGCCAGGGAGTTCACACATTCTCTGTAATTCAACAAATGAGGCCAAAACATTTCCAGTATATATATATATATATATATATATATATATATATATATATATATATATTGTCTAATGTAACAAGACCCCTATGTTCCCAGAAAGAATGGTCTGTGAATTTCTGTAAATGAGGAAAAATAGGATTGTTCCATAGAGGTAAGTCTAGGATAGTATTTACTTGTCTGAGGCCGCGTACACACGGGCGGACAGTTCGCTCAACTTTGTCCGCTGAACAGTGTTTCAGCGGACAGTCCGCCCGTGTGTGGGCTTTCAGCGGACAGTTTCAGCGGACAGTTTGACGGACAAAGTCTTTCGGAAATTCCGAAAAACTGTCCGCTGAAACTTTGTTTGAGCGAACAGTCCGCCCGTGTGTAGGCTACTTTCGAAATGAGCAAACTGTTCCCGCTCGGAGGAAAGTCTGCTCATTTCGAGCGCGTGTGAAGGTAGGCGGGGCCCGCGACGGAGACGTCGCGGGATCCGCCGCCTGGAATGGACTTAAAGGGGAACCCCAACGCCGAAAAAAATCGGCGTGGGGGTCCCCCCAAAGTCCACAACAGACCCTTGTCCGAGCACGCTACCCGGCCGGCCAGGAAAGGGGGGCGAGCGAGCGCGCCCCCCTCCTGAGCCGTACCAGGCCGCGTGCCCTCAACATGGGGGGTGCCTTGGGGAAGGGGGGGCCGCGCGGCCCCCCCACCCCAAAGCACCTTGTCCCCATGTTGATGAGGACAAGGGCCTCTTCCCGACAACCCTGGCCGTTGGTTGTCGGGGTCTGCGGGCGGGGGGCTTATCGGAATCCGGGAGCCCCCTTTAAGAAGGGGGCCCCCGGATACCGGCCCCCCATCCTATGTGAATGAGTATGGGGTACAATGTACCCCTACCCATTCACCTGTAAAATAAAAGTACCCAAAAAAAAACACAACACACGAGAAAAAATATTTTATTGCACAGCTCCGGGGGTCTTCCGTCTTCGGGGGTCTTCTCGCCGGACTCCTCCGCTATCTTCGTGTAGCTCTTTTGCTAGCGGAGGAGTCCGGCTTTCTTCCTCCCCGCCGCCGGCCTCTTCTCCCGACTTCGGGGGTCTTGTCCCCCTCTTCGGTTCTTCTGCCGGGCCACCGCGCCTTCTTATAGCTCTTTTGCAGGCGGTGGCCCGGTCTTCTGTCGCCGCTGTCGCCGTCGCCGCCTTCCGTTCTTCTTCTTCTTCTTGTTCTTCTTCTTCTTCTCCAGGAGATGTTGACACGACGCTCTCTCCGGCCGGAATGCCAGAGCCGCCCTGCGCTACCACTTATATAGTGACAATGGGGCGGTGTCACATGGTATATGTCACATGGGTTGGTCACATGGGTTGATGTCACATGGTGACCCCGCCCCCTTACAATGTCATAGTCCCCATGTGACATCAACCCATGTGACCAACCCATGTGACATATACCATGTGACACCGCCCCATTGTCACTATATAAGTGGCAGCGCAGGGCGGCTCTGGCATTCCGGCCGGAGAGAGCGTCGTGTCAACATCTCCTGGAGAAGAAGAAGAAGAACAAGAAGAAGAAGAAGAACGGAAGGCGGCGACGGCGACAGCGGCGACAGAAGACCGGGCCACCGCCTGCAAAAGAGCTATAAGAAGGCGCGGTGGCCCGGCAGAAGAACGGAAGGCGGCGACAGAAGACCGGGCCACCGCCTGCAAAAGAGCTACAAGAAGGCGCGGTGGCCCGGCAGAAGAACCGAAGAGGGGGACAAGACCCCCGAAGTCGGGAGAAGAGGCCGGCGGCGGGGAGGAAGAAAGCCGGACTCCTCCGCTAGCAAAAGAGCTACACGAAGATAGCGGAGGAGTCCGGCGAGAAGACCCCCGAAGACGGAAGACCCCCGGAGCTGTGCAATAAAATATTTTTTCTCGTGTGTTGTGTTTTTTTTTTTGGGTACTTTTATTTTACAGGTGAATGGGTAGGGGTACATTGTACCCCATACTCATTCACATAGGGTGGGGGGCCGGTATCCGGGGGCCCCCTTCTTAAAGGGGGCTCCCGGATTCCGATAAGCCCCCCGCCCGCAGACCCCGACAACCAACGGCCAGGGTTGTCGGGAAGATGCCCTTGTCCTCATCAACATGGGGACAAGGTGCTTTGGGGTGGGGGGGCCGCGCGGCCCCCCCTTCCCCAAGGCTCCCCCCATGTTGAGGGCACGCGGCCTGGTACGGCTCAGGCCGCGGGGGGCGCGCTCGCTCGCCCCCCCTTTCCTGGCCGGCCGGGTAGCGTGCTCGGACAAGGGTCTGTTGTGGACTTTGGGGGAACCCCCACGCCGATTTTTTTCGGCGTTGGGTGTCCCTTTAAGTCCATTCCAGGCGGCGGTGCCCGCGACGTCTCCTTCGCGGGCCCCGCCTACCTGTACACGCGCTCGAAATGGGCGGACTTGCCTCCGCCTTACGTGGGCGAGTCCGTTCATTTCAAAAGTTGAGCGAACTGTTTGGCAAACAGTTCGCTGAAACAGTCCGCTCGTGTGTGGGCAAGTCCGCTCATGCAAATTTTGAGCGGACTGTTGCGGCAACTGTTTGACGAACAAAGTTTCAGCGAACAGTCCCCGCGTGTGTACGCGGCCTAATTGTTTGCCTTCTCTCCAAACCATATGGGCCGAAGTCAAAATTGGTATACGTTCCCTTCTCAAAACAGTTAGGGGAGCTTTTAAAGCTATTAATAGGTGTCTTAATTTTAACTCCCACTGTGGAGTCTCTCATTAGTTAGAGATAGGACCACAGATACCAGGGTGCCTTGACGAGGCTCTGTGGCTTATACATGTATTTGCAAATATGTGCAGACTAAACCCCTGTTTTAACACATACTGTTAGATAGGTTGATTCGGTTGTCAGCGGGCTGGCCGGTGAGTAAAGCTCAGCTTATTCCTTGGATCCATCCTTGGGTTTGTTTATATCATATGTAGCCATCCTAGGCTACTCACTGCAAAGGCCAGTTATAGGTGGGGGTGGTGGACACCTTTTTTGTTGTAGCCCTTGTACACACGGTCGGACATTCCGACAACAAAATCCGTCGGATTTTGTCCGACGGATTTTGTCCGAAACTTGTGTTGCATACACACAGTCGGACAAAGTTGTCGGGAAATCCGATCATACGTAACGTGACAACGTTATTTCGTTACGACGGGACTACGTTCAGGCTAGTAGCCAATAGCTTTGGTCTAGGAATTTGATCTGAGCATGCGTGGCACTTTGTCCGATCAGAATTCTGTACACACAATCGGACAAAGTCCGATCGGATCATGTTGTGGGAAAGTTTTATAGCCCAGCTCTAAAACTTTGTCTAACGGAAACAGTCCGATGGAGCCCACACACAGTTGGATTATCCGACAACACGGTCCGATCTGACATTTTCCGTCGGAATGTCCGACCGTGTGTACAAGGGCGTAGAATTAATGTTATACTGGTCTGGCAGCGCACTGACACCTTTGCAGACATCGTGCGATTTGCTGGGTGTTCAGTGTGCTCCTGTACCTTTAAGCCCTTGTACACACGGTCGGACATTACGACAACAAAATCCGTCGGATTTTGTCCAACAGATTTTGTCCGAAACTGGTGTTGCATACACACTGTCGGACAAAGTTGTCGGAAAATCCGATCGTTCTGGAACGTGATGACCTTCGTTGGTTACAACGGCACTATGTTCAGGCTAGTAGCCAATAGCTTTGGTCTCGTAATTTGATCTGAGCATGCGTGGCACTTTGTCCGATCGGAATTCTCTACAAACGATAGGACAAAGTCCGATCGGATAGTGTTGTCGGAAAATTTTATAGCCCAGCTCTAAAACTTTGTCGGTCGGATATTCCGACGGAAACAGTCCGATGGAGCCCACACACGGTTGGATTATCCGACAACATGGTCCGATCGGACATTTTCCGTCGGAATGTCCGACCGTGTGTACAAGGGCTAAGAAGGGGTGGCTCCCTTCAGTCCACCTGACCTCCACCTGCTGTATCCATCAGATTGAATGCGCTCCCACTGTGGAGCCTCTCATTAGTTAGAGATAGAACCTCAGATACCAGGGTGCCTTGATGAGGCTCTGTGGCTCACGCATGTATTTTCAAATCTGTGCATACTAAACCCCTGTTTTAATGCATACTGTTAGATATAGATAGGTTGATTCGGTTGTTAGCGGGCTGGCAGGTGAGTAAAGCTTGTTTTTTTTTTCCTTGGATCTATCCTTGGGTTTGTTTATGTCTTAATTTTAACACATGAGCTAAATGCGATTCCAATATTGCTAGTGTGACAGGTGTCAACCAATCAGTTAAATTATATATATATATATTGAAGTGACAGGTGTCAAAAAATTCTCACTCAATTGATTGTTAAAAAGTTTATTGAAGACGTGTAAGTACAAGTAGAGCCAACGTTTTTCGGGTCGGGGGGACATGTTAGCTCTATTTGTACTTAAAGGGGTTGTAAAGGTACGCTTTTTATTTTCTAAATAGGTTCCTTTAAGCTAGTGCATTGTTGGTTCACTTATCTTTTCCTTTGATTTCCCTTATAAATGTTTTTTTTTTTTGTTTTCTTTGTCTGAATTTCTCACTTCCTGTTCCTCCTCAGTAAGCTGTTCAGTAAGCTGTTCTGGCTGACTAACCACCAGCTCGGATGATGGTGAGAAGTTTACTGAGGAGAAACAGGAAGTGAGATATTCAGACAAAGAAAAAAAACATTTAGAAGGGAAATCGAAGGAAAAGGTAAGTGAACCAACAATGCACTAGCTTAGAGGAACCTATGTAGAAAATAAAAAACGAACCTTTACAACCCCTTTAAACTTCTTCAACAACATTTTAACAGTTCATCAAGCAAGTCTTTTTTGACAACCCAAGTGTCTTTTGCTGCAATTACCCCATCCTATTGTCAGAAAGGCAGCAGCCCCAGACCCCAAGGGAGTCCATCACCCCTATTCAAATTGGGTGACAACCGACATGTAGTGATTCCTTCCACACTCTCCAGAGAGATACCTACCAGTAACCAGTCAAGTTAAACCAGTCCAGCACCGTCTCTCACTTATTTCAGATTGCCTTACATGGTGGCTGCTTTAGTACTTGTATAGATGATTGTGATAATTTCTTTCCTAGATCCCTGTGGTGAGGCCAAGTGATGTTGCCTCTAGGAAATTACAGAAATAGACGTAGAAGGTGTTTTTTGTTTTTCTTTTTTTTTTATGGCTTTCACCCGGCATTCTTTTAAATTAAGGAATTGGATGGCCCACTTGGATATCAAGATAAGAGCTAGGCTTAAGCCGGTATGTATACTAATATTTTTTCTCTGACTGCAGCCAAGAACTCTAAAGTCAACCACAATCTTCCATTTATTACACTTTAGAAGCCCAGAAACCACAAATTGGCAGTCTGAAAAGAGCAAATTTAAAATGATCTTTAATCTCCTATTCACAGTGTTCAGAAAACACTTCCTGCAAGTGATAACACCCAGTGTGAATGGAAGCATCAAAAATGTATGGTAGTTGGCTTAATAAATGTGTCATATTTTGACTACTTCTATTCGTATATGATAAAAGCAGATGACAGGAAAACCCATGCAGCTTCAGGAGACATGCAGTGCATGATGGGGAATCTAAACCCCTTTCCATGTATTTAGAAATAGAACTACCAAGCTGGAAAAAGACTTGGAATGCAGAGTGATTTAAATATAAAGTATATAAAAAGTATATAAAGTATATATCTATATATATATATATATATATATATATATATATATACACATATATATTGATATGATTTAAAAAAAAAAAATCTGCAAGAGAAAGGCATAATGTGCTAGTATGCATAACTCATTATGAAACACTTAACTTAGATCAAAGCCCCCGCAGTGGTCCCGACACAATTCACTGGCTGGTGACATATCTCCCAGAGTTATTTCCAGGTATTGCGGGCTCCGGTGCTGTTATTGGCCGGAGCCACAATGACATCACTACCGCGCATGGGAGCTGCCATTAATGGCACACCAACTGAAGAAATGGCATGCTTGGTCTGTTCCTGCAGTGCGCATGTGCTGATGACGCCGGCACATCTGATACAGGGGCTATCTCCCATGCAGGTTTAGGAGATATCCACGGTAGCTACAGATAAGCCTAATTATAGGCTTACCTGTAGTCAAAAGTGGTCTGTAAGTGTTTACAACCACTTTAATAAAGACATGGAAGGAGGCAACAAAGTGGCTTAACAACCACTTTTAAGTAGAACTATGGGCAAAACTTTTTTTTTCATTATGATAGATTTTTCTTTGCCGTCTTTTTCGCCATCATTTCCCTTCACTTCCTGTCCCATAGCCATACAGGAAGTGAGAGGAAATCCCTGGAAATTAAGGGAATTCCTTGGGGACCCTCAGGTCACCAGAACTAGTTTCCCGCATTGGAAGATTCCCTTTCTATTACTTTTCTGGGGACAGCCCAAAATTTGGGATTTTTTTTTACTTTTACTTTCAATAATAATGGTAAACAGGACAAATAGAGAGGGTGAATCTTCTAACGGAGGCACAGACAGCAATAAAAACAGGTGTTTTATTCCACTCCACTCTAACCAAAACTAAAAGAAAAGTTTTGCCTTTAGTTATACTTTAACTTGGGTTGTATATTTAGTGTCATCCCCAGGTAAATATCCTACTTTCAGTCTTTCTTTATGATGGAGTCATCTTCTAGGATCTAGGAATCTTCCAGACTTCTTTCTTCTTAAGCCGCGTACACACAGGCGGACTGTCTGGCCTACTTAGTCCGCCGAAACACATTTCAGCGGACAGTCCGCTCGTGTGTGGGCTTCAGCTGACTTTTTCAGCGTGCAGTCTGGCGGACTAAGTGTTTCGGAATTTCTGTAATACTGTCCGTCGGACTCGCATTTCGGCGGACAATCCGCCCGTGTGTGTGCCAGTCCGCCGTACTTTTGAAATGAGCAGACTTTTCCCGCCCGGAGAAAAGTCCGCTCATTTCGAGCGGGTATCCAGGTAGGCGGGGCCCGCGAAGGAGACGTCGCTGGCCCCGCCGCCTGGTATGGACTTAAAGGGGAACCCCAACGCCGAAAAAAATCGTCATGGGGGTCCCCCCCAAGTCCACAACAGACCCTTGTCCGAGCACGCTACCCGGCCGGCCAGGAAAGGGGGGCAGCGCGGCCCCCACCCCAAAGCACCTTGTCCCCATGTTGATGAGGACAAGGGCCTCTTCCCGACAACCCTGGCCGTTGGTTGTCGGGGTCTGCGGGCGGGGGGCTTATCGGAATCCGGGAGCCCCCTTTAATAAGGGGGCCCCCGGATAACGGCCCCCCACCCTATGTGAATGAGTATGGGGTACAATGTACCCCTACCCATTCACCTGTAAAATAAAAGTACCAAAAAAAACACAACACACGAGATAAAATACTTTATTGCACAGGTCCGGGGGTCTTCCGTCTTCGGGGGTCTTCTCGCCGGACTCCTCCGCTATCTTCTTGTAGCTCTTTTGCTAGCGGAGGAGCCCGGATTCTTCCTCGCCGCCGGCCTCTTCTCCCGACTTCGGGGGTCTTGTCCCCCTCTTCGGTTCTTCTGCCGGGCCACCGCACCTTCTTATAGCTCTTTTACAGGCGGTGGCCCGGTCTTCTGTCGCCGCCGTCGCCGCCGCCTTCCGTTCTTCTTCTTCTTCTTCTTCTTCTCCAGGAGATGTTGCCTCAACGATCTCTCCGGCCAGAATGCCAGGGACGCACAGCGCGGCCACTTATATAGGGACAAGGGGCGGTGTCACATGGCTTTATGTCACATGGGTTGGTGTCACATGGTGACCCCGCCCCCTTACGATGTCATAGTCCCCATGTGACATCAACCCATGTGACCAACCCATGTGACATAAAGCCATGTGACACCGCCCCTTGTCCCTATATAAGTGGCCGCGCAGTGCGTCCCTGGCATTCCGGCCGGAGAGATCGTCGAGGCAACATCTCCTGGAGAAGAAGAAGAAGAAGAAGAAGAAGAAGAATGGAAGGCGGCGGCGACGGCGGCGACGGCGGCGACAGAAGACCGGGCCACCGCCTGTAAAAGAGCTATAAGAAGGCGCAGTGGCCCGGCAGAAGAACCGAAGAGGGGGACAAGACCCCCGAAGTCGGGAGAAGAGGCCGGCGGCGAGGAAGAAAGCCGGACTTCTCCGCTAGCAAAAGAGCTACATGAAGATAGCGGAGGAGTCCGGCGAGAAGACCCCCGAAGACGGAAGACCCCCGGAGCTGTGCAATAAAGTATTTTATCTCGTGTGTTGTGTTTTTTTTGGTACTTTTATTTTACAGGTGAATGGGTAGGGGTACATTGTACCCCATACTCATTCACATAGGGTGGGGGGCCGGTATCCGGGGGCCCCCTTATTAAAGGGGGCTCCCGAATTCCGATAAGCCCCCCGCCCGCAGACCCCGACAACCAACGGCCAGGGTTGTCGGGAAGAGGCCCTTGTCCTCATCAACATGGGGACAAGGTGCTTTGGGGTAGGGGGGCCGCGCGGCCCCCCCTTCCCCAAGGCACCCCCCCATGTTGAGGGCACGCGGCCTGGTACGGCTCAGGAGGGGGGGCGCTCGCTCGCCCCCCTTTCCTGGCTGGCCGGGTAGCGTGCTCGGACAAGGGTCTGTTGTGGACTTGGGGGGGACCCCCACGCCGATTTTTTTCGGCGTTGGGGTTCCCCTTTAAGTCCATACCAGGCGGCGGGGCCAGCGATGTCTCCCTCGCGGGCCCCGCCTACCTGGAGACGCGCTCGAAATGAGCGGACTTTCCTCCGCGTGTGTGGGCGAGTCCGTTCATTTCAAAAGTAGGGCGGATAGTATGGCGGACTTAGTACGCCGTATTAGTCCGCTCAAAAAGTGGTGTGTGTGGTCAAGTCCGTTCATTCGAAAGTATGACGGACTGTCCGTCGGATTAAGTTGGCCAGACAGTCCGCCCCGTGTGTAAGCGGCTTTAGAGTTCTTTTGTGTCTTCAGCACATGGATTTTTCAAGTCCTTTGTTGCCTCCACCTACTTCCTGCAGCATCACTTCCTGTTCTGAGCTCATGAACCAGTCCAACAAGTTCATTAGCTTATGAATAGGGGTAGCCCAACCTCCAAAAACAAGAATGCATCACTCTTATATCTATAAATAGGTCAATGTCCACGCTAATCTGAACAGCAAAATATATCAAAGCAGCCAGCACAGTCCGTTGATAACCAAACATAAAATAATAAACAAGCAAGCCTCTGATGATATCTGTTTGTGATGAAACATGTCAGGCAGGTTGACACTAGCACGCTGAATGCTGCAGCCGATCGTTCCTTGTGATACATGCACCTTTGAATTTTAACTGTAAGTTACTACAATAAATCTCTTTTTAAATGTTATTGCGGGCTTCACTATTGGTTTCCTTCACTGGGTATTGCAGACTCATAAATTGAATGCCTTACATATGATGTAAGAACCTGGAGAAGCTTATAGAGTGTGAATACTATCTGGAGACCTATCATCTGCCTGTGTGGGATTTTATATAGAAACTGGATATGGGAGATGCACCTTGGTTATTATAACACGCATATCATTTCCAGACATCTGGTAAGCAGATTATTATACCATGTGGGGGCGAGTGCTGCTGTTTATATACACTGAAGTTGGTGACGGTTACATACATCTTCTCCACTTTGGACTCACTGTCATTTCAAGCGCCACATTTTTTTGGATTTGTTTAATACTCCTATATCTATGCACTCTACTGAACACCATTGGGGTAAATTGGAATGCAAGTCAAGTCTTCGTGTTTGACATCAGTTCTTAACTTCCCCGGAAAGCCTTCCAGTAGGGTGGAGGGGAGGAGCACACTTTCCTGTAAAATAGGCTATAGAATAATTTGTAACGCCTTCTTGAAAGAGTGGAGGCTGTTATGGGATGTCCAACATGCTCTTATAGATGCATCAATCAGGTTTCTATAAACGTTTCAGCATATGGTGTATAAATAATCGTTCGATGCTGGGTGTCTCTATGAAAAGCACAATGGTAGTATACTACATATTTTTTTATTGGTTTGTTTCTGCGATGGTGTCCTTACTGGCCAAAAGGAAGGCACAAGAGATGATTGGAAGTGTATTAGCTCCTCATTCTAACCGGATGTGCTTATCAAATTTTCGTGAGGTTCATGGTAGCCAGATCACAAGAGACGACCTTCAAAGATTTCACAGCTCGATGTCTGCATTGTAGTCCTTCAGCCTGTCTATTACCTCTGTCTCTGTTACTGTCGGGTTTATATTAAAATGATATTTCCTTTTAGCCTGAGTACTAGTTATGTTCAGTGATGTATTCAGGTTTGAGACTTACAGCCTGCTCTTACCGAACCATCACAGAGAAACATCTTGTGTTAAAAACCACCCATTTCCCACATCCAACTTTCATGTTTCATAGAAATACTCCTCGCCTTTTCATGTCGCTTGAGCATTTCCTATTCAGAAATAAAAGACAGATAAAAAGACTGCAATAAAAGTCAATCAATACTTGAAATTTCTGCATAGCGTTGAAATAAAAAGGAATCTTAAATAAGCGGCACCCTTTTTTTTCTTTAAGTCTCTAATGGAATAAAAAATAAATATAAAGAGAACAGTGCAGACCTATTATTACAAGGAAATTATGACAATTTTCAAGTTGTTTGTTGGCTGAAGAAGGTACTTGACATTGGGCACATAAGGACAGAAAATTGGTAAGTATAGTTTATCAGAAACCTTTTACTTTCTCATAAAAAAAAAAAAATTGTAAACTTTTTCTTTTAGTTTCTTTCAGTGGAACTTGGGGAGCGTGAGATGGAAAATTTACTAAACATTAAATGAAATATTAAAAAGTGTGAGTAAACAACTGGAAGTAGTTAAATATGCTTAGCATCTCCTTTGGTGTGAATATGGACAAACCATCCACAAATTAAGGGAGAAAGTCAATTTTTTTCCATTAAAGTAGAGCTATGAAAATTAACGATTAATTGTTCGATTAATCGTTAATTTCTTTGATCGATCAAAATAATTTTCGCCCATAGGAAAGGCCGCGTCTTCGGCCTAGCTCCGGAGCCGCGGCCATCTTGGTCCACCCGGCGGCGGCCTAGATGTCATCATCGCCCACCTGCTTGTGTCTACTCTGAGGATGGATGGGTCACCTGCTGTCTATTCCAGACAGAGCAGACAATCATAAATATTAAGGTATGGGGAGATGTGGGGAGATGTGGGCAGTACTTTATGGGGGGAGATGTGGGCAGTACTTTATGGGGGGAGATGTGGGCAGTACTTTATGGGGGGGAGATGTGGTCAGTACTTTATGGGGGGGGGGGAGATTTGGACAATACAGCATGGGGGGGGGGGAGATGTGGGGAAATGTGGACCGTACAGTATGGGGGAGATGTGGACATTACAGTTAAAGTTAAACTAACTTTCTACATTTTTCTTAAAGTTTAATAAAAAAAATTTAAAAATTGTATGTGCATTATAATTAATCGAAATTAGTCCATTAATCGATTTAAAAAAATCGATTAGTCGAACAGGAAAATTGTAATCAGTAACAGCCCTACATTAAAGGCAAAATATAGTGAATTTTCTTATTCTGAGTTATTACTGCAGTTTCTTTTTATTTTTACCTAAAGTAATTAAAGTAATTGCCTAAAGTAATTTACCTAAGTAATCTAAAAGATTGGCTGTCTTTTTTTTACAATCTACAATACATTTAGAATTTTATTGCTCCTCTGAATAGAAAGTTAGTTACAGCAGCCCCAAATTCTCAAATTATAAAGTAAATATACATGCAATTTATGTATAAATAAAGTGCAAAAAAGGCTTAATTATGAACTATATACCGATTAAAAGTGCAAGGATAAAACCCACTATAAATTAACTGCTTAAAGTGGTTGTAAACCCTTACAACACACTTTGACCTACAGGTAAGCCTAGATTAAGGCTTACCTGTAGGTCCAAGAAATATCTCCTAAACCTACATGGTTTAGAAGATATTTGCCGAAAGACAGGCACCGCTGTCTACGGCGCATGCGCCGTAGACAGCGGCGCGCAGGCGCACTGAGCACGCCGCGGTTAACGGCGATATGCCGCGGGTGGCGGTTCCCGTGCGCACACGCAGGAGTGACGTCATCGCGGGTTCGCCGAATGACAGCGGCGGAGCAGCAAGACCCACCGAGAAGATGGATGCGGCCGGCTTAAGGGGACAGCAGTGACTTCTGTGTCAGGTAAGTGACACATAATGGACTACTATGCGATGCATAGTAGTCCATTATGCTTTACCTTTGCAGGGAATGAAAGAGGAAGTAAACTCATCAGGGTTTACATCCTCTTTAAGGCCGCCCCATGTATATTTACTGCGGGAGGGTGGCCCTTAACCACAAAATCACATACTTGATTTTTTTCAAGTGCTCTGGGGCGCACGTGCACGCCGCTGGAGTCCTACCCCCGATGTCCACCGGAAACCCATCAATAGTTCGGAGAGGGGCAGAACGGCAGTCTGCCTATGTAAACAAGGCAGATCGCTGTTCTGCTAGTAAGGAAGATGGAGATCTTGTGTTTCTGCTAAGCAGGAACATGGATCTCCATCTTCCTACAGTGCAACCATCCCCTACACCAGGGATATGCAATTAGCGGACCTCCAGCTGTTGACTACAATTCCCACGAGGCATAGCAAGACTCTGACAGCCACAAGCCTGACACCCAGAGGTAGAGAATGATGGGACTTGTAGTTTTGCAACAGCTGGAGGTCCGCTAATTGCATATCCCTGCCCTATACAGTAAGAATGCACTCCCAGGGAACACAGTTAACCCTTTGTTTGCCCCTGATGTTAATCCCTTCCCTGCCAGTGTCATTTATACAGTGAATATTTTTTTTTTTAGCACTGATCACTGTATTGTTGTCACTGATTCCCAAAAAGTGTCACTTAGTGTTGGATTTTTCCGCCGCAATGTCGCCGCCATTACTAGTAAAAAAAAATTCTAAATAAATAAAAAGTCCATAAATCTATCCCATAGTTTATAGCTGGCATAACTTTTTCGCAAACCAATATACGCTTATTGGTATTTTTTTTACCAAAAATATGTAGCAGAATAGATATTGGCGTAAATTGATGAAGAAATTCGATTTTTTACATTTTTTATTGGATGTGTTTTATAGCAGAAAGTGCAAAATTGTTGGTGTTTTTTTGTTTATAGCTCAAAAAATAAAAACCGCAGAGGTGCTCAAATACACCAAAAGAAAGCTCTATTTGTGGGAAAAAAAGAACATCAATTTTATTTGAGTACAGTGTCGCATGACCGCTCAATTGTCAGTTAAAGTAACGCAGTGCTGTATCTCAAAAAGTGGCCTGGTCAGGAAGGGGGTAAAACCTTCCGGAGCTGAAGTGGTTAAAATACAAATGCAGTGAAAAAAAAAATCAAAACCAGTAAATACGATTTCCACAAAATGCTATATAATAGTTCATATATTAGATCAATGTGCTTCTGCTCTTTTACTTCCAAGTGTAGACTACTATTTCCACCACCTTGCACCCTAGTTAAAACAGCCTCTTACCAAATGACGTGGATCATTATATCGTTAATGGTCAATAATGCTCGGACTAATTTCCAAGTGTAGACGGTGTTTCTGCCACCGTGTACCACCATTAAAAGAGCCTGTTACCAGATGACGTGGACCATTCAATTATAAATCATCAGCAGCGCACAAGTGTCCTCCTGGTGTGAACTGCGCCTCTGGTGTGGATCACCTCCCGCCACCATAATCAGGGGAAAGAAAGGTACAAATCCATCATGAAATATGTAATGACTAAGCCTTTATTAGCCCCATGCGGACCGCCCAACGTTCATTTACTACGGCAGGGCGGCCGCTCTGCACCACATCACATACCTAGTACGTGATCTGACACTTCTGGGTCTAGAGCGCGCTTGGGCGCCCCTTAGCGACCCCCTCCCTCTATGATCACACACAACAGGAGCCCAGCGGTGGGTACCATGGACTCGATGTCCACCTGAACCTGACGATTACATGGGACACAGGCAGAGCGATAATCTGCCTATGTAAACGAGGCAGATCGTTGTTCTGTCAGAAGGGAAGGCATTGATCCTGTGTTTCTGCTAAGTAGGAACACGGATCTTTGCCTTCCCTTAGTCAAAGTACCTCCCCCCACAGTGAGTATGCTCAACTTAGGCACGCATTTAACCCTTTGATCGCACCTAATGTTAACCCCTTCTAGTACAGTGACAGTGCAAAATTTTAGCATTGAACACTGTATTAATGTCACTGGACCCCAAAAAGTGTCAGTTAGTGTCTGACTTTCTGCCACAATAGTGCAGTCCCACTATAAGTCAGTGGTCACTGCCATTACTAGTAAAAAAAAAAAAATATATATATATATATATATATATATATATATATATATATATATATATATATATATATATATATCCCATAGTTTGTAGACAGTATTACTTTTAAGCCAACCAATCCCATAGTTTGTAGAAGCTATTACTTTTGCGCCAACCAATCAACATACGCTTATTGGGATTTTTTTTACCTAAAAAAATTTAGCAGAATACATATTGGCCTAAATTGATGAAGAAATTAGATTTTTACATTTTTTTTTTTATTGCATATATTTATAGCAGAAAAAAATAAAAATAAAATAAAATAAATATATATATATATATATATATATATATATATATATATATATATATATATATATATATATATATATATATATATATATATATATATATATATATATATATTTTTTTTTTTTTATAAATTGTCTGTTTTCTTTTTGTTTACAGCACAAAAAATAAAAAAACTGCAGAGGTGATCAAATACCACCAAAAGAAAGCTCTACTGGTTGGAAAAAAAATGACATAAATTTTATTTGGGTACAGTGTCGCACGACCGTGCAATTGTCAGTTAAAATAACGCTTTTCCGTATCGCAAAAAATAGCCTGGTCATGAGGGGGTGGGGGGGGGGGGGACTTCTGGAGGTCAAGTGGTTAAACAGCTTTTTAATTTACACATTTAGAACTATATTTCGCATGTTGGCTGATAAAATATTTGTTAAAAATAGTTGGGAGGCCTATAACCATGAATGCCAGGAAGAATACTTTCATATACGTATATTAGGATAATAGGTGTAATGAATGTGTGACACCCCCCTACCTTCTCTAATCAGTGTTTAAATCCCTCTAGGGCCAAAAGGATAATGTTTAAATATGCTAACTGAAATTAGCTAGAGTAGATCCTGGAAAACAGGTGAACAAAATGTACTAATTTAATTTCTAATTGGCACGGTGTTGAGTCAGCCTCTCTATAATTCAGAAAAGAAAAAAAAAACATCAAGAAGATCTAAGTCTTGTATGAAGCTATGCAGTAAAAGAAGAACGTAGAAGGCTTTTTGTATGGTATGATAATGGTACTCTGATTATTCAGTCTGCTCTCAATCGCCTTGTATTCAGTGAATGACATTGATTCGACCTATGTCATCAGCTGTGGCTGTATTCATGAAAAATACAGGAATTTATTTAATTTCAACTAAATGAATGCACAATTTATGGGCCAAGGTGAGGTTAAAGTGTAACCAAGGGCAATATAAAAAAAAATTACCTACATGATGCAATCTGTCAGGAGCCTTAATACTATGCACAATAGCAGTTTTAGTAACATAGTTCTATTACCTGTTGATCCTGCCAGAAGACTCATTGTTTCTCCCCATTACTTAAGGTAGGGAACCCCCTAAGGAGACACTGATGATACACAGCTTCCTTCTCCATGTTTAGTGCAAACACAGCCAGGCAGACAGCATTCCTCTCTCTCTCTCTCTCTCTCTCTCTCTCTCTCTCTCTCTCTCTCTCTCTCTCTCTCTCTCGGGCACGGGATGCCCAAAATAGCTCTGAGTTTCTAGAGGACACTTCTCTTCCCACTGATGCCTGCCTGGGTCACAAGACAGGTGAATCAGATAAGAAAGAATTCTCAGATGAGCCACCACAGACATAAGCCCCATACAAACGATCAGAAATTCTGCCAGCAAAAGTCGGATGTGAGTTTTTGGCCAGAAATTCCGACCGTATGTATGCTCCATCTGACTTTTGCTGGCAGAATTCCACCAAAAGAGAGCAGGTTCTCTATTTTTCGGTTCCGATCAGAAATTTGTCTGCACAAATTCCGATGCGCAAAATTTCTACGCATGCTTGGAAACACTTTGCCCTTGTACACATGGTCGGTGGTTTCCTATCGGACAGTTTTGTCGGATATTCCGACTGTGTGTGGTCTCCATCTGACTGTTTCCGTCGGAATATCCGACGGACCAAGTTTTCCAACTTGGCGGTAAAATTTTCCGACAAAATGCTCCTATCGGACATACTCCGATCATGTGTAGCCTACTCCAACGGACAAAGTGCCACGCATGCTCAGATCAATTTCCTAGACCAAAGCTATTGGCTACTAGCCTGAACGTAGTCCCGTCGTAACGGAATAATGTCATCACGTTATGTACAATCGGATTTTCCGACAACTTAGTCCGACCGTGTGTATGCAACATCACTTCCGGACCTCTTCCGGAATTAATCCGTCGGAATTACTCCGACGGATTTGGTTGTCGGAATCTCCGACCGTGTGTACAAGGGCTTAGACGCACGCCTGGAATCATTGAACTTCATTTTCTCGGCTCGTCGTAGTGTTGTACATCATCGCGTTCTTGACGTTCGAAAGTTCCGAGAACTTTTGTGTGACTGTGTGCATGCAAGACAAGCTCGAGCGAAATTCCATCAGAAAAACCATCCAAGTTTTTTTCCGATGGAAAATCCGCTCATGTGTAGGGGGCAATAGATTTGAACACAGTATCTAGGGGTCAGAACCCACAATGGCACAAGATAGTTGCCTCCTTCTAATATCCATTGGGCATTTTTCACTGATGGAGAAATAAACCCACAATACTGTACGACTGGACAGCTGGACACTCCTCCAATTTCCACTGGAAACTCTTCAGCGAATTCTCCAGATCAGAACCGCAGATCAAGCTTGAAATCAGCCCCACAGTTATGCTGCAGCTACTATTTGTGGGCTCTCCAGCCACCTACTGAGCACACCTCCCTATAAATATTCTGATTGCTCTTATGCTTCTTCCTCCCATTGCGATTCCAGGGCTCTCTAGAATTGCAGGGGAAAATAATCAGACCAGCATCCTGTGAAACATTGAGCAGGCTAAAACAATCAATCACTGCTCCACTGACTACAGGAGAACCAAACTACATTTGCCTAACATCTTATACTCTGCGAGGGTGCTACACCAACAGTAGTTTTTTTTGTGAAATAGCGCAGCAATATTGTCACCCTAAAACAAGCCACCCTAGATTGGCATGTAGTATAAATTGACTTTAACCTCTTGCTTACTGGGCACTTAAACCCCCCTCATGCCCAGACCAATTTTCAGCTTTCAGCGCTGATGCATTTTGAATGACAATTGCGCGGGCATACAACGCTGTACCCAAATGAAATTTTTATCATTTTTTTCCCACAAATAGAGCTTTCTTTTGGTGGTATTTAATTACAGCTGGGAGTTTTATTTTTTGCTAAACAAACAAAAAAAGATGCAAAAAAAAAAATCATGTTTAATAGTTTGTTATAAAATTTTGCAAACAGGTCATTTTTCTCCTTCAGTGAAGTGCGCTGATGAGGCGGCACTGATAGGCTGCACTGGTGGGCACTGATAGGCTGCATTGGTGGGCACTGATAGGCTGCACTGGTGGGCACTGATAGGCTGCACTGGTGGGCACTGATAGGCATAGTTAAGGCGGCACTAATAGGCACAGATAAGGCGGCACCGATGGGCACAGATAAGGCGGCACTGATGGGCAAAGATGGGCACAGATAAGATGGCACGGATGGGTGGCACGGATGGGTGGCACTAAGGGGCACTGATAGGTACCACTGATAGATGGGACTGATGGGCACTGATAGGTGGCACTGATAGGTGGCTCTGATAGGTGGCACTTCTGGGCACTGATGGGGGGCACTGATGGGCACTGATGGGCACTGGTAGATGACACTGATGGGCACGGATATGTGGCACTGGGGTGCAGCACCTTTGTTGAGGCAGATTGTGGGCACTGCTGGGTGGCACTGTTGGCACTGCTGGGTGGCACTGCTGGGTGGCACTGTGGGCACTGCTGGGTGGCACTGTGGGCACTGCTGGGTGGCACTGACAGGGGGCACTTATTTTTTATTGAGGTGGCACTGGCAGGGGGCAGGTGGGCACTGGCAGGGCTGGTCATGATCGGGACTGATGTCCCAATCACAGCCGCCGGTGATCGGCTCTTTTTTTTTCTCCTCGTGCTGTCAGCGCGAGGAGGAATAATAGCCGATTACCGGCTCCGTTGTATCACATGATCAGCTGTCATTGGCTGACAGCTGATCACGTGATAAGGGGTCGGGATCGACCCCTTGCTCCGATCGGTAATCAGGCGAGTCTCATAGACTCGGCGATCACAGAGCGCGCCCCTCAGGGGGCGCGCAGGCCGCTCGTGCACGGGACGACATCAATAGACGTCGTCCCGGCAAAGGAGGTCCGCGCTGTAGCCGTAATTCGGCTATAGCGCGGGTCTCAAGTGGTTAAAGTGTATATTTGGTGTGACAATATCAGATTCTGTCACTACAAAATTGGTCCCTTAATAGACAAATAGAGTTTGCATGTGCAGGACAATAGAGCATTTGTTATGAAAGGAGAAAACTGCTCTGGCGGCTTTCTCTGGATTTTGCTATTTCCAGATGGGGCTCTGTATTTTGGAGATTCCATAATGTCTTGGGTGGGGTGGAATCCCCAACTCTGTGTCCGTATTTTGTGGGGGACCAGCAGCAGGGTGTGTGCTCAGGTGCACACAGCCCTTATAATGGAGGTATAGGAATACTTCAGGGCTCCCAGTTGGAGACTGCTCCACCCAAGGGAGACAGAAGGTCTCCAGGAGTTAGAGAGGTTGCATATGGCAGCCAAAGCCTGTGTGTCTTCAAGAGACAGTAAATGGCCTGAAGACTGAGGCCAGAGTAGCTGTGTGCATCAGTGTGGAGCCGTCCACACTTAAGAACCTGTGGTCTGTGTGACCAGTGATAAGAGCAGGGGTACTGCTAAAGAGAGAGCCAGATGGGCTAGCATGTTTTGTTTATTTGTATTTACTGGAGAAGAACCCCTGTTTGGGAAACACTTTGTGTTATGGGCCTTCCTTTTGCCTTTTAATAAAAATGGGCTGCCATGCCCTAAAAACTGAAGTGCTGACTGACATGAATCACTGGACAATGCATCTACCACTATAGCTATGGTCCCCCATGTTACACTAGTCAGAAAAAAAAAAAAAACATATCTGCAATGCATTTCCGCACAGATTTGCTGGTTGTTCACCCATTTGAGCCACATTAACCCAAAATCTGAATTCTTATTCTTCAGTGAGAGATCCAAGTCTTGGACACATTCTCTGGCATCAACCTTCCATGGGGACGAAAGGACTTAGTTATTTTCTAGTGGCCTAAAAAAACCTGTGTACATATTCTGGCCTTTAAATAGAAAAGGAAAAATGGCGCAAGAACCAACCAAACGATATATCAATAATAGCAGAAGTCTAGATAGAATAATAACAAAATTAATAATAATAATAATAATACTAAAATAATAATAGATAATAGTCCCAGGAATAGATGAAAGGGGTCAGTTCTTTGCACCAGCGGCAGCTCCCTTGGGAGTTGAAGCAATTTCTGGATATAGATAAAGGAAGAACAAGGCGCGGGTCATTCGGGCCATCTCCGAGAACGGAAGCCGTACAACTGAGTCATCAAGCTGGTCATTCAGGCCGTTCTGCAGTCCTATCCTTGGCAGTTTACCAGGACGTCGCTCCAAAGGGAAAATCCGTTTGTGTGTACGGGGCATAAGAGGTAGTATTGCCCATCTCCACTCTGCTGGGAAACTATATAACATTGCCAAAAATGTAGGTGCATATGAGAGAATGGGGTTGCGGTTGGAGAATGGTCCACCAGGAATACATCTAGACATGCCCAGTTTTCATAAGCATATTTATTTAAACACCCAGGGGGGTCCAGTTGGGTTTTAAGGGATAAGTATCTCTGCTTTTAGAAATGTCATTGGCCTAATAAGGGTGAAGTATCTACCAGATCCTAGGACGTAGTATTGTCCATCTCTACTCTGCTGGAAAACAGTATAACATTGCCCAAAATGGGGGTGCATGTGAAAGAATAGGGTTGGACTTGGGTACAGGAAAATATCCAGACTTGCCCAGTTTTCATAAGCCTGTTATAAATAAATAAAATTTCAAAACCACTTCAGGTTTGTGAACTCTAGAACAAAAATGTAATATATTGCAGCTTACAGATGTGGTGGCTGCATTTGGTTCCTGTTGATCTTGCCTTAAATCTCACCAAGTGTCCTTGTCACTTCCTGTGAGCTGCACTAAAGAATATCCTTCTTCCTGGTTATTCTCTGTAAAGTACCTATAGAACTGCCCTCTATGTATTAGAGATGAAGAGATACAGACACCTTTGTAGTCCATATTAGGAGAGCAGCCTAGGGTGACAACCATGGCTCCCTCCATAGATACAGTGGAGAAGTGATGTAGCCACCGAGGGACAGGAAGTGTGTTATTTGTAGGATTTACAGGTGAAAATAAGGCAAAATAAACTTGAAAAAATAAAATAAAATGCAGCCACCACATTAAGAACTTTTAATTTGTAATATATTACATTTTGCCTTTGGATTTGGATGCGCTGTAAGCAGCAAGGATCTGATGTCTTGAATGCTATTGAAGAAAACTGTTAGCGGGATAGCACACTGGAAGTCTTGTCGCCTGCTTGCTTGCACTCATTTTTACAGTGAAGTCAGGACACCGAGCCACATGAATCTATTATTAACGTTTGATCCTCCTTCAACTGATGAGCAGTTGATGACAGAAGAACAGACTCTCTAAGTAATGTCACTGATCTATATCAGATAAAAGGTGAGAACGGAAAAGATATATGTTGATTAGAAAGAATCCCAGATGAGAGCCTCTGCTAAGAGAATGAGCGGCAATAGGGCACATTATAAAACATGAAAATATATTAAGCCAGGCCTATAAAATATGAATGTGTTGACATCTCTGGGCTCCATGCTGGAATCATAATGTTGAATGCAAAGGTCAAGATTCGAGAACATTCATTTCCTTACAGCTTAGCAAGTGTTTTGAATTAGAAATGTTTCAAAGTGTCCAAGTGAAAATGATGTTTCTACTTATTGTATCTTTTATGTCGTTGTTCATGAAAGGAATATATAATGTTTTTCTATATATCTTTTTTATTTACAGTTAACGTGTTTTATACAGTGAAATAGATAATGTTTATCTTTTCCACTTGCAACTATTAGATAGACACCATCCATGCAATGGCAGGAACATTCTGGAGGGTCCTTTTGTGGGGCTGGATTGAGGCCAGTTGATGCCCTAAGCCCCCACAGTTCTTCCATTGCTTAAAGATGAATTCCAGGTAGGGTATATTTGTGCAGCTTGGGCCAGTGTTGCTATGTATATACCATACCTGGCTGATGCCCTTGGAAGCTTGAACTAGTAGACGCAACTACTCCAACTACTCCAGTGATCTCCACTTGTGTCCAGGTCTAGAGTGAGCTAGAGTGGCTAGACCAAGTTGTACCAATATAACTATGGGCCAATGTTGCTATGTACAGTGGTGTGAAAAAGTGTTTGCCCCCTTCCTCATTTCCTGTTCCTTTGCATGTTTGTCACACTTAAGTGTTTCGGAACATCAAACCAATTTAAACAATAGTCAAGGACAACACAAGTAAACACAAAATGCAATTTGTAAATGAAGGTGTTTATTATTAAAGGTGAAAAAAAATCCAAACCATCATGGCCCTGTGTGAAAAAGTGATTGCCCCCCTTGTTAAAACATACTATAACTGTGGTTGTCCACACCTGAGTTCAATTTCTCTAGCCACACCCAGGCCTGATTATTGCCACACCTGTTCACAATCAAGGCATCACTTAAATAGGAGCTGCTTGACACAGTAAGGTCCACCAGAAGATCCTTAAAAGCTACACATCATGCCGAGACCCAAAGAAATTCAGGAACAATTGAGAAAGAAAGTAATTGAGATCTATCAGTCTGGAAAGGGTTATAAAGCCATTTCCAAAGCTTTGGGAATCCAGCGAACCACAGTGAAAGCCATTATCCACAAATGGCGAAGACATGGAACAGTGGTGAACCTTCCCAGGAGTGGCCGGCCGCCCAAAATTACCCCAAGAGCGCAGCGACGACTCATCCAAGAGGTCACAAAAGACCCCACAACAACGTCCAAGGAACTGCAGGCCTCACTTGCCTCAGTTAAGGTCAGCGTTCATGCCTCCACCATCAGGAAAAGACTGGGCAAAAATGGCCTGCATGGCAGAGTTCCAAGGGGAAAACCACTGCTGAGCAAAAAGAACATCAAAGCTCGTCTCAATTTCTCCACAACACATCTTGATGATCCCCAAGACTTTTGGGACAACATTCTGTGGACCGATGAGACAAAAGTGGAACTCTTTGGAAGGTGTGTGTCCAAGTATATCTGGCGTAGAAGGAACACTGCATTTCATAAAAAGAACATTATACCAACAGTAAAATATGGTGGTGGTAGTGTGATGGTCTGGGGCTGTTTTGCTGCTTCAGGACCTGGAAGACTTGCCGTGATAAAAGGAACTATGAATTCTGCTGTCTACCAAGAGATCCTGAAGGAGAATGTCCGACCATCTGTTCGTGTACTCAAGCTGAAACGAACTTGGGTTCTGCAGCAGGACAATGATCCTAAACACACCAGCAAGTCCACCACCGAATGGCTGAAGAAAAACAAAATGAAGACTTTGGAGTGGCCTAGCCAAAGTCCTGACCTGAATCCTATTGAGATGTTGTGGTATGACCTTAAAAAGGCCGTTCATGCTCGAAAACCCTCTAATGTAACTGAATTAGGACAATTCTGCAAAGATGAGTGGGCCAAAATTCCTCCAGGACGCTGTAAAAGCCTCATTGAACGTTATCGCAAACGCTTGGTTGCAGTTGTTGCTGCTAAGGGTGGCCCAACCAGTTATTAGGTTTAGGGGGCAATCACTTTTTCACACAGGGCCATGATGGTTTGGATTTTTTTTCACCTTTAATAATAAACACCTTCATTTACAAATTGCATTTTGTGTTTACTTGTGTTGTCCTTGACTATTGTTTAAATTGGTTTGATGTTCCGAAACACTTAAGTGTGACAAACATGCAAAGGAACAGGAAATGAGGAAGGGGGCAAACACTTTTTCACACCACTGTATATACCATACCTGGCTGATGCCCTTGGAAGCTTGAACTAGTAGACGCAACTACTCCAACTACTCCAGTGATCTCCACTTGTGTCCAAGTCTAGAGTGAGCTAGAGTGGCTAGACCAAGTTGGACCAATATAACTATGGGCCAATGTTGCTATGTATATATCATACATGGCTGATGCCCTTGGAAGCTTGAACTAGAAGATGCAACTACTCCAACTACTCCAGTGATCTCCACTTGTGTCCAAGTCTAGAGTGAGCTAGAGTGACTAGACCAAGTTGGACCAATATTACTATGGGCCAATGTTGCTATGTATATACCATACCTGGCTGATGCCCTTGGAAGCTTGAACTAGTAGACGCAACTACTCCAACTACTCCAGTGATCTCCACTTGTGTCCAGGTCTAGAGTGAGCTAGAGTGGCTAGACCAAGTTGGACCAATATAACTATGGGCCAATGTTGCTATGTATATACCATACCTGGCTGATGCCCTTGGAAGCTTGAACTAGTAGACGCAACTACTCCAACTACTCCAGTGATCTCCACTTGTGTCCAAGTCTAGAGTGAGCTAGAGTGGCTAGACCAAGTTGGTCCAATATAACTATGGAAAAATATACCATACCTGGAATTCATCCAACTTTATCCTCCACCATCTGTACCAATTCATCTTCCCCCCACACACAAACACACACAGACACACACCGGATGTACTTTTTGCCTTTGTATACTTACCTTTTTTCAGCATGTGATTTAATAGGGTCTTCTAATGAAGAAGTCTTCAATGATGAATAGAATAGCAATGCCATGATGACTCAAGGTGAGAGAGAGAGGTCCAGTGTTGGATTGCAGAGTGGGTGAGTTTGCAAGAACAACACCTGAGAAAAGGTTAGTATTGCAGCCAGAACTGTGGGTTTGGGCCATTAAAAAAAGGAGTTGGCCTTTAATATAGTCCTTGAAAGTCAAAAAGTGCTAAAATTAAATAAGAGATAAACAATTAAATTTCCTTTCACTGCGATCTAAATGCCATACTTAAAATGCTGGAGTCCCAACTCTCACAATCTTCAGGTAAGGGGAGCAGGCTGCCAAAAAGCCCACCCGAGGTAGTGCATAACTGCATACATGAAAACAAGAAAGTGCCGCTCTCCTAACCAACCACTGTAGTGCAGACATCAAAACGGCTTCAACCTCTGAGTCTCCACCAAAGACCATGCCCTCTATTGTGTTTCACCCCGTCTACCAGGGGGGGTTTAATCATACATTAAGCCCCAATGGGTGGGATGAAACGCAAGCCCACAATGGGTGGCATCAGGTGCGTGGCCTTAGGTAGAGACTCTTATGCCGTGTACACTCGGTCGGATTTACCAATGGGAAATGTTCGATGTGAGCTTGTTGTCGGAAAGTCTGACCGCGTGTATGCTCCATCGAACATTTGCTGTCGGTATTTCCACCAACAAATGTTTGAGAGCAGGTTCTCAAATTTTCAGCCAACATAACTTTGTTGTCGGAAAGTCCGATCGTGTGTACACAAGTCCGTCGCACAAAAGTTCCTGCATGCTCAGAATCAAGCAGAAGGAGCAGCACTGGCTATTGAACTTCCTTTTTCTTGGCTCGCCTTTTAGCTTGTTTCAATGAAGGAGGCTGTTGAGGCAAAAATCACTCCTCCGCAAGACCATGGATGAGTATGTGAGAAAAGATATACAAGGGAAACCAATAGTGTAATCGTGTTTATTAAAACATCAAATAAAAGATAAGGCCAAGTGGCTGCTTACATATATCGTGCCTTAGCCCGGCACTGAGGCTGCTCACGTGTAGAAGTCTAGATCTAATGGTGCCTCCTGGCACAATGGTCTTGCGGATTAGGAATTTTTGCCTCAATAGTCTCCTGAAGCAAGTTTATCTTGCTAAAAGCATTACTTGACTTGCTTTTTAATTAAAGAGGTCACTTCTATCTGGTCAGTTGAACCCACATATGGAGCACATTGGGTGTATTTATTCCATTTGGTGATGGACTGTTCACTAATGATACCACTTAGAAGATAACCAGCACAGAAGAGTCATATGCACTAGGACTTTTTGTTATTAATTCTTTATCATTTTATCACAATTTTGTTCACAATTATTATGTATATGGATTGTATTTATATGGCACATTGCACTTAAATATGAATATAAAGTGATTGCTTTATAGGAATATGTAAATACGTATTATTGGGCCCCACTTTGCTAGCATTTATCTGGCCCTTGGGGCACTATTCCTCTCACTGAGATCCCATTTCGCACACTGACATCAACAATGGGGAATAGTTCTAGCTACTGACACCAACTGTAGGGCACTATTCCTCCTACTGATATGAGACCCAGTTCCTCCCACTGACACCAACAATGGGAAATAGTTCCTGCCACTGACACTAACAGTGGGGGGTTCCTCCCAATGACACCAACAATGGAGCACTATTCCTGCCTTAATACCAAAGACTGGATACTGTTTACACTGACAAATCCAGTAAAATTTTTACTCCTATGGGTCAAAGAGCTGCCCTCTAATGTCTGCAGGAAAGTAAACTGGCCCTTTTGTTTAGTGGTCTGGGGTCCTGATGTCATCAAGACAAAATCACCTCCGATGGAGCATAGGGGAGAGCCATCTGCTGGGGGAGTGGAAGATCATCTACGTAACAGTTTTTCCTCTCCCCTAGACAAAATAATCTATTAACCCCCTGAATAGCAGAGGAGATCAGATTATATCGACTGCCAAATAACATACTGTATACACTATATTAACAAAAGTATTGGGATGACTGTCTTTACACGCACATGAACTTTAATGGCATCCCGTCTTAGTCTGAGAGGTTTATAATACTGAGTTGGCCCACCCTTTGCAGCTATAACAGCTTCAACTCTTCTGGGAAGGATGACCATCTCACTCATCCATGTCTTTATGGACCTTGCTTTGTGCACTTGTTCAAATCATTTGGTGGAGGGGGGATTATGATGTGGGGTTGTTTTTCAGGGGTTGGGCTTGGCCCCATAGTTCTAGTAAAGGGAACACTTAAGGCATCAGCATACCAAGACATTTTGGACAATTTCATGCTCCCAAATTTGTGTAAACAGTTTGGGGGTGGCCCCTTCCTGTTCCAACATGACTGCGCACCAGTGCACAAAGCAAGAGTGAGTTAGGGGTGGAGGGACTTGACTGGCCTGCATAGAGTCCTGACCCTTGAGATGAATTAGAGCAGAGATTGCGAGCCAGGCTTTCTTGTCCAAAATCAGTGCCTGACATTGCAAATGTGCTTCTGGAAGCATGGTCAAACATTCCCATAGACACCCTCCTAAACCTTGTGGACAGCCTTCCCAGAAGAGTTAGCTGTTATAGTTGCAAAGGGTGGGCCAGCTCGATATTGAACTCTACAGACTAAGATCGGGATGCCATTAAAGTTCATGTCCGTGTAAAGGCAGATGTCCCAATACTTTTGGTAATATAGTGTTTACTTTAAAAATGCACATTGACACATCAAAGAAAATGCCGGTGTACACAAATGCACTAATTGTGTCTGGTAATGGGAATGAATTAATATGGTAATGCTACAGGTATTTTGGTACAAGCAATTGTACCTTCTGCACCTCATGTGGTTACATCCAACTTTTCATCATCTTGAAGCGCTAGCTTGATGAAGAGAGGCAGCTGGCTTTCCATTTCAAAGCCATAGATTTGTACAGAAGAGTGCCTGGTACAAGGCGCTCCTCCATACACATCAAATAATCTACCATCTGGCCACAACTCCCTTTGTCGTAATAAAAGAGGTAGCAGCCTAGGACCAGAACAGGTTCGCACACTACAGGCAGTCCCCGCCTTACGAACTCCCGACTTACAAACAACCCCTACTTACGAATGGCCTCAAAGCCGGCTGCTTGTGCTCCACGCTGGTCCTGGATACCTCCGAGCAACTATCTTGCCACATTCCACACTGCAGTACTTCATGTACTGCATGGCCAGAAGAGCCCCAGAAGCGCCCGAACATCCCACATCCCTCCACAGGCGGACACTGGAACATCCCACATCCCTCCACAGGCGGACACTGGAACATCCCACATCCCTCCACAGGCGGACGCTGGAACATCCCACATCCCTGCCCAGGCAAAAGTTACTCTTACAAGCAGTGTTCCAACACATTACATTTATGAACAAACCTACAGTTCCTAAGACCCCTTTCACACCACACTGCCCATTGCGCTATTTTTAGCGGCGTTTTACCGTCGGATTTGCGGCGCATTTCGGCCGCTTTTACCGTCCGCTAGCGGCCGCAAAAGGGTTAATACCGCCGGCAATACGCCGCAATAGCAGCGTTTTGCCGGCGGTATTACAGCGCTGCCCCATTGATATCAATGGGGAGCAGCGGTGGAGGAGCGGTAAACACACCGCTCCTTCACCGCTCCAAAGAAGCTGCTGGCAGGACTTTTTTCTGATGTCCTGTCAGCGCACCGATGTAGTGTGAAAGCCCTCGGGGCTTTCACACTACACACAATGCTGCAGCTTCTTTAGGGCGGATTGCAGGCGCTATTTCTAACACTATAGCGCCTGCAAAACGCCCTGGTGTGAAAGGGGTCTTATGTGTTTGTAACTCGGGGAATGCCTGTATATTTTAATCAAGGATTTCCTTCTTTGAAGGGAAAATCACTTTACGATACATCCATCAGAACTAATTTTCACTTCTATTGGTCCAAGGCTATTGCACACATCGGGTATTTCAAACTCATGGAACTTGAGATATTGTGGAAGCACTGCTTAACCACTTGCTTACTGGGCACTTAAACCCCCCTCAGTCCCAGACCAATTTTCAGCTTTCAGCGCTGATGCACTTTGAGTGACAATTACGCGGTCATACAACACTGTACCCAAATGAATTTTTTATCATTTTTTTCCCACAAATAGAGCTTTCTTTTGGTGGTATTTAGTTACAGCTCGGAGTTTTATTTTTTGCTAAACAAACAAAAAAAGATGCAAAAAAAAAAAAAAAAAAAATCATGTTTTAATAGTTTGTTATAAAATTTTGCAAACGGGTCATTTTTCTCCTTCATTGAAGTGCGCTGATTAGGCGGCACTGATAGGCTGCATTGGTGGGCACTGATGGGCTGCATTGGTGGGCACTGATGGGCTGCATTGGTGGGCACTGATAGGCTGCACTGGTGGGCACTGATAGGCATAGTTAAGGCGGCACTAATAGGCACAGATAAGGCGGCACCGATGGGCACAGATAATGCGGCACTGATGGGCAAAGATGGGCACAGATAAGATGGCACGGATGGGTGGCACGGATAAGTGGCACGGATGGGTGGCACGGATGGGCACTGATAGGTACCACAGATAGATGGGACTGATGGGCACTGATAGGTGGCACTGATAGGTGGCTCTGATAGGCGGCACTGCTGGGCACTGATGGGCGGCACTGCTGGGCACTGATGGGCGGCACTGCTGGGCACTGATGGGCGGCACTGGGGTGCAGCACCTGAGGCAGATTTTGGGTGGCACTGTGGGTGGCACTGCTGGGTGGCACTGTGGGTGGCACTGTGGGCACTGCTGGGTGGCACTGTGGGCACTGCTGGGTGGCACTGTGGGCACTATGGGCACTGCTGGGTGGCACTGACAGGGGGGCACTTACTTTATTTCAGGATGGCACTGCGGGTGGCAGGTGGGCACTGGCAGGGGGCAGGTGTCCTTTTAAATTGCTGGCCGTGATCGGGACTGATGTCCCGAACACGGCCGCCGGCGATCGGCTTTTTTTTTTTCTCCTCGCGCTGTCAGCGCGAGGAGGAATACTAGCCGATTACCGGCTCCGTTTTATCACATGATCAGCTGTCATTGGCTGACAGCTGATCACGTGATAAGGGGTCGGGATCGACCCCTTACACGGATCGGTGATCAGGCGAGTCTCACGGACTCGCCGATCACAGAGCGCGCCGCGCGCGCCCCTCAGGGGGCGCACAGGCCGCTCGTAACCGGGACTACGTCAATAGACGTAGTCCCGAAAATGTGGGTCCGCGCTATTGCCGTCATTTTGCAATAGCGCGGATCCCAAGTGGTTAAACAAAGTGAACAATTTGCTCACCAGAAGCTGGAAGATAGAAGGCACTAATTTGGGCTCAAGCGTCTATATTTGTGCTAATTAAGATTACTTTATAATGAGAAATGCCTGGTGGTTGACGTTTGGGTCATGTCAATTGTTTAGTAGCTATGTTTATAATGGTTGTGCTCATTAAATCCTTTTTTTTCCTCATTTTTTTAATTTGGATATATCTAACTATGTATCTGGTTAATTGGTTAGTTGGGTCTAACAGCGAGAAGGCAGTTGCCAGATTTTATTTCTGTCTCCTAGCAACTATAGCTGCTTGTCAAGTTAATTTGGTGGAATTACCGGGAGGTAATGTTGAGCTTTATTTGTTTTCTGTAGTGGTCTTGACCCCCTCTTGACATTTCTGCTTATTTTTGAATGTATTTTTCATCAGACTGACTGGTACCAAATATTATTCCTCATGTTGTTTATCTGCCACATTCCAAACCTTCTTTTTTTTTTTTTGCCTGAAGGTAAATGTGGTTCAAGAGTAATTCATTTGCTCTTTATATACTGTGAAGGGTGATATGCAATAAAGAGTAGTCTCTGTTAAAACTGAAGTTTAAAGAGGAAGTAAACCCCTTCAAACCACTTTGACCTACAGGTAAGCCTAGATTAAGGCTTACCTGTAGGTCCAAGCAATATCTCCTAAACCTATATGGTTTAGGAGATATTTGCCCGAAAATGGGCACCGCTGTCTACGGCGCATGCGCCGTAGACAGCGGCGCGCAGGCGCACTAAATGCAGCAAGTCCAAGAATGGATTTGCCTAATTTGTCGACTCCCGTGCGCATGCGCGGGAGTGACGTCATCGCGGCTTCGCCGAATGGCAGCGGCGGAGCTGCGAGACGCGACTCCAGTGCGCATGCGCGGGAGTGACGTCATCGCGGCTTCGCCGCTGTCATTGGTCGGAGCTGCGAGACGCCACCAGCAAGATGGATGCGGCGGACTACAGGGATCAGCGGCGACTTCGCTGGCTCCTGTGTCAGGTAAGTGACACATAATGAGCTACTATGCGATGCATAGTAGTCCATTATGCTTTACCTTTGCAGGGAAAAAAAGAGGAAGTAAACCCATCAGGGTTTACTTCCTCTTTAATCTTCTTGTTATTTGCCTTCCCTGGTCCCTCCATCATAAACATATAGCATTACCTCTAAAAGGGCTGTTCATTTGTCCCGGATCCTTTTCCCAGCCAGGCACACACACAATGGCCACTCTTCTCGCTCAGGGAACAGTCTAGAGCAGGCTTTCTCAATCAGGGTTCCATCGAACCTTAAGCCCCGTACACACGAGCGGACTTATGTCCGACAGACTTCCGAAGGAGTTCTGCTGGAGTTCTGCCGGAGTTCCGACAGAGTTCTGACAGACTTTTCGAATGAGCGGACTTGGCCACACACAATCACACCAAACTCCGACGGATTCGAACGTGATGACGTACGACTGGACTCGAATAAGGAAGTTCATAGCCAGTAGCCAATAGCTGCCCTAGCGTCGGTTTTAGTCCGTCGGAATAGCATACACACGAGCACATTTTTCGGTAGGAACTGGGTCCGGCGGAGTTCCGTCGGAAAAATTTGAAGCATGTTCCATTTTCTAAAGTCTGTCAGACTTTTGCGAATCAAAAGTCCGTTGCAGCCCACACACGATCGAATAGTCTGACGGAATCATTCCGTCGGACTTTGGAGGTTGAAAAGTCCGCTCGTGTGTACGGGGCTTTAGAGTTCCTCCAGAGGTTGCAAGGGGTTCCTTGAGTAATGAGCAATTTCTGTCTCTCAGATAAGTTTTCACTGACACCATTGATCTTTTTAGCTATCTGTAAGGGGGTAATTCTTCCCAATGACCACAAGTGTAAGGACCATTCTTCCCACTGAACATCACACTAATGTATCATGAGTTGTAGATAAAGTAATGTTTAGCAGGGGTTCCCTGAGACCCGTAAAGTTGAGAAAGGCTGGTCTAGAGGTTGCCTTTTTTAAGATTTATTACTGAACAACTTAGATAGAGCATAAGGAGCTGTGGGATACTTTATGTACACTAAATAATAAGTTGAGGACACTAAGCACTGTGATATTGCTTCTCAGTATACTGTAGTTCCTTCAACAAGGGCCCAATCATGGACAAGATCAAGTTGTCTTCATTAATGTCCCAATCCAGGCAAGCACTAGTATGGCTATGCTAGGGTTACCAACAGTCACTAGGATCCTTTACTTAGGTCACTACTCATAGTCCCTAAATAATTGGATGACTTCCTCCAATACGAGTCCTACAATCTCTCAGTGATCCAGATTTAATCCTCAGTACATTTCCTTGCTAAGCTCAGATTCCCCTTCTAGCAAAACAGGCCCCTTAGCTCTACAACAACTGGCACCTTGACGAGCAAAAGCAGACTTTCAGGCTGAGAATTTCTCCTGTTTCAGGCTATTTATGTGCTCTGCAGAAACCTACTGGGCACCCCACCCCTCCCCAAGGAATTGGCTGAGCCCCATAAATATTCAGGCTACTCACGTTAACTTGCTACACTCCTATTCTCTGGAACCTTCCAGTAGGCAGGAAGACGCAATCAAGTCTGCAGCCCTTGAGACCCTGATCAGCCCAAAGAATCAGCAGCTGCTGCACCAATTACAGGAGAGCCACATAAGAAATTCTAAATCAGCCTAGCGCCTAACTAGGAGGATGCCACAAACATGCCCATTAAAACATACATTATTAGACCCAGTGGTCTCACCTATGTAGGCTTCTCAAGAGCCCCTAGCCCCATTTCAAGCAGTGGGCTGGCTTTTGGTAGGAGTTATTTAAATGTCAAAATGCCTTGATAGGTGGATGTCAGTCTCAGGTAGTGGGCATTCATAGGAACACTGCATTTTCATGCAGAACTCCTTAGTTAATGCCAATGCATGATGCTGAACCTCCACGATTGAAAGAATGGAATCCAATGACTGGAAGGGGTGGACCCAGGACAGTCAAGCTCTTCTTGGGGTGTCTAATTATATCTGTGCTGACCAAGCTCCTCCACCCACCTCTCACCTCTTTACATAACATTTTATGTAGCTGCTGGGAGAGTGGGGAATACTATAGAGCAGAATTTGTCAATCGTTTTTCATTCCCGGTACCCTTAAAAAGTATGTAAAATCTCAAGGAACTCCAGTCTAAAATATAAAATGATGCAATTGTTTTTTATCAATGGGAAACCTGAGCTTGGGGAATTGCACACAAGTCCTCCTTCACATCAGAGGTTCCCTATTACATCAGAGGTTTACCTATAACGTTAGAGCCCCCAATCACATCAGAGCCTGCCTTTATATGAGAGTTCCCCCATCCCATTAGAAGTCCTCCATCACATCAGATTTCCCTCTTCAGGTCACTCCTTAATGTCATAGGCCTCCCTATACATGAGAACACCATAGTTGTGCGCAGGAGGTGTGACAGATGTGCCTGGGCACACCCTAATCCCTATTTGCGGTGCAGTTTCCCCTACTTACCCCGCTCTTGTTGGCCTCCCCATCCTGTTGTGCCGCTGGCTTCTCTCCACTCCTCCCCCCCACACCCCGGCTGCTGCGGGGGACCTTTCAGAATGAAGAGTGGGGAAAGGGGCTAGTAAATATGTAATTTACTGGGCCTTTCCTTTCCTAAATTAACACAGTGAACACACTCGCTCACTGTGTCCATTCATAACTTAAGCATAGTAAACAGTGTTTACTATGCTCCAGTTTGTGAATGAACAGAGCACTTCCAATTCATTCTCTGTCCAGTGTAGATGAGGCTGCAGAGAAAGGCACTGGAGCTTTGGAGTGCTCAACTCTAATGTAAGAGGCTGCACACACCTATGCAGAGCACCAATTACATCAGAGCTCTTCCATCACATGAGAGCCTCCCCATCAAATCAGAGTTATCCCATCATCTCTGAGTGCCCCCATCACAGAGGCCCCCACTTACACAGGTCCCTCCATCACAGAGTCTCCCAATCACACAGTCCCCCATCATGGAGCCCCCTAATCACACAGTCCCTCCATCACAGAGTCTCCCAATCACACAGTCCCCCATCATGGAGCCCCCTAATCACACAGCCCCTCCATCACAGAGCCTCCCAATCACACAGTCCCCCATCATAGAGCCCCCTAATCACGCAGTCCCCCATCATAGAGCCCCCTAATCACACAGTTCCCTTTTTACATTAGAGCCCTACCCTTTCACTCCAGCTTGGCCACAGAGGGCGGGAGGCGGAGGAGGTCTGGAGGAGGCATACTTTCATCTTCTCCTAAATGCTGGGGGTGAACCTGCATGCCGCCTGCCCTGGAACAGTCATGTGTTGCCATGTTGCAGATTAGCCAGCTGCCAGCACCATAAAAATGAATGAAGTCTTGGGGGATTTAAAGCTGGAGCATGCAGAATCCAGTGCAACTGTGCATAATAGCCAATAAGCTTTTAACTTCAGCTTGTTAAATTATGCTTTTGATAATAAAACCTAGAAGCTGATTGGTTACTATGCACAGCTGCACCAGATTCTGTGTGCACCAGTTTTAGTAAATCTCCCCCCACGTGTCTTGCCCCTAGAGCATCATTGGTTGTTATGGTGCTGGAGGCTGACCCACCGTCACCTTAAAAACCCATAGGGCTGATCCAGTGCAAACTGGGTCATGAGGCCCCTGGAGAACCCAGTTGGCACCCTGTTTGAGAACCACTGGTCTACACAAGGGGGGCTTTACAGATAAATAAAATGCCTGAAATATGCCAATTGCACTTATTATGTGTAGCGTACCCCCTTAGGAGTAACTACCTTGGATTCCCCACCCTGCACAGCCAGGCACACCGAATTTACACAGTCACTCCAGAGTCAGAGAACAGTCTGTGCCTTAGTTTATTTTTTATTTTTATTGAGGGATAATAACTTTGATAGGGATGGGAGATTATGGGATGCCCACTTGACTTTTAAACAACTTCAGGGACAACTCTTCCTATATACAGTCTCTCTTTAGGGCGGCACAGTGTTGTAGTGGTTAGCACTCTCGCCTAGCAGTAAAAAGGGTCCCAACCATGACACTACCTGCCAGGAGTTTGCATGTTCTCCCTGTGCCTGCATGGGTTTCCTCTGGGTACTCTGGTTTCCTCCCACACCCCAAAGACATGCAGGTAGGTTTATTGGCTTCTGTCCAAAATTGGCCCTAGTATATGAATGGGGACCTTGCATTGTGGGCTCCTTGAGGGTAGGGACTGATGTGAGTGTACAATGTACAGGGATAGGGACAATTGTAGACACTCACTCAGGTTGGACTACTGGTTTCTTTATTCAACCTTACTAACTGTGTATATACAGCTTCTCTTCTTCCTCCAGTACTCACTTGATTGCAGAACCCAGCTATGTCACCCTGTAAGAATTTTGTAGCAAAGGCCCATTACAGGCAGGGACTCCCAGCCCCTATACTTGAAGAAGAGATAGGGTGACACAGCTTACACATTCCCAGCACTTCCTCTCTTTGGTCACTGATCTCAGTACCACCTCTTCAGGCCCTGCCAGCCCACCTGGCTTGCAGCTGGACCCTCTCACTAGCCCTTCAGGCTAATTCTCCTCAATCCTCCAGACTGACACTCCCCAGCCCACCCGGCTGACTCTCAGGAGAACTCCCAGACGTGCTGACCTGCTCCCGCTATCCTCTCTCCTTGTTCCTGTGCTTTCAGAAAGGGTTTCCTCCATGTGTTGTATAGATAGATCTTCCCGAGCCCCAGGTCCGAGGTTACCCCCCCATTCCCCTGCCCAAACTAGGGAGCACCCTCAACTGCCACTGACAGCCTCCTCAGCAATCCATTTCCATCTTCCACCTGACTGTCCCTGCTGGTATGACTCTCGCCTATTTATGAGGTGGCCTGCCCCCTGCCAGCCCTTTACTTGGAATTAGCTAAGGACCTCATAAATATTCCCAACAGCCCCACCCACTACGTCTAGAACATTCTCCAGTGTTACAGAGAACAGGGGGGTGGGCATCAGAAGAGCAGTCAGGATTAGTCATCCAGCCACTAAACCCTTACCCAGTTTCACAACCCAAGCTTGGCTCTCAACCAGCTCTGAGCTCACCCAGTTGTGTGACAATAGCTAATGAATATTTGCTAGTCTCACACTGATCCTACTACCAGCCAATTAGGAAGCTGGACCTGAGACCCGTCACCTGATTGGCTGAAAGGACAGGTGATCCTATTGGAGGAGGAGGGTGGAGACACACGGCAGAACCTGCCTTGATGCAGAGGAGGAGATGCCCACAGGAATGTTGCCCGCCCGGAACCTAGATGGGGTGAGTGCGGTACTGGATGACCAACCACGAGACCCTCGGGGGGGGGGGATGTACGGGTGACCTGACTGAGCGGGAGTGGGGGGTGTGGGTGACCCAACCAAGCGGGGGGGTGGAGTGCCACCGGGCGACCAGGGGTGTTGTTTTGCCGCCCCCCCCCCCCCCAAAAAAAAACTCCAGCCCCCCACCGCTAACAACTAAACCTACTTGTATCTAGCACCATACCTAAAGGGTGCTACATATGTTATTGGAATATTGTTGCTAAATGAAATAGTTTGGTCTCTTAGGGAAGCCATTATGAATGGCTGAACTTGGCATATCAGTGTTGCTCATCATTTTGTCTTACTGAATAGTTCCAATGTGTGTCTGAAAGTGTTTCTTTTTATTTTATCCTAATTTTCTTTTATTGTTGTTCTTCTATTCGCTGGCATGACTGAGAAGGAGGTTGTAGCGGAGCTCGGCTGAACTATAGCGACACTTCTAATGTATGGTGGCAGGCTCCAGATGACTCCTCTTACTGAGGATAACTTTAGCTAAAAGGAGAGTCAAAGTGCACTTCGAAGGCAAAAATAATAGAACTATGGGAATATTGAGGTTTTGTTGTGTTTACTTACTGTATGCTGAAACAAAGTATTTTAAAGAAACTATTGATATTTTCACAGACCTGTACAGTCAATGTCAAGGATGGAAATGTTTCATGCAATGATAGACAGAAAATGTATTTTCTTTCTTCTGATGGCATAATGTTACATACACATTAAATTCCATAAGGGCTATGCATTTTTTTTTTAAAGTAGATCTCTGCAAATAAACCTCTTTCTGTCCCTAAACCTCCCCAGTCTCCACCTGTACAGAAGGCTTCAACATCAATTTGATCACTTGCTTTTAAAAAAGAAGAAAAGAAAAAGCCACTGGAATGGTTGGAAGATAGTAAGCTTGGACATTCCTGAGGTAGTCTACCAGTGTCACTTTATTTGGGCTCTTCCATGGCCTCTAGCCTAAAGGGTCCATACTTTCAAGTATCTCAAACAGGAGGCAAGTGAGGCACCCAGCTTGTCCATAGGTTGCACATTTGAAGTAGTTTTGAAGCTGCCTCTGTAAAGTCACTTTCAGAAGTGGTCAAAGAGCTTGTTCTCCTAGACCAGGGGTCTCCACATTTTCTAAATAAAGGACCAATTTGCTATCCTTTAGACTTCAGCAGAGTTGAACTATGTCTGTGGGAGAAGAAAATGTCCCAGGGTCAGTGTTAGTAAAAAAAAAGTAAAATAGTGGCCCATCATTGGTGTAAATGGGAGGAATAGTGCCCCATCCTTGGTATTGGTGGGAGGAATAGTGCCCCATCATTGGTATCAATGGGAGAAATAGTGTCCAATTATTGGACAGAAATGATGTTGATATGATATGATATATATGATATAGAAATGATATTGGGAGAAATGATGCCTCATTGTTGGTGTCACTGGAAAGAATGGAGCCCCATCATTGAATAATAGGAGTGGGAGGAATTATGCCCCACTGTTGGTGTCAGTTGAAGCCATGGTACCATATTGTTGGTGAAAAAACAAGAAAAAGACAACTTCTCCTGCGCTCTGGTGTCTCGGTCTTCAAAGTGTGATACCGACAGTTTAAGATGGTAGTGTCAAAAAGGTCTTGTGGCCCTCCTTAGAATATTGGGTATTCAAATACTGGAGAAAAACAAAACAAAAAGGAAGGCGCACTGACCTGGATGTATCGATGTTCGGTGCGATGGATCCAATTGTATTGATTATGCCTTTTATCAATACTCGTTTGTGAGTAGCCATTTTGCTATGTGTTCTGTTTTCAATAAAGCTCTGTTTATGGTAATGCACTAGGTCAGTGCGCCTTCCTTTTTGTTTTGTTTATCTCATTGTTGGAGGAATAGTGCCTCCTGTTAGTGGGAGGAATGGTGCCCCAATGGCCAGAAGAAGGCAAGCAAAGAGCTTCATCTGGCCCATGGGCCACAGTTTTGAGACCACTGTCCTAGACCTACAGTATGAGCCTACACTTGGTGTGAAAGTGAGCTATTTACCAGTTAACTTCCCAGAGGTCCAATTCTCACCTTCACAATTTTCTGAAGCATGATTCCTGAAGTGTTTCAATGCTGAAAATCAAGGTTGCCATAGTTTTCAAAGGTATCTGTTCAAACATGAGTGTCACGTTGTCATTCAAAAGCTTGAATAAGTACTTGGGCTTCTTTGGGGCAGAGTCACACATTTGTGGTCCCTATGGACTTCAATGGAAGTGCCTAAAAAGACCTAATAATGCATATAATGCACGTTATTCCACACAAAAGTATGCTCTTCTTCTCCCAAGAACGAGTTTTATATTAGCTAAAAAAAAGAGTAAGAACCTGCCATACCTCTGATTCTGCACCTGATTTGGTACTTCATTGATTACCCTGGCCTTTTCTAGACTGCTCTTCTTCGTAAAAACTCGACATCATCCTGTCCACTTGGCAATGTCCTTTATATACTGTATACATCTCCTGGCACTTGTGCCCCCCCCCCCCCCACCCCATACCACAGCCTCTCTGGTCCCATCCCTAGTGATGAGCCAAACACCTTGGGTTCAGTTCAGCACGATTTCTGTATGTTAAAAAAAGTTTGGATGCTAAATCTGAACTCTATTGAACTTAATGGAAGCTGAATCTTTAAAAAATGTAAAATAAGGGCCAATTTGCAAGAGGGTGTCAACAAATACTATGGGGGTGGAGGCACTGCCTTGGGGAACATGTGCCAATGCAATTTTCTTTTATTCTATGCAGCCAGGAGCAGTCATTTTTTGGCACTGACATTTATGTAGAAAAGCAATGTTAAAAAACTCTGGCAAATGACTTTGATAGCTGTCATTTCCAGATTTTTTTGTAGGAAAAAGGACACAGACAACCCCCCCAAGGGACTTCTGTGTATTGAAGGGGACCTTTGGAGGGGTTTGTGTACTTTTATTTAATTTTTTTTAAAGAAGCTGGAAATTACTGTAATTTGTTCATTTCGTTTATCATCCTATAGCAAGAATTAAAAAATAAAATGCATAATCTCCCCCCAAAATTCATACCAAATTCTTTGCGTCTGGTATGGATTTTAGGGGGTATCCCATTCAAAAAATGACAATAAATATCCAAGCATACAGCCTGGCTGGCCAGGAAAAGGGGAGACAAGCATGTGCCGTCCTTCAGAACCATACCAGGCCACGTGTCCTCCCCCTGGCAAGGTACTTTTTCCTCTTGTTAACGCTGACCGGTGGTTGTGGGGGTCTACGGGCAGGGGGCTTATCAGAATCTGGTGGTCCCCTTTAATAACAAGGGAGCCACTGAATAACCCCCACCGCCCCTTCGTACATGAATGAGTATGGGGTACAAGAGTTCTTGTCTAGAAATAAAGACATCCAAATAGTCAACAAGTTAAAAATGTTCCTCAAAAAAGTTTATTGTTGTAAATCCATTGTCAATCCTGATGCCCGGTGCCACTGACTTGCCATAAAAAAAACAATGACATGCCACACATGACCAATCCCCGGCAGTGACACTAGCCAAATTACAGCTCTCTGAGTTTTCAATGGCTTTATAAAGGAAAGGGCAGGGATAGTGATGACATCATGTGGCTCATTATTTAGGCAATAAGGCAGGGGTAGGCAACCCAGGCCCTCCAACTGTGGTGAAACTACAAGTCCCATGAGACATTGCAGGGCCCTGACAATCACAGGTATGACTCCTAGAGGCAGAGGCATAATGGGATTTGTAGTTTTAAAACAGCTGGAGTGCCAAAGTTGCCTATCTCTGCAAGAAGTTAAGGCTTCTTTCCCTGCCCATTTGTTCACATGGCCATAGATTCCCGGCCATGTAAGTAAATGGGCCGGATGATATCAATGGTTGGAAAGGATGGTAAGCAACCACTGCTTCCTTACCAACCACCGCCGAACGCTGCAAAATTTGTCAGTACTGAACGCCCTAAACATTCTGAACACTAAGCTCATCCCTCCTCACCTCCAAGGGGGCTTGGGTGGGAGAGGCAAGAGTGGTCAACTTCATCACCCTTGTTTTCCTACAAGGTACGTGACACTGCCAGGTCAAATCTCACAGCTTACTGGCCCACTGGCCACCCAACACATGCTGTCATGAGTTGTCCATCTTGTTGTTTTGTTTTACAGTCATGAAAATACACCGGTGGAAACAAGCACAGACAGAGCATACCTCCCACTGACTCACAATAATCTTATAGCATGTTGAGCACAGCCAAAAAATAACTCTGGGTCTAGGTGGAGCAGCGGTTGGGGATCATAATCTATCCTAAAGATACATACACTAGTAGAATTTTGCTGGAACATTTTTGGAACATTTCATTGATTTTCTAACAGTTAGTGGTGTCAAATCAATGTTCGACTGTAGTGATGACAAAATTTGAAGGTCCAGGATAGATATTTTTTTTTTTATGTATTATTTTTTAACAGAGTATATGTTTTTGTTCATGAGGTTACATTCATTCCAAAATTTAATGTTTAAAGCAAAGTAGATTTGGAAGTATCAAAAAAACACTTCTGGATTTATATTCTTTGGCTGTTACCTTGACTTGAGACATGCAAGGGTTTGTCTTAGAACCAAAAAGTTGTCCCCCGTTATACTAAACAGTTCTACTGCCGGGACAAGGTGGGGAGGCAGGAGGGTCAGCTGCCCCAGTCACTGGTATCATGTGAAGTGGGGAGGGGGTAAGTTCCTGTCACGGCAAGCTGGCAGGAATAGTGACAGTATCATTACTACTGTCAGCTTAGCGCAGGAAATGACAAGTAGAATGTAAAAAGCAGAGCAGACCCAGGAGGAGGTGCAGGCTGTACTCTCTCTTTCCTCCAGCTCCTCCTCCTGCCACTGCAGCACTCCAGCATTGGGCCTGTCAGATCAGGACTAATGCAGGGTTTGCTTATCGTTCCCATTTCCTCCCAGAAAAAAAAATGTGGGTAGAGGACGAGTAAGCAAACTCTGCAAAGTCTTGATCTGACAGTCAGTGGTGTTCCCAAGCCGCAATTCCATACCGCTGCAGCCCTGGCATCTCTCCTGACCAGTTGCATGGCAAAAGTTTTAAAAGGCAGCTTACCCCAGGCTCCTCCTCAACTCTGACGTATTAAGATTGGGAGGGGCCTAAGAGCAAGGACATGTGTTTGAGGGAGGGGAAAATTGCACTGGGGACATGGGGGGGGGGGGGGCGGTAGAGTAAGTCAAATTTGTGTTGGGGATGAGAATGTGCTGGATGGGGTGAAGGATAAGAGGATTAGTGTTAGGTGGTTGGTTTGGGGGGGGGGGTGACAGGAGGGGGGATTGGGGCATTTGGGGCAGGCTAGGAAGGGTGATTTTGAGGGGGTTGTAATGGAAGGGGCGATTGAGGGTAGGGGATTTGTGGTAGTAAAGGTATTTTTTGGGGGGAGATTTGTGTTAAAAGGGGGGATTTGGGGGAAGAATATCTGCTACTATGGATGATGGAGGCAGGGGGAAACTTGTGCTAAGAAGGGAATTTTCGGACAGGGTGTGCTATTAGGTAAAGTTTGGGGAGTGGGAGTTGTGCTGGGGGGGGGGGTGTTTATTCTTGGAAGGGAAATTTATGGTGTAAAGGATTTGTTCTAGGATGGGTGATTTTGGGTATGGAGGGAGGGATTTTAACAGGAGGAAAGATTTGGGAAGGGAGAAGATTGAAGCTGGGAGGTTGTATGGGGCGTCAAAAAATTTGTTCTGGGAGGGGGGACTTTTGTGGAAGGGATTTTTACTTGAAGTAGAGGGAATTTCTGTTTGGGGAGAATTGGGGGACGGGGGGATTTTTGCTGACATATAATGCTCATATAACTGGGGGGGGGCGCAGTTTGGGATCTCCATCCTGAACACTAATTTACCTTGTTTTGGCACTGACTGGAAACTATAAAAAAAGTTTTGTTTTAAAAGGAATTCTTCTTTAGAAGATTTGAAAAAAAACTTTTGTTCCTATTGTATTTCACCAACCAGAGAATTTATGCGGGAACATCAATAATTATTATCGGACAGCTTCACTGATGTTTATTGTTTTCTACATCAAACATTGTTCCTTGAAAAAAATAAATATATGAAGAAGACAAATCTCAAAGTCTCAGATGTGTGCATTGCAGTAAAATGCAATATATATTTTTTATCATTTTAAAAAAAAAATATTTTTAATGCTATTTTTATGCCAGTGCTCCTTGGTTCCTAAAAAATGAAATAGCTAATGTATATTTCAGAAACACTTGTCCAAATAAATAGCAAAAATAAAATGATTACTAACTTTTTGAAGACTTCTATGTTATAGGCTAGTTGTGACTAAGTCATTAGTCAATAGTAGGTCATTAAGGTCATTAAAGCTGAACTCCGTTGACTGAACCCTGCTGACTGATTTGTTAAGCAGTGTTCCTCAGTTCTTCGAAAAATGCAATGGTTGATATATATTTCAGAAGTATTTGCCCAAAAACAAGAACAAAAAAGATGATCGCCATTTAAACTTTTTCGCAAAGGTTCTATTTTTTAGACTTAAATCACACCAGTGGTGACTAAGGCATTAGTCATTTGTAAGTCATTAAAGCTTAACTCAATGCCGCCTTCACCCAAAATCAACTCCTTTCCCTCACTTGCACTGATTTATGCTTTTATGTTCTAATGCAGACATTTTCTGAAGTCTTCAGGACAGTCATGTGATGCCGCAGGGTTCTCTTTCTATTTGTCACTAACCCAAGCTGAGTGGTCACCACTGAAGCAGAGAGGGGTGGGGACATGGTGACATCACTGCCCTTCTCTGTACCACTACACTGTAAATGAAAGCCACCATTGTGGTTGTGGTGGGGAGGTCATGATGTCCTACACTCAAGGTATGTGCTCAATCTTCTGAGTTGAGTGATGCAGGGTGCCAGCCAGCCCTGAGAACGGAGGTGTCAGGTCACCTGAGACCAGGTGACAGATGCACTCCGTAGGAGTCGGAAGTGCACCGCTAGGTAGTGGACCTTAGGACTGACTGCTGCGGATTGTACCCAGGGAAATTCAGGACACAGGTCTACTGGATCACTAACACAGATCTCAGTAGGAGCTAGAGCATAGATTCCCCAGGGCGCGGAGTCTAAGAGCCAGCAGGTGTTCACCAGCGCCTCCAGTGGTGAGGATGGACTTGGCTGCAGTCTGGCTCCAGGTCACGGCACCTATGGTCTCTCAGCTCACACTCACAGTAGACTACAGGAGAAGGAAGCAGCAGGCTGGAACAACAAGAATAGTAAGGGGATAAGGCAGAGGTCAGGGCAACTCGCAGACAGGAACAACAGAGTACACGCCAAAGGTTCAGGGTCACAGGCAGACAGGGATGGTCAGGGACATGCCAAAAGGTCAAGGTCACAAGCAGACAGGAATCGTTGAGAACACGCCAAGGTCGGTAACAGAGACAAACGAAGAGCACGCGGCAAGCAGGAACCAGGAAGCCAAACACACAATGAATACACAATGGTTGATCAGCCCCGATGGCTTGCAGTGCACAGGTTAAAGCGGGAGTCCGCCGGGACTCCGCGTTTTATTTTTTTTTAAAAGCCAGCAGCTACAAATACTGCAGCTGCTGACTTTTAAAATAGTGACACTTACCTGTCCAGCGCGCCCGCGATGTCGGCACCCGAAGCCGATCTGTAGATCGTCTCTCGGGTGCTGCCGCCGCCATCTTGGGTATGGGAATCAGGAAATGGAGCCTTTCGGCTTCATTTCCCGGTTCCCTACTGCGCATGCGCGAGCCGCGCTGCGAAATAAGGATGGTCCCCGCTGCCTCTGGGATCTGTGTGTTTTCCCAGCAGGCAGCGGGGCACTTGCGGAAAGGGGCGGGCACTTGCGGAAAGGGGCGTAATATACGCCCCTTTGCGCAGAGAGATATCCCGGAAGTGGGTGCAGATACCTATACTGTACAGGTATCTGCACCCCCTCCCCCCTGAAAGGTGCCAATTGTGGCGCCGGAGGGGGGGAGGGTTCCGATGAGCGGAAGGTCCACTTTAGGGTGGACCTCCGCTTTAATATAGGGTTCCCTGATAGGGCCTGGAGTGGAGCCATGCTTAGAGGAGAGGTTATAAAAACCACCAGGTGGAAGTGGCTGGCCTCTTAGTCTGAACACATGAGGGGAGGTAAGCAAACACAGGAAGATCACTGCATAACCATGACAGGAGGACATTTTGTGGTGAAGAGCAGATATAGCCAGAGACAACGCTCGATTAAAAGGTGAATATTGCAGCCTGGGCAACAAAAAAATAGCCAAGGATTGGATTTCAAGAATCAACACACCTTTTCCTATGGTGTCGCCTTTCCAATGCCAAACCAGCAAGTGATCAAGATTTTGCAGTGTTCCAGCTAGCAAGAGAGAATAGATTTTCATTGGGGAAAGTGAAAAATGTATATCAGCGATTTGGCCTTGTTGTGGAAAAAAATACAGATGGTCCTTCCTAAAAAACGATCTCTCTAATCCAGTGATTCTCAACCAGGTTTCTGTGGAATCCTAGGGTTCCTCCAGAGGTTGCTAGGGGTTCCTTCAGCATTGGGCAATTTCTGCCTCTCAGATAAGTTCCCACTGACTCCATTGATCTTTTTAGCGATCTGTAAGGAGGTAATTCTTTCCAATGACCACAAGTGTAAGGACCATTCTTCCCACTGACCATCACACTAATGTATCATGAGTTGTAGATTTCTTATTTTTAGCAGGGGTTCCCCAAGCCTCGAGAACTATTTCAAGGGTTCCTCTGTGTTGAAAAGGTTGAGAAAGGCTGATCTAATCTATCTAATTGATCGCCAGAGTGTAGGTGAAGGTGCTAGCATAGCTCGTCTGCAGATACACATTCAAAAGAAATCTGGAATTCGCTACAACACTTCATCTTTATTGATCCTTCATGCAAAAGACATCACAGACAGTGCGGGGTACAGTAATGTTGACACATTTCGCACTGTGGCTAGCGCCTACACATAATCACTAGCCACAGCATGAAACGCTTCAACTTTTACTGTACCCCACACTGTCTGTGATTTCTTTTGCATGAAGGATCAATACAGGTGAAGTGGTGAATTTTCTATCTATCTAAAGTGTGTAAATAGAAGTTTTGAAGTTTTGAATAAAATAGAAAAGGGTTAAAACCCTGATCAGATTATTTTTTGCAGTTTGTGCCCTGTGGGGGAAATGTATCTTAACTTCCTGTTCTGGACAACAGGAAGTGAGAGGGCATCTTCCTTAGAGGGGAAATTTCCCCTCTTAGACCAGGGTCTCTGCACTTTTCAGTACGAGGACCACTCTATATATTTTACAAATATTCTGCGGCAAAAAAAATTGGTATTATAAATGAATGAACTAAAGTTAAATGAATGCAAGGTATGATTTAGAATAACCGAGCAACAACTTAAGCAAAGCAACTAAGCAAACAAGCAATTAAGGCTCGGTTCACACAGGGTGTGATGCGATGCGACACGACTCGCCTCGCCGCGACCTGCCGCGACCTCAGCGGCGACTTGCAAATTACTTCTGTATAGAAGTCAATGCAAGTCGCTCCGAGGTCGCCCAAAAGTAGTACAGGAACCTTTTTTCTGAGTCGGAGCGACTCGAGTCGCTCCTCTTAGAACGGTTTCATTGTACAGAACGGGGGCGACTTGTCAGGTCGCGGCACGGCAAGTCGTGTCGCCTCGTGTCGCCCCCTGTGTGAACCGGCCCTAAAGCAAACAAAGCAAAACATTTTTAAATAAATCTGAGCCCATCAGAGTCCCCATGTACAGTATATCACTGTTTCCCACCAGAACCCACTCTTATCAGTGTCCCCAACATAGTCCCCCTTACATCACATTCCCCCTTCCATATTATATACTTACTTACTCATTCACAAAAAAAGATTTGTAGCCTAGCAATAAAGACACACTGACAAATAGGGCCATTTATTTAGCCATGGCTCCCTTCTCCAGCCATTTGCTTACGTGGCTCAAAGATTCCTGACCATGTAAGTAAATGGGCCAGGTGACAATAGTGGTTGGTTACAGCCTTTGCTTTCTTAGCATCCGTTGACAGCTGGAAGCTGCCACATTCCTCTGCATCAGGCGCCCTAAATTTTCAGCAAATAAACAGATATCTGAACAACCAGTGTTCAGTTCGAATTTACATTGTAACCAAAGGCTAAGCTCATCCCTACTCACCTCCAGGGCTGCTTGGGTGGACGAAGCAAGAGATGTCACTCTTGTTATCCCACTCTGCTACCAGGTACATGACAGTGCTAGGTCAGATCCCATAACTCATGTCCACTGGCCACACAACATAACCCAACGCATGCTCTTTTATTAGTCTCCATAATAGTGCATCACATTCCCCCTTAGATCCTTGCTTACAAAAGAGTCCCCTCTAACATTTTGGGGCTGGATAAAATCTTGCACCGGACTGTAGTTTGGAAACCTCTGTCTTAGAGAGATGGTCCAGAAAACGTGTCCTCCTAGGAAGATTCTCCCTTAAGAGGAGGGGAGGTGTTCTGTAATCCAAACATACTTTACTTCTTGTCTAATGCCACGTACACATGACTGGACTTTCCGGCAGACTAGGTCAGACGGTCTTCCCGATGGACTTTCAGCTGAGTTCCGACGGACTTTCCGAAAGGACGGACTTGGCCACACACAAACGGACTAAGTCTGTTCGAAAGTCTGTTCATTTTGAACGTGATGATGCAACACGGGTCTAAAAAAATAAGTTCAATAGCCAGTAGCCAATAGCTTCCCTTGCATCGTATTTGGTCCGTCGGACCAGCATACAGACGAATGGTTTTCCCGATAGGAATTTAGTCCGTCGGACAGATTTGAAACATGTTCTATTTCTAGGTCCGTTTTATTTTTTAAATGAAAAACAATCGGATTAGCCCACACAGGATCGGATTGTCCGATGGACTGATTCCGTTGGACCTAATCTGCCGGAAAATCCGGTCGTGTGCACGCGGCATAAGGGTGACAACGCTGATCTTCTTTGGAATGGCTGAGCATTATTATCCTAAGACGGGATGTGTATTATTGGCAGAATCTGTGTGTTAAAGTGAAGGAAAACAGTCCTAAAATAATGTCAATGCCTAATCCAATCACCTGGAGGAGGTAAGTACACAATGCACTGGTTGATCATGTCTTCCTTACACCCAACCACACTATAAGATAAAGATGAATAGCTGGCAGCTTGTCATCCAGATATAGTTGTCTTTATTGATACAGGTGGAGTATAGAAAAATACAGAGGTTTATACGTTTTGCCTTAATCCGACGAAACACGTAAGCCTTGGTATTTTTTTCTGTACTCCACCTGTATCAATAAAGACTACTATATTTGGATGATGAGCTGCCGGCTATACATCTTTATCTCAGGCCTGAAATAACAGAGCCTGTTGGATTACTTGATAATACCCCAGGGGTTAACGCTGCCATAGACTTTTGTTTCCCTTCTGCTGGGTAAGGTCATAGTCGGGATAATGAGAATCAACAGACACAGCAGTGTGGTGTACCTGGTTAGATATTTGTATAAATCAACATAAGGTGTTGCCTAAGCTGGCCAATCATAGATTAACAGTTTGTATACATAGTGAGAACGAAACTAGTTGATAATACACTCCCATTTCTTAGAGATTACATGTTTTCCAGTAAATCAAAACCCAATAGTTTTGTTACAGCTTAAAGGGGAGGGCCACCCTGAAAAACAAAAAAATTTTAAAAATTACAAAAAATCTAAAAAAAAAAAAATGAAAAAAATTATTTTTTTTTACTTACCAGAAATGCCTGTTGCTAGGCACTTTCTCCTAATCTTCCTCTTCCTCCTCCGCGGAGATCTTCTGTCTTCTCTCTTTGTCGCGGCGTCTTCTGGGTAATGAGTCGCGCTGTGTTCTGGGAACTGTGTGTTCCAGAACACAGCGCGTCCCATTCAGAAAGCGCTGCGGGACTCGCGCATGCGCAGTAGCTGCGGGACTCGCGCATGCGCAGTAGGAAACGGGCAGTGAAGCCATAAGGCTCCGCTGCCTGTTTCCCTTACAAGGGATGGCGGCGCCGGGACCCGAGAGCCGAGGGACGGGTCGGCCTCGGGCGGCCGACATCGCGGGCGCCCTGGACAGGTGAGTGTGTTTATTAAGTCAGCAGCTGCAGTGTTTGCAGCTGCTGACTTTTTTTTTTTTTTTTTATAACCGGCCCTCCGCTTTAAAGTGGAGTTCCGACTGGGTAAAAAAAAATTAAACGTCAGCAACTAGAAATACTGCAGCTGCTGAGTTTTAATATATGGACATTTACCTGTCCAGGGAGCCCACAATGTTGGCACCAGGAGCCCATCAGCTCTAAGGGAAAGGGAGGGAAATAGGAAGTGTTTCCAGGAAGTCACAGCCTGTCCTACTGTGCATGCACGAGTCGCGCTGCGCTTTCCAAATGGTCAATGCTGTTTTCTGGGACCTGTGTGTCTCCCAGAAAGCAGCGTTGGGGGGGGGGAGGAGGAGGGCCAGACATTGCGTAGTTCGCCATACAATATTGCGGCATTTTTTCCCCGGAAGTGGGAGCAGATACCTGGATTTGAAAGGTATCCTCTCCGACCTCCACCATGAAAGGTGCCAAATGTGGCACCAGGGGGGGGGGGGGGGATCGATCCGCGGAAGTTCCATTTCTGTTTGAAACTCAGCTTTAATGACTTGCTGACCAGCCGCCGAAGTTGTGCTGTGGCAGGTTGGCGCGGCTGCGTGAATCGCCGTCATTTTACGTCGGCCTGCTTTAAGAGTCCTTAATTGGTTAAGAAGATACTCTGACCAGAAATCAGAAAAATGTTAACAAGAAGCTCACTTTATCCCTACAGAGCCACCACATCAAAGGACTTATACAGATACCTTGGTCCAAACACTGCTCCACAAACCCTTTTGTTCATTAATACTCACTCACTATGCACCTTTTGTAACTGCTTCATATGCCAGACATCCTTCCCGTATCAGAGATTATATTTGTTAGGCCCTTATCAAGGTCTCCCTGTTTGTCACATGAATAGAACAATGCTTCTGTTAACAACAGGCTTTCATACAAAAGGGGACAGTTCAATTATAGACATATTGTGCTTAATATGCTCACCTAGGAAATAGGGAAATATGTCTGCTCAGCTATTGTCGCTGGTTTTAATTGCATACTTACACAATATGGTTGCCATAGTAACCATTTACAGCGATAGAGATGGAGAAGATAGGCATAAAGAAATAGATAACTATGACCTGGGAAAAGGGCTTTGACTCACCTAGAATATCTGCGGTGTTTGAGGGTATGTGAGATGTTCGTTCTCAGTTTTGCCTCGTAGTAATGGAGTATCATTTTCCGTTGTCACCTATGCATCTTGTCTCCATTGCTGTGCCAACTTAAAGGGTTAATTCATCATTAATGGTTGTTTTGCAAAAGTCCCCCCATGCATTCCAGCAGCATCCCCATCACATTACATACTACACTTCTGCTGTTCAAATAGTTGCCTTTCTCCCTCCCATATACTGTATGTAGGTCATGTGCAGCCTGTCCAAAAGAACTCCATAGTAGGACTATTTGATGCCATGGTTTTCTCCAGCCATTCCCTTGTCAGGTCACCTGAGACAAGGTGACAGATGCACTCCGTAGGAGTCGGAAGTGCACTGCTAGGTAGTGGACCTTAGGACTGACTGCTGCAGATTGTACCCAGGGAGATTCAGAACACAGGTCTACTGGATCACTTACACAGATCCCAGTAGGAGCTGGAGCATAGATTCCCCAGGACGCGGAGTCTAAGAGCCAGCAGGTGTTCACCGAAGCCTCCAGTGGTGAGAATGGACTTCGCTGCAGTCTGGCTCCAGGTCGCGGCCCCTAGGGTCTGACAGCTCACACTCACAGTAGACTACAGGAGAAGGAAGGAGCAGGCTGTAACGACAAGAATAGTAAGGGGATAAGGCAGAGGTCAGGGCAACTAGCAGACAGGAACAACAGAGTACACGCCAAAGGTTCAGGGTCACAGGCAGACAGGGATGGTCAGGGACATGTCAAAAGGTCAAGGTCACAAGCAGACAGGAATCGCTGAGAACACGCCAAGGTCGGTAACAGAGACAAGCGAAGAGCACACGGCAAGCAGGAAACAGGAAGCCAAACACACAATGAATACACAATGGGACACAATGGTTGATCAGCACCGCTGGCTTGCAGTGCACAGGTTAATATAGGGTTCCCTGATAGGGCCTGGGGTGGAGCCACGCTTAGAGGAGAGGTTATAAAAACCACCAGGTAGAAGTGGCTGGCCTCTTAGTCAGAACACATGAGGGGAGGTAAGCAAGCAGAGGAAGATCACTGCATAACCATGACATCCCTACTTCAGCAGCAAAACATCTGATATGTACATACAGAGGTGGAGCCTGTAGGAGCTTATCATCCTGCTTCTTTTGTATTACTGTTGTGTAGCAGGGTCATATGCAGGCATATTCAACTATTTTTGTACTCAGTCAGGCCTCCTCGTGGGATCCTGCAGTTCCATAGCAAAGATTCTCCCAGAGAAACCATATCTAACGGGGTAGAAACACACATGGGACATCTTTGGTAGTTTGGAAGTCCAGCTTGGCCTGAACTTAGGGCCACCTTCTTTAAGCCTGCTTTAATGTGAAAATTGTGCCCCACTCTGTCCATGCCCGGGAGTAATCCTCCACTGGCACAGAATAAACCCTAGGTAACCTCCATAACAAGGGCTTCAAAAAACTGCTAGGATAACAATCATTCAAATGGATGATGGCACAATGGGAAAGGTGAAATTGTGGGGAGGTGACCCGCTGCTCCTTTCCTGTAAAGGTCTATCAGCTCCTTTCCAATGTACTGAAGGGTTTTTTAACCCCCTTCACTCCTCCACTTGCTTCATTAAAAGCTGACAGAGAGTGACACCGAAAGGGCAAGGAACTGAGTGATTTAGAGTTTTTCTAACCTCAAAAAGCCAACTACTCCATTGCATTACCTCTTCTGCTTCTGCTAAGACAATGTGGGGAAAAGTTTTACAGTAAGAGGAGAGCTATAGGAGCATGCTCTCCATACCAGGATTTGGACTGTCCCATTAAGACTGAGTAAAGCCCACCTGAGAAAGCCCTTGCCTGGAAAACTATGATGATTGGTCAGAACATCATTGTTTACCTTTCAAACGCCTGTGTCAACACGCCACCAGTGCTCATGATAGTGCAGTTACAGTTGTGTGCTCCTGCTTTACCCAGCTGATATCTTTGTGTGTGACCTGGCTTGTTCTGACCCAGCTATTCCTTGCTACTGACTCGGTATTGTTTGAACTCTAATCTACTTGTGTATGACCCGGCCTGTTCTGATCCTGCTTTTCCTCACTGCTGATTTGGTACCATTTGAACTCTGACCTACATGTATGCAACCCAACTTATCTTGACTATGCTTTTGGCTGACCCATCAGTGTTGCTAGTCTCACCACTACAACTCCACTGTCCTGACTCCTGTATAGCACATTGCTGTTCCACCTACATCTACAGGGGTGCAACACAATTACCAGCCAGCCTGCTCTGTTTACAGCCCTGCTCAAGGTATGTGCTCTTGTTACTGAACTTCATGCACAATCAGCAATCTGAACAGTTTTACCTGGTATCCAGCTCCTGGCCCATGACCTTCAGTATGTAAGGAACCTGAAAAAAGTCTGTGCTCAAAGTCAAATCATATTAATATATGCAATATTTGTGTAAGGTAAACTGGTTTTAAGGTAAAAGGATTTCTAACATCAAAAAGCCATGCTTGTGCACATTGCGCACATGCTCATTTTAATGAGTGAAGGACCAATGTTACATATTCTATGCCAGTTCATTGCATGCATATCCGTGCGTGATCGCGTATTCTTGTGCACATACCAATTAGCACTTGGTGCCCAGTGTTCTATTTAAACTGGTCTATCACTATGAGCAGTTGCTGTATGGTTTGAAGCTTGTACCTGTGTTTCCAAGATCTTCTCTGCTGTACCTGTTAACCCGTGTATGACCCAGATTGCCTTTTGACTTCGCTTTAGCTCTGTTACCTAACTACTCTGACCATGGCTTGTTTACTAGACCTGATCTGCCTGCTGACTCTGTATCGCATTGCCCAGCTGTTAATGACCTTGGCCTGCCTCCTGGACTTGCTTTGCCTACTGATTTGGTTTCTCGCTGCCCGGTTGCTGATAACTGCTGCTCATCTCCTGGTTCTGCTTCCGTCCCGCTCTGGTGCCAAGCTGCTTCTGGATCCTGTTCCAAGGACTGCGACTACCAGATCTACCTACTACAGAGTGGACATCACTAGCTGACTACTACGGCACTCATGCCACTCCTTGCCCTTACTCTCTGTCTCCACCAGAGACATGTAGTCAGGGGAGGCGGGTGAGGCAGAGCCTGAGTCTGAGCATGAACATAAAAATAAAGAAATAACATTTAAAAAACTATCAACTTTGAGGGTTTTAGCTCAGCAACCTGGGGTCACAGAGACCACCTGAAGTCCTACCCCACCACTGGTCAAAATGTGGTGCTCCTAGGACCTATGGTTACAGAGATACGGGGCTCCTCGTGCAGCCTGTCAGAAGCTACTTACAGAGCGACCAGTTTAAATACAATCTGGCACACTCTGTTTGCAGCAGACTGAGAGGATGAGCTCACAGTGCCTCGCCTCACTTCTTGTCAGAGACACTGAGCTCAATGGACAGCTTGGAGTCTTGGACCAATGGTAAAGTGCCATTGGTCCCAGCTGCCCAATAAAAATGCTGCAGTGGAGTCACGCTTCGCACTGCAGTATCATAGAAAGGGGCAGGTGCCTAAAAGACAAATGCTCCCTATCAGCACAGCCTTCTTAACAAGTAAAAACATGTTTTTGTGGGTTCTAAAATTTACCCACAATCCCATGTTTTTCTCACACAGTTAAGAGGGAGCTGCTGCTGAAAAGGTATAAGCTAAATGTACATATATTGTTATGTTATATGTTATAAGATAATAATTTATTATTTATCTATTTACTGTGAAATTACTGGTTGGAAGTAAATTGCCACACAAAACAATATATAATAATTATTTGTATGTTACATAAATATGGTAATTAACCCTTTGCCACCCAGGCCAATTCTGACACTTCTCTCCTACATGTAAAAATCATATATTTTTATTCTAGAAAATTATTCAGAACCCCCAAACATTATATATATATATATATATATATATATATATATATATATATATATATATATATATATATATATTGTTTTAGCAGACACCCTAGGGAATAAAATAGTGGTCATTGCAACTTTTTATGTTACATGGTATTTGCGCAGCAATTTTTCAAACGCATTTTTTTTTGGAAAGAAAGAATTAAAAAAAAACACTAAAGTTAGCCCAATTTCTTTGTATACTATGAAAGATGATTTTACGCCGAGTAAATAAATGGCTCCAAACTTCAGTACTTAAAAATCTCTATAGGTGAAGCTTTGAAATTTTTTACAGGTTACATGTTTAGAGTTACAGAAGAGTTCTAGTACTAGAATTATTGCTCTCGCTCTAACGTTTGCAGCGTATGTAACCTGTATGTATCTGGCTCTGATACTAACCAGTGCCTCACTTGCCACTGACCTCACCGCACGTCCCTCGTCTCTAACTTCAGAAGTGTTGGGTGGGAGGTGCAAGAAAGACCTTCACAACATCGCAGTCTTTACCAGGTCCCTTACTAATAGTGTAGGATAAAATTGATGCAGACTCTTAAGGCGTATTTATGTTGATGTAAATGTAGCGTTACCCCCGAAGGAGCGGCAGAGTAGAGGCTCTTCAGGACACCAGACACAATGTCCCCGTTAAATACACTGACCCTAGCATAGGAAGAATGGCAGAAGCAAAGTTTAGTGATCTTTTTACACCAGTCTGCACTCACTAATGTCCTTGGATAATTGCCTCCTTTCAATATCTTCCAGACAATTTCACCCCATAATACTGCAGGCACATGGCAGGATTTCCCAGGGAGCAAGCAGCCCCCCTCCCCCAGGCTATGATATCCTCAAAGGGAAAAGGGACCCCTCTGTTCTCATAGTATTATTTATACACGTTCCCAGACACCATCTGGGCACCACTTCCCCCGGGAATGGCCAGGGCTGCATAAATATTCAGCTGCTGATTAGACTCTCCCTGCCCACTATGGTCCAGAAAATTTCTGGACAAACAAGAGGAAGCAGTTAATCCTGCAGCTATTGAGGCACACAACAGACCAGAACAATCAAACACAGCTACACTGATTACAGTGAGTCAGAACAAAATTTGCCTAGCAATGAAATGCAGCTCCACTGCATACAGTGGGCCAGAACGAAATTTACCTAACCTAGCACCTATCTAGGAGGGTGCTGCAGAACATTTTTCCCTATCCATACTCCAATTCAAATTGCTAGGTACCCTTTGCAATGGAGTTTGCAATGGAGTTTCCGACAGAGTTCCGACCGAACGGACTTGCCTACACATGATCACATCAAAGTCCATTCGTTTCAAATGCCATGACATACGACGGGACTAGAAATGGAAGTTCAATAGCCAGTAGCCAATAGCTGCCCTTACGTCGTATTTGGTCCGTCGGAATAGCATACAGACAAACGGTTTTCCCAATAGGAATTGATTCAGTCGGAAAGATTTAAAACATGTTCTATTTCTAGGTCCGTCTGACTTTTTGAAAAAAAGTCAGCTGAGGCCCACACACAATCGGAATATCCGATGAAATGATTCCGTCTGACCTTTTCTGCCGGAAAGTCCGGTCGTGTGTGTACGGCATTAAAGTGCATGATATCCACTCAAAATGTGTTCAATAAGAACGGTACAGAGTCATCGTTAGTCACTTGTAATGTGACAATCATTAAAATAAATGAATACACATTCGCACTTCACAAGCTCAGCTGCTGCTCATTTTTCTCAATGCCATTTAAAAGTGATAGGAGTGAATACCAAAGATGTCCAAGAACTCTATTGTCATAGCAATTTAAAGTTATCAGTTTTTAGATATCATGCAGTGGTTGATCGGCATGTTAATAACGGTCCTTCACTAATTCCGTTGAATAAAACTCATGTGCTCTCATTGTGTTCGTGTATTTGTGTTTGTACGACTTTCCATGTGTCTGTCACATTAATGTGCATGCCTGCAAAGCTGAGATGTTTTGTCACACAATGCTCTTTTGATACTTATGTGAACCCGAACGCCAGGCAAACGGCTAATTTAACAAATGAAATACTTGCTGTGTGGGTTTTTGTTTGACCTGCTAAAGTATTTGTAATTCTTTACAGCCAATTTTGTGATTGACATATCTTTGCCACAATCCCTGGGTCATAATTATATATTTTTTCTGGGAAGGTTAAACCTTGGAAGCCCAGAGAAGAGCAAGTAGCAGTGTGCGTACCACATTGCGGTGAATTGTGGGTGTGGAAATATTGCAGTGGGAGGCGCTTAAACCTAATGGCCCGTACACACGATTGGATTTTCTGACCAGGTGTACGCTCCATCGAACATTTGTTGTCAGACTTTCCACCAACAAATGTTGGCTAGCAGGATTCTCAAATTTTCCGCCAACAAATGTTGGCTAGCAGGTTCTCAAATTTTCGGCCGACAAATGTTGGCTAGCAGGTTCTCAAATTTTCCACCAACAAATGTTGGCTAGCGGGTTCTCAAATTTTCCGCCGACAAATGTTGGCTAGCGGGTTCTCAAATTTTCCGCCGACAAATGTTGGCTAGCGGGTTCTCAAATTTTCCGCCAACAAATGTTGGCTAGCAGGTTCTCAAATTTTCCGCCAACAAATGTTGGCTAGCGGGTTCTCAAATTTTCCGCCAACAAATGTTGGCTAGCAGGTTCTCAAATTTTCCGCCAACAAATGTTGGCTAGCGGGTTCTCAAATTTTCCGCCAACACATGTTGGCTAGCAGGTTCTCAAATTTTCCGCCAACAAATTTTTGTTGCTGCAATTTACGATCATGTGTACACAAGTCTGCCGAGCAAAAGTCCAAAGTACAAACACACATGCTCAGAAGCCGAATCCTCCGGTCTTGTAAACTCGCGTTCGTAATGGTGAATTAAAATTCGTGACGTGGCAAATTAGGAAATCTCCAAATGCAGCACACTATTCTCTTCTTCTTTAATGGGATAATAATGAAGCTGCTTTGTCGGTGATACTGATGCAGTTATTGCAAACTAATTTTCAAAGGCTTTTTTTTTTCAAATGATATCAACAATAATAATAATCATAATAATAGCGCTAAATGAAAAACGCAAAAAGAAAAGCGTTAATCAACACTCACCAAACGTCTACTAACACAAAATTAGCAGAAGGAGCCCAAAGGGTGGCGCTAAAGAGCTGAAAAACCACATAGTACATCTAGTACATATAGTGCGTCACTACGTTCGTAATTGTTGGCCAACATTTGTGTGACCGTGTGTATGCAAGACACGTTGGAGCCAACATCCTTCGAACTAAATTTCACAGATTTGTTGTCGGAAAGTCTGATCGTGTGTACGGGGCATAAGGCTAGCCACAGGTTGCAGGAAACAAAATCACTTGATCGAATCCTTCCCACAAAGCTATTGTGTTCTTCCAGCTGTGGGGCTCAGGGAGCCATTCTAGCCAGGAGAACACAATGATTATTTCTAGCGACTATAGCCGCTGGCAAAAAATGCATCCTAAATATCAAACAAGCTGGTTGTATCCAAGTCGAACAATGAATTAACTTGGGTACAATCAGTCTACCCATACATGGTTTGAATATCGGCCGTTTCAGCAGAAGATTGAAGCCGTCTATGGCCTGCTTTAGGATTAATCATTGTGTACATGGTAACATATTGCACAGCCCTTAAACCCACCTAATGGAGAAATTTAATTTGCCTTTATTATGACTCACTAATACATAAGAATACATCCCAAGCCTGGTATAAGGAAGGTTTTACCTTAGATGACTTCATAGTAGAGGAATGTCATTACGACCTGACCAATAGGAATGGGGGAGCAGTTTTGGCAGAGCATAAGTTCGAACATGACCCATTTGGATGTTCACTGAACACACAAAGTTTCTGTGTGCTCGGCAGGATATTCGCAAACTGAGCGTACAGTCAATAGGTTGTCAAGGGGCGGAGCCGGGTAGCTGGTCACCATGTTCTTAACAATGGATGAGTCATCAGCTGTCAGCAGGCTTCCCAACTGACAGCTGAATGAAAAAAAAACATTGATGAATTTTCCGGCAATAGCAAAAAAAAATGGTGTGGGGGTCCCCCTCAATCCATACTAGGCCCTTAGGGTCTGGTATAGATTTTAAGGGGAATCCCACACCAAAATGTTTTAAAAATGCATGTAGTCTCCCCGGAAATCCATACCAGACCCGTATTTGAGCATGCCCTCCCCTCCTGAACTATACCATGCCACATACCCTCAACATGGGGGGGTCGCTTTGGGACCAAAAGCACCCTATACCCATGTTGATGGGGACAAGAGCCTCTTCCCCACAACCCTGGGTGGTGGTTGTGGGGGTCTGCAGGCAGGGGGCTTATCAGCATCTGAAAGCCCCCGTGGGGGTTTCCTTTAAAATCTATACCCCAAGGGTCATTGAGGCATTTGTTTTTCTTTTTTTTATATTGCCGGTAATGGCTTGTGGCCAAGAAAATCTATTAAAATGTTTTCGTTTTTTTCTTTACATATGTCAGTTTTGCTGCAGCAGGTTCTATACATGGTATGGATGTGCCAGACTAAGGGGACCCCACAGATACTATATTTAAATACATTTTTCATGTTTGTTGTTTCACTTTAGGCATCGGTCAGTCGCCCAATTGAAGCCGGTAGACATGCCGGTTGGTCGCTTGGGTCTCCCGGCTGGACTGGAGACCTGGGCGGGGAGGCAGAAGGTGGCGAGATGTCCCCTCCTTGTAATGATGGCCGAGCGGCTCATCAGCCGACTGCCAGTTCTAAAAAATGGTACCTCGGGCTGCAGGCATCACCCCGGTACAGCCACTTCAGCAAAATGATGTACAGGCAAGGCCGGGACAAGGGGTGGGCAGGAGGGGAAGCTGCCCCTGGTGCAATGGTTTATTTCAGGGGTAGAGGGCACCCTGACCCTAACCCTAAGGAAAGAGGGGCACAGTTTGGCATCTTTTCCCTGGGAGCTGGATGACCTTGTCCCGGCACTGCGTACAGGTACATGATTTTGCGTGATGTGGTCAACCTCTACGTCTGCACAACAGCCTTTTCTTTTGAAAAACAACAGACTTGCTGGCCCAGATCACCAGATGAGAAAAAAAGGAAAAAAAGAAAGCCTAAAAAAGAAAATAAATGCAGCCATCACAACTAAGAATTGGTAAGCTGCAATAAAATAAAGGTTTGCTTTTGGGTTTATTCCTGCATTAATAATTTACAGTATGTCCTTTTTTACCCACAGTTTTAATTATGTCCATGATTGCGGAATTTTTTTATTATTTTTTTGCTTTTTGAAAGAAAATTCTTCAACAAACTTTCAAGAATTCCCTAAGATTATGAAAAAATTGCGGTGATGTGAGGAGGTCGGAGTTTTGGCCTTGCGTTAATACTTTATTTTTAATCACCGCCCTTTCATCTCAACTTCTGATGGCGCACCCCGGCTGTGTCTTTCCTTGTTGTCGGACGAAAGACGTTTATGGCAAAATGTTTAAAAGTCATCTCGCTATTTGAAAACACTCATGAAAGAACCTGGCTCTGCAATAACAGGCGTCATGCATTATGAGCTTATAAACACAACAAGCCAGTGTGAAAGGTGATTAATGCAATTTTTCAAAGCAATTTCAAAGCCGGGCTGACATTTTTTAAAATATTAGGGTAATATGGATTTTTTTTTTTTTTTTTGTGCTTAGGAGGCACATCTGTATATTATTTTTTATTCCTTTCCTCCGCATTACTTTCCCTTCTGTATCTGTATTTAAAATTCAATACACAGTTTTTCATGCTGTCCCTGAGTTGAACTCTGCGAAAAAAAAAAACATTTAGACGACACCAACACAGAAAGCTGAATGGAAATGAGAATCGATGCAAACTCATAACTTCCAGCAACGCGAGGATTGGACGCACGGCGCGGCGTGTTCCTTGCTGCAGTACGGCATTGTTCACCTGATTGTAAGCGTTAAGGAGAGAACTGCTCAGGTCTAAATTTGTTTAACCACCTCAATACCAGGCACTTACACCCCCCCTTCCTGCCCAGGCCATTTTTCAGCTTTCAGCGCTGTCACACTTTGAATGACAATTGCGCGGTCATACTACACTGTAACCATGTGAAATTGTTATCATTTTCTTAACACAAACAGAGCTTTATTTGAGTGGTATTTAATCACTCCTGTTTTTTTTTTTTGTTTGTTTTTGTCCTAAGAAAAAAAAAGTTTTTCTTCGTTTCTGTCAGTAAATTTTGTAAATAAGTAATGTTTCACTTATGGGCGCTGATGAAGCAGCACTGATAGGCTTCACTGATGGGCATTGATGAGGTGGCACTTATGGGCACTGATTAGGTTTCACTGATGAGGCACGAATATGCCGCACTTAGGAGAACTGATAGGTGGCACTGATGGGTGGCACTGGTGGGCACTGGGCACAGATAGGCGGCATGAGGCAAAAAGGAAGTTCTGGACAGCCGTGCTCCGGAATATTGCCTTTATTTGTAAAAAGTCCAATAAGACACAAGTCACAGCAAAAAAATGGGACAAACGAGCTGACGCGTTTCACACTTAACAGCGCTTAGTCATAGCTATAGCATGACTAAGCACTGTGGCTTGTATCTGTTGGACTTTTTACAAATAAAGGCTAAATTCCGGAGTGCGGCTGTCCAGAACTTCCTCTTTGCCTCATGTTGCTATATGCTTGGCCAGCACCTGGTGTTCCAGTTCCGAGGAGAGTTCTAGACCCACATTAACCCCTGGATCCCTTTCCCATCACAGATAGGCGGCACTGGTGGGCACATATAGGCAGCACTGGTGGGCACAGATAGGCAGCACTGGTGGGCACAGATAGGTGGCGTGGATAGGCAGCACTGATGGGTGGAACTGATGGGCAGCAGTGATGAGCATTGATGGAAAGTTGTGATGGGCATTGATGGGCAGCACTGATAGCCAGCATTGACTGGCATCACTCATGGCTGCTGATTGCTGGTACTTATAGGCACTGATTGCTGGCACTTGTGGGCACAGATTGGTGGCAATTGTGGGCACTAGTTGACACTTATTGCTGGCAGTGGTGGGCACTTAATTGTAATCAGGGCACTGATGATCAGTGCCCTGATTACATACCTAGCTGTCCCCTGTGAAGAGATGCCACTGATCGGCTCTCCTCTCCTCACACTCTGTCAGTGTAAGGCGATGAGCACCGATTACCGGCATCTCCCTGTTTACATGTGATCGGCTGTGATTGAACACAGCCGATCACATGGTTAAAGAACCACGGCTCTTTACACAGATCGGAGTCGTGCGTGTCCTAGCAATGTGGCACGTCCACGATCGCCACATTGTGTGCTCTCGGGGGCACATGAGAGTGATTGTTCTGGGAGGTCGTCATATGACGTCCACCCAGAACGAGAGCTGCGCCTCCCAGCTGTCATTTGATGGTGGGCGGGAAGCAAGTGGTTAAAGTTCCTTGCTGGCAAAGAAGCTTTAGGCCCATTCGCACCACTTCTTGTGCGCGTTTCCTGCTCTGTGTTCAAAAGGCACCGCCCTTGCAATCTGTAGAGGGTATCAGTGCAATGCTAATGACACCCCAAATGCTAGCGTTGTCAAGTTCCTGAAGTGACATTTACCGACAATATGCCAAAAAATTTACTGACAGAGCCAATTTTCTTACTGACATGACACATACATTTTACTGACAGAGCCACATTTTTTAACTGACAGTTCAAAAAATTTGCTAAAATTACTGTTCTCAGTGCAAATATAAACATTTAAGCTACAGATGTGCTTACAATGATACTAAAGGCTTATTTTTTATTATTATTTTTTTTTTAAGGAGTTGTAAAGGCAGAAGGTTTTTTTATCTTAATGTAATAAGATAAAAAAAACCTTCTGTGTGTAGCAGCCTCCTCAGCACCCCCTAATTACTTACCTGAGCCCCATCTCTCTCCAGCGATGTCCACGAGTGTCTTAGCCATGTCTGAATGGACACACGGAGCTGTGACTCGGCTCGGGTGCCCCCATAGTAAGCTGCTTGCTGTGGGGGCACTCAAAAGGAGGGAGGGGCCAGGACCCGAGAAATGGAGGAACTGCACAGAACAGGTACAGTGCATTGAAACGGTATTCATACCCCTTGATATTTTCCACATTTTGTATTTTATTTTTTTATATAAAACCTTTATCCCAAAAGAAAGAAAAACAGTTTGCTGTAACTACTCAAGTGAATAATTCCCTTCCTTTCCAAAGCATTATAAAGCGGTTGCTAAATATTCACTGACTACAGTACCTTGAAAAAGTATTCACACCCCTTGAAATTTTCCACATTTTGTCACGTTACAACCAAAAACGTAAATGTATTTTATTGGGATTTTATGTGATAGACCAACACAAAGTTGCCCAGTGGTTCTGGGGGTCTGTGGGCAGGGGGCTTATAGGAATCTGGAAGCCCCCTTTAACAAGGGGGCCCCCAGATCCCGCCCCCCCATGTGAATGGGTATGCCCTCCTACCCATTCACCAGAAAAGTGTCAAAAAAGTAAATACCCTTTGTGTCCATCCATCTTCAATCACAGCATCGGACCCAAAAAAATATAAAATATATTTAAAAAAAGCTCCACCTCGATGGGAGGCATCTCGCCGACTGCTGTCTCTTGGCTGTGACAGCTGTTATATAGGCAAGGGCGGGGCAACCTGGTGACGTAAATGGATGACCCAGCCCCTTCTGACATCATGTGATGTCACATGACATCGGGGGGTGTTTTTTTCTTTCTATTTTTCGGGTCCATCGATGCCGTGATAGAAGATGGATGGACAATTGCTTTTTTTCTTTTTTCTTTTTTTTTTTTCTCCTGTCATTTTTACTTTTTTTACACTTTTTTGGGTGAATGGGTAGTGATACATTATACCTCATACCCATTCACATGGGGGGGGCTGAGATCTGGGGGCCCCTGTGTTAAAGGGGCTTCCAGATTCTGATGAGGTTCTTGTCCTCATCAACATGGGGACAAGGTGCTATGGGGGTACCCCAAAGAAGCCTCCCCATTTTGAGGGCAAGTGGTCTGGTATGGTTCAGGAGGGAGGGCGCTCACTTGTCCCCCCCTTTCCTGGCCTGCCTTGGCTGCTTGCTCAGATAAGGGTCTGGTATTGATTTTGGGGGGACCCCCATGCCATTTTATTTTACATTTTGGTGTGGAGTTCCCCTTAATATCCATACCAGACCTGAAGAGCCCAGTATGGATTGGGGGGGGGGGGGGGCTGCACTCTATTTTAGTCAAAGGTTTTTCATCTTTATTACCGGGAGCTGACAATACATTACGGCGGCAGGAAATTTTTAATTACATTTTTTCCCTTTAGAAATGTAATTTTACTGCAGCACAGTAAAACACATGATACAGATGTGCTACTTTACAGGCAGACTAAGGGGAACCTCCAGGCATGATATTTAAAAGAATATTTCATCTTTATTGTTTCCCTTTAAGCATTCCTAACATCACTGCTCTTGAAAAAACGTCCGTTTTAAAATTTATTTTTTTGCATACAAGTCCTCTGGGGCAGTACCCGGTTCCCCAAACACTTTTTATGGCAATAACTTGCATATAAGCCTTTAAAAAATGAACATGTATGTTCGCATGTTCTGGTGCTAACCGAACCGGGGGGTGTTCGGCTCATCTCTAATTGTAATATAAAGTGCTTGGTCCCAATTATATGTGCAAATTGTGCTATCTTCCACATAGAATAAAATGCCTTGTGCTTTTCTTCACAGTATATTTCCACTCCAGTGACACCAATTCACCGATATGATATGGGTCCCCACTAACCAGATGTAGTTGACCCTCTCATTGTATGACAGAGAGGAGTCAAAGATTGCTTTGGTGATCTCTCACAGACCAGTGATAGCCTCAGACATTCACCATTAGGGATGAGCTTCGTGTTCGAGTCGAACGTACGTTCGACTCGAACATTGGCCGTTCGGCCGTTCGGCGAATTCCGAACGTTTTGGCCGTTCGCGTCAAAATTCGAGTGACGCGCGCGCGGACCACAATGCACTGCGTTGGCGCAGTGCATTGCTGCCCGATGATTGGCCAAGCATGCACTGTGACCCCGCATGCTTGGCCAATCGCAGCGCCGGCAGCGAGGAGAGCCATGATTGGCCACAGGCATCCTGCCTGTGGCCAATCATAGCTCAGGCTGTGTAGTGCACGCCCCACACTATATAAGGCCGCCTTTAAGGCGGCCTCCTGTAGTGTGTTACTTTGCATCTGAAGCAGTGGGTGTTCTGTGTACCTTCAACACAGTACACACCAATCGTTTTTGGCTGATTTCCTATCTTGCTGCTGTGTAGTGGTTGTTGTCTGTGCCCTGACTGCAGTATACACCACTATATTCACCTCACCTATATAGCTAGTGATCTAGCTTTAACCACTTAACAACTGCCCATTGCCGATTAACGGCTTCAGGGCGGTTGTTTAACTCAGAGAGGCCGTTAATTAACGGCCTCCCAGAATTCTGCTCTCGCGTGCTCCGAGGTGTGCGCACTCGAGAGCATCCGTGACCGCCGGGTCCATAGGACCCGGCGCATCACGGTAAACGGCCGCTCATAGCGGCCGTTTACCACGTGATTGCTCCGTCAAATGACGGAGTGATCACTTGGAAACAAACCGGCGTCATGTTATGACGCCTGTTCCTCCCTCCCCTTTCTGTACCGATCGGTACAGCGGAGGGGAAAGAGATCGGTGTCAGCAGCGATGTGGGCTGCATCTGCAGTGCCCACATCGCTGCTCACCGAATTTAACCCCTCAATTCCCTGCCAATACTCTGCAATACCAGTGCATACTCTGCAGTACCCTGCCATTACTCTGCAGTACCCCGCCATTACTCTGCAGTACCCCGCCATTACTCTGCAGTGCAGTACCCCGCCATTACTCTGCAGTGCAGTACCCTGCCATTACTCTGCAGTGCAGTACCCTGCCATTACTCTGTAGTACCCCGCCATTACTCTGCAGTGCAGTACCCCGCCATTACTCTGCAGTGCAGTACCCCGCCATTACTCTGCAGTGCAGTACCCTGCCATTACTCTGCAGTGCAGTACCCCGCCATTACTCTGCAGTGCAGTACCCTGCCATTACTCTGCAGTGCAGTACCCCGCCATTACTCTGCAGTACCCCGCCATTACTCTGCAGTACCCCGCCATTACTCTGCAGTGCAGTACCCTGCCATTACTCTGCAGTGCAGTACCCTGCCATTACTCTGCAGTGCAGTACCCCGCCATTACTCTGCAGTACCCCGCCATTACTCTGCAGTGCAGTACCCTGCCATTACTCTGCAGTGCAGTACCCTGCCATTACTCTGCAGTGCAGTACCCCGCCATTACTCTGCAGTGCAGTACCCTGCCATTACTCTGCAGTGCAGTACCCCGCCATTACTCTGCAGTACCCCGCCATTACTCTGCAGTACCCCGCCATTACTCTGCAGTGCAGTACCCCGCCATTACTCTGCAGTGCAGTACCCTGCCATTACTCTGCAGTGCAGTACCCCGCCATTACTCTGCAGTACCCCGCCATTACTCTGCAGTGCAGTACCCTGCCATTACTCTGCAGTGCAGTACCCTGCCATTACTCTGCAGTGCAGTACCCCGCCATTACTCTGCAGTACCCCGCCATTACTCTGCAGTGCAGTACCCCGCCATTACTCTGCAGTGCAGTACCCTGCCATTACTCTGCAGTGCAGTACCCCGCCATTACTCTGCAGTACCCCGCCATTACTCTGCAGTGCAGTACCCTGCCATTACTCTGCAGTGCAGTACCCCGCCATTACTCTGCAGTGCAGTACCCTGCCATTACTCTGCAGTGCAGTACCCTGCTATTACTCTGTAGTACCCCGCCAATACCCCGCCAATACTCTGTAATACCCTGTCATAAATTGCCATACCCAGCCATACTCAGAGATACCCAGCCATACTCGGTGATACCCTGAAATACCCAGCCATAGACGCCCCCCACCCCTCACCGCCCTCCGGTGCTTCTACCAACTCGCCAGTACGATCAAAGCCAGAATCTTTTTTTTATTTTTTATTTCAGGCTTCCCAGCCTAGAGGTGAGATGTGGGGTCATATTGACCCCCCAGATTTCACTGTAAAGAGGACCTGTCACCCCATATTCCTATTACAAGGGATGTTTACATTTCTTGTAATAGGAATAAAAGTGATCAAAAATATATTTTTGGGAAAAAAAATGTCAAACTAAAATAAATAAAGTAAAATGAACAATAAAAAAATAAAATAAAAATTAAAGCGCCCATGTCCCCATGTGCTCGCATGTGCCACACATGTGAGGTATCGCCGAGAATGTTAGAGCGAGAGCAATAATTCTAGTCCTAGACCTCCTCTGCAACTCAAAACATGTAACCAGTAAAAAAATATTTAAAGCGTCGCCTATGGGGATTTTTTAAGTAGCGACGTTTGGCGCCATTCAACGGGCATGTGCAATTTTGAAGAGTGACATGTTTGATATCTATTTACTCAGCATAACTTCATCTTTCACTTTATGCAAACATTGGGCTAACAAGTGGTTAATAATAGAGCTTGCAGTCAGTAGTGTTAGGAGATAGTGCGTGCTGTCTGCGTGCTCTGTACCCAGTACATACCGCTATAATATAGGGCAGGCCCCTACTTTCAAACATCCAACTTACAAACATCTCCTACTTGCAAACGCAAGGAGACAGCAGCAAGTGAGATGAAAAAAGATGGACGACAAAACAAATTATACAGGGGTGATAACCCTTCCCTATGTTTTCCAAAAAGCTTAAAGATAGTTTTTTTGACTGGAGCTACACTTTAAAAATGTACCGGTTGAAAATGACAAACAGATTCAACTTAACACAACAAACCTACACAGTCCCTGTCTTGTTTGCACCGCCTGTATACTGCTGTTCTGAGTATATAGGGCCTGGGGGCCACACGCATTTCCTTTTTTTAATATGGGTACGGGGTTCCCCTTAATATGCGTACAAGACCCAAATAGGCTGGTAATGGGCAGGGAGGGCTACCCATGCCATGTTTCTCAATGATTTTCAACCATATTGCAGGAACCAGATATAACATTAAAACCGCAAGCAGTTTTAAATGGTGTTATTTTCGTTTAATGTCATTTTGTGCAGGGACTGTTCTAAACACGGGAAACACGTGGCACTTCACAGGCATACTACAGACACCCCGCAGGCACCATATTTAAAGGAATATTTCACTTTTTTTTTTTTCACTTTAATCGTCATTAAAATCAGTGCTCCCGCCAAAACGGTAGTTTTTAAAACTTTTTTTTGCAGTGACCCATGTCCCCTGAGGCAGGAGGCAGGTCGCCAAACCCTTTTTAGGACACTATCTTGCATATTAGCCGTTAAAATGAGCACTTTCCAATTCGAACGTTCGAGTCCCATAGACTTCAATGGGGTTCTAACGTTCGTACCGAACGCGGGGGTCGTTCGCAAGTTCTGGTGCGAACCGAACCGGGGGGTGTTCGGCTCATCCCTATTCACCATTATCCTTTTCCTGCAGTGGTCTCTAGTGGCATGTAGAGTTGTTTATGGAGAAAAAAGAGAGAATGACAGCCTCTTATAGTGTAAAAAGTTTCCAATTTTATTAAAAATCCGTATTTGGATACATACAGCAAAGTGATGCAATGATTAAAAACATGGGCAACCCATTAATCAGCAGAAGCGTGCATTCCAGCTGTATGTGGGTCTACACATTGTGCATTCCAACTTGGCGCGTTTCGTCACTACGTAACGTCTTCATAAGTCAGCCTACCAGCACTGTGTGATAGAGTTATGTGATTTTCCGAAAAACTGGATGGGCAGAAATCTTTGGTAAGTAAAAGAACTCCTTAGTTCAACTTTCATTTTCCTGTATATAGAGTTTTGAAACTGCTTTAGAGCTGCTATGAAAGCCAATGTTATTCCGTACCGCAAGAAAATTGAATTTGGAAAAGATATCTGAGAGAAATTGGGGCCCTAATGGTTTTGCTATGAAGCCTCATTATGAATAGTAATGCCCCTGTAGCCAACAGCATTTTTTTGACATAGCTTTCTCATTTTGACTTGCATGTTATTCCATATTTTTATTATTGTGTTTTATATACAGATTTCAGAAGTGCTCTTCTCTAATGGATAGCTGTATATAAGTTATTGTGATAAGAATTTCTGCTTAAAATAGATCTATTCATAAAATAGGCTCACTACATTACCCATGTCAGCTAAATCTTACATGGAGTAAAATTGACCTCTTTCCTGAAATTAATAAAAAAAATACAGAATAACCCCAGATTTCTTATGTGACCTACATCTTATAAAGTCTCTATTTATCAGGAGCTATGTGGGTGTTTTTGATGTGAATGAAGACCATGGAAGGTCAATTATTTCTTGAATAAGACAGGATTTGACTCCTGATAGAATGGACTATCATTACAATACCATGACTTGCGAGTGCACGAGGGCTGTGTGTGCACGAGGGCTGTGTGTGCGCGAGGGCTGTGTGTGCACGTGGGCTGTGTGTGCACGAGGGCTGTGTGTGCACGAGGGCTGTGTGTGCACGAGGGCTGTGTGTGCACAAGGGCTGTGTGTGCACGTGGACTGTGTGTGCACGTGGACTGTGAGGGCCTGTGTATTGTATTGTTAAGTACCAGTTTATTGTTGAGTATTAGTGTCAGGAAGCTACTTAGTTAAAGGGATTGTAAAGTTTAAATTTTTTTTTTTTTTGAAAATAACAAACATATTATACTTACCTCCACTGTGAAGCTCGTTTTGCACAGAGTGGCCCCGAACCTGCTCTTCTGGGGTCCTTCGGCGGCTGTCTCGGCTTCCTCCTGCAGGTGCTTCTCACGTTCATGCGAGCTCCATCGCATGGTGAGAAGCACCTGCAGGCGCGCTCCAGTGATACAGCGGGCGGCTATAGCCGCTCGTTGTATCACACGGCCCCGACCCCCGGCGCTCCGTGTCAGTGGATGTGATTGACAGCAGCGCGAGCCAATGGCTGCGCTGCTTTCCATCAATCCACTCCAGCCAATAAGCGGCCAGGCTGAGTGGTGAAGAGGAAGTCTGGGGCAAGCGCGGGACATTCGAGGGGTGAGGTAAGTAAAACGGGGGGGCTGGGGGCGCAGGCACTGTCAGATGTTTTTTCACCTTAATGCATAGAATGCATTAAGGTGAAAAAACATTTACCTTTACAACCCCTTTAATTTGGACAGGGTATAATCCCCAATCCTCATTAAATTAGTAGGTACAATGCTCGGCGGGTGTGTAATTGCGACTCGGTGTACATCTTGCGGCATGTATGCGTTCCTTGATCATATGATCAAGGGCGAATACTGCTGTGCAAAATGTAAGCACATTGTTTCCCTGGAAGCCCAGGTTCTGAATCTAGGAAAGCAACTGTCAGCACGGAGAAGACCCTCCATACTAAAGGAGAGCTTGGAACGTACCTGGCAGATGTCGACAGGGGACAGCACAGAGGTGGGTGAAGGCAAAGAGGTGCAGGCACTAGAAAAGAGTAGATAGGTGAAGGGTAGAGGGGAAAGTGCCAGGGAGGCCGATCCTGGGCTGGAACATCCCAATAAGTGTGCCCCGTTAAGTGAGGATGGTGAAATCAGTCAGGGACCAGCACTGCTGGAGGGACTCCGCTGAGGGACTGCCCTAGCTGCCAGGGGAAGACCTTATCCACTGAGAATGGGGGGAAAGTGAAGGGAAAGGAAAGACAGATTCTTTGTCCTTCTAATTCTTAGAGAATTCCGATCGGACAAAGTGCCACGTATGTTCAGATCAAATTCCTAGACCAAAGCTATTGGCTACTAGCCTGAACGTAGTCCCGTTGTAACTAAATAACGTCATCACATTCCGAACGATCAAATTTTCTGACAACTTTGTCCGACCGTGTGTATGCAACACCAGTTTCGGACAAAATCCGACGGATTTTGTTGTCGGAATGTCCGACCGTGTATACAAGGGCTAAGACAAAAAAATGAAATGCTAACAGTAGAGATGGATTTGAAAATTGTTATACAAAACATGAGGTATATAGATAAGTATGGAAAAAGGGGGCTGTAACCGCGCTGGAACAATATGAAAAAGGCAAACAAGCCACAACAAGCAGCAGCTCACAGTGCGATAACAAAGGAGATCAAATAAAAATAGAAAAAGCTTGCGCTACAAAATTTTTATAAAATTGAGTCCATAGAAACCCACATGATCTCAGGGAAATCAATAAAATGTAGATTCTGTAGTTACTGGTTAATTAAAACACCGCAGTGTGCATGCACAAACATATAAAGTGCCCGACCACCGTAGCTGTAGATTCTGCTTACCAAACGGCAAGCATTAAAGGCAGGTGGCTTGAACCCAGCCTGGACCTACGCTTGCGGGTGAGCACAACACAGATCTTAATCGGATAATACTGCTCACTTCGTCCGTCCCAATGTCCGTGTGCTTTCATTGAATGCTCAGGGAAAGAAAAGGACTACCATAGTGTGGTATATTCAAAACGAAATGAATTTATTTAATAAATATTGCACTTACAATTGCATAGTAAGTTAAATGCATAAAGAGATTGCACGTCCTCCTAGTCGGATAGTGTGGTGACGTCACTACATGCCTTTCTCCATACGCGTTTCGTCATCAACAGACGTTATCATGATTTCCCTGACATCATGTGGGTTTCTATGGACTCGATTTTATTAAATTTTGTAGCGCAGCTTTTTCTATTTTTATATAGTTAAGTATCAAACAGTGGAGTTCATATCTGTGTGGCTCATACAGTTACATAAATATCAGTTAAACATAACTCGTGAGTAGGTTGTCCATTGAATCATCGACTGTCTCACAAAGTAAGGCCCATCTATTGCCAGTATTGAGGTAGATAACATCAGTTCTATAATATACATATAAAGAATAAAAAAGCGATGCAATAGAACAGAGAACAACTGATCATCCCAACTAAATACCCATCCCTGCCATTTTCCAATTATAGGGCTTAATTAAAGGAATGCAGAAAACATTCACAAGGATTCCAAACCTTCTCAAACTTTATCTGTGTCTCTTTTCTCAATAAGCATGAGAGAAGTGATCTTGAATTTCGTGACAGTGATATCAACCATAGAGGTCTTTTGTGCCTTAGCGATATTTTAATATTTTTGCTGGCAGAAAAATTTAGCCGATAAGCATCTGGGAATGCCCAGGGATGTCATTAATTTAGCTTCTCCCTAAGGAACCCTAAGGTTCCTCTAGAAGTTGATAGGGGTTCCTTGAGAAATTAGCAATTTCTGCCTTTGAAGTGAGTTCCCACTGACACCAATGATCTTTTTAGCTATCTACTGTATCTCACAAAAGTGAGTAAACCCCTTACATTTTTGTAAATATTTTATTACATCTTTTCATGTGACAACACTGAAGAAATTAGTGCCCCCAGAGCAAGCAGCGTGCTGTAGGGGCACCCAAGCAGGCTCGCTCCATTCACACACAGAGCTGTGGCTCAGCTCTGTCCCCTCTCTCCTCATTGGCTGACTAGCTGTGATTGACAGCAATGGGAGGCAATGGCATCTGCTGCTGTCTCAGCCAATGTCCTCAGAGCCGAGACTCTGGTGCACATCGCTGGATCGCAATGGGGCTCAAGTAAGTGTTAAGGGGGATGGGGGGCTGCTGCACAGAGAAGGTTCTTTACCTTTGTGCAAAGGTAAAATATTTTGAGCCTTTAATACCACTTTAAGACACAAGGGAGACATCTCTGGGTACATTTTAATTTGGCTGGCAGGGACCAGATACCAGTAGGAGAAGACTTTATAATTAGCCTTTATGATGGTCACTTTAAGTATGTCCTTGTTTTTTTGTTCAATTTTAAGGTTTCTATGGCTGTTAAAAGTCAACAGGATAACATGCAGACTGAAAAAAATATAGACACTACAATACAAAAAAAAAAAAAAAAAAGCGTTGAAAAACAACTCTATAGCATCATTTTCCGATCCTAAGGCAATTTTCTTAGTTTCTGTAGTGTGCTTTTGACACGCATTGCCATTCAGAAGTAATGAACAGCATTTAGAATAATTCTGTCCTGATTTCAGTCTCATTACCTATTTGCAACATAAGTCACCACTGAACAACGCTTGTACTCATAGCTAGCAGAAACATTAGGAAATCAATTTTTAATTCTAATTTCTAATCAGTAGGTAACATTAATCAATGTGGGCTCTGATCCAAATTGTTTCTACAGGCTGATCGATCTCTTCTTTTCCTCTTTAAATGGTCCAAAATGTTTACAGAAGGCAATGTGTAAGAGAACAAATCGGCATGAGTGCTGTCTCAATATATTTTGGCTTTTTTTCTAGAGTTTTGGTTTGTATGACTTCAAATACCTGCCTTCCGTGTTTCAGAGGAGCAACGCCTAAGGCATGTGGCATGAAAACCTCCACGTGTTACCCTGGGTGTCACAGACACTATACCTAGCTACATCCTGAAAGGGCTGGGGCAGTCTTATAAACAGTTGTCCACATGTTATGCAGTCCCCATGTTTCCCATGCCTAAGCCACTTTTATTCCTGAGTCTCCCAGTGCTTTCTCCTCTACTGCCAGGTCCATGCAGCCTGTAGCCTCCAGACATGCTTCACCTCTTGGTACTTTCCACCTTATGCTCCTGGCTACAGGCACTGTTCCTGGTATATGTTACCGATGACCACAAGCACAAGCGCTCTTGGTGTGCTCCATCTGTTGCTGATGGCCACAAGCACTGCTCCTGATGTGCTCCACCTGTTGCTTATGGCCGAGTACACTGTTCCGAATATGCTCTACATGTTGCTGAGGGCCACAAACTGTGAACAATTGACCACATGTTATGTAGTCTCCATGTTTTCCAAATCTCCCTGTACTTCCTCCAGAGGTGTTGGGCAGGAGGTGCAAGAGAAGCCCCCTCTACAGCTTGATCTTTACTAGGTTCATGGAAAATGCACAATATATGGACTGCCTAAAGATCTACACTATATTACCAAAAGCATAGCTCCCAACTGTCCCTGGTTTTGAGGTACTGTCGCTGATTTGGAACAAAGTCCCTCTTTCATCCTCATTCGTCCCTCATTTTGGCCTGATTTCTATAGTTGTATATAAAATGCACTTGGCATCTTTCAAAAAGTGTTTCCCAGTGCTAAACCTTTCATCCGATTTCTAAATTTCTGCATTTGTATATTTCAAAAACCATAAAGGAATAGTAGTGGTAAAAAAAAAAAGCACTTATGGATTTAACTAATCATTTTTTTGTATAATTTTCCTTTAAGGGGGCGTGGCAGGTTGTGTGTCCTATGCCCATATACTTTTTCTAATACGTGTAGGGGTGTTTTTTTGTTTGTGTGCTGCCGACACACCAAACATTAGGTGTTATTCAAATTTTAACTTATGAGTACTATGTTTTTTATCTAATAGACCCAAATGATTTTTATACTATGTTGAGCTTTCTTGGTCTCTTTTTGGTGCCATATTCCATCGCTCACCTACCGAGTGATAACGGAAACCTGGAGCAGCCAAGAGACAATGAGAAAGGCCCAGGCTGGGTGATAAGCCACAGGCGATATCCGACCCCCCATAATAAGGGGTCCACAGGAGCCGGTAAGTAGTTTCTTCAGCTGGTGGTGGATTCACAGCTGTTTTGGTGTTTTGGACTTATTCATCAAATAGATTATCTTTACATTTACCTGTTTATGGACAGTTTATTTAATTTTTTATGGATTGATGCACTTTGGCACTTAATTCATTATTTATATTTACTTATTGTATATGAATGTTTCATTAATTATGAAGAGGCGATTCAGTTCGCATTGTGCGCTATACAAGTATTTTGTTCATTCATTCATTCATTAATTAGCTTTATTCTTATTTATATATGTTTTGGTAATACGTGTCCCTCATTCCCATCTCAAAAAGCTGGAAGATATGCCAAAAGTCCTGGGACGCCTGCCTTTACAAGCACATGAACTTTAATGACACCCCAGTCTTAGTCTGTACAGTTCAATATTGAGTTGGACCACCCTTTGCAGCTATAACAGCTTCAACTCTTCAGGGAAGGTTGTCCACAAGGTTTACAAGTCTATGGGACTATTCTTCCAGAAATGCATTTGTGAGGTCAGGCACTGATGTTGGAGAGAAGGCCTGGCTCACAGTTTCTGCTCTAATTCCTCTTAAAGGTGTTCTATCGGGTTGAGGTCAGGACTCTGTGGAGGCCAGTCAAATTCCTCCACCCGAAACTCGCTCATCAATGTCTTTATGGACCTTGCTTTGTGCACTGGTCCAAACCATTTGATGGAGGGGGGATTATGGTGTGGGGTTGTTTTTGAGGAGTTTCGGTTGGTCCCTTAGTTCCAGTGAAGGGAACTCTTAAGGTGTCAGCATACCAAGACATTTTGGACAATCTCATGCTCCCAACTTTGTGGGAACAGTTTGGGGACGGCCCCTTCCTGTTCAAACATGACTGCACCAGTGCACAAAGCAAGGTCCATAAAGACATGGATGAGTGAGTTTGGGGTGGAGGAACTTGACTGGCCCGAACAGGGTCCTGGCCTCAACCAATAGAATACCTTTGGGATGAATTAGAGCAGAGACTGCGAGCCAGGCCTTCTCTCCAACATCAGTGCCAGACCTCACAAATGCACATCTGGAAGAATGGTCAAACATTCCCATAGACACATTCCTAAACCTTAGGACAGCCTTCCCAGAAGAGTTGAAGCTGTTATAGCTGCAAATGGTGGGCCAACTCAATATTGAACCCTACGGACTAAGACTGGGATGCCATTAAAGTTTATATGTGTGTAAAGGCAGGCACCCCAAGACTTTTGGTAATATAGTGTATATAGTAAAATTAGGATCCCTATCCTCCTGCTCATGCTAAAGAGCAGGAGGTTTTTTTTAACCACTTGGGATCCGCGCTATAGCAAAATGACGGCAATAGCGCGGACCCACATTTTCGGGACTACGTCTATTGACGTAGTCCCGGTTACGAGCGGCCTGCGCGCCCCCTGAGGGGCGCGCGCGGCGCGCTCTGTGATCGGCGAGTCCGTGAGACTCGCCTGATCACCGATCCGTGTAAGGGGTCGATCCCGACCCCTTATCACGTGATCAGCTGTCAGCCAATGACAGCTGATCATGTGATAAAACGGAGCCGGTAATCGGCTAGTATTCCTCCTCGCGCTGATAGCGCGAGGAGAAAAAAAAAAAGCCGATCGCCGGCGGCCGTGTTCGGGACATCAGTCCCGATCACGGCCAGCAATTTAAACGGACACCTGCCCCCTGCCAGTGCCCACCTGCCACCCGCAGTGCCATCCTGAAATAAAGTAAGTGCCCCCCTGTCAGTGCCACCCAGCAGTGCCCATAGTGCCCACAGTGCCACCCAGCAGTGCCCACAGTGCCACCCACAGTGCCACCCAGCAGTGCCACCCACAGTGCCACCCACAGTGCCACCCAAAATCTGCCTCAGGTGCTGCACCCCAGTGCCGCCCATCAGTGCCCAGCAGTGCCGCCCATCAGTGCCCAGCAGTGCCGCCCATCAGTGCCCAGCAGTGCCACCTATCAGAGCCACCTATCAGTGCCACCTATCAGTGCCCATCAGTCCCATCTATCTGTGGTACCTATCAGTGCCCATCCGTGCCACCCATCCGTGCCACTTATCCGTGCCACCCATCCGTGCCATCTTATCTGTGCCCATCTTTGCCCATCAGTGCCGCCTTATCTGTGCCCATCGGTGCCGCCTTATCTGTGCCTATTAGTGCCGCCTTAACTATGCCTATCAGTGCCCACCAGTGCAGCCTATCAGTGCCCACCAATGCAGCCCATCAGTGCCCACCAATGCAGCCCATCAGTGCCCACCAATGCAGCCTATCAGTGCCGCCTAATCAGCGCACTTCAATGAAGGAGAAAAATGACCCGTTTGCAAAATTTTATAACAAACTATTAAAACATGATTTTTTTTTTTTTTTTGCATCTTTTTTTGTTTGTTTAGCAAAAAATAAAACTCCGAGCTGTAACTAAATACCACCAAAAGAAAGCTCTATTTGTGGGAAAAAATGATAAAAAATTCATTTGGGTACAGTGTTGTATGACCGCGTAATTGTCACTCAAAGTGCATCAGCGCTGAAAGCTGAAAATTGGTCTGGGACTGAGGGGGGTTTAAGTGCCCAGTAAGCAAGTGGTTAAAGGGTTCATAGACACATTTCAAAACTCAAAGCGGATGTGTTTGGTGGTGGAGGTGGTTTGCTTTGATATGAACACAATGATATGTTAGGAAGAGGTGCACTGACCATATAATGAAACATTCACAGTATCTGAAAATGTTGTAAGTCCTTTCAATGTAAAATAGCTATCTGGATAAAAGACTTTAGTAAAACCAAGGTTGCACAGCAAAAGAAGAGATTGTACAAGTGGACAGTAACCATTAAAACAGATCTTTTTTTTTTGTGCTGGAGTCCACTTTTTAACAATTCACTTTGCAATCTTTTTATATATTTTTCCTCTTTGTAGATAAAGGTAAAAAAATAAAATAAAATACCCACTATTTCAACAATTGTGCAGTTTGTCCTTTTCAGAACATTTCACTTTTTCACATTGTAAAAAAGTTATAGATAATCTTTAAATTTGTTCTGCAGACCTTTAAAAATCTTCATTGATAATCATCGTGTTTTGCTCTCTGTACCTTTTTTTTTTATTCCCTCTGTTGCAATTTAACCCTGTTGGGAATTTTTTTCCCCTTGTATGATATACTAGCGCCATCTGTAGCCTGGATCCTGTTTCTGTTAAAAAAAAAAAAGAAATTAGATTAAGCCCTTTTTCAATGTCCTTGGTTTTTCATCAAAAATTCTCTTTGTCCTCACTACAGTTGATTTGCCCCTCGTTAAAACTAAAATTAGCAAAGTAGAAAATGTCAGATATTTCCGCGATATAGAAACTTGTTTTCCTCTAATCAGGGAGTGAATAAGCACAGATCGAGATATGGAAGACAGAGCCTGCGCATCAAAGGACTTTTTTTTAAATGTATGTCTAAAAAAAAAAAAAAAAAAGATGATGATTGCCTGATAAAGAAAAAAAAAACTTTTATCTCGAGTTATGATACTTGCATTTCTTGCCCAGGGATCTGCTTTGTGAATACTTAAAGAGGACCAGTCACAAAGTATAAAGTCTCTTTTCATTTATTATATTTAAAAAAAAATTGGTTGACCAGCAATTCTAAAAAATTATAATAATAAAAAAATAAATAAATAAAGAACAATGTTCACCTCATCTCCGATGTTGCCCCCCACATTCTCCCTACTCTGGGATCCATCTGACCCTTTCCTGGGTTAAATAATGTTCAGTGTCATCAAAGCCACTAACTGTGAGTGCAGGATGATCCTACCACATGGGTGCGCCAGGGCACACGCTACTCACCCTGTGTGACGTAGATTTCCCCTGTTTAAACCCCTGATATTTCACCAAAGCTCCCTAATGGTTTTTTTAAAAAAATTGTAAAATAAATAAATAAATAAAATTGTAAAAAACTATAATAATAATAATTAAAAAAAATATACTAATACCATCCACTGCCCTACTGACACCAATCTCTGCCCTACTGACACCATCCACTGTTCAACTGACACCGTCCACTGCCCTACTGACACCGTTCACTGTTCTACTGACACCGTCCACTGCTCTACTGACACCGTCCACTGCTCTACTGACACCGTCTACTGCTCTACTAACACCGTCCACTGTTCTACTGACACCGTCCACTGCTCTACTGACACCATCCACTGCCCTACTGACCCCGTCCACTGCTCTACTGACACCGTCCACTGCTCTACTGACACCGTCCACTGCTCTACTGACACCATCCACTGCCCTACTGACACCGTCCTCTGCTCTACTAACACCGTCCACTGTTCTGCTGACACCGTCCACTGTTCTACTGACACCGTCCACTGCCCTACTGACACCGTCCTCTGCTCTACTGACACTGTCCACTGCTCTACTAACACCGTCCACTGTTCTACAGACACCGTCCACTGTTCTACAGACACTGTCCACTGTTCTACTGACAACGTCCACTGTTCTGCTGACACCGTTCACTGTTCGACAGACACCGTCCACTGTTCTACTGACACAATCCACTGCTCTACTGACACCGTCCACTGTTCTGCTGACACCGTTCACTGTTCTACAGACACCGTCCACTGTTCTACTGACAACGTCCACTGCTCTACTGACATCATCCACTGTTCTACTCACACCTTCCTCTGCCTTACTGACACCATCCTCTGTTCTACTGACACCGTCCACTGCTCTGCTAACACCAGCCACTGCTCTACTGACACCATCCACTGTTCTACTCACACCTTCCTCTGCCCTACTGACACCATCCTCTGTTCTACTGACACCGTACACTGCCCTACTGACACCATCCACTGTTCTACTGACACCATCCACTGCTCTACTGACACCGTCCACTGTTCTACTGACACCGTCCACTGCCCTACTGACACCATCCACTGCCCTACTGACACAATCCACTGTTCTACTGACACCGTCCACTGCTCTACTAACACCAGCCACTGCTCTACTGACACCATCCACTGTTCTACTCACACCTTCCTCTGCCTTACTGACAGCGTCCACTGTTATGTAGAAGAATATGTATTGGCCTAAACTGAGGGAAACATTTTTTATATATATTTTTAGGGGATATTTATTATAGCAAAAAGTTAAAAATAATGCCTTTTTTTTTAAAATTGTCGCTGTTCTTTTTTTGTTTATAGCGCAAAAAATAAAAACCACAGGGGTGATCAAATACCACCAAAATAAAGCTCTATTTGTGGGGAAATAAGGACGTCAATTTTGTTTGGGAGCCACGTCCCATGACCACACAATTGTCAGTTAAAGCGACGCATCGCCGAATCGCAAAAAGCGCTCTGGTTGGGAAGGGGGTAAATCCTTCCGGGGCTGAAGTGGTTAGGGAAAAAAAATAATAATTGGGAGATTAAACTTGGGCAGGGGGGCGGGTAAAATTCAGCAGGGAGGCATCCTGGCCAGAAATCAGTTTTAAAGGAATAACTGCCTTTTTTTGATTTGTATTATACAGTATCTGCCTAGAGAGCTAAAATAGGGCAATTTATTGCATTTCACATCAGTCATATGAAGTGTGCGTGTTCAGGAAAAAAATAATAATAAAAAAAATCAAGCAGTGTATAAATTAAGGATTCGGCACGATAAGTACATTATTTAACTATTCCAGATGCTGTGCATCTTTGATGCATCAGCTGATATAAAGATTTAATGACAAAAAAAAAATACAATGGACTAATGTAGAGCTAATTATTTCAAAGCAAAGTGTGTGATTCTTCATGAGTCAGATATTTAATTATTCAATTCATATTTCCAGTGATCTTGCTCTTAATTGGCGTGCATGAATAATTAATCAATGGGCTGCAATGAACTACAGAAGTCCTGCTCTGTTTATTGTACAGTAAAAAAAAAAAAAAAATGCCTAGTAAGCCTCAGATGTGTGAGCTGGTAATTCCAAAACCTCAGTCGGGTCTATGAACTCTACAATAATAATTGGTGATTTTTGTCTTACGGTGTATTAGTATAATGGCAGGCATGACCAGAGCTTTCATGGAATACTGGATTTTAGTTTATTTATTTATTTGTGTTTTTTTTATTTTATTTTTTATTTTTTTGTAAAAGATGGGGTTGTGTTGAGTAAATTGATACAAAACATGTCAAGTCTTAAAATTGCAAATCATAACCACTTTCAGGCACCGGACCATTTTTCTGGCCAAAGACCAGAGCACTTTTTTGCGATTCAGCGCTGCGTCGCTTTAACTGACAATTGCGCGGTCGTGTGACATGGCTCCCAAACAAAATTGACGCCCTTTTTTTCCCCGCAAATAGAGATTTCTTTTGGTTCTATTTTATCACCCCTGCGTTTTTTATTTTTTGCGCTATAAACCAAAAAAGCGACAATTTTGAAAAAAAAACGCATTGTTTTTTACTTTTTGCTATAATAAATATCCCCCAAAAATGTATAAAAAAACATTTTTTTTCCTCAGTTTAGGCCGATACGTTGTCTTCTACATATTATTGGTTGAAAAAAAATCGCAATAAGTGATTATTGATTGGTTTGCGCAAAAGCTATAGCGTTTACAAAATAGGGGATAGTTTTTTGGCATTTTTATTAATATTTTTTTTTTTACTAGTAATGGCGGAGATCAGCGATTTTTATTGTGACTGTGACATTATGGCGGACACATCGGACATTTTTGACACATTTTTTGGACCATTGTCATTCATACAGGAATCAGTGCTATACAAATGCAATGATTCCTGTGTAAATGACACTGGCAGTGAAGAGGTTAACCACTAGGTGGCAGTGTAGGGGCTAAGTGTGTCCTATGAGTGTGTTGCTAACTGTGGGGGGAGTGGCTGTGTTTTACACATCACTAATCTCTGCTCCAATCACAGGGAGCAGAGATCAGTGACACTGTTGCTAGGCAGAATGGGGGAGATCCTTGTTTACTTTAGCATCTCCCCGTTCTTCCTCCCTATAAGGCAATCGCGGGTATCCCCACGGCGATCGAGTCCGCGGGACCCGTGATTTGACTCATGGAGGCACGGCGGCACGCACGCGATGGCACAGCAGCAAATTTAAAGGGACGTACCTGTTCGCCCATTTGCCTGTCCATGCCATTCTGCCGACGTACATCGGCGTGCACCGGTTGGGAAATGGTTAACGTTTTAAAATTGTGAAATCGAGAAAAACTATTTGTATTCAAAATTCTCCATTGGTGACTTCTTAAAAGCCTTTGCAGGTTATCAGTTTAGTGTTAAAGAGGAACTGCAGTCTGCTCACATAATTTGTAATAAAAAATAATCTTTGTCATTCTGAAGCTTCCCTCCAACCACTTTGCATATTATTTTATATATACTGTGATTCTGTACTTGCCAAATATGCTGCAGAAATCTCCCTCCACTGAGTCTGGCTGCAGCCATTTTAACTGTGGGCAGCTGAAGCTCCTGCCTGCAGGGCTGGTGCAAGGATTTTTGACACCCTAGGCAAAACCTAATTTTGCCGCCCCCATTGGCCCCAACCCTGACTCCACTCTATTTGCCCTGCCCATGTGACAGTAGGCGCTAAACAGGAAGCATCGGCTCTGCCTCCTCTAATGCTAGCTCCAGTGCTGCGCTGCACCTCTAATTACAGTACCCCTCGGACTGAGTTACTTACATGCTGCAGCCTCCAGGGCATACATACGCGGAGGGAAACCAGCGGCTGGGCGCCCCTAGGCAGCAGTGCACCCTAGGCGGCTTCCTAGTTTGCCTAGTGGTAGCTTCGGCTCTGGCTGCCTGTTCACTTCCTGGATTTACGCAGACACACAGAGGCACACCTCCATGTCTGCATTCCTGCAGCTAGGGTTACCACCTGTCCGGGATTTACCCGGACAGTCCAGGTTTTGAGTCATGTGTCTGGATTTCAGTCCACCTGACACGTTATTCAGACAGTAATGTGGCTCAGAATAGGTCTTGACAGGAGGGTGAGGGGGTGCTATGTGTGCCACATTACTAGTTTCTTTGCAATGCCCAAAGGAATTCCAGGTCTGTTACAATCCTATAGTGTATACTAGAAGAAAAAATTACTTATTAAAGTGTTCGGGTTTGGCTCGAAGAAAAAGTGGCGACCCTACCTGCAGCTTTCCTTGGCCCTCTTATGGCTCAACCCTGTGCATGATGAGCTGTGCATGATGTCATAAGCCTAGGCTTTTTACCAGACAAGTACCAGGAATTGAGCTGCATAAAGTATTTACTGGCAGAAAAAAAAATGTTTTACTATCCAAAGTTAAAACAACAAGGGCAGAAGATTTAATAGATGGAAAGATGAAAAAAATTACTGAAGGTCCACATTAAAGTGGAACTGAACTTATTGAATTAACAGTTTCAAAAAACAATACAATTCCTGGCATGCGTTTGTGTGTGCTTTCAACCAAACTGTCAAACCGTCAATGGCTGGTGTGCTAACTGATCACACGTGCAGCATCATGACAGTTGCAGATCAAACAGGGGCCAAGATACTTGACTAAAAAAGATTGTAGCGTTTAGCTCTGCTTTAATCGTGAATTGTGGACCTAGAATTAGTGCACTCACTCTGTGCCTTGCCCTAAATTGTGTGTTTGAATTGGATTGAATGCTTTCATTTTTTTTCTTTTTTTTCTATATTTCTATAATTTATTTGTTTGCATTTTTTTCTATATTTAATTTTTTTACTTTATTACCAGAAGGGGGCCAACGTACCCCTAAGTGATAGCATTAGGCAGGTGACGGGTCCTCTGTATGAAGACATTGGGGCCTATTAGACCCCACAGTGGCTCCTCTGCCCCCTAATGTACTGTAGCTACTCAAACACAGCTTGTGCTTGATTAGCTGCATTCTTGGCTACTGTAGCTAAGGAATGACAACTGTGAACATGGATGTGACGTAATACACATAACTTTAGGACAGTGGTGGCGAACCTTGGCACCCCAGATGTTTTGGAACTACATTTCCCATGATGCTCCTGCACTCTTCAGTGTGGTTGAGCATCATGGGAAATGTAGTTTCAAAACATCTGGAGTGCCAAGGTTCGCCATCACTGCTTTAGGAGTTCATTTGTCACGGAGGGGGGGGGGGGGGGGGTGGATGTAGGAAGAGATTGTCAGAAACCATGAAAAAGACTGAGACAGAAGTACAATCAAATCACACTTGTTTATTAATAAAAATAAAAAGGTAAATAGAAATAGCGTAGTCAAGCATAGCCAGAGTCCAGTAGCCAGATCGGGTAGTCAGCCAGTCCAAAGTTCATTAACCAGATCGGGTAATCAGCCAGGCCAGAAGTCAGGGATCCAAGGAGAGCAACTGCAAGCAGGATAAGAAGCCAGGAGGGATGTCAGCAAGCCAGTCTTGAAACAAACATCAGGAGATGGTTCCTTGTGATGTGACCAACGCAAAGGCAAAGGAAAGAGTGAGCTGGAAGGCTTTAAATAGGCAGGTCAGACGAGCATCATCGGGAACAGCTGGTAACTGTGGAAAGAGAAGAGAGCTGGCAACTAGCCGACAGCTGAGCGGCCAGCCCAGAGGAGGAAGGGCTAAGCCAGCCCTGACAGAGATGTTCTCCGATCACTTCTAGCTCTCACTCTCAGAGCAGTTTATGGTGGTCCCAGACATTCTCAAATAACGAGAGATCCCGGGAACCCCTACGGTTGCAAAGAGGGCCACCCCAGGGCTGTAAAAGTGTTTATGCAACTCTAGAGCCACCTAGATCACTTTTATCTGAAATCTCATTGCGTTAAAAAAAAATGTATGCAAGCCGTGTAAGTACTTGAATTTGAGTTGGTACCAGCACCTTGCATTCGCTTTACAACAAAGCTTAGCCAATCAGTTGCACCCAGAGCATGCTAAAAGGAGGAGAGAGCAGGGTGACAGTTGAGCTCATCAATTTTGGAGAGGTAGGGGCATAGAGAGTATAAGGTAAACAAAGGGAAGTGCACAACTAGCACAGTAAAACACAATCCTAAATGGAAAGGATAAATAAATCAAATGCACTCACATTAACCAGATCAAGTGTGTGCCATTAAAAATCCCTGCGCTATCAATGTGTGTAGGATTGCTGGCCACTCTCCGATCACGTTTCTTGGTTTGCCATAATGATGCAAGTTTCTGGGGCTTGTCCCCCTTTCTCAAGCCTCGAGAGAATAGAGAGTAGTCAGATTCAAGACAGGTGTCTGGTAGTCAGGCAGTTCAGGTCAGCAACGATTAGGCATTATATAAGACAGCAGATAAGAGAGTAGTCAGGTTCTAGCGGCCATCGAGGCAGGAGGCAAGAAGAAGGTAGTCAGGAAGTTCAGGTTGGCAATGAATAGCCAGTAGAGAAGGCAGAAGATGGGAGAGTAGCCAGGAAATCTGGGTCAGCGACAATCAAGAAATCACAAGCTTCAGTATTATAGCTCTCAGATAGCTGGTAAAAAGCACAGAACCAGCCCATTCAAACGACCTAATAGTGATAAGCTTGGGCATGTTTGGACTAGGGTGCAAACGTATGTCTGCAAGCCCTCCAGGAAGCTTTCACCTGGATGGACCAATCATCTGCGTTGGGGGCATTCCACTCCCCGCAGGTGAAAATATACAAGAAACATATATGCATGCGACTGCAGGGTCCAAGCTGCTGATGATTGGCCTGTACAGCTTCCTGGGGGGGAGGTGGCTTGTAAATGGGGAAGCAGCAAGGAAACAAAGTGGTTCCTAGACCTAACATTTCCACGCTCAGCGCTAGTCTAAATACCCTCCACGCCACTCCCAGCTTCTTTCCCTTATGCTGACACCCGTTGGAAAACCGTAACTGAACTGTATGAAGGGTAATAAGGAAATCTCAGGCTGTAGCAGGTTAAAGAGAACTGGAGCAAGGCTGGAAACAAGCAATGCCTTAAAAGAAACGGACAGAGCTGTAACAGCCTGCAAGTATATGTGTTAGTATTCAAAGTGATTCCTCTGTCCGTGTGGAGCACCCAGGATCAAAGGCTCAGGCTTTACATGCAGACTTGACACTGCATTGCAGCAAACCCCAGCACTTAGTAATGCATGACCAAAAACAGTGCAGGTCCTAGTTTAAAGTCCGTTATGGTGCGTTGGAAACCCATGGAAAAACACACATTAGACATACAATTCCCCCGAAGGTTCAACGTTTGACAAGTAATTGAAAGGGGTTAGTGGTAGGAAATAACCATGATTTTGGCAACCTGGGCCTGGGATACAAGAGCGGGCTCAATAGCACACATACAGTGCCTTGCGAAAGTATTCGGCCCCCTTGAACTTTTCAACCTTTTGCCACATTTTAGGCTTCAAACATAAAGATATAAAATTTTAATTTTTTGTGAAGAATCACCAACAAGTGGGACACAATTGTGAAGTGGAACGAAATCTATTGGATATTTTAAACTTTTTTAGCAAATAAAAAAACTGAAAAGTGGTGTGTGCAAAATTATTCGGCCCCTTTACTTTCAGTGCAGCAAACTCACTCCAGAAGTTCAGCGAGGATCTCTGAATGATCCAATGTTGTCCTAAATGACTGATGGTGATAAATAGAATCCACCTGTGTGTAATCAAGTCTCTGTATAAATGCACCTGCTCTGGGTTCTGTTGAAAGCGCAGAGAGCATCGTGAAGACCAAGGAACACACCAGGCAGGTCCGTAATACTGTTGTGGAGAAGTTTAAAACCGGATTTGGATACAAAAAGATTTCCCAAGCTTTAAACATCCCAAGGAGCACTGTGCAAGCGATCATTTTGAAATGGAAGGAGTATCAGACCACTGCAGATCTACCAAGACCTGGCCGTCCCTCTAAACTTTCAGCTCAGACAAGGAGAAGACTGATCAGAGATGCAGCCAAGAGGCCCATGATCACTCTGGATGAACTGCAGAGAACTACAGCTGAGGTGGGAGAGTCTGTCCATAGGACAACAATCAGTCGTACACTGCACAAATCTGGCCTTTATGGAAGAGTGGCAAGAAGAAAGCCATTTCTCAAAGATATCCATAAAAAGTCTCGTCTAAAGTTTGCCACAAGCCACCTGGGAGACACACCAAACATGTGGAAGAAGGTGCTCTGGTCAGATGAAACCAAAATCAAACTTTTTGCCCACAATGCAAAACGATATGTTTGGCGTAAAAGCAACACAGCTCATCACCCTCAACACACCATCCCCACTGTCAAACATGGTGGTGGCAGCATCATGGTTTGGGCCTGCTTTTCTTCAGCAAGGACAGGGAAGATGGTTAAAATTGAGGGGAAGATGGATGCAGCCAAATACAGGACCATTCTGGATGAAAACTTGTTGGAGTCTGCAAAAGACCTGAAACTGTGACGGAGATTTATCTTCCAACAAGACAATGATCCAAAACATACAGCAAAATCTACAAAGGAAGGGTTCTCAAATAAACGTATCCAGGTGTTAGAATGGCCAAGTCAAAGTCAAGACCTGAATCCAATCGAGAATCTGTGGAAAGAGCTGAAAACTGCTGTTCACAAACGCTCTCCATCCAACCTCACTGAGCTCGAGCTGTTTTGCAAGGAAGAATGGGCAAGAATTTCAGTCTCTCGATGTGCAAAACTGATAGAGACATACCCCAAGCGACTTGCAGCTGTAATCGCAGCAAAAGGTGGCTCTACAAAGTATTAACGCAAGGGGGCCGAATAATTTTGCACGCCAAACTTTTCATTTTTTTATTAGTTAAAAAAGTTTCAAAAATCCAATAGATTTCGTTCCACTTCACAATTGTGTCCCACTTGTTGGTGATTCTTCACAAAAAATTTAAATTTTATATCTTTATGTTTGAAGCCTGAAATGTGGCAAAAGGTTGAAAAGTTCAAGGGGGCCGAATACTTTTGCAAGGCACTGTAGATTATTTTAAGAACTAATATAGGTACTTGTAGGCACAACGAGATGCAATGCTTCACCGCAGCTCCCCAAAACATCACAAACAACTTGTTTCCACTGCCACCTAATCGCACCCACACGATTCATAACATTTAAAAAAAAATTAAAAACACTAAATATACTACAAGTGACTACTCTTCCAGTTACAGTGACCGGAGGTTTATCTTTTTTCTCTTGTTTGGCCAACCAGACCTTTGTCAGCTTTGTGTTGTGAATTCCGGGCCTTGTGAGGACCCAGTGATTGACACTTGTGGACACCAATAGACAGCAGCACATACCAAGGAAGAAAAGTTAATTCTACCATCTGGACCACCCTGCACTACAAAACAGGAAACAGGGGATCTGGTAATGTGTCATATGACCAGTGTTTTAGGTATATAATTTAGCTTTTAGGTAGTTTTTTTTAAATACAAAAATATAGATTAGATACAAGGGGAAGGAGGTTGAGGGGGAGAGGATTTGTTCCTTGGATATACAGTGCCTTGCAAAAGTATTCACCCCCCTTGGCTTTTTACCTATTTTGTTACATTGCAGCCTTTAGTTCAATGTTTTTTTAATCTGAATTATATGTGATGGATCAGAACACAATAGTCTAAGTTGGTGAATTAAAATTAGAAAAATATATACATAAAACAATTTTTCCAGAAATAAAAAATTATAATTGGCATGTGAGTATGTATTTACCCCCTTTGTTATGAAGCCCATAAAAAGCTCTGGTGCAACCAATTACCTTCAGAAGTCACATCATTAGTGAAATGATGTCCACCTGTGTGCAATCTAAGTGTCACATGATCTGTCATTACATATACACACCTTTTTGAAAGGCCCCAGAGGCTGCAACACCTAAGCAAGAGGCACCACTAACCAAACACTGCCATGAAGACCAAGGAGCTCTCCAAACAAGTAAGGGACAATGTTGTTGAGAAGTACAAGTTCGGGTTAGGTTATAAAAAAATATCCAAATCTTTGATGATCCCTAGGAGCACCATCAAATCTATTATAACCAAATGGAAAGAACATGGCACAACAGCAAACCTGCCAAGAGACGGCCGCACACCAATACTCACGGAGCGGGCAAGGAGGGCATTAATCAGAGAGGAGCACAGAGACCTAAGGTAACCCTGGAGGAGCTGCAGAGTTCCACAGCAGAGACTGGAGTAACTGTACATAGGACGACAATAAGTCGTACGCTCCATAGAGTTGGGCTTTATGGCAGAGTGGCCAGAAGAAAGTCATTACTTTCAGCAAAAAACAAAATGGTACGTTTTGAGTTTGCGAAAAGGCATGTGGGAGACTCCCAAAATGTATGGAGGAAGGTTCTCTGGTCTGATGAGACTAAAATTTAACTTTTTGGCCATCAAAGAAAACGCTATGTCTGGCGCAAACCCAACACATCATATCACCCAAAGAACACCATCCCCACAGTGAAACATGGTGGTGGCAGCATCATGCTGTGGGGATGTTTTTCAGCAGTCGGGACTGGGAAACTGGTCAGAGTTGAGGGAAAGATGGATGGTGCTAAATACAGGGATATTCTTGAGCAAAACTCGTACCACCCTGTGTGTGATTTGAGGCTAGGATGGAGGTTCACCTTCCAGCAGGACAATGACCCCAAACACACTGCTAAAGCAACACTTGAGTGGTTTAAGGGGAAACATGTAAATGTGCTGGAATGGCCTAGTCAGAGCCCAGACCTCAATCCAATAGAAAATCTGTGGTCAGACTTAAAGATTGCAGTTCACAAGGGCAAACCATCCAACTTGAAGGAGCTGGAGCAGTTTTGCAAAGAGGAATGGGCAAAAATCCCAGTGGTAAGATGTAGAGACTTATCCAAAGTGACTTGGAGCTGTGATAGCCGCAAAAGGTGGCTCTACAAAGTATTGACTTTAGGGGGGTGAATAGTTATGCATATTTACTTTTTCTGTTATTTTATTCTATTTGTTGTTTGACTCACAATATAAATAAAAAAAATCTTCAAATGTGTGGGCATGTTCTGTAAATGTAATTATTCAAATCCTCAAACAATCCATGTTTGAAAACTCTGTTTTTTTTTTTGTTTTTTTTTTATAAATTTTATTTTATTTTATTTTTTTGGGAGGGAAGGGTGAGGGATGGGGGATGTTGACGTGAAATTGAGGTATGGATTGAAATATTATAAGACATAGCTGTTAAAGAAGTTGTAGATATATAACGAAATGTAATGTGAAATCTATGGAAAGAAAAGATGAAAAAATAAAGAATTTATAAAAAAAAAACAATCCATGTTAATTCCAGATTGGGAGGCAGCAAAACACGAAAAATGCCAAGGGGTGTGAATACTTTTGCAAGGTACTGTAAGTTTGGACCCTAGGGAAAGTAAAAAAGTTCCTTTGCAGTGGGGTTGCCTCTGCAGTACAAAGGTTAAGTGCTCATTTTAGTGTAGGGGGATGCAAAAAAGCACTTTTACTTACCAAATCATCTGCTCAAGCAGGCCACGCTGCTTGACCGCTCCCTGTGGCTTCTTCCCCCTATGCACCCACATTTGAATGCCCTCTTACCTTATCAAGCATGATGCAGAGCTCGTAGCCATGCACTAAATGTAAGGTTGCCCAGGAACTGCCCACCGCAAGTGTAGGTTAGCAGAAGGAAGTGTCAGCTGCTGGGGGAAGCTGGGGGAAGCTGAATAAGCAAAACTACCTTTTGCAGCACCTAAATGAGCATTTAACCCTTGTAGTGTAGGGGCAGCCCCACTGCGAGGGAGAATTTTTTTATTACTCCGGAGACACACTTCAAATGAAACATTTATTTGGTATATACAGTCATAAGCCATTTATTTTTGCATTTCCCAACTTTTGGAAAAGTAAGCCATTTTCCGGACATCATTGCACACAATCAGAAAGCGGTATTTGAGAATCAGCATTTCCTCTGTAAACACAGCTTTGGCTACACCTATGCAATCAATAGCTCAAGCCTTATCTAAGTGAAATCTAAGTGTCCAGCTTACCTCTTCATTAATGAATCAATGTGATGCTGTCTAGACTTCATCTTACGGCCGGTACCAGCACACTTGGCATGGTTGCATCGTGTTCCTCCTTTACAGCTGGTCTGGGCTAATATAAAGAAATCCATTTCCACAAGTTTAAAGTTTACCGCAAAAATGTGAAAGTTCAATTAAACAGAGGCAGCTATTGAACATTTGGAACAATTCATTTTTACTGCATTAATGAGACTAATAAAAATCATAACTGGATCCATGATAAGAGTTCTAGCCAAGTTCCTTATTTAAAAGAGAACTCCAGAAGGGTTTCCAGCAATAGCCCAAATGCAGATTTCAAAATAAGCATGATTTGTGTTGCTCAAATCATTTTCTTTTTAACCCCAGGTTATTTATTATTTTTATTAAGAATAATGCAGCTTAATACGCTGCCCTGGGTTGACTAATAGACCCTACTTCCAGGATCTTTAAGTGACAATGCCATTTTGCTGAGCGTGTGATCCATAATGTATGAGGATTTGCAAACACCATGAAGTCAGTGATTTCCACTGGCTAGAGGCTTGTGGACCCTTTGTGCAGCCTACAAGCTGATGGTGGTGTGCTCATGGCACAGAGTCTAAGCCCTTGTACACACGGTCGGACATTCTGCCAACCAAATCCGTTGGATTTTGTCCGTCGGATTTTGTCCGACAGATTTTGTCCGAAACTGTTGCATGCACACAGTCGGACCAAGTTGTCGGAAAATCCCATCGTTCAGAACGTGATGACATTATTTCGTTACGACGGGACTAAGTTCAGGCTAGTAGCCAATAGCTTTGATGTAGGAATTTGATCTGAGCATGCGTGGCACTTTGTCCGATCAAAATTCTCTACACATGATCGGAGTATGTCCGATCGGACCAGTTTGTCTGAAAATATTTCCAACAAGTTGGAAAATTGGGTCCGACGGATATTCCGATGGAAACAGTCCGATACATACCACACACAGTCGGATTATGCGACAAAACGGTCCGATATGACAAATTCCGTCGGAATCTCCGATCGTGTGTACAAGGGCTAAGAAGCCCCTGATGGTGGAGATGGATTTTGCTGCCCCCCGGGCTGGAACCCCAGGCACACCTGAGCAGGCTACAGCTGACCAGATTCAGAGAGGATCAGTAGTCAAGAGTTAGGAAAGCACAATAATGTTGAACTCACAGGAAGGCAGGAGTGAATAGGGTGCTGGGAAGTAAGATTTAGCTGGGGCACACAGAAACCCAAAGGAGCCAGACGACTGGATGTAGTTGGGATACAAAGGAAATACACAGAAGGAGTGCTGGATATGGCTGGAGTGCACAGGAAACACATTGAAGCAGGAAAGTCAGAGGCCACTGGGGCGCATAGAGAACACACCTGGACAAGAAGGCAGGAGGCCACTGGGGTACACAGAGAACACACCTTTACAGGACGGCAGAAAGCCACTGGGGTGCACAGAGAACACACCTGAGCAGGAAGGCAGGAAGCCACTGGGGTGCACAGAGAACACACCTGAGCAGGAAAGCAGGAGGCAACTGGGGTGCATAGAGAACACACCTGAGCAGGAAGGCAGGAGGCAACTGGAGAACACAGAGAGAGCACACCTGAGCAGGAAGGCAGAAGGCCACTGGGGTGCACAGAGAACACACCTGAGCAGGAAAGCAGAAGGCAACTGGGGTGCACAGGAAACACACTGAAGCAAGATACAGGATGCAACTGGGGTGCACAGGGAACACACTAAAGAATGTAAGGGTAGTTTTGTGCCATCATTATCATCAATGTCTTGGTACAAGGCTGAGGCTGCCATGGGAAATACTCAACCTTAAGTTGGGCTTCTACTCTTAGAGATGAACTTACACCATGTACACTTGCACTGCAACTGCTCTTCAGTTAACGCTCAGTTCCCCTGACAATGTACACCTTCTCCATAAGCTGCATTTAGGAGGGACATGCTGAGTTCTGTCCATATCCACCTGTCCAGCATTTTCCACTACTACTCCCCAATAGCGGAATAGGCCCTGCCTTGCACTGTGCACCAGCTTCACACGTGCACTTAACTTAACCCAACTTGAACATCCATACCTCTGTACAGGATGGGAACATCTGCTGCACGGATCAGCTTCCGTTACTCTGGGAGACAGACCGCTGGCGAAAGGAGTGCCGGCAACATCTCCCTCGCTGCTAGAGGTCGTTCCACCCATAACAGGTACACGCTACCGACAACTTCAGTTACCCTAGGTAACCATTTATGACTTCATATTATTCCACACCGAAGTCTTCATACCCCAATGTGTTCAGACCCACTTGGTGAACTATGTGTGTTCCCGTTACTTGTAATCGCCTCTTTCGAAAATTCAGGCCAGGCAAAGACAACTTTCAATACTTTACTGTACTTAAGTAAAGTGCAAAATGAACATTCCAGCACAAAAGTTTTTCCTACTTCTAACTACAGGCTTGTGCTGCCTCGGCATACCCGCTGGGGTGCACAGGGAACATGCCTGAGCAGGAAGGCAGGAGGCAGCTGAGGTGCACAGGGTACATACTGGAACAATAAGGGAGGATGCAGCTGGGGTGCATGGGGAACACACCTGAGCAGGAAGGGAGGAGGCAGCTGGGGTGCACATGGAACACACTTGAGCAGAAAGGCAGGAGGCCGCTGGGGTGCACAGGGAACACACCTGAGCAGAAAGGCAGGAGGCAGCTGGGTGCACAGGGTACACACTGGAGCAATAAGGAAGGATGCAGCTGGGGTGCACAGGGTACACACTGGAACAATAAGGAAGGAGGCAGCTGGGGTGCATGGGGAACACATTAGGACAGGAAGGCAGGATGCAGATGCCTGTGCAAAGGCAGGATGCAGCGCAAACCCTTCATCGCCATGTAATGGAAAACGCTCATTTGGGGCTCCTTGGCCCAAACATACTAATAAAGTTAATTGGAACTTAAAATTCTACTTTAGGTGGAGCAAAATCTCTTCATTTTAGTATGAGCGCATAATTAAAAGGGAAGAGAAGGACATTTCTGAACAAAAGATTGGGAATTGTTTACCGAGGTAAATGAAAGAGAAACTTCTAAAGGGATAAAAATAAGATGTGCTTTACCAGAGTTCCTAGAGTGGAAGGCGAAATTCATGATTAAGCAGTAAACATGAGGAAATGGTGGGATCCATTTATAGTCAGGGTGCAATCAGTCCTTTGATAAGCAACATCTTGATTAGGTTAAAGGCCGCCATCACAGGAAGTATCAGCACAGATGTACTTCTCAATAAATATTAATTCTGAGAGATATTAAAGTCCATCTACATACTCTCATTTTTTTTTTCCTTTGATAAACAAGGCTGTTTGGCATATTAAATGTCTTTAAAGAAATGTAATTTACCGTCTCTTTTATCTTTTATCTCCTATTAATGGTAAATTAATTTCTCCTCTCTATCTAAGGTTGTAAGTGTATGTCACTGAAAGCTGAACAGCTTAAATGTATTCATTTTAGGTATTGATATAGTGCTGACAATTTATGCTGCTCTTTCCTTACAGTACGTGTACACCAGTTTCTGTCCCCAAGGAGCACATCATGTATAGCCAAGTGCATTGCTGGCTATGTTATTCTCTGATTGTTCCTCCCCCTTTTCCACTGTAAGGCAGAGCGGCAGTGCTGCAGGGTGTGTGTGCCTGCCCCCTCCTCTCCCCTTGTCTTGCCTCACCTCGCCTCGCCTCCTAGTGGTGGTGGTAAACCTGTGAGCAGCAGAGAGAGACTGATGACACAGCAGCCAATCAGGATACTGGGATATGTAGTTTGCTGGAGGTGCTGCACTATGTAGGTGAATGGGCTGTGGACTACAAGAGAAAAAAAATAATTGCACACAGAGAAGGAGGGGCACAGAGTTTTTCCGAGTGGAGTTAAGGTCATGGAGAGCAGTGCAGATCTATGGCTAGTAAAGCAAGGACCAAGCCACTAAAGGGCCTCTTGGCTGTGCGAGAACTGAGCAGGCAGATCTGTGAGCCCTTGTACACACGTTCGGACATTCTGACAACCAAATCCGTTGGATTTTGTCTGACGGATTTTGTCCGAAACTGTTGCATACACACGGTCGGACAAAGCTGTCAGAAAATCCGATTGTACATAACGTGATGACGTTATTTCGTTACGATGGGACTACGTTTAGGCTAGTAGCCAATAGCTTTGGTCTAGGAATTTGATCTGAGCATGCGTGGCACTTTGTCCATCAGAGTAGGCTACACATGATCGGAGTATGTCCGATCTGAACATTTTGTCGGAAAATTTTACGGATAAGTTAGAAAACGTATCCGACGGAAACAGTCCGATGGAGACCACACACAGTCGGATTATCCGACAAAACGATCCGATAGGACACATTCCGTCGGAATCTCCGACCGTGTGTACAAGGGCTGAGGGGAGCACCTATGCCTGAGAGCTGGGGACTTCAGCTGACCTCAACCCGATTCTGGAAGAATGGTCAAACATTCCCATAGACACGCTACTAAACCTTGTGGACGGCCTTCCCAGAAGAGTTGAAGCCGTTATAGCTGCGAAGGGTGGGCCAACTCAATATTGAACTCTACGGACTAAGACTGGGATGCCATTAAAGTTAATGTGCGTGTAAAGGTAGGCGTCCCAATACTTTCAGTAATATAGTGTGTGTCCAGTGTACAGTATATCTAATTCAAAGTGGAACTAAGCTTAGCGCGTGACTCTCGACGTAAGGTGCAAGTATGTGCAGCATAACTGCACATCATAAAGACACACCTACTATGCTGTCCTCTAGCAACAGCAAGTTCAGGATCCTGTACTCCACCACTGGCATCGCTCCATACACTGGATAGCCACTGGTGATGTAACTTTCGTGTAAGCATGCAGGACAGATATTGTTGTTTTTTTGAGATGGCATTTAAAGGTTGTTGTTTTGTTAGTAGAAGAGATGCATTAAAACCTCTCCTGAAAATTTTCGACCCTCTACTGATTTTTTTTTTGCCAGACTTTATTTCCATTTTAAGAGTTGGCATTAGCTGCATTTAAATACATTTTTATAGCTGTATTTACTGTATTTGTGCTTTTTTTTTTATGTCTGCTCGAATTTTCAGCTTCACCTTAAACCAATTGATATTTATGAATCATAAGTTTAGGGATTTTGGAAATTAACTCAGCCTTTTGCTTTTCCAATTCTGTTATGAGTTTTCTACTGGGATTATCCAGAGATCAGTCAGCACAACTGTTCTTCTTGTTCCTATTAAAATTATTTATTTAAACACAGGACTTTGTATTCAGAGGGGTTAGGAAAAAAAAATGCACCCTTCCCATTCCTTTAGTTGTGTTTGTTCCCATCATTGACTGACTTGAGGCACAGTGGGCATTGCATATCTAAAGAAATGCTGGGAAATTTTTTTTTTCCATTTGGGCAGACTGCCAGACACTTTATAGTAGACAGAAGGCAGTGAATCGTCCATGTTCTAGCACTGAATCCACCAGGTACATTTTACATTTATTTGAAAGGTGAAATAATTTATTAAAGTTTACTAACTTATCAAAACCCATGGAAAAATACAGTCCTTAGTTGTGGCAGCTACATTTGTTTTCTTTTTAGTCTTTTTCCCTTTATTTAATCTGATGATCCTGTAACACACTTCCTGCCCTGGAGTAACAACACTGACCCACCGTACTGTATCTGCGAAGGAGCAGCATTGTCATCCTAGGATGAGATGTGTGTTAAGCGTACAGTACAACCCCCCCTATCTCCATAACCAGGGGCATGCTGCCAGTGAGGCAAATGTATTTACTGAGGTTGGAGAGTCCATACCATCCTCATTGGAATTCAGTAGCATTGCCCTGTATTCATTGGCAGTATGTCTAAGCTAGTTGCTGGGGACACTGGTGCCGCCTGCACCATAGCAACTAATGTGCAGCTCAGCCACCTGCTTCTTATGCCGCGTACACACGAGCGAATTGTCCAGCGTACTTAGTCCGGCAAACAATCCGGCGGATAGTTCGGCGGACTTTCTACTGAACGGGCTTGGCCACACACGGACACACAGAAAGTCCGGCGTTTGCTAGCGCGATGACGTACAGCACGTATGACGGGACTAGAAAAAAGAAGTTCAATAGCCAGTAGCCAATAGCTTCCTTTTCGTACTTGCTTCTGAGCATGCGCCATTCTTAGTCCGCCGGACTAGCATACTGACGAACGTATTGTCCGCTGAAACCCAAGTCCTTGTCCGCTGAAACCCAAGTCCTTTACGCTGGAAAAGTCCGCTGAAGCCCACACACGATCGAATTGCCCAGTGAAATGCGTTTCGGCGGACTAAGTACGCCGGACAATTGGATCGTGTGTATGCGGCATTAGCAGCCAAAGATGCTGGGTGGTCCAATAAAGTTGTATGGATCTTTTGCCGTATAGGCCTTTTGCCGCATGTGGCAACAAACCTTGCATCCATAACATAAGGCAGAGGTGTTTTGTAGTCCACAAGGAGAACTAGGAACAATGCTAGCTGATAACAGTAGGCAGAGAGCACAGGAAGTTATCAGCTTGAAGGTGGGGCCTAAGTGGTGTACCCAACTTATGGAAGAACCACAAGACAGGCTGGCTTGGTAAGTTTTCTATGATAAAGAGTTCAACACAATTCAATAGTCAACCAACAAGACACAACAGTCAAATATACTCTTGGCACTACAGAAGTTGTGAGGTGCACTGTTTCCTTTGTTGCAGAATACTGTTAAGTATAGTGATACAAGTTCCACTTACAATTTCACAATGTTGGAAAAATACTCCACTAGAGGGGTTGCTGTAACGTTAACTGATGCTGGATTCCAGCAGGGCACAGCGGTAGATGAAGGCCATAGGCCAACTGTCTAAAAATGGTGTTGTGTGAACACCCTGAAGCATACATGTCCCTACTTATCCAAAACCTTTTCCTACTACTACACTCACACTTTCCCTACCCAGAGGAGCTATTTTCCTTCCTACTGCCTCACTGCAAAAATGACATCAGTCCCCTATATTTATAGGGTTCTCTATCAAGATGGCTCCCCGAAACTTTGGCAACCAACTGGATCATGATCCTTCCCAAAATGGCCATCTGGAGCATTAGATAAGAGATGTTTCTATTGGGGTCCTTCCAACCTGATGCCACCTTCAGGTTGGAAGAAATACTGCAACCTGCACCTGCCTACAAGCTCATACAACTTCTGGCATGATCAAAAGGAAATTTTTTGCACCTGCCCATCACACTCACCTATTGTAATGTATCTATAGAGGAACAGTGTTGTCAGCTTAAAACAAGATGTATGCTGGAACTATATGAACCCTCCCTCCCTCCTTATCTTCATAACCAGGGGCATGCTGCCAATGAGGCAAATGAGGCTACTGCCTCAGGAGGCACTAAGGGTGGAGAGTCCATGCTGCATTTTTTTGCACTTATCGAGTAAATATACGAAAAGTTGTCCAATAGTATATTTAACAGACCAAAGGCAAACCAATATGATAAGTTAATTGTTACATGGTACATACATGGTACATACATCTTAATTGTTTCCCGACTGGCTTACGCAGATATACTGCGGCACAATGGCTCTCCTGGGCAAAACCCTTTTCGGCCACCAGAGGCAGTCAGTCGTGGGACCCGATGCGATCCCGTGCACAAGCACCAGCACAGGGATTTGTGTGTGTAAACACACAAATCCCTGTGCTGTCAGAGGAGAGGAGACATGCCGTTTGTTCCTAGTAAGTAGGAACAGCGATATGTCTCCTCTCTTGCTCAGTACTATCCCCATACAGTTAGAACACACTGAGGGAACACACATTTAACCCCTTTATCGCCCCCTAGTGTTAACCCCTTCCCTACCAGTGACATCTACACAGTAATCATTTTTTTTATAACACGGATTGCTGTATAATTGTCAATGGTCCCAAAAAAGTGTCAAAAGTGTCCGATCTTTCTGTCGCAATTTCGCAATACCACAAAAAATCACAGATCACCGCCATTACTAGTAAAAAAAATAAAAATAATAATAAAAATGCCATAAAAAATGCCATAAATCTTCCCCATAGTTTGTAGAAGCTATAACGTTTGCGCAAGCCAATCAATATACGCTTATTGAGATTTTTTTAACCAAAATTATGTAGAAGAATACATATTGGCCTAAACCGATGAAAACATTTTTTTTTCTTAAAAAATTTGGGGATATTTATTATAGCATAAAGTAAACATTTTTTTTTTTTTTTAATTGTCACTTTTTTTGTTTATAGTGCAAAAAATAAAAGAGGTGATCAAATACTACCAAAAGAAAGCTCTATTTATGGGGGGAAAAAAAGATGCAAATTTCGTTTGGGTACAGCATTGCATGACCGTGCAATTGTCAGTTAAAGAAACGCAGTGCCAAATTGTAAAAAGTACTCTGGTCAGGAAGGAGGTAAAATCTTCTGGGGCTGAAGTGGTTTTAATCGCCATTTTGTTGATGTGATTTCCTTCCTTTTCCTTAACGTAAAAAAAAAAAAAAACCTTGCATGGGTTTGGGGTTGTGTAAGACATATTGCACATATAGACAGGTACTTGCAAGTGAGAGGAATTAAATCAAGATTAGAAAAGATGGCGGTGAAAGTAGTTCAAAGAAAAAACAGTGACTCTTTCGACAGTGAATTTATTAACATTCAATGAATGCATAATCCGTCCACACGATGAGTGTTCTAAAGGCAATTCACTGAATCACTCCCAATTAATTTAACGAGAGAGAGGTAGTTCAGTGCACAGAAAAGCACCGTGCTGTATTTAAACTGAGTAAATGCCAGCACATTTTAATAAAACTCTTAAGCCGGTCACCCGGCTGAATTTCTCTCCATCTCACACTTTGTCCTATTATCCCTTACTGCTGGTTCCCATCAGGGTTTTACTTTTACTTGTGGACTGATTTTCCTTTTTCTTTAATCTTTTTCTTTTTTTTTCTTTTTTTTTCTGAAACTTAAATATCTATATTTAAAAGTGAAAAAGGAAGGAAACCATGAAATGTAAAAAAAAAGAAAAAGAAAAAAAAAGAGAAAAAAGAAAAAAAAGCAAACTGTAAACTGCTTTAAGTTAGAATTAGAAAATATTACTAAAACCTGAGAACAAAGGCTTTAGAATAAAATCAATATCATTTTATACAGATGCAAAAATTAAACTCAATTTAAAGCAAAGATGAAAGTTTATATTTTAATAGAGGTATCCAATGAGGCTGGCTTAAAAGTAAAGATAGTGTCATTTTTTTATTATTATTATTATTAAGTATTTGTACTTTACTACTGTAGCGCACCCAGGGCTGTCTTTAATATTGATTGGACCCTGGGCAAAAAATGTCCCCCCATTGCAATTTCACTATCCACCTGCTCTGAGCCCATGTACACACGGTCGGAGATTTTGCCAACCAAATCCGTCGGATTTTGCCCGTCGGATTTAGTCCGACGGATTGTGTCCGAAACTGTTGCATACACACGGTCGGGCCAAGTTGGCGAAAAATCCGATCTTTCAGAACGTGATGACGTAATTTCGTTACAGCACAGACTGGGATAGCTTTTAAAAAGGACTGTTTGGCTGTTTGTACTTGCTCCATCATAGAGACTGTTCAGGGAGACTTAGCGGAGTGGAGAATCCCACCTGCAGAAAGTCAGTGAATCTGGAGTATCCCATAGCTCCGTACACCCCATTCAAGTTTTTCAGCAATACAAAATCCTAAAAAGTCATCCACTAGACTGATTACTGAGCCAAAGTGAGTCAACTGCTAACAAAGCAAACAGAATATTGGCATACATTAAAAAGGGGATTAATTCCAGAGATAAAATGATAATTCTCCCGCTCTACAAGACTCTGGTCTGGCCACACCTGGAGTATGCTGTCCAATTCTGGGCACCAGTGTCAGAAACCATGAACCAGACCGAGACAGAAGTACAGTAAAATCCCACTTGTTTATTAATAAAAATATAAAGGTAAATATAGTAAACGTAGTCAAACCATAGCCAGAGTCCAGTAACTGGATCGGGTAGTCAGCCAAGCCAGAGTTCAGTAACTGGATCGGGTAATCAGCCAAGCCAGAGTTCAGTAACCAGATCGGGTAATCAGCCAAGCCAGAGTTCAGTAACCAGATTGCGTAATCAGCCAAGCCAGAGTTCACTAACCAGATCGGGTAATCAGCCAAGCCAGAATTCAGTAACCAGATCAGCTAGTCAGCTAAGCCAGAGTTCAGTAACCAGATCAGGTAGTCAGCCAAGCCAGAGTTCAGTAACCAGATAGGGTAATCAGCCAAGCCAGAGTTCATTAACCAGATCGGGTAATCAGCCAAGCCAGAGTTCAGTAACCAGATCGGGTAATCAGCCAAGCCAGAGTTCAGTAACCAGATAGGGTAATCAGCCAAGCCAGAGTTCAGTAACCAGATCGGGTAATCAGCCAAGCCAGAGTTCAGTAACCAGATTGGGTAATCAGCCAGGCCAGAATTCAGGGATCCAAGTAGAGGAACAGCAAGCAGGATAAGGAGCCAGGAGGGATGTCAGCAAAGCCAGTCTTTAAACAGGAACGCAGGAGATGGTTTCTAGTGATGTGACCAAGGCGAAGGCAGAGATCAAGTGAGCTGGACAGCTTTAAGTAGGCAGGACTGACAAGCAGAATCAACAACAGCTGGGTAACTGTGGAGAGACATGGGAATTGGCAGTTAGCCGACAACTGAGCGGCCAGCTCAGAGAAGGAAGGGCTGAGCCCAGCCCTGACAACCAGTCCTCAGGAAGGATGTACTGGAAATGGAGCTAGTACAAAGAAGAGCAACAAAGTTAATAAAGGATCTGGAGGATATTAGTTATGAGGAAAGGTTGTGAGCACTGAATTTATTATCTCTGGAGAAGAAGACTTTTTCGGGGATGGAAGTTTAACAAGACACGTGGCCACTTATTAGAAGAAAAGAGGTTTAACCTTAAACTACTTAGAGGGTTCTTTACAGTAAGAGCGACAAGGATGTGGAATTCCCTTCCACAGGCGATGGTCTCAGCGGGGGGCATCGATAGTTTCAAGACACTATTAGATAAGCACCTGAACGATCGCAACATACAGGGATATACAATGTAATACTGACATATAATCACACATATGGGTTGGACTTGATGGACTTGTGTCCTTTTTCGACCTCACCTACTATGTAACTATGTAACTATTGCTGTGTGCCTGGCTGCCTCTGCACCAATCTTGGGAAAGAACTGGTTAAATTACAGCTGCTCCTTTCGGGAGTAGCGCTACACATACATTAATTTCTTTCTTTCTTTCTTTCTTCCTCCCCCTTTCTTCTGCGCTAACGCAGCTTATTACCTGCAGGTCCGTCACCTCACATTACCAGACTTCTACATTGCTTCCTTGTGTATTCATTATCTATCCTGTGCGAATTCTCCACACATATCATGGTTGTATTCTGTGCTGTCATCTATTATGTTAGTCACTTGTAGGAAATGTATACTGCATGATGATATGCCTTGTTCAATCTCTAAGAACACAATAAAAATCTATTGTAACAGAAAAACAAAAAGATGTCTCTCACTGCACTAGTCACCTTGTCTCCAGCGCTGTTCTTCCACAGAAACCGTTTTCCACTGCTGGTTCTTCTCGGTTGAATGACAGTCAACATCATTCAGACCACTTGCTGTGAGCCAAGGCTCTCATGAACATGGGAGTGCATCGTCATGCTGGCCTAGGCTCAAAGTACTATACTGTAGGGCCCTGGTGCCCAACCTTCGGCTTGAGGGCTGCATGTGGTCTTTTGGTTTATGATGTGTGGCCCAGGGACCCCCGCAATCTGTAAAGGGGAAAATTGATTAGAGTGATAGTATTAATCTCTACTAGCCCCATATAACTTGCTCCAAGTTTCGATTTGTCTTTTGCGGCATTGTCTTCCCAGCCTAAAATGTAGCATGTGTCAGGGCTGGGCTCAACTGTTTCTTCTCTGAGCTGGCCACTCAGCTGTTGGCTAATTGCCAGCTCCTATCTCTCCACAGTTACTCAGCTGTTGATGATATCCTGCTCGTCAGTCCTGCCTACTTAAGCCTTCCAGCCCAGAGGATCTCTGCCTTCGCCTTGGTCAACATCACGGAAACTATCTCCTGCGATCCCGTTCAAGACTTTCTTTGCTGACATCCCTTCTGGCTCCAGATCCTGCTTGCTGTTCCACTACATTGATCCCTGACTTCTGGCATGGCTGACTATCCGTTCTGGTTACTGAACTTTGGCTATGTTTTGACTACGTTTGTTCTTTTTACTTTTATTATTAAACATGTGTGATTTAACTGTACTTCTGTCTCGGCCTGATTTCATGGTTTCTGACAGTGTGTCCACACTCTCTGACCCTCATTTACTCTATTAGCCCTTGTATATACGGTCGGACATTCCGACGGAAAATGTCCGATCGGACCGTGTTGTCGGAAAATCTGACTGTGTGTGGGCTCCATCGGACTGTTTCCGTTGGAATATCCGACGGACAAAGTTTTGGAGCTGGGCTATAAAACTTTCCGACAACATGGTCCGATCGGACATTGTCCGATTGTGTGTAGAGAATTCCGATCGGACAAAGTGCCACGCATGCTCAGATCAAATTACGAGACCAAAGCTATTGGCTACTAGCCTGAACGTAGTCCAGTCATAACGAAATAACGTTGTCACGTTATGTACGATCGGATTTTCCGACAACTATGTCCGACCGTGTGTATGTAACTCAAGTTTCGGACAAAATCCGTCAGACAAAATTTGACGGATTTTGTTGTCGGAATGTCCAAGGGCTTAGGTTTACATTTTTGGACAGTCCTCTCTAGCATTACATATACAGTGCATGGAGTGAGGAAGGATGGAAAGAAGAGTTTAAAAAACATTTGACTTTAACTCAATATACAATATATTACCAAAAGTATTGCGACACCTGCCTTTAAACGTACATGGACTTTAAATGCATCCCAGTCTTAGTCCGTAGGGTTCAATATTGAGTTGGCCTACCCTTTGCAGTTATAACAGCTTCAACTCTTCTGGGAAGGTTGTCCGCAAGGTTTAGGAGTGTGTCTCTGGAAATTTTTTGCCATTCTTCCAGAAGCGTATTTGTGAGGTCAAGCACTGATTTGGATGAGAAGGCCTGGGTCGTAGTCTCCGTTCTAATTCATCCCAAAGGTGCTCTATCAGATGCAGACCAGTCAAGTTCTTCGACCCCAAACTCACTCATCCATGTCTTTTTGGACCTTGCTTTGTGTACTGGTGTGCAGTCATGTGGGAACAGGAAGGGGCCATCCCCAAACTGTTCCCACAAAGTTGGGAGCAAATTGTAAAAAATGTCTTGGCATGCTGACGCCTTAAGAGTTCCCTTCACTGGAACTAAGGGACCAAGCCCAACCTCTGAGGCCGCGTACACACGCGGGGACTGTTCGGCACACTTTGTCCGCTGAACAGTGTTTCGGCGGACAGTCCGCCCGTGTGTGGGCGTTCAGCGGACAGTTTCAGCGAACAGTCCGCTGAACAAGGTTTTTCGGAATTTCCGAAAAACTGTCCGCTGAAACCTTGTTTCAGCGAACAGTTCCCTCGTGTGTAGGCTTGTTCGACAAACTAAGTTCCGCGCATGCTCAGAAAGGCTTTACACGCCGAAAGTTATAATGCAGTGTATAGGACGTCGTATTTTTCGTCCCGTCGTACGTGCCGTTCACGTCATCGCGCACGGTTTCAGCAAACTGTTCGTCCGTCGTGTGTGGCCATGTCCGTCCATGCTAATTTTGAGCGGACTGTTTGCCGAAACTGTTTGACGGACAAAGTTGGCCGAACAGTCCCCGCGTGTGTACGCGGCCTGAATAACAACCCCACACCATAATCCCCCCCCCCCCCCTCCACCAAATGATTTGGACCAGTGCACAAAGCAAGGTCCATAAAGACATGGATGAGCGAGTTTGTGATGAAGGAACTTGACTGGCCTGCAGAAAGTCCTGACCTCAACCGGATGGAACCTAATTTTTAAAAACTTTTAGAACACATAAAATATCCTTGCAAACTTTAAATATCTCTATTAGATATTGGCTGTTACAGATTTGACCTTTTTTGTTACAGAATCTCTTGTCTGTTTTTAGTTGACAGAAGATAAAAAAAAAGACTTCTTTAATTACGTTATTATAGATCCACAGGTTTCGTAACAGTGGTTTATTATGTCTGTGCTTTTACATTATATAGAAAGCAGTACTTATTGGCATCGCTATAAAACACATGATATTGAAAGCAGAAATATTACCTGAGCTAGCCTGTGCGCAACTAATTTTAATAGCGTTTTTCTCAATAAGACTGTCGGGGAAATATAACCTTAATCATCAAGCAGCATGCATATATTCATAGCAATTTTTTTTCTTTTTCTTTTTTTTTTTTTTTTTCCGGCTTATAAGTAGCCTTGTGTCTTCTGGGGTGTGAAATTCCAAATGGCAGCTTAATGAATAAAACATGGATTGCATTTATAGGGTTATAATTTAGCCGGACTGTATCATTTCAACGAAGGCCAGCCTAAAATTGCCCTGATTGAATCAAATTGCATTCACCATATCAATATATATTTTTTTTCCCTTTCTGAAGGGTTGTAAAATAAAACGGAAACATTATTTATTTCGAATTTAGATTCCTCGGATGAATCAGACCTTTTTTTTCCCGTGTCCACTACATAATTCATAACTTAATTAAACTAAATGATATAACAGTTTTTGCAATTAAAAATGCCGATACTCGCCAGAATATGCATTAAATAATGGAAATAGAGATGGCTCTGTGAATGGGTTTTTAATATTTCGCTCTGGCTGCGCGCTATCATCAACAAAAATAAGACGGGATACAGCAAATGCTGGTGAAAGATAGAAGGATAATGTAACATGTGTACAAATTTTTAACTCCACTTTCGTTGGAAAAAATATTACAAAAAATAATAATATAGCATTTACAAATACAACACAAGACATGTTGTAATTTATTATTATTAAAAATTATATTTCCTTTTCAATTTTCAGCACTGTAATTTTCTGTAAAATTCAATGCAATGTGGCAACCCTGCAGGCGTTCTGTACACAGCTGGTGTATGGGATGCCCCCCCCCCAGAAATGTAATTTCCTGATTGTGTGATTGGCTCATTGATTTTTCCAGAATTTCACACACGATAGAGGCCAAATTCAAGGCATCCTCTGCAACATAGATTTTAGTTTTGGGGAGATGTTCATAAAGGGTTAATTACTTCCAAAGGGATGTAGACCCTGCCACCTTCCTCATTAGAGCCCCATGAGAGCATCAGCTGATCAAAAATGAAAAAAGCCACTCCCATTCAGAACCAGTCTTTTGCAACACATGACCTAACAAAGAGCTAGGCATGTACTGGCCATAGGGACTTTAGGGAGTTTCCCGGTTGGCTCAGTGGGCCGGTTTCAGTGACAGCCAGTGGCATCGCTGGGGGGGACTTTTGGGGCTATAGCCCTGAATCTGGGGCCCATAGCCCAGAGTCACTGCAGGGGTCCCCAACTACAGGGTCCTGGCCCACTACTTGCCCTCTTTCTGGTGACCCTGATGTAAGGAGGGGCTCTCTGGGGACCCTGATATAAGCCGGAGGCTCTCTGGGGAACCTGATGTAAGAGAGAGGCTCTCTGTGGACCTGGAAGTAAGGGGGGGCTCTGTGGGGACCGGATGTAAGGGGTTGGCTCTCTAGGGACCCTGATGTAAGGCGGATGATCTCTGGGGACTCTGATGTACGAGGGGCTCTCTGAGGACCCTGATGTAAGGGAAAGGCTATATGGGGACCCAGATGTAAGGAGGGTCTCTCTGGGGACCCAGATGTAATGAGGGGCTGTCTGGGGACCCTGATGTAAGGGGGGATCTCTAGGGGCTCTTTTGCGCAATGTCGTACAGTTTATATACTGTTTTTTGCGTGTTTGCAAAATTAAAGTGGGCTGGTCTGGATGAAGTCCAGGGCCAAATTTTTGTCCCAGTCCAGCCCTGCAAAGAGCTATTGCTTCTGAGCAGAAACATGTAGGACTCTATGTAGGCAGGTACAGTTTACCCCTCCCTCTGTAGGTGGCACTGTGTTGCTGACAACAGTAGAGAGGGAATGAAGAACGAAGGGAACTTTGTTGCTCTGAAGCCTTTGTAGGTGTCACCAGGGGAGCAGTGCTCCAATTGGGCACTGGAAAATAGACATAAAAATCAACAGGAATGAGACATAATAACATTATCATGATACCTATTATTAATGAATATAAGATAAGTTAACTAAGACTGGTACCATGTACGGAAGCATGGATGGAGGGCCTATGAGGTCATGTTCTACAAGTATAATCAAAATATTCCTAATGCACATGTTCCTGGAATTAGCCATATAAGTGGGTGCTGCAGCGACCATTAGCTGGAAACCGTAGACAGTCCAACCTGAAGATTTGTCACCAGCACACCAAGGATTCTCCAAATGAATCCAAAGCTTTATTCAGTGGTCACAGCATATTAACAGCAAAAGCCTTTGTGATAAAGCTGAATAAAGCTTTGGATCTCTTTGGAAAATCCTTAGTGTGCTGGGGACATATCTTCAGCTTTGAATGTTCTACAACGAGGAACATGGTCTCAAGGCAACCTCCATGGTAATATGACAGAGCATTCAATAAGTCTGAATCCTACCAGCCACATAAAGGACCTAGACATGAGCGGGCAGCAAGAGGGGTCTATGCCACTATCAAATGGTGACTCCTAGAAATTAAATGTGAGGGGGATGTATACTACTAGAACTTACAAGAAAAGTCAAGAAGAGCAATTACCGCATAAAGTTCATAAGTAGGTTACTTTCTCAGAAGGTAAAATGACGTAACTCATCATGGAGAGTATATAGTATGAAGGATCATAGGTATTAGTTACCCTTTTTAAAAAAAAAAAACTATTTAGAGGATAATACAGTTCACATAAATATTCTACTTGTAGCTTAGGAACCAACATTTTGCTTTTCGACAATTTTTTGACTGATAAAATGGTAAAGTGTTTTATTTTCCTTTTTTTTTACATAATACCTTAAAATATCTTACAACAAAGTTGAATAACATTAAAAAAAAAAGAACTGTATTGCCTGTTTCCTATATGTTTGCTATAGGGTAGGACAAGATCTTTGGTGTTACACCTTCGAATGACAGGAAAATTATGGAAGGGAGGGGCTGTATCCAGAAGATTTTTTACCTTAATGCATATGGATGCATTAAGTTAAATATGAATATGCGAAGTGTTCAAACTGGTTTTTGGTGTTGGTTACTACCCTCAAGTATAGAACCAAGGCCTTATAACAATTATCCATAAGGGTGGAGACCAGTACAATCCAGCCAACAACAGAGGGATATGTGTCAGCTCTAGTATCTTGAACAAAATAATTATTGCCTTTGTAACACATTATAATGTCCTCAGCAGAAGCCAAGTAGGGTTCATGTCAATCCATCGCACCACAGATCACATCAACCCTTTGCACATGAAGAACCATGTCCACAATACAAAACACAGAAAAATATTTGTTGTTTTTTTGGACTTTAAGAATACCTTTGATCCAATGTAGCAACCAGGCCTGTTACTCAAACTACTAGAGAATTGAAAAGGAGGAAAAACATATGATGTCATCAAGAGCTCATATTCTGAGAAAAGCTGCAATGTAAGGACGAATGGGAAAAGAACAGAGTACTACATTGTTGGGCACAGATGAAGTGGCATTGATGGAAACAGGTAGGCTGCATTGTTGGGCACAGGTAGACTGCATTGTTAGGCACAGGTAGGCTGCATTGTTGGGCACAGGTGAAGCGGTATTGATGGACACAGATAGGCTGCATTGATGGGCACAGGTGAGACTGCAATGATGAGCACGGGTGAGGCTACATTGTTGGGCCCAGGTGAGGCTGCATCGATGTGCACTGATAAAGTTGGTGTTAATATTTATTTTTAGAACTTAATTCTGCATAAAACATTTAAGTGTCATTTTATGAGATTATTTATGAGGGCGTATTAGGGGCGGGGCAGGGTTGGGTGGGGCAACTGGTGGCGAGTAACCCTTGAGGCCTGGCTAGTAGCTCAGAACTTTAAATTTTGAGCCCTGTAACGCTATAACATATACATCAATGAACGAGCTGCAGCTATGGCATCCTGCTTAGTACCAGGGCTAACTCAACATGACACCAAGATGAACTGTCACCAGCAGTGGAGGCCTATAAGTTAGTCTGGAAGTGTAGGAAAAATCCAGTGTGACATGAGCACTACCAATCAACCCAAAGAAAGCAAACAACATGGTGTCCAAAGGAAGAACACTAACAAATGAAAAGACTGTCAGGTCACCTTGAGGCCAGGTGACAGATGCACACCGTAGGGATCAGGAGTGCACCGCAAGGTTGTGGACCCTACGGCTGACTGCTGCAGACGGGGGTCAAGGTGATAGGAAGGCAGGGCCGTTAGAACACCAAGATGGATCCCACCGGGGTTAGAGCGTAAGATTCCCTGGGGCGCGGAGTCTAAGGGCCAGCAGGTGTTCACCAGAGCCTCTAGTGGTGAGGATGGACTTGGCTGCAACTGGCTCAAGGTCGCGACCCCCAGGATCCCCCAGCTCACACCCACAGTAGGTAACAGGAGGATAGGGATGGTGAAGGACAAGCCAAGGTTGGGGCCACAAGCAGACAGGAATAGTCAGGGACATGCCAAAAGGCCAGGATCACAGGCAAACAGGGATAGTCAAGGACACGCCAAAGTCGGTAACGTAACAACATCAGAGCACACAGTAGGTAACAGGAAGCTAACACACAAAGATTGATCAGCAGGGTTGGCCTGCAGTGCACAGGTTAATATAGAGTTCTCTGATAGGAGCTAGGGTGTAGCCATGCCAGAGGATGGATTACAAAAGGCAGTCAGGTGAGGGTCGGCTGGTCTCTAGAGATGAACACATGGAGACAGGTAAGCAGACGAACTCTATTGCATAACCATCACAAAGACTCACTAAAAGCTATCCATTCCTCAACCTAGAGGTTAACCAATAAGGAAGTATCAAGTAAGCTATAGAGGCCCTAAAAGGCCCTTATATACTGTAAAAGAGATTTTTTTGTGATTGGATTCAGTTCTACTTTAAAGATCGATTCCAGTCAAAAAAAGCACTTCCTAATTGCTGGCTCATTCTTTTTTTACATCTATGTGATATAAATTGTCTCAAGAGAGTTCTCAGCTCTTCCCAACAACTAAGGTAATTAGAAAACTCAGTTAATGAGGTCACAGTGCCCTAGTGGATGGTCTTTATAATTCTGAATAGTCAAACAACCGAGTAGCCCAGCTATGGTAGGATGACACCTTAGTTGTGGTCTTAGGTTGCTACTGGAAAATCATAGTGAAATTCCTCAAAAATATTTAAATCCGGGTGATGATTCTAACCCTTGGGTGCCCTTTCAAGAGTGAACTATTGGTTTTGAAAAAAATAAGCTTATAAGTAAAATAATTATTGTTAATACCAATTCATATGCACTTCACCTTAGGCTCGCACAAGCTGGAATTGCTTGTTCTTTTTTTTCCTCTTACTTTTGACATACTCATTATGCAGTGAAAAAAAGTCCTTTGCTATGCCTATTCACCATGCCTAATGCTTTATTCAGTCCTGACAATAGGCCTAGAATAGGAAGGATTATAAAAGCGAGTATAAAGGTAAAAGTCTTAAAGTATACTGTACCTGTGTATTAGGTAGTCTTGGGCACAACTCAAGAATTTAGAAACCTAGTTTCTTTTTCTAGGCATAATGAAGAGATCTGTCACGTATGTATTATAGCCACGGGAAACACTGCCAAGAAGTATGACTTCTGCATTGCATACCATTAAACCATCTGTATTTTGACAGGACTATTAAAATTGAACTCCCTTCTGTCTTGCACATTGATGATGTCACTACTATTTTTTTAAGGTAATATCTGGATCCGCAAAGCCATTTGGAACATACAAAATGTATTTATATTCTTTAAGGCCTTCAAGACATGATGGGAGATGTGAATATTTGTGAAAATATTCTGTTTTATTTTCATCATGTCTTCTGTATTTTATGACACAAAGTGACTGTTATCTGTAACGGAAGACCACAGGCAAAAGACCAGAGATGTGTCCACCAGTCAATCACAGAACCCATCTAACATTCAGAAGCGCCTTGTATAAAAAGGGGGGCAGTGGAAGTTGGCGAAACAGTAAAGTTTTATTGATGAAGACACTGATAGTGGGGTATTTTTTCTTACCATGGTCATAGGATTAGGGTTGCTGAGTTACCCTTGTGGTTATAAATTGTGGAATTTGTTTTTGAGGTTTAGTAGAAATACAGAGACCACTTGGATGAGTAGTGCTATGGCTTCAATATTACAGAACAAGTCAGTTAAATGTCACTACTAGGTATACCAGGAGTTGAGGAATTTTGAAAATGGCTTCAATCAGAGGCTTAACAAGAACCTTAAGGACCCTGGTACAAGAAACCCGCGCCCCCACCCCTTCAAGAAAAGCATTTGACACACTTTTTTTTCAGTACATAAATCAGTAAAAAAAATGTCTGTTTCTGATTTCAACTTACGTAATTGTCAACAGAGGTAGTTTTAGGACAGGACATGGTCAGCCTTTAGGACAACGATTGGGGATGAGCCCAATGTTCGAGTTGAACATAAGTTCGACTCGAACATCGGGTTTTCGCCTGTTCGCCGAATAGCGAGCAATTTGGGGTGTTCGCGGCAAATTCGAAAGCCGCGGAGCACCCTTTGAAAGTCTACGGGAGAAATTACGTTTACGTACCAGGTGGCCCTGCCCCCTCTGACTCCACGGGGAAGCCATTGGGAAGTCCCCTGAGTCAGATGGGGGCGGGGTCACCAGGGTACATCACCGTGTGACCCCGCCCTCAGTTATAAAAGAACTGTCATCAGTGCTGAAGCATCAACCGGCGGGTGCCTCCCATGGAGGCAGATCTTTTTTATATTTTTTTTCGGTCCATCGGCGGAGCAAAAGAAGATGAATGGACTTCGTGGAACATTTTTATTTTTTTATTTTTTAATAAAGGACTTGTCCCAAGGTGTGTCTTGTGTTTTTTTTAACATTTTGACACTTTTTTTGTGAAATGGTAAGAGTAAAATGTACCCCTTAACATTTAAAACGGGGGGACAGGATCTGGGGGTCCCCTTGTTAAAGGGGGCTTCCAAATTCCGATAAGCCCCCCGCCCACAGACCGGGCAAGGGTTGTGGGGATGAGGCCCTTGTCCCCATCAACATGGGGACAAGGTGCTTTGGGGGCTACTCTAAAGCACCCTCCCCGTGTTGAGGGCATGTGGCCTGGTATGGTTCAGGAGAAGGGGCGCTCTCTCGCCCCCCCTCTTTTCCTGCTGCCTGCCAGGTTTGCGTTCTCAAATAGGGTCTGGTATGGATTTTTGGGGAGACAATAACTAGCATATTAACCTTTAAAATTAGCTCTTTTGATTTTTCACGTTCATTTCCCATGGACTTTAACAGTGTTTGCGTGTTCAAACAAATTTTTTGTCTGTTTGTATGTTCTGCTGCGAATCAAACTGGGGGGTGTTCGGCTCATCCCTAATAATCATAGAATTAGCGACAGCAGTCTGGGTGGGGACCTGAGTAGGCAAGCAGTTTAACCTTCTTCCCTGCTCCAGTCTTGGAACCCTTTCAAATCGCCAGGGCCTGGTCACAAGTGCAAGCTTTGTGACCCGCGGTAGTTTTGCCACTGGCTTCAGTGAGGCTCCAGGTCTGGATGTCATTGTCTTTTATTTGTTTCTTTAGGTCCCCTTCCATGTCCACATAACAAAATTGTGTGGACATGGGAATGATTCCAACTGTGGGTTGTTTTCCTTCAAGCAAGCTTGTTATGGCTAAAAAGTGAGCCTGTCCTTACTCTCTCTCTCTCTCTTATTCTTACTCTCTCTCTCTCTCTACCCTTTTCTTCCTTTTCTTTCTTCTTTCCGATTCTTTGGAAGGCTTGCCTTCCACTCCCCCAGGGGCACTGGTCGACCTTTACAACATTCTCGCATATCCAACCTTGCACATCATGGAGGGGTGGCTGGGAGGGTCCTTTCTATGTTTGGGAGACCCTCTCCCTGCGCAGTGTGATCCCGAGAGGGGCACAGGGATGAGGGTACCTCATAGATCTAACTCAGGCTAGGCCCAACATGAGAGCTAAGACTCCTCAGCCGAGATGAATAGTTTATATGTCTTGAACCAAGCGGGCCCGCCAGGTCATTCCCCCCCCCCCCCCTTATTGAGGAAGGGAACCAGGCTCACCACCTTTAGAGCGTTGTTTTTGTTTTCATATGTGTTTGGCTATGACTTCCCCTCTTTCTTTAAATGTCCAGAAGGTTGATATGTTAGCTAACACGACTGTAACCATATGTTTGTACTTATTTAATTACTACTTGTCAAGCTGGTTGATTCAGCCCCTCTGTATTTTGTTATTGAAAAATAAAATACTTTGAAAGAAAAGTGAGCCTGTCCTCTGGAAATTATGCATACTTTGAGAGTTACATAAGTGGATTTGGTCCATATTAATGAGAGATATGTAAAGGGCTTTTCTAGAGCGATAGCAGGAGGGTTAATCTTAAATTTAGATTTGCCCGGAGATGTACTTTAAGTGTAGAATCCTCTTTCCGTAGCTTCCTCCTCCTCCACAACATTATCTTTACTTCTGGACACTTCAAGGGTTACATAAGTTTGATCCATTTTAGTGAAAGATGTATAGGAGGGTTCTTTAGAGGGATGAGAGGAAGGTTAGGCTTAAATTCAGACTTGTCTGGAGATGGGCTTTACATGTAGAATCTTCTTTCTGTACCTTCCTTCTCCACAACGTTATCTTTACTTCTGGACACTTCAAAGGTTACATAAGTGGGCTTGATCCATATTAGTGAAATATATATAGGAGGGTTCTGTAGTGGGATGGTAGGAGGGTTAGGCATAAATTCGGACTTGTACGGAGATGGACTTTAATTGTAGAATCCTTCCTCCTCCTCCACAACATTATCTTTACTTCTGGACACTTCAAGGGTTACATAAGTGGCTTTGCTCAATTTTAGTATATAAGGGGGTTCTCCAGAGGGATGGGAGAAGGGTTAGGCTTAAATTCATATTTGCCCGGAGATGGACTTTAAGTGTAGTATCTGCTTTCTGCACCTTCCTCCTCCACAGCATTACCTTTACTACCAAATTACAGAGGCACTTCAATATTAATGTAGACAGTAAAGCTAGGCAGAAAAGTTAATGCACAGTACTGTACTTTATAGAAGGAAAGCCTTTCTTAATGTTTTCAAGTGTCCTATAAAGTGGCTGTATTTTTAGCTGATACTAATTGTTCTGCTGAATGTAATCCCATGATAATGAAGAACTGCAAAGGTCCATTACACCAGAGCATGCAGTTCCATTTGTTTATTGTCCATCTCTACCGTACATGCCAAATGACTTTACGTTTTATATTCTTGGTCTTCTATAGGAGGAAAGATAGATAAATAAGCTTAATGATACATGGTTTTGTGGAGACACAGATTCTCTACTAAAGGAAAACTATCCCATGTTTACAGTAGGCTCACATCATTAGCTGTTATTGGGCAATATAAACTGGAAGTTTTTTATTAGAAGTGGTTTAACCATTTCTGCTCCATTGCTCATATTTTGCAGATGTGCATATGCTCCCTCTAGTGGCTATTAATATATCAGTCAATGTTTTCGGCATCTCAGCTGAATGACTGTCGAGAGAAAGAAATTATCATAGGCTAAAACACCTAGCACAAACAATCTATAGTGGAAATCTATAGCAAGAGCTCTGTTCATAAACTTGTTCTGGTCAAAGGAGAACAGTTAGGCACTGTACAATACTAATAAGCAGAAAATACTGATTGCTGCACTCTCGAAATGTAAAAAGAAAATGAAAGGTGGCCTCAGCCTGAAAGTCTCCAATATCTATATTAAAGCTGAATTTCAGGAAAATTGCTAAATAGATGCATCAAAGCTATTTTACCTGCCAAAATGATTTAAAACTCTGTCAAGCTAATCATCAAATTTTCACAGCACTGCCAGCCAGCACAGGCTGGTTGGGGGTCCTCATTTTGTATGCATTTACACAATACAAACTGGTCCACTCACTGCCCACAGCCTGTGACCGTGAAGAGCAGGGGGGCTGATGAGGTCATCTCCCGCCTCTAATTTGTATGGAGTGAAGCAAGCCATAGGGATTGGTCCAGATGTAAATTTAAATTCAGCAAAACAAATACGGGAGTTGTACAGGAAAGAAACAAACATCCTCTGGGTAGTGGAAATCCCCGCCAGTTGCACAAGGGACCGCCATCTTGCATACGAGCCCACGGCCTGGGCTCTCTGTGGCTGTATAGGGGGAATGATAGAACAGGTCTGCGATGGAGTCACGGGAAGGCTCTCACTCTGATGCGACAGCTGCTTTGCCCAAGGAATCTGCTACCATGGTCATCCCAGGGACCATTGAGGTCTCTGAATGTTGACTGATCCATCAAAACTTAGACAAGCACAGGGGCTGCCTAACTACTGCTGAGTCTCACATCTCTGCTGTCAAATACTCCACTGCTTCCCATACCCAGAGCCTGGCTGAGTTCCAGCGTACAGTGAAGCTTTTAATAGCCCAGTCTGAAGATAATGAAAATAGACTCCTTTGCAACAATGTGCGAGTAGTAGGTTTTTTTAGATGGGGGAGAGGATTCCCATCCAGCCATCTTTGCAGAATTATTTTTCAAACAGTTGCTAGATCTGCACCATGTTTCTCCTGTCTATCTAGTGGAACAGGCACATAGGGTCCCTATGGGCACCAGATCCCTGGGCTATGCTTCACAACCATTTCTGTTCCAGTAACTGAATTTCAAGGACAGGGACTTGATACTTACGGAAGCCTCTATTGCAATATGAGAATACCATCCTTCGTCTTTTCCCTGACTTTTCTCTAGAAATGCAAAAAGATAATGTTATTTTTTGAATAATATTCAGAAGAGGCTGAGGGAGAAAGGCCTGCAGTATAGCATGCTATTTTCTAGCAAGCTTCAGGTGCAACATAATGGGTTAACAAAGTTCTTTGATTCCCCTGCCATGACAAAACAAAAGGGTCCTATCAAGACTTAACTTTCAATGCATTTTTGGGATATTCACAAAACCCCCTTCATTAGGCCTTAGTATTATTGTGTGACTGGTATCCGGAAGGGTGGTTACTCCTGAATTAAAATTCTCCTGTGGTTAGGCACTCACTTAGTCAGTTGTCTGTCAGCAACTCAATAAGCACGCCCCTAACCAAGATAATACTAAACCTCAATAAAGGGGCTTTGTGCATAATTCTTGAAACATGTTGGATTTTAGCTCTTGATAAGACCTTTTTATTGTGACAAATAACAATGTACAGTATAGCTGTTCCAAGTGCAAAAAACACACACCAGAGGGTGCAACTCCTCGTGGATTATCACCATACAATTTATTGAATTACCAATGACAAATTAATACTCACAAATAGTTAAAAACAACAGGCATGTGGCTCATATGCTTCAGCCAGCCTCGGGCAGAGAGTCCCATCACAAAGAACATCTGACTGTAAAGCTAATGCTTTTTGGGTGTTAAGCCCACTTCCTCAGAGCTCCGAAGAAGGGGGCTTGACTCCGGGAACATGGTAGCTTTCCAGATATCTAGACCAGGGGTAGGGAACCTATGGCTGACGAGCCAGATGTGGCTCTTTTGATGGCTGCATCTGGCTCTCACCTCTTAATCCGCGGAATCCGTGGTGTGCCGATCCGTGGATTGAGCTCATAGGAAAAGCCGCAGCTTCGGCCTAGCTCCGGAGCTGTGGCCATCTTGGTACATCTGGCCGCGGCCTAGGTGAGCGGCGCACTGCCGTCATCATCCCCCACCACAACTGCTCATGGATCTGCCTGCCTGTGTAGTGGTAAGCAAGCAGACAATCATAGGGGAGATGTGGATATTACAGTGGGGGAGATGACTTGGATATTACAGTTATAATTGAAATTAGTCGATTAATCGATAAAAAAAAAAAAAAAAATAGTTTTAAACATATTGTATGGCTCTCGTGGAATTACATTTTAAAATATGTGGCATTCATGGCTCTCTCAGCCAAAAAGGATTCCTACCCCTGATCTAGACTAATCCCAGCTAGGATACCATGGGCAAAAAGAGAGCTGCCACATTCCAGAAATCATTTGATTTGCATGGAAGCTTCTCCAAGCTTGGATTAAAGCACTCAACCATCTTCTCCATCTTTTCCATTCAGCAGCAGATTGTCTTTTATCCTCCGTCTTTCTACTTAACAATTGCTATGCAAAAGATAACAGGATGAATACATTACAAACGTGTTCATGTTTATGAATACTTCATTGCATTAAAGAAATTATTTTATTTTACTGTAGTTTTCCAGGAAGGATGGTAACATCACGCCCAGTGAAATAAAAGATGGGGTTAAAGTGAGTATAAAATAAGGCTTTTTTCTTTACAGGTTTCTTTTGGACCTACTATCAGCAGGCAGTTTGTAGAGGGGGAGGTGACCCAGACAGCACAAGCAGATCTTGCGTAGTATTGCATTTTATGCTTTACATAACATCTTTTACTGTCATGACCATTGTATAGTCAGTGGGTGCATGTGTCCACAACATTTAGATTTAGCAAGCCATGTCAATGGCTAGATCAGTGATGGCGAACCTTGGCACTCCAGATGTTTTGAAACTACATTTCCCATGATGCTCACCTATACTGCAGAGTGCATGAGCATAATGGGAAATGTAGTTTCAAAACATCTGGGGTGCCAAGGTTCGTCATCACTGGGCTAGATCTACTAGGTATTGAGCCTCCAAGTCTGAGTAGTGTAGGCTAGTCTATTCATATGTGTTTATAAGGGTTTAGAAGACACGGAGACCGTGGTTCTGAGTTATTCTCTGCATAGATGATTAAAGATGATGTCATCGACAGCGATTATTAATAATGATGAGGGAGATGATTTACCTAAGCAGTCAGATGTTATACACATAGATTGGCCATTTGCTCCACTTGGCATACTGATCTACTCAAAAAAACTGGTAAAAGAGTTCCTTAAACCACAAGTAGATTAGTACTACATTGGGTAAGCCTATGCCCCCTTACCACCCTTGGTAACCAAAGCTCATTGGGAGACTGAGCCAATAGATGATGACATATTACTATAAAGGCATAGTTCATGGATCACAGCTAGCTTGTGATCCTTGAAGATGAAGATTCGAATTCGCCAGATTGATGTAGAAGACAAACCAAGAGCATTAGCTCATCAGTAATGATGACTGAAGTATAGATTAATAGTAGTTAAATCTTTGATTGTATACTTTGTCCTACCCATCAATACAAACCTCAATTTTGGTATAAGCCATTGGGGCAGTCAATAGTCATTAGGCATTGATTTCCTTGGTAGTCTTAGATCGAAAATATACAGAATTTGGCTTCCTCTACTAACAGTGAGCTGAGCTATGACTGCATTAACATCCCAAATGTAATACCCATTAACTCACACAGAACACGTCCTTGCAGTTGAATAGAATCCAGCAAGTAACAGCTTATAATTTAATTTTGATATGTCGAACAGAGATAAATCTTATGAATTTGGCAGCTGAACTATCATCACGGTTATCTCAATCAATGAGTCAACAAGAATATTTGTCTTTCTCTCATAAAATGACAATGGCTGCGAGTTAAGGCAACTCCCTAATGCCTCGGTCCATTTTTCAAGCTCTTCTCTTGCCTGCTTCTAAAAGGGTCACCCGGCACATTTGCAGAGTTGGCGTGCGGTAAATCAAGAGAGACACCACTTTGTTAAACTGCATTATGAAGAAACAACACATTGATTTAGAGCAGGCAATATACCATTAGTTATCTTAGTCTTCTTAAAGTGGGCCTGCATTCAATTGCATAACAGAAAGTCATTTGTTAACAGTCTTGCTGGGATGGACAGAGAATTGGTAAGAGAAGGAATTAAACCCTGAAGAAAATGTATGTTGTAGCTCCAGACTTTTTCCAGTGTTGACCACATGATTTAAAGTCTAGGCCAGACTTTCTCAACAGGGTTTTGTGGAACCCACAAGTTTTTCCAGAGGTTGCTAGGGGTTTGTGGGCGGGACCTACTTGCCTTGCGCATGGGGGTACCTTTCTTCGTGTATGTGCTCATTAATGCCTGAAACCAGACGGGGCCACGTTCATGTGGAAATCAAACATTATGGCGTGACCCCGACTTAGAGATGAGCCATACACTGTGTGCAGTAAATACAGTGCCTTGAAAAAGTATTCATACCCCTTAAAATTTTCTACATTTTGTCTTGTTACAACCAAAAACGTAAATGTTTCATAGTTAGTTAGGTTGCATAAAGACACCAGTCCATCCAGTTCAACCTGAGTGAGTGTCTACAATTATCCCTATACATTGCACACTCACCTTGGTCCCTACCCTCAAGGAGCCCACAATCCAAGGTCCCCATTCATATACTGGGGCCAATTTTGGACAGAAGCCAATTAACCTACCTGCATGTCTTTGGATTGTGGGAGGAAACTGGAGTACCCGGAGGAAACCCACGCAGGCACAGGGAGAACATGCAAACTCCAGGCAGGTGGTGTTGTGGTTGGGATTTGAACCAGCGACCCTTCTTACTGCTAGGAGAGGGTGCTAACCACTACACCACTGTGCTGCCTTTATGTGCAAATGTGTTTCATTGGGATTTTATGTGATAGATCAACAGAAAGTGGCACATAATTGTGAAGTGGAAGGAAAATTATAAATGGGTTTCAACATTTTTTACAAATAAATATCTGAAAAGTGTGGTGTGCATTTGTATTCAGCCCCCTTTACTCTGATACCCCTAACTAAAAATGTAGTGGAACCAATTGCCTTCAGAAGTCACCTAATTACTAAATATAGTCCACCTGTGTGTAATTTAATCTCAGTATAAATACAGCTGTTCTGTGAAGCCCTCAGATGTTTGTTAGAGGACCTTAGTGAACAAACAGCATCGTGAAGGCCAATGAACACACCAGACAGGTCAGGGATAAAGTTATGGAGACGTTTTTAAAGCAGGGTTAGGTTATAAAAAAATCCCAAACTTTGAACATCTCACGGAGCTCTGTTCAATCCATCATCTGAAAATGAAAAGAGTATGGCACAACTGCAAACCCATCCAAGACATGACCGTCCACCTAAACTGACAGGCCAGGAAAGGAGAGCATTAATCAGAGAAGCAGCCAAATGCACACCACACAAAAAATTGAAAACCCTTTATTATTTTCCTTCCACTTCACAATTATGCACCACTTTGTGTTGGTCTATCACATAAAATCCCAATAAAATAAATTTCCGTTTTTGGTTGTAACTTGACAAAATGTGGAAAATGTCAAGGGGCAGAATACTTTTTCAAGGCGCTATATACAGTGCCTTGAAAAAGTATTCTGCCCCTTGGAATTTTGAAAAATGCTCCTCTGTAAAAAGAGCTGTCCCATGTTACAGCACACCTTCCTCCTGTATGTTGCATTTAAGATTGACACTGCTGAGCCTGTTTTCGCTCCACCAGTCCAGCGTAACTTGCAACCTCACTCCCTGACAGAATGGGTTTCCATCAAGCTTTTAGCGTGAACCTCATGCGTGCTCTCACTTTATGCCTTTACTCCCCCATATCATGTGGCTACGTATATGGGGTCTCCTTACCTCAGATTCGGTTCCAGTCACTTTTAGGGGAACTGACCACTAGAGAGGGAGCCAAGTCACCAAACCCCTCGCTACTGGAGGACCTGTCACTTTGGCCAGGTACCACACTTCATGACTGGCTTCTTTACACTCCTCACCAGTACTTAGTTACCCGTGGCATCTTCTCTCCAACTCCAACATTCTTACGGACCTAATCTTCTGGGGTGGCCTTGCTTTGTATCCCATGTGTGCTTTACAGGCCCTTTTCATTTGATACGCCATATGCTACCATGCACCCATTTAAATAACTTCAGACCATGCTTAGAAAAATTCAAAATACTTTACTGATAACTCTGTCTCATAGCAAAAGTCCATAAAAACTAAATACAGTTCATCCCTAGCTGACTAAGTTGAGAATGCCCAAGCATACCTTAATAAGGTGCAAGCCCATAATTGGTGTCCTCCAAAAGCTTGGCAGATGCTTTTGATGTCCATTGTTTCATGGAACTATATAGCATAGCAGCTCCTTATCAGTATCCAATGTGCAGCAACAACCTTTCCCATATTTAAATATGCAGAAAGGAAAGCAGGAGCCCAAAAGCCCAAGAAAGGAGCCAAGACCCAGTGAACCCCTTCCTAGCCTGGGCAGGCTTACTAATATTGCTAAAACAGAACTTTCTTTGTTTTCCTCTCATTAGAATGAGTTGAGCTTTGCTATACCCCAAATGTATGTGCTTTTCAGGGCCCTTCTTCGGATTGTGCTGAATCTGGATTGCTCCCGGATTTGACCTGCCGTCCTTTTATATGCAACGCTTCTGCCTATTGACTCATGAGCTATTGAAGTCTTGTTTGTTTCTGTGTATATTTGGTACTGATATAGGGGTGTTACAACCCCTCCTACTGCACTTTTGTGCAATTTTGTAAAGTTTTTGTTTTCAATTCTTGTTAAATATCAAACTTTCAATAAAATGTATTGATCCAGAAAATACCTATTGAGGAATTATGGGGCAGAAGGAAGATGTGGCGAGTTTTCAAGTAAAACTCAACACACAGAGATAAATAAACATTATTTTATAGTAGCTAATAAAAAAGTGCAAATCTCCTTCTGATTTGATCGTCACCAATAGGGACCCTATAAAAGACCATTGGCCTTTGATACTGTTGACCATCAGCTCCTTCTCAATAAACTCTGTTCCCTTGGCCTCCAAGATTCTGCTGTATACTGGTTCTCCTCCTACCTTCCTATCACAGCGCTCCTTAAGTATTACCTACAACTCTGTCTCCCCCTCTCCATTTCCTCTTTCTGTAGGAGTCCCCAAGGCTCTGTTCTTGAACCCCTTTCTCTTCTATATCTACACCTCCTCCCTTAGTTACTTGATAATCTCCATCTCTACGCCGAAGATACCCAAATCTGTCTACTCCTCACTCCTTCTGTCTCCTCTCGCATTACTAACTTACTACCTGACATATCAGCATTGATGTCGCACCACTTCCTTAAACAGAATCTCACTAAAAGCTAACTGATAATATTCCCCCCTGCCCATGCCCCCCTCAGTGACTTTTTTTGTCAAGGTAAATAAGGCAACCATCAATCCCTCCCCTCATGCCAGGGTGCTAGGTTTAATCCGAGATTCTGACCTGTCCTTTCAGCCCCCAAATCCAATCGTTGTCAAAAGCTTGTAGACTTCACCTCTGTAACATCTCTAAAATCCATCCCTTTTTAACTAATGAAAACACAAAGCTACTCATTCACTCCCTTGTTAAGTCTCGCCTTGACTGTTGCAATTCCCTTCTCGTAGGCCTACCTCTCCATAGGCTATCCCCTCTTTAGTCTATCATGAATGCTGCTGCCAGACTCACCTACCTTTCCAACTGCTCAGTGTCTGCCATGCCAATCCCTACACTGGCTTCTAATCACCCAGCAAATTAAATTCAAAATACTAACAACAACATACAAAGCAATTCACAACTCTGCCCCGAGCTACATCTCCAATCTTGTCTCCAATTATCACACAAACCATCCTCTCCGCTCCTCTCGAGACCTCCTGCTCTCAAGCTCCCTTGTCTCCTCCTCCAATTCTCATCTCCAGGACTTCTGCAGAGCCTCTCCCATCCTCTGGAACTCTCTACCTCAATCTGTCTGGCTATCTCCTACTCTTGCTGCCTTTTGGAGATCCCTGAAAACTCATCTCTTCGGGGAAGCCTATCCCACCTCCAACTAATCTTTTACCACTTCCATCAGCTCATTCCCCACAGTTACTATCTTTTGTATCACTTATTAGATTGTAAGCTCTTACAAGCAGGGCCCTCCTAAACCTCTTGTATTTTATTGTATTGTAACTTTACTGTCTCCTTTTTATATTGTAAAGCTATTGCAAACTGTTGGCTCTATATAAATCTATAAATCCTGAATACTAAGTCCTGTATAATAATTGTTATTGGGCATATTATACATACGTAAATCAAAAGTGATAAGAGGGGCCAGAAATGTCTCTTTGTATATGAGCTCTGTGGTTACTTTCTGCCATAGAATGTGAAATTAGCGATGTAAACAGATATGCTCAGCTGCATACTGGATCATTTAGTTAAACAGTTCTGGATCGCACAATGGCTTTACGCCTTCAAAAGGCTTTTATCAACAGCAATCATTCAGTTGGCAGGGAAGTGCTGCGTTATGATGTCCAGCTCAACATTTTTGATTAATTTATTACAGTAATACAGAGCAACAGAATAATTAAATATGTGATTAAAGCTGAAATCCATGGTAAGCAAATATTGTCTAAATAAAAGAGCCATGTGTGTTTTCTGAATCTTGGTGTCCTTTATGTATTTCTTCCAGAACTGCAGTAATCAAGCATGACGCAACTCCAGCACTAAGCTTCAATTCAGGAGTATATTGCAGACCCTTTACTAATACTCTCTCTACTTATGCAGGGTGACTGGTCTTGTCGCCGCCCCCTCCTGTAGCTTTTTTGCAGGCAGACTGTAGTGGGTGGAGCTTCTGGGCCCCTCCCACACTCCTGCCCTCTGCACATGATACGTGCAACTCATAGATAATGTCTACAGGATTTTTACAAGGTAATGTTTGGGCTTGGCAGTCATTTGATGCACACAATGTGGGTGTGGATATTGAAAAATATATACTATATAGTTAGTCTGTTAGAAAAAAGACACAAGCCCATTTAGTTCAACCCACATAGGAAAAAAACACACAAATGTATATAGAAAACCTTCATATAAAAAGTCCTATACCCCAGCCTTTTTCAACTAGGATGCCCAGACACCGTGGGATGCCTTGAGGTTTCTTCAGGGCTGCCTTGGCAAATAGCCTACAAATTGATCAAACATTGTATACAAGCCAGTAGGTGGGTCAAGCCTGCCTTTCAGTTACACTAATGCCGTGTACACACGATTGAATTGTCCGGCGTACTGTGGTCCGGCGGACCGAGTCTGCCGGACCACAGTACGCCGGACAATTCGATCGTGTGTGGGCTCCAGCAGACTTTTTCATTGTGAAGTCCGGCGGACTTAGAAAGTAGTTTTGACTCAAAATTTGTCCGAGGGACTTGGCTTTCAGCGGACAATCCGTCCGTCAGTGTGCGAGTCCGGCGGACTAGGAATGACGCATGCTCTGAAGCAAGTACAACAAGGAAGCTATTGGATACGGCTATTGAACTTCCTTTTTCTAGTCCCGTCGTATGTGCTTTACGTCATCGCGTTAGAAATTGCCAGACTTTCGGAGCGTCCGTGTGTGGCCAAGTCCGTTCGTTATAAAGTCCGGTGGATTGTTTGCCGGAACAATTCCGCCGGACAATTCGATCGTGTGTACGCGGCAAAAGCCACAGGTTTTGTGCACCATTAGGACTTTCTAGACACTGGCATCCTAACAATCAATGATGTCATGAGTTGATAAGGAGTGCATCCAGAAAATATGCACAGCACTTCACATTTTTCACATTTTGTTACCTTACAGACATATTCCAAGATGCATTAAGTTTGTTATTTTACTCAAAATTCTAGAAACAACACCCCATAATGACAATGTGAAAGACGTTTGAAAACTTTGCAAATTTATTAAAAATAAAAAAGGAAAAAATTCCCATGTAGATAAGTATTCACAGCTTTAGCTCAATACTTTGGTAAAGCACTTTCGGCACAAGTTACAGACTCAAGTCTTTTTGAGTATGATGTTATATGCTTGGCACACCTATTTTTTTGCAGTTTCTCCCATTCTTCTTTGCAGGACCTCTCAAACTCCATCAGGTTGGATGGTGAGCATTGGTGCACAGCCATTTTCAGATCTCTCCAGAGATGTCCAATCAGGTTCAAGTCTGGGCTCTGGCTGGGCCACTAAAGGACATTCACAGAGTTGTCCCGTAGCCACTCCTTTGCTATTTTGGCTGTGTGCTTAGGGTCGTTGTCCTGTTGGAAGATGAACCTTCGCCTCAGTTTGAGGTGCAGAAGCACTCTGGAGCAGGTTTTCATCAAAGATATCTCTGTACATTCCTGCATTTATCTTTCCCTCAATCCCGACTAGTCTCCCAGTTCATGTTGCTGAAATATATCCCCACAGCATGATGCTGCCGCAACCATGCTTCAATGTGGGGATGGTATTGGCCAGGTGGTGAGTGGTGCCTGGTTTCCTCCAGACGTGACACTTGCCATTCAGACCAAAGAGTTCAATCTTTGTTTCACCAGACCAGAGAATTTTGTTTCTCATGGTCTGGGAGTCCTTCAGGTGCCTTTTGGCAAACTCCAGGCGGGCTGTCATGTGCCTTTTACTGAGGAGTGGCCTCTGTCTGGCCACTCTACCATACAGGCCTGATTGGTGGAGTGCTGCAGAGATGGTTGTCTCCCTAAAGGTTCTCCTCTCTCCACAGGGAAATGCTGGAGCTCTGTCAGAGTGGCCATCCGGTTCTTAGTCACCTCCCTGACTAAGGCCCCTTCTCCCCCAATTGCTCAGTTTGGCCGGGTGGCCTGCTCTAGGTGGAGTCCTGGTGGATCCAAACATCTTCCATTTACAGATGATGGAGGCCACTGTGCTCATTGGGACCTTCAATGCTGTAGAAATGTTTCTGTATCCTTCCCCAGATCTGTGCCCCCATACAATCCTGTCTCAGAGGTCTACAGACAATTCCTTGGACTTCATGACTTGGTTTGTGCTCTGAAATTAACTGTCGGATCTTATATAGACATGTGTGGCCTTTCCAAATTATGTCCAGTCAAGAGCATTCGCTACAGGTGGACTCCAATCAAGTTGTAGAAACATCTCAAGGATGATTGGTGGAAACAGGATGCACCTGAGCTCAATTTTGAGTGTCGTTTTTAACCCCAACATGGGCAGTTTTAACCCTTTCTTATGCCACTAGCGGGGGTTAAAAGTTCCCTGCTAGTGGCCGAAAAGCGAGCTTAAGCGCTTCCCGACTGCCTCACGCAGATATACTGCGGCAGAAGGGCATGTACAGGCAGATTAACGTACCTGTACGTTGCCCTTCAAGAGGCGGCTTGCGGGAGCGCACCCGCTGCCAAGAGCTCCATGACCGCGATCGTGGGTGCTGTGGACCCGATGTCCGCAGGGATGCCCGCGATCGTCTCACGATGAGGAAGAACGGGGAGATGCTAATGTAAACAAGCATTTCCCGGTTCTGCCTAGTGAAACTGTCACTGATCACAGCTCCCTGTAATCGGTAGCAATGATCAGTGACGTGTCACACACAGCCCTTCCCCCCACAGTTAGAATCCCTCCCTAGGACACACTTAACCCCTTCAGCGCCCCCTAGTGGTTAACCCCTTCGCTGCCAGTGACATTTTTACAGTAATCAATGCAAATTTTTAGCATTGATCGCCGTATTAATGCCAATGGTCCCAAAAATGTGTCAACATTGTCCAATATGTCCGCCATAATGTTACAGTCCTGATAAAAATCGCTGATCGCCACCATTACTAGTAAAAAAAAATTATCAATAAAAATGCCATAAAACTATCCCCTATTTTGTAGACGCTATAACGTTTGCACAAACCAATCAATAAGAGAAGAATACATATCTGCTTAAACTGAGGAAAAAAAAAGTTTTTTTAAAAAATATTTTTGGGAGGATATTTATTATAGCAAAAAGTAAAAAATAATGTGTTTTTTTTTCAAAATTGTCGCTAATTTTTGGGTTTATAGCGCAAAAAATAAAAACCGCAGGGGTGTGATCAAATACCACCAAAAGAAAGCTCTATTTGTAGGCAGAAAAAAAGGATGGCAATTTTGTTTGGGAGCCACGTCGCAACGACCGCGCAGTTGTCAGTTAAAGCGACGCAGTGCCGAATCGCAAAAAGTGCTCTGGTCAGGAAGGGGGTAAATTCTTCCAGGGGGCTGAAGTGGTTAAATGACGGTAAAGCATCGCAAGCATCACGAGTAGCGCTTAACCGCTAAGGCTAATATATATATACATATATATATATATATATATATATATATATATATATATATATGTGTATATATATATATATATATATATATATATATATATATGTGTATATATATATATATATATATATATATATATATATATATATATATATATATATATATATATACAGTATATATATATATATATATATATATATATATACTAAACTAGCTAGCCCCAGCACACAGGGAAGTCTGAGTATGCCATTAACAAGTATAAAAACAACAAGTTGTAGTTATACTGAATTGTCACTAGATGTCAGCACTAAAATATTAATAAATACCTAATGAAACATTAATGGGCATACAATAAGTGTTTCAGAAATATATATATACATATATATATATATATATATATATATATATATATATATATATATATATATATGTATGTGTGTATATATATATATATATATATATATATATATATTTTTTTTTTTGTCTGCCGGCATGTAGTTCCTCCGGTGCATCCACCTTGGGATCTGAACCTAGTGTTATCGGAACTTCAGAAACCGCTGTTTGAGAACATCAGAGAAATTCCCTTGTTGACTCTCCCAGAAAGTGGTCTTTCTAGTGGCCATTACATTGGCCGGGAGGGTTTCGGAACTGGCGGCCTTGTCCTGCAAGTCGCCCTATCTGGTTATCCATAATGGTTATCCAGGTGGATGGAGAAAATCCATCATCCAGGTGGATAGGAAGTGTGCTAGATCCCCCTCCCCCACCTCAAACCCTTTACCAAGGGAACAGTGGGGGCAGAATGAGATATTACGCTCAAGCATTTGCGAGGAAAAACAAGCTGATTATTCCTCTGCAGACTAAACATTTGATGAGTCTTTTTTAAAGCCTTCAAAACTGCTTCAATTCTTCTAGGTACACTTGCACACAGTTTATCTTCATGTAATCCATGACAGACTCGATGTTGAGATCAGAGCTCTTTGGGTGCCAAGCCATCATTTCCAGGACTCCTTGTACAACTTATACACTATCTATATATATTAGCCTTAGCGGTTAAGCGTATGTATATATATATATATATATATATATATATATATATATATATATATATTTCTGAAACACTTATTGTATGCCCATTAACGTTTCATTAGGTATTTATTAATATTTTAGTGCTGACATCTAGTGACAATTCAGTATAACTACAACTTGTTGTTTTTATACTTGTTAATGGCATACTCAGACTTCCCTGTGTGTTGGGGCTAGCTAGTTTAGTCCTTAGATAGACCCCACCATTGTTCTACATGTTCCCTCTGTGAACTGCCAGCTTTCATATTAGGCATATAGCTGAGAAGATTATTCTCTCTATAGACTTCAAATGACCGGTAAATATCCAATGTACTGCATTTAAAAAAAATAAACTTACCTTGGATTAAGTTCAGTTACCTAGCCCTTCCCCACTCTATCCCAAACTTTAGAAAAATCTTCTATTTCTAAGGCTGGAAGATATAACACTTTTCATTGTACAGATCTGCAAAAGGGCCTTCAGTGAAAGGCTGATCATTTCAATCTCAATTTTTCTGCTTGGAAGTCATGTAGCAACACGTAATTACTTTCCTTGAAGATGAATGCTGACTTCATAGTAATTCATATGTTTTTTTTTTTGTTTTTTTTTATGAATATGCATGGCCTACCCTTTCAAGAAACATGTATTAATCTATTGACACCCAGGGGAAGTATAATATATTGATTAAAATGCAGTTGAGGAGGGATTGGAAAGACTTTAAATGGAAATTCATTTAAAACTGCTTGAGTCAGCCTTTACTTTGTTACTGAATAGTTTGTGAAAGCGCTAAATACATGTGAAAGGTACTTTGCTTCATGAAGGTTGATTTAAAAGATGTTGTCTTACTTACACACCGCTGTTATTTTCTTTTTGTTTAAACTGACCTCTAGGTACACATAAATAAATTGCCCAGTAAGAATAAAAAAAAAAAAAGAAGAAGCTTTTGCTGCAAATGCTTGCTTTTAATCCGGAGCTGTCCAGCACAGTAATCATATTCACCACTAGATGTCCTCATACCTTGAGTTCCATGACTTTCCAGTACCATTCAAATGACTTTCTTGGAGCCAGACTGTCATGGATATGCCCCTTTGGCAGGAACATCCAGGACTCAGAATACTAATGTACTCAACGGCAGGGGCGGACTGACAACTCATGGGGCCCCCAGGCAATAGGAGATTATGGGGCCCTCAGGCAATCAGAGATTATGGGGCCACACAGTGTACAGGGGCGGACTGACAATTCATGGGGCCCCGGGCAATAGGAGATTATGGAGACACACAGTATACACAAACACACAGTATACAATCACACAGTATACACAGACATGTTTCTATTGGCTGAGAAGGTACTGGAGAGGTGGGGCAGCTATAATCTCGGGATTTTTAGACCAAAAGGATGTCAGTAAGGGACATTTCAGAGACAGATGTAAAAAAAACACAGATTTTTACATACTGTCCCTGGCTTTACTGAGGCTGGCAACCCTGGTGGGGCACCCTAGTGGCATGGGACCCTCGGGGAAATGCCCCGAGTGGCCCAATGGTCAGTCCGCCCCTGCTCAACAGCATTGTGTTCACTGCAGGAAGAAGGACTGCCCCACGCTGCTACTGGGGAAGAAGTGGAAACAAATCTACTAACCAGTCCAGCCCAGCTATCAACATCCAAAATCCAATGGATCAATACGGATTGGGGTATGTAACTCAGGGCTACACGGAGAAGAAACCTGCAGCTACCAGATTAGATCTCAGGAAATCTCATGCAGCTTAACCACTTGCCTACAAGGAATTTTTACCCCCTTCCTGCCCAGGTCAATTTTTTTCAGCTTTTAGCTCTGTCACACTTTTGCCGCATACACACGATCGGACTTTCCGACAACAAAACAGTGGAATTTTGTTAGAAGGGTGTTGGCTCCAACTTGCATACACACGGTCACACAAATGTTGGCCAACAATTACGTGACATACAAGACGTATGTGATATCTCCATTACGAACACTAGTTTTAAAAGACCAAGCACTTCCGGCTCATACTCGATTCCGAGCATGCCTGTTTTTACTTTGGACTTTTGTGCGACGGACTTGTGTACACACGTCCAGAAAGTCCGACAACACACATTTGTTGGTGGAAAATTTGAGAACCTGCGATCCAACCAGTGTTAATTTTAGTCTTAGGCCTAAAATGGCATTCTAGTTTTAGTCCCATTTTAGTCTTCTGCAATTGTTTTAGTTTTAGTAAAAATCTAAAAGTACTAAAATCTCCAGTACATTTCAGTAATTGCAATTTAGTTGTAGTCATAGTCTTTTGAGTAAAATAGCATTTTAGTTTTAGTCTCATTTTAGTCTTTTGACTAAAATGGCTTTTTAGTTTTATTTGCATTTTAGTCATCTCTGTTGTTTTAGTTTTAGTCGTATTTTAGTAGACTAAAATAGTATTCATTTAAAATGTTTTAGTCGACTAAAATGTTTTAGTCGACTAAATTAACACTGGATCCAACATTTGTTGGTGAAAAGCTCTAAAGACATGGATGAGTGAGATTGGGGTGGAGATTGGGGTGGAGTCCTGACCTCAACCTGATAGAACACCTTTGGGATGATTTAGAGTGGAGAGTTCGAGCCAGACCTTCTTGTCCAACATCAATGCCTGACCTCACAAATGCGCTTCTGGAAGAATGGTCAAACGTTCCCATAGACACACTCCTAAACCTTGTGAACAGCTTTCTCAGAAGAGTTGAAGCCGTTAGAGCGGCAAAGAGTGGGCCAACTCAATATTGAACCCTACGGACTAAGACTTGGATGCCATTAAAGTTCATGTGGGTGTAAAGGTGGGTGCCCCAATACTTTTGACTATATAGTGTATGCTGCCCTTGTCTGGATTCTCTCCAGTTCCAGCACATCCTTCCTGAGAACTGTTGACCAGAAGTGCCCGGCATACTCAAGATGTGGCCGGACCAGAAGAGAGTTTTGTAAAGTGTTAGGATCATATTCTTATCTCTTGAGTGTCTCCTCCTGAGCGTTTCTGTCACTATACAAAATCCGTTCTTTTATTACATAACTCACTATTGCCTATTGTAACTGATTTCTGCTAATCACCGGATAATGGAGAGGCAGTTTACTTAACAACTGCAATCAGCGACTAGTTTAATCCCCATGGAGTTTAATGATAAGTGGAGAATAACAGGTGGAAACCAAGCTTGTCATGATTTTGTGCCTGTTGCATGCCGTTCTTTTGCAAAAAAAAACAGAAAAGTATATTAATGTTACATTTTAAGACTTATCTAACAGAAAAGGAGGACACGGGTTTAGTATAAACTGATTGTAAAATCACTAATGCAGCTCTTTTTAATTAATCTACGGTAATTAATTAAGTAGTTACTATATAGTCCAGGATCTGATTGAATACATTTTGATAGTGAAGGGGGTGCACAGGTTAGGCAGAGAAGAACCAACAAAGTTCAGATTATGCAGCGTACACACGATCTGACTTTCCGGCAGACTTGGTCCGGCGGACCGGAATCCGTCAGACAATTAGATCGTGTGTGGGCTCCAGCGGACTTTTTTTCCCAAAGTCAGACGGACCTAGAAATAAAACATGTTTCAAATCTATCCGATGGACTCAAGTCCGACGGACTAAAAATCAGGAAAACTGTTCGTCTGTGTGGTAGTCCGACGGACCAAATACGACGCAAGGGCAGCTATTGGCTACTGGCTATTGAACTTCCTTGTTTAGTCTGGTTTACGTCATCACGTTCAAAACGAATGGACTTTTGAATGGACTTAGTCTGGTCGTATGTGGCCAAGTCCGCTCGTTCAGAAAGTCCGTCGGACCTCCACCGAAAGTCAGTCGGGAAGACCTTCGGACCTAATCCAGGGTTTCTTCTGGCTCTGCCTCCTCAGCTCCCTGGCGATACACTTGCTGCCACTGTCTGGAGGCTTCACATACGTTGGCTCGGCTATGTGTAGTGGTGAGTATGGGGCCTCTACTTATTAGGCCTTAGGTCTTACCCTCTGCCTTAAAATACCAAGTATCATGCCATATACCAAACTGTATCCTTTCACCTTAGGTACAATTCATACACATCTCTCCTTGAAGAGCGAGCTGGGACTCGCAAAACATGTTGGGTACACCTGATGTTTGTATGTTATGTTATGTGATTGTTCATACACAATTGTACTATTACTACCAATTTTATTCAATCCAGTTATATGTACCTTGTACTATGTGGCTTTCTATGATGTATTAATGTGCATAACAAAGCCAAGGAAAGATGGAAAAATCTCCAAATGGCATCAAATTACAGATTGGACATTCTTATAATATGTAAAAAAAAAAAGTCTGATTTTATGTCCATTATTTACACTTTCAAAATTACAGAAAACAAAAAAATGCCGCCTGCAAAAGTTTGGGCACCCTGCAGAATTTATAGCATGCACTGCCCCCTTTGCAAAGCTGAGACCTGCCAGTGTCATGGATTGTTCTCAATCATCCTCTGGGAAGACCAGGTGATGTCAATCTCAAAGGTTTTAAATGGCTTTTAAAATTCATCTGACCTTGCCCCAACAATCAGCACCATGGGTTCTTCTAAGCAGTTGTCTAGAAAACTGAAACTGAAAATAGTTGACGCTCACAAAGCTGGAGAAGGCTATAAGAAGATAGCAAAGCGTTTTCAGATGTCAATATCCTCTGTTCAGAATGTAATTAAGAAATGTCAGCCATCAGGAACAGTGGAAGTTAAAGAAAGATCTGGAAGACCAAGAAAAATATCAGACAGAACAGCTCGCAGGATTGTGAGAAAAGCAATTCAAAACCCACGTTTGACTGCACGATCCCTCCAGAAAGATCTGGCAGACACTGGAGTTGTGGTACACTATTCCACTATAAAGAGATACTTGTACAAATATGGTCTTCATGGAAGAGTCATCAGAAGAAAACCTCTTCTACGTCCTCACCACAAAAATCAGCGTTTGCAAATGAACATATAGACAAGCCTGAGGCATTTTGGAAACAAGTTCTGTGGACCAATGAGGTTAAAATATTACTTTTTGGCCGGAATGAGAAAAGGTGCGCTTGGAGAAGAAAGGGCACAGAATTTAATGAAAAGAACCTCTGTCCAACTGTTAAGCATGGGGATGGATCAATCATGCTTTGGGGTTGTATTGCAGCCAGTGGCACAGGGAACATTTCACAAGTAGAAGGAAAAATGGATTCAATAAAATTTCAGCAAATTTTGGATGGTAACTTGATGTCATCTGTGAAAAAGCTGAAGTGAAAGAGAGGATGGCTTCTACAAATGGATAATGATCCTAAACACACCTCAAAATCCACGGGGGATTACATCAAGAGGCGTAAACTGAAGGTTTTGCCATGGCCTTCACAATCTCCTGACCTCAACATTATTGAAAATCTATGGATAGACCTTAAAAGAGCAGTGCGTGACAGACAGCCCAGAAATCTCAAAGAACTGGAACACTTTTGTAAGGAAGAATGGGCAAAGATACCTCAAACAAGAATTGAAAGACTCTTGACTGGCTACAAAAATAATTTACAAGCTGTGATACTTGCCAAAGGGGGCAGTATAAGATATTAACTCTGCAGTGTGCCCAAACTTTTGCAGATGCCATTTTTTTGTTTTCTGTAAGTTTGAAAGTGTAAATGATGGAAATAAAATCTAAATTTTTTTGACATATTATAAGAATGTCTAATCTGTAATTTGATGCCACTTGGAGATTTTTCCATCTTTCCTTGGCTTCGTTATGCACATTAATACACATTTTTACCTGGGGTGCCCAAACTTTCGATCCCCACTGTAAGACCAACCCAAGAAACAATAGATCCCCCACCAACAACAATAGACCTCCCCAGAAACAGTAGACCTCCACCTGCAAAAATAGATCCCTTCCAGAGACAATAGGTCCCCCAGCAGCAACAATAACCCCCCCCCTCGCAAAAATATACCCCCTTCAGTAACAATAGATCCATCAGGGATGAGCTTTATGTTCGAGTCTAACTCATGTTCGACTTGAACAGTAAACAATTTTGGCTGTTCGCTGTAAACTCGAAAGCCGCGGAACACCCTTTAAAAGTCTATGGGAGAAATCAAAAGTGCTAATTTTAAAGGCTTATATGCATGGTATTGTCATAAAAAGTGATTAGGGACCTGGGTCCTGCTCCAGGGGACATGTATCAATGCAAAAAAAGTTATGTAAACAGGTGACCCCGCCACCCTCTGACAACACGGGGAAAGCCATAGGGAAGTCCCAGTGCGTCAGAGGAGGGTGGGGTCACCGGGTGGCCCCGTCCTCCGTTATTTAAGAAGTGTCAGAAGAATCGAAGTGTCACGCAGCTGAAGACTCCCACAGAGGCGGATCATGCAGACGGCGTGGAGAAGAAGCCTGTGCAAGATGTGGGATGAGAAGAGCGGAGGAAGAAGAAGATGAAGAGGAAGATGGAGAAGAAGAAGTTGGAGAAACACGAAGAACACGGAAGGAAGACCAGAAGAAAGAAGATGAAAGAAGAAGAATTTAATAAAGGACTTGTCAAAAACTGTCTCGATAAGCCCCCCTGCCCGCAGACCTCCACAACCACCGGGCAAGGGTTGTGGGGATGAGGCCCTTCTCCCCATCAACATGGGGACAAGGTGCTTTGAGGTAGCACCCTCCCAATGTTGAGGGCATGTGGCCTGGTACGGTTCAGGAAGGGGGGGCGCTCTCTTGTTCCCCCCTCTTCTCCTGCGGCCTGCCAGGTTGCTCGGATAAGGGTCTGGTATGGATTTTTGGGCGGACACCATGCCATTTTTTAAAAATTTTGGTGCGGGGTTCCCCTTAAAATCCATACCAGACCTGAAGGGCCTGGTATGGAATTTAGGGGGACCCCCACATATTTTTTTTTTAATTTTGCTTTTGGGTTCCCCTGTGTGGAAAGCCCCATGCCGTTTTTAATCAATGAACTTTAATCCCTTGTACATACGGTCGGACATTCCGACGGAAAATGTCCGATCGGACCGTGTTGTTGGATAATCCGACCGTGTGTGGGCTTCATCTGACTTTTTCCATCGGAATGTCCGACCAACAAAGTTTGAGAGCTGGATATAACATTTTCCAACAACATGATGATGTTTGTAGAGAATTCTGATCGGACAAAGTGGCATACATGCTCAGATCAAATTCCTAGACCACAGCTATTGGCTACTAGCCTGAACGTAGTCCCGTTGTAATGAAATAACGTCATCACGTTCCGAATGATCTGATTTTCCGACAACTTTGTCCGACCGTGTGTATGCAACACCAGTTTCGGACAAAATCCGTCAGAAAAAATCAGACAGATTTTGTTGTCAGAATGTCCGACCGTGTGTACAAGGGCTTATGTGTATTGTGGACCGACAATTCATTGTAGCCGCGAGTAGTTTTAAATGACTTTTTATCCTTTAGAAATGTCATTTTGCTGTCAGACTGTTCTAAACACGGGAAACATGCGCCCCTTTACAGGCATACTATACACACACCCCAGGTACCAAATTTAAGGAAATATTACACTTTTATTGTTTCACTTTAAGCATTATTAAAATCACTGCTCCCGAAAAAACTGCTGTTTTTAAAACTTTTTTTTTGCATTGATACATGTCCCCTGGGGCAGGTCCCCAAACCCTTTTTATGACAATACCATGCTCATGCCTTTAAAATGAGCACTTTTGATTATTCATGTTCGTGTCCCACAGACTGTAATGGTGTTCGCGTGTTTAAACACATTTTTTGACTGTTCGCATGTTCTGGTGCAAACCGAACGGGGGCGTGTACGGCTCATCCCTATCCACCAGCAGCCAGCATCAATAGACACTGTAGCACACCCCTGCACTCCTTGCCATTACATATATTCAGTGCTGGAGGTGCTGGAGGTGCCGGAACTGCGTTCCCCCACGTTCCCAACTACCGGTAAAAAAAAAGCCTTGGTTGAGGGAATTGAGTGATATACTGCAAAAACAGAAACTATGTACAGATATCTTCAGTCATAAACCTGGTAGCCCTTGTACACACGGTCGGACATTTCAACAACCAAATCCGTCGGATTTTGTCTGATGGATTTTGTCCGAAACTGTTGCATACACACAGTCGGACAAAGTTGTCAGAAAATCCGATCGTACGTAACGTGATGACGTTATTTCGTTACGACGGTACTACGTTCAGGCTAGTAGACTAGCCAATAGCTTTGGCCTAGGAATTTATTCTGAGCATGCGTGGCACTTTGTCCGATCAGAATTCTCTACACATGATCGGACAAAGTCCGATCGGAGCGTGTTGTCGGAAAATTTTATAGACAAGTTGGAAAACTTGGTCCGTCGGATACTCCGATGGAAACAGTCCGATGGAGCCCACACACTGTCGGATTATCCGACAACACGGTCCTATCGGACATTGTCCATTGGAATATCCGACCATGTGTACAAGAGCGTATACCCGGTATACCACTAGCAAACTGAAAAGTATTTACAATAATATGATACATACATTTTTTTTTTTTCAAGAACATTGAGTTTTCATTTAGGGCACAGAGGACTGTGTAAAGTGCTGTAACCTCCAGCCAATCAGCAATTAGCTTTCAATGTTCTGATGGATTATGCTGGATCACTGCACCATGGACATTATGAATGGCCTTTACATGCTCCTATTTGAATGTGTATTGTTACTTTAAGTGTAGAGCCATATTCAGAAAAATGACAAACACATTTGTACACTTTATTCAACGCTGTGAACAAAATAAACCTTCTTCAGCACAGTAAATGCGGTAACATTTGTAATACCTCTATTATATATTAAACAATGCTGTACTTATATTATGTGGATTTTTTTTGCAGGAAACGTCTTTGTTGCTAGCCATGCAGTTATATTTTGAGATAGAAATGAATTGTAATACATTCATAATACTCAACAATGGGCTACAAAGCATGTCGGATTTGTAAGTGTCAGGCTACCGCTATAAATGTTTTGTGCACAGATGGCACAGGGTGACCAAATTCAACAAACCTTGTTTATAAGTGGAACACACAAATTATAGAGCAGTAAAAATAAGTCAGAGGGAAACAAGTTATTAACGCCATAAAAGCCAAAAGATAAAATACAAACTGCAGGCAGTCCCCGGGTGAAGAACAGGATAGGTTCTGGAGGTTTGTTCTTAAGTTGAATTTGTACAAGTACATTTTTTAGGTGTAAAGCCTCGTACACACGATCGGATTTTCCAACGGGAATTGTGTGATGTCAGGCTGTTGGCGGAAAATCGGACCGCGTGTAAGCTCCATCGGACAATTGTCGTCGGATTTTCCTCTAAGCCCTTGTACACACGGTCAGAGAATCCGTCGGAATGTGTCCTATCGGACCGTGTCGTCGGATAATCCGACTGTGTGTGGTATGCATCGGACTGATTCCGTCGGAATATCCGTCGGACCCAATTTTCCAACATGTTGGAAATATTTCCCGACCAACTGGGCCGATCGGACATACTCCGATCATGTGTAGAGAATTTTGATCGGACCAAGTGCCACGCATGCTCAGATCAAATTCCTACATCAAAGCTATTGGGTACTAGCCTGAATGTAGTCCCATCGTAACGAAATTACGTCATCCCGTTCTGAAAGATCGGATTTTTCGACAACTTTGTCCGACCGTGTGTATGCAACAGTTTCGGACAAAATCCGACGGACAAAATCCGATAGATTTGGTTGTCGAAATCTCCGACCGTGTGTACAGGGGCTTACAAATGTTGGATGGCTGGTTTTAGAATTTTCTGCGGACAAATGTCTGTTGTCGGATTTGCGTGTGTACATGAGTCCGTCGGACAAAAGTCCAAAGTACAAACACGCATGCTCGGAAGCAAGGATGAGCCGGAACTAGCGTTCGTAATGGAGAATTAACATTCTTGACGCTGCAAATTATGAACTTAACTTGCTTTAACTGGCGATTGAGCGGTTGTGTGCCATTGTATCCAAACAAAATTGACGTCCTTTTTCCCCACAAATAGATCTTTCTTTTGGTGGTATTTGATCACTTCTGCGGTTTTTATTTTTTGCGACAAAAGAGCGACAATTTTGAAAAAAAAAACGCATTATTTTTTACCTTTTGCTATAATAAATATCCCCCAAAAATATATAAATAAATATTCTTCAACATATTTTTGGTAAAAAAAAAATCACAATAAGCGTTTATTGATTGGATTGCGCAAAAGTTATAGTGTCTACAAAATAGGGGATCGATTTTTGGCATTTTTATTAATAATTTTTATTTTTTGACTAGTAATGGCAGCGATCAGCGATTTTTATCATAACTGTGACATTATGGCGTACACATCGGACAATTCTGCCACATTTTTGGGACCATTGGCATTTATACAGCGATCAATGCTAAAAATTTGCACTGATTACTGTAAAAATTTCACTGGCAGAGAAGGGGTTAACCACTAGGGGCAGGGAAGGGGTTACGTGTGTCCTGGGGCGTGTTTACTGTCTGGGGGATGGGCTAACAGTGACAGGACACTGATCGCTGCTCGCGATGACAAGGAGCAGACAATCAGTGTCCTGTCACTAGGCAGAAAAGGGAGATGCTGTTTACATCGGCATCTCGCCGCTCTTCAGCTCTGTGACACGATCGCGGGTATTCCCGCGGACATTGAGTCCGCAGGTTCCGCGGGCACGGTCACGGAGCTCGTTGCAGGCGCGTGCGGCGGGAAGTTCAAAGTAACGTACAGGTGCGTTACTTTGCTCAGTCATGCCATTCTGCCAACGTATATATACAGGCGGCGGTCGGAAAGCGGTTAATGGGATAATAATTAAGCTACTTTGCTGGTGATACTGATGGAGTTCTGCCAAACTAATTTTCAAAGGCTTTTTTTTCTAGTGATATCAAGAATAATATTATTATGTTTTTGTTTTTGTTTTTTTGGGCAAGTTACCACAACACCATTATCCTGTAGTTTTTAAGATCAAAGATACAACTGTGTTGATGTCGCTTGTCAATTTTACATTGTATTTTTTTAAATGCACCTGCCTACTCCCAAACTGTCATTTGAAGTAAAACACACAGCCAAGTATTATTCTCCACAATTTTTTTTTTTTATTGTGCATTAAAAAAAAGAAAATACAAAAAATTAGACATGCTATCTGCCAATAGAACTTAGCCAAAAAAGGGCATTCTATGCATCCAAAAATATAGAAAATATACCAAATCAAATCATAATTATTCAACCAAAAAAATAATGTCAAAGCAATAACTCCAAGGCCAATAATAAATAACATTTTATCTCCTCCGATTCCGCAACATGGCTGGTTGACGAACGGCCGTTCAGAAACGAACCGAAAAGCACGAAATGAAAAGCGCGAATAAACACTCACCAAACATCTACTAGTACGAAATTAGCAGAAGGAGCCCAAAAGGTGGCGCTAAAGAGCTGAAAAACAGCATAGTACATCACTACGTTCGTATTTGTTGGCTAACAATTCCTTTGCCGTTTCTATGCAAGACAAGTTTGTTGACCAACAGTCCAATCGTGTGTACGAGGCTTTACTCCAGCCAAAAAGTTTTTTGTTTTTTTTTGGATAGCATAGGAAAGGGTTAACACCCCTGTAAAAGGTTTGTGTTTCTGTCTGTGCACATGTTCAGAAGAATACAACTCACTTTCTGTCCCTGTGACAATTGTGGATTTTGAAAAATGTGGCTTGTTGTGGAAACAAGGATTGGTGATGAAGCTCCCATATGAACTTTTACAGCAGTGAATTTCCCTTCCTAGGAATAACAGATAAGCAGTTATTGGCAACAACTTCCATACGCACTCCTGTACAAAGTCCTCTAAGTGCCCATTAAGTGTGTCCCTGCTGCTCCCTTGTGTCCTACAAGATGGTCATACCTTCACAGGTGAAAAAGTCCATTAGTCCATTTGGCAGCAAAGTCCATATCCCTTGAAACCCCCAACTGGGCTCCCACAAGGGATGCTAAAAGTAGCAAAGGGGTGACTACATCCTCAGCAGCACTCTCTTTCTCTTCTCAAGCTGAGAGCAAAGACAAGAAACTGATCTAGATAGAGTTCCCTATTTATGTGCTTCGTCTAGCAGAGGGCAGTACTTTTCAGAAAAGCTCGGGAAAACCTGACTAGCAGTGTTAATCCTTGCTTACCAAACTGCACCACTCCTGGTGGCCAATATTAACCAAAGATGTGCAACCTACCCAGCAGAGAAAGCATTTTACCCATAAGATAATGAACATCATCCACACAGTAATACCTTAGTAGGCATCTGCTTATGTTTGTGGGTTTGCTTGAAGAACCTGCCTAGTTTAAATCTCTCCAAGAATTATCAATGGGATTCAAATTAGGGTTTTGACTAGGCCAATCCATAACCTTCCATTTTTTCTTTTTGTACCATTCCTTGGTGGATTTGCTAGCGTGCTTCATATCACTATTTTGGTGAACGCTTCATTTCAGCATTAACTTGTGGACAGATAACCTCACATTCTCATCCCAATTAATGACTGAATGCCAATCAGGCTTAAAGCAGCAAAGCAACCATGAACCAAAACATTTCCACCACCATGTGTCACAGTTGGTATATGGTATTTTTCCTAAAATGCTGTCTTTAGTGTGTGCTAAACATTCCCACTGTTATGCCGCATACACACAATCGGAAATTCTCATCGGAAGAAGCTCTGATGGTTTTCCCGTTGGAATTTGGCTCAAGCTGTCTTGCCTACACACGGTCACACCAAATTCCGATCGTTTATAACACGGTGACGTACAACGCGTACGACGCGGCTAGAAAAAGGAAGTTCGATAGCCAGTAGCCAATACAAAGAATTACTGCTCTAAGGTAATGGCTTCTCCCAAAACAGCTGTCTCCACAATCCCACAGGGTGCTGGCTCTGAAGTAGAAAAGATGTAGCTGGATAGCCGCACACCAAATTATTCAACTTTATTTAAAAAATGTAATTAAAATCATAGCATCTAGGCTGGTAAACAGACTAACTGCACAGCCGCTGACATGTTTCACACCGAACACGGTGCTTAGTCATAGCTGCCAATAGCTTCTGTCTCGTAGTTGGATCTGAGCATGCACATGTGAGAATTGCATACACACGATCGGAATTACCGTTAGAAAGTTTTTCCGTCGGGAAAATTGAGAACATGCTATCAATTTTTGGCTGGTGGGAATTCGGACAGCTAAATTCCGATGGAGCATACACACGGTTGCATTTTCCGATGAAAAGCTCTCATCGGTCTTTTTCTGGCCGGAATTCCGATTGTTTGTACGCAGCATCACTGTGGTCAAACAACGCTATCCTTCATTCATCAGTCCATAACACATGTTCCTTGTTTTTGTCTGTGTGATCAATGACAAACTCTAAACTGCCCTAATGTTCTTTTTGAAGAGCAAAGGTTTTTTTTTTATTTCCTTTCGTACCTCTTATGTAGGTTTAATTAGCACAATCTATTTTTGATTATAGATGCGTGGATTTTGCAGCCAACTGTAACAAGAGTTCCTGGAATGAAATGTGGGGGTTCTTGAAGACTTCTATCAGCATGAAGCTGTGAGTTCAATTTTCTGGTCAAATTAGCAGTCCCTTGAAATCCACTTATGTTATCCATTCTATCATCAATCCAAAATGAAAAAAAAAAATAGCTTTAGATATTCTTATAGCTAGAGTTGGGCTTTATCTTTGTTTTAGTCTCATGGCAGGATCTCTTTAACCATGAAACTGTAAACTGGTGATTCTCTACTAATTAATTAATATCGGTATATAGGTGGAAGGTGCCCCAGGTCACAAAAGACATTAGCAAGCCAGCTGCATTAGTGCTATTCACTGATATTCACCATTAAGAAACAACCCAGATCTGCAAAGCCAGTGGATCATTTTTCTCACTTTTCTGCATGGGTATTTTACTTGCTTTTTTTTTCAAAAAATTTTACTTTTTTTTTTATTTTATCCGTGGCTGGCCCATTGACATTTACATCTTGTTTAAATATGCATCTTGGGTAGTGAATTCAGCACTTAAGGCTCTTAATCTCTAAGATTCCCTGAGATGCCAAAAGTTGCTGAGCACTTTCATAAAATTTCAGCTGGAGAGCATGTTGTTATGTGGATTTATACCTAAATATATAGTTATTTTACAGGAGCAGCACTTTGAAGTCCTTAGTATCATTCCACTGGGATTCAGTGAATAGAGCAGTCCTCCTTTATTTGTAGGATGTATTAGTGATGCACATTCTAGATTTTTATTTTTAAACTGTATGCTGGCAGTTTTCTTCCAAAGTGTATATAAATTCTAAGTTCTTAGAAGTGCCTAGTAATACAAATTTGGAGCATTCTACTGCTTCTTCCTATGCTATTATAGAAAAGCTGATTATTTTTATTTTAACTTCTTCTCTCCTTTTTCTTTCATTTTCTTTCCTTTCTCCTTTTCTTTCTATTCTTTACTTAATTTTCCTTTCCTTTCCATTCCTTTCTTTTCTTTTTCTTTTCCTTTTTTCCTTGTTATTTTTCCTTTCTCCTTTTCTCTTCTTTCCTTTTCCCTTCCCCTTGCCATTTCTCTCTTTTTCTTTTCATTTTTTTATTTCTTCTCCTCTCCTCTCTTTTCCTTTTCCATTTCTTCTTTTTTGCTTTCTCCTTTTCTTTCTGTTCTTTTCTCCATTCTCCTTTCCTTTGCTTTCTTTTCCTTTCCTTTCCTTTCCTTTCCTTTCCTTTCTTTTCCTTTCCTTTCCTTTCCTTTCCTTGCCTTTCCTTTCCTTTCCTTTCCTTGCCTTCCCTTTCCTTTCCTTTCATTTCTTTTCTTTTTCTATTCTCTCCTTTACTTTTATTCTCTCTTCTCCTCTTCTTTCCTTTCCCATTTTCTTTTGGCATTTTTATTTTTCCTTCCCATTTCCTTGTCTCTCCTTTTCTTTTAATTGTTTTCTTTCCTCTTCCCTTCCCTCTTCTGCTCTACTCTCCCTTTTTCCTTTCATCTACTTTTATTTCTCCTTTTTCTTTCTATTCTTTTCTCCATTTTTCTCAACTCTCCCCTTTTCCTTTCATCTGCTTTCCTTTCTCTTTTTCTGTTTCCTTTCCTTTCTTTTGTGCTGCTTTCCTTTTTTTCATTTTCTTTTTTCACTTTTCCTTTTCCTTCCCCTTTTCTTTTCTCTCCTTTTCTTTTATTTTTTTCTTTCCTCCCTCCTCTCCTCTCCCCTTTCCTTTCACCTGCTTTCCTTTTTCTTTCTATTTTGTTCTCCATTTTTTTCATCTATTCTTTTCCTTTTATCTGCTTTCCTTTCTCCCTTTCCTTTCCTTTCTTTTTCTTTTCCATTTTTCCCTTTTATTTCCCTTTCTCGTTTTCTCATCTTTCCTTTTCCTTCCCCTGCCCCTCTTTTTTTTCATTTTTTCTTTCCTCTCCTCTTCTTTCCTTTTCCTTTTCATCTGCTTTCCTTTCTCCCTTTCCTTTCCTTTCTCCCTTTCCTTTCCTTTCCTTTCCTTTCCTTTGCTTTCCTTTCCGTTCTCCCTTTCCTTTCCTTTCCTTTCCTTTCTCCCTTTCCTGTAAAGTCTGCTTTCGTGTTGTAAAGAGCCGCATTATATATAAAAAAAAACAATAAAAATTAATTGTGAAAAATTGCTAAATAAAAAGTCAACAAGATAAACCAATGATGGTAAATACATAACAATCTCTTCCAAGGCGCTTCCTGAAAGGGAGTGAATGTTGAGGACACCCAGTGAGAAGTCTTCTGTAATCAAAGGGACACTGTGAATCCACCACCAAATAAATCGAAGGCTTACCAGCTGAACAAGCTGTCAGAGCTCAAGGCTAATACCCAGCCAGGGCCTTTAAACCTCCAGACACTTCCGGAGGTTGACAAGTCAAGCGTTCCTCACAGCCTGTTTGTCTCCTTTCTCAGCGCCAGAACTCTGACAGCTTGTTCAGCTACCGCTCTAAGGTAATGAATTCTCCCAAAACAGCTGTCTCCACAATCCCACAGGCTGCTGGCTCTGTTTGCAACAGGAACTGAAGTAGAAAAGATGTAGCTGGATAGCCGCACTCCGAATTATTCAACTCTATTTCAAAAATGTAATTAAAATCATAGCATCTAGACTGATAAACAGACTAACCGCACAGCGGCTGTGCAGTTAGTCTGTTTTTCAGCCTAGATGCTATGATTTTAATTACATTTTTGAAATAAAGTTGAATAATTCGGAGTGCGGCTATCCAGCTACATCTTTTCTACTTCAAGATGCCAAGATTCTGTTCGAATAGAAACAAAATTGGGATTTCAATGCCTGTGTTGTGAACTTTGAAAATTCATTTTTCCACAATGCTTATAGATACAGAGATGGATGAGTGTTTGTTTTAAGGCACTCGTTCAGAATATGTAAATACTTTTCTGTGAATGATCTGGGCACAGGTTTATAACATACTTTATATGTTCATCCTTCTCTGTACACCACTGAAAATAAGGGGAATATCAGTTGAAACGAGAGAACAGGAAAAAAAAAAAACCTATGAATTGTCAAAGAATTATGCCGCGTACACACGATTGGAATTCTCATTGGAAAAAGCTCTGATGGTTTTCCTGACGGAATTCCGACGGAATTTGGCTCAAGCTGTCTTGCCTACACACGGTCACATCAAATTCCGATCGTTTATAACGCGGTGACGTACAACACGTACGACGTGACTAGAAAAAGGAAGTTCAATAGCCAGTAGCCAATAGCTTCTGTCTGGTAGTTGAATCTGAGCATGCGTGATTTTTGGCGTGTCGGAATTGCATACACGCGATCGGAATTACCGATAGAAAGTTTTTCCGTCTGGAAAATTGAGAACATGCTATAAATTTTTGGCTGGCGAAAATTCGGACAGCTAAATTCCGATGGGGCATACACACGGTCGCATTTTCCGATGAAAAGCTCTCATCTGTCTTTTTCTGGCCGGAATTCCGATCGCGTGTACGCGGCATTAGACTTGCAGTTCTCCTATTTGCAAATACATTTGAAATCTTAGATTGGAACTTTTATGAGAATAGAAGTGGAGGAGGTAACTAGGGGGGGGGGGGGGGGGGAATTGAGGTCAGATGCCATTGAGCACTGGAAGTTTATTTATTTATTTTTATTTTTTTGGCAGTACACATATTTTGGATCTGCTGTTAATATAGCTGTATATTTTGGAGGCAATTAATGCAAAATTCTAATATAATTTAGAAAAAGGAAATGTGTTCCAAATTTGTGTTATTTATAATCGGACATCTAATTATATGCATACATTGCTTGTGTGAATGTTTGTGCTGATCTAAATAAAACCTGGATCCACAATGAGAGAAGCAGTTAATTCTGTAAGCAGCATAATAACACGCACAAATATTTTCCACTTCTTCCAAAAGAAAAATAGTTTAATTAGGCACAGTGCAAAGAAACAAATATAAATGAGCAATAAAGAGGATTAATAAAGGTCATTGGATATATTGAAATTAATTTCTTTGAAACATTAGGCTAAATTATTAATTGAACGATATATATTTATCAAGTTGGAATAATTTGGAGGTGTGGAGAGTAGATTTTTTTTTTATAAAGGGTTCAACTTTTTATCTTGTTGCCTGAGTAGCTTATACGACAGCAGGCACTTTAATTGTTGTCATGGCTTAAAGTATGGGAAAAAAAATAAGTTAGATGAGCTAACGTTGTTTTGCTTAGAAATTTTTGCAAAAAAAGTGACAGATCATAAAAGATCACCTGTTCAATTCTAATTACAGTGCCTTGAAAAAGTATTCATTCCCCTTTAAATGTTCCACAATTTGTCATGTTACATCAAAAAAAAAAAGAAAATGTATTTTATTGGGATTTTATGTGATAGACCAACACAAAGTAGCACATAATTGTGCAGTGGAAGGGAAATGATAAATGGTTTTCCAAAATTTTGACAAATAAATATGTGAAAAGTGTGGGGGGTACATATGTATCCATCCCTCTTTTCTCTGATACCCCTAACTAAAATCTAGTGGAACCAATTGCCTTCAGAAGCCACCTATTTAGTAAATAGAGTCCACCTGTGTGTAATTTAATCTTCGCATAAATACAGCTGTTCTGTGAATCCTGCAGAGATTTGTTAGAGAACCTTGGTGAACAAACAGAATCATGAAGGCTAAGGAACACACCGGACAGGTCAGGGATAAAGTTGTGTAGAAGTTTAAAGCAGGGTTGGGTTATAAAAAAAAATATCCGTGAACATCTCACGGAGCTCTGTGCAATCCATCATCTGAAAATGGAAAGAGTATGGCACAACTGCAAACCTACCAAGACATGGCCGTCCACCTAAACTGACAGACCGGGCAAGGAGAGCACTTAAGGGTCGAGCCTCTTTCTGAGACTTGGTGTTTACAAGTTAAAATCATTTTTTTTTTGCCAGAAAATTACTTAGAACCCCCAAACATTATATATATTTTTTTTTTTCTACACTAGAGGATAAAATGGTGGACATTGCAATACTTTCTGGCACACACTTTTTTGGGAAAAAATACACATTTTTGAATAAAAAAAATAAGACAACAGGAAAGTTAAGCCAATTTTTTTTATATTGTGAAAGATGATTTTACGCTTAAATTGATACCCAACATGTCATGCTTCAAAATTGCACCCGCTCGTGGAATGGCGACAAACTCTTACCCTTAAAAATCTCCATAGGCGATGTTTACAAAATTCTAAATGTTGCATGTTTTGAGTTACAGAGAAGGTCTAGTGCTAGAATTATTCCTCTTGCTCTAACGATAGCGGGGATACCTCACATGTGTGGTTTGAACACCGTTTTCATATGCAGGAGCTACTCGCGTATGCATTTGCTTCTGCATGCAAGTTTGGCGGGACGGGGTGCGTTCAAATTTTTTTTTTTTCTTATTTATTTTACTTTTTATTTTTTATTTTTACACTGTTCTTTAAAAAAAAAATCACTTTTATTCCTATTACAAGGAATGTAAACACCCCTTGTAATAGAAAAAAGGCATGACAGGACCATATGAGATCTGGGGTCAAAAAGACCTCAGATCTCATATTTACACTAAAATGCAATAAAAAATAAATAAAAAACCTAATTTGAAAAAAAAATGTCCCTTTAAGAGCTATGAGCGGAAGTCACTTTTTGAGGTTGCTTTCGCCCTGCAATGGTATGGAGCTGGGTGGGGGTCGTCTTCCCCTCACTAAGCTCCATGTCAAGCAGGGAGAAGGATTTGATCGCCTCTGTTGCTGCTGGCAGCTTTGGTAAGCTACGGAGGGCACTGGAGTGCGGCAAGAGGGGGCGCCCTCTCCCGCCACCAATAAAAGTGATCTTGCGATCAATCTGCTGCTTTTATCTGAAACCGGACCGCTCACTGAAGAAGAGGATACCAGGGTTATGGTAGCTAGCTGTTACCATAACAATAATATCCCTCTTCGAAGTGCCAACGTATATCGTCGTGAGCCGGTCCGGAAGTGGCTAATCGGAGAAGCAGCCAAGAGGCCCATGGTAACTCTGGAGGAGCTGCCAAGATCCACAGCTCAGGTAGGAGAATCTGTCCACAGGACCACTATTAGTCGTGTTCTCCACAAATCTGGACTTTGTGCAAGAGTGGCAAGAAGAAAGACATAAAAAGTCCAGTTTGCAGTTTGCGAGAAGCCATGTGGGAGACACAGCAAACATGTGGAAGAAGGTGCTCTGGTCAAACTAAAATATAACTTTTTCCCCTAATAGCAAAATGCTATGTGTGGCAAAAAACGAATACTGTACATCACTCTGAATGCACCATCCCCACCGTGAAACATGGTGGAGGAAGCATCATGTGGTGAGAATGCTTTTTCTTCAGCAGGGACAGGGAAGCTGGTCAGAGTTGATGGGAAGATGGATGGAGCCAAATACAGGGCAATCCTAGAAGAAAATCTGTTAGAGTCTGCAAATGACTTGAGACTGGGCAGAGGTTCACCTTCCAGCAGGACAACGACCCTAAACATACAGTCAGAGCTACAATGGAATGGTTTAGATCAAAGCATATTTATGTGTTAGAATGGCCCAGAATATGTAGCAAGACTTGAAAATTGCTGTTCACAGACACTCTTCATCCAATCTGACAGAACTTGAGCTATTTTGCAAAGAAGAATGGGCAGAAATGTCCCTCTCTAGATGTGCAAAGCTGGTAGAGACATCCCCAAAAAGACTTGCAGCTGTAATTGCAGTGAAAGGCGTTTCTACAAAGTATTGACTCCGGGGGGCGCCATACAAATGTACCCCACACTTTTTACATATTTATTTGTAAGAAAATTTGAAAACCATTTATCATTTTCCTTTCATTTCACAATTATGCGCCACTTTGTGTTGGTCTATCACATAAAATCCCAATAAAATACATTTACGTTTTTGGTTGTAACATGAACAAAATGTGGAACATTTCAAGGGGTATGAATACTTTTTCAATGCACTGTATTATTCCGCTGCCTTTTCCCTCACATTAAATGTGCATAGTTTAGACCACAGAATACACACCACCAGAGAAAACTCTGACAAAAAGGTTTAAAAAATTAAAAAAAAAAGCAAGAAAATAAATTAAAAAAAACACAAATGTTGAAAAAAAGGGAAAACGCAATGGACCGCTCTGTCTTTTTCTGCCGTCATAGCACTATATTTTTGTGAATTTGCAGAAGCTTAGAACTATAGGCCTTGAGCAGGTCAAACAGCGATCATCAATGTTTCCATTTGGACAATGAAAGGATATATTTACAAAATGGGTTTTCTAAAAACTAGCATAATCAAGGCCAAATTATACAAAAGCTGTGACTATTCCTTTTTGAATCTGAGCTGGATGCCCACAAATTGGGATTCATTTACTAATGGAAAATAGGCTAAGTTCGGTTCATACCTATGCGTTCTATGGTGCTTTTTGCAGAAGTGCACTACTGTCATTTAAGATGGTTTGCTATGGGGCACGTTCGCATCTAGGCTTTTTTCAGCGACTGTAAGGGATCGGGGACTTTTTTAAACACAAAACTGTGCTCTTTTTGCTTTTCTAGTTCAATAGACTTCAATGGAGAAGCTGCAGAAAAGTAGTCCATTTTTGATACGATTTTGCCACAATTTTGCCACAATTTTACCACAATTTTACCACAATTTTACCACAATTTTGCCACAATTTGTGTTTTTTAATCTGCCCAATAACAAATTGCCCCCCCCCCACACAAAAAATAAAAATGCAAATTGCTGTAAAGTTATGTGTGCAAACATGTAAAACGCACAGCATAAAGCACTGCAGAAACGACCAAAAGCAAACTGCATAGGTGCGAACCGAGCCTAATTGTGGCCAAAATTCACTGTGTGAAAAGCTAATATTGTGCAAGGAAAAGTTTAAAAAAATTGTATTTTTGCTTGTACATGATTGGATGATGGTTGTCAGCAGAGCCTCACATCATTTATTAACCTCGCAAGCCCTTTAAAGAGGTTTGTGACATCAGGAGGCGGGGCTTAAGAGCTTGTGACCGCTGTGATTGGCTGCCACGGCGGTCACATGATCCGAAAACTTTTAAGGCACCGTGCACACTCTCAGCACAGCTGTGTGTACAGCAATTCACGCAAATATGCGGCGCCTCGGCGCCAAGGACTAGGGTTTAAAGTGGCTGCAAACTCAGACATGAAATATGAACAAAACCCATCTTTCCATAGTGTGTTCTTGTCTCATTCCAGAACACTAAGGGGTTGACCTACTAAAACTGGAGAGTGCAAACAAAATCTGGTGCAGCTCTGCATAGAATCCAATCAGCTTCCTTTTTTTTTTTGTCAAGGCTTAATTGAACAAGCTAAAGTCAGAAGCTGATTGGTTGCAATGCAAAACTGTACCAGATTTTGTACTCCCCAGTCTTAGTAAATCAACCCCTGTGTCAGTTGTGTCTGTTGCCCTGTTCTGCTGTTTGAGTCATTTCCAACACCAAGAGATAGAAGGATCTCCAGCACACAGCCTGTGATTGACAGCCACAGCTCTGTTCCTTCGTGCTGTGTGAAGAGGGGTGTGTCCCTTCCCTCCAATCAGATGTCAGAGCTCTCCTCACTGAACTCTGCAGTGTGAAATGTCAGCTATGCACCCCGTTTTCTGGCAGCTCCAACAAGCTTTATAAATTCTGGGCTTTGAATGGATATAGAGAAAAAACAGACTGCAGATAAACAGGAAAAACGTATGTAGGAGGATTTGTTTAATCTCTGTGTATCACTTGGAGCCAGTCATTTCACTGGGTGTATGTATGGATTTATAACCACCATATAGGAGAAGGACAACCAAAGCTATTTTGGCTGTACTTCTGCTATGGATCAGCTAGGAGTGCAGTTAGTTCTGCACTGTGATCTGTTTTCAGCTGACGTCAAGCTCGGCATCCACCCAGAACCCTGGACCGCCAGCCAATGAGCCAATGAGAGCCCGAGCCAGCCGCTCCTCTCCCCAGCTCAGCGCACCAGTAAGCACGGAAGGGCACAGAGCCAGAGACAGGCAGTCCCCGGCTCCCTGCTTACAAAATGCTGAGAACTGAGCGATCAGCGGCCTTTGATTGCTCAGTTCTCAGTGCATAGCTGATATGTGGATGAAGCATCAATCTGTTGCTGTATCTATCCCCTAGGTGAGCATCATTCTTTTTTTTCTAAATACCGATATTCTCTTTTTTAAGCTAAGGGGAAATTCCCTTGCACAGTTAACAGCGTATTTGCCTTTAGTCATTCAATCCCAATTTCTCTTGGTACTTCCGTACCTGGAAAGTTAGGGTTTGATTTAATAAAGACAAATAGTCTTTATTAAATTAGCCCCATAGGGAAGTGAATGAGGCGAAGATCTATTGGCTTCATCCAATCATGTGCAACAAAAAAAATGTTTTCTTTCATATGATTGGGTATAATTTGCAAACTAAAACCTCACCACATTCACTAGACTCTCAGGCAAATTCCCTTGCAAGGTACAACTTCCTATGCAAAGTTCAGCCTATCTACCTGTTTTGTTTTGTTTTTCACAAGAAGAGCCTATCTACCTTTAATAAATTAACACCATAGAGCAGCCTTTCTCAACATTTTTGCCCCAGGGGAACCCTTAAAATAATTTTCAGGTCTTGGGGAACCCCTGATAAAACCCATTCATTGTGGGTCAGTGGGAACAATGCACCTTACTTTGGTGTTCAGTGAGAAGAATGCCCTTTCCTAGAGCGGTGGTAAGAATGGCCCCCTTACAGAGAGCTATACAGCTCATTGGTGTCATACCACTGGCTCCTCCAAGTAGCATTGGCTAAGAACTATGTAGGCACCATCAAACAGGAGTTAAATCAGCCACCTCTGAAGGAACCCTAAGGTTCCATGGAACCCTGTGTCATGGTTATGCAATAAAGTTGGTCTGCTTACCTGTTTCCATGTGTTCATCTCTAGAGACCAGCCGACCCTCACCTGACTGCTTTTGTAATCCATGCTCTGGCATGACTCCACCCTAGCTCCTATCAGAGAACTCTATATTAACCTGTGCACTGCAGGCCAACCCTGCTGATCAACCATTTTGTATTCCTTTGTGTGTTTAGCTTCCTGTTACCTGCCGTGTGCTCTGCTGTTATTCCGATACCGACTTTGGCATGTCTTTGACTATCCCTGTTTGCCTGTGATCCTGACCTATTGGCGTGTCCCTGACTATTCCTGTCTGCTTGTGGCCCTGACCTTGGCTTTATCCCTCACTATCCCTATCCTCCTGTTGACTACTGTGGGTGTGAGCTGGGGGACCCTGGGGGTCGCGACCTGGAGCCAGTTGCAGCCAAGTCCATCCTCACTACTAGAGGCGCTGGTAAACACCTGCTGGCTCTTAGACTCCGCGCCCCAGGGAATCTTACGCCCTAACCCCAGTGGGATCTGTCTCCCGTCCGCAGCAGTCAGCCGTAGGGTCCACAACCTGATCCCTACGGTGTGCATCTGTGACCTCGCCTCAAGGGGACCTGACACCCTGGTTGAGGATGGCTGCCATAGAGTGTGATAGAGAGAAAGAGAGACCATGGGCTAGCAGCCTTGTAAGAAAGAATGGCTTTTTTTATTTTCTGGAGTTAAATATTTTCTTTAGAATGAGACTTGGGCTGTGTAGTTGTGCTAGAGAGAGTAAGGTTTTATATTTGCAGTATGCTCTTCTTTTTTCGCTAAGTTGCTTGAAGCTACAAAAAGCTGCCTATGTTTATTTACAGCTAAAAATGCAATAAAGCTAATTCACCTTTAAAAATATATATGGCAATAAAGCTGGTTGCAGCCCTCCCCCAGGGTTGTTTACCTCAAGAGGCGAAAAAAGCAACGTATACAGGTATATTATATCAACCTACAATGAGGACGTTGAGGGTGCTGAAAGGTGCTGTGTGCTTCGAAAATCCATTTATACTTTATGTTCTCCCTTTAGAAATGAAAGCCTAGTTCATGGCATAGTAAAATCAGAAAAGGTTCCCTAATGAAATGATCTGCCGGGACAGGCTGGTCCTGCCTACCCTTGCCAAGGTGCTCATTGCAGCTCGTATAAAATACATGCTCATCTCCATTGCCTAAGTATATTTTTTTTTATTTGAAATATTTGGCCAAAATATATTGCTTTGTTCCTTCCTGTGAATCACTTTTTGAATTAAACCAAAATGAAAGTTTGTCAACTTGAAATATAAATGGAGACTCAAAATGAAATATTTAAAGCTGGAGAGGAACGCAGTATTTAAACTGCAGGCTAAAAACGTGTTTAACTGCAGGCACAGCAAACTGGAAATGAGAATATTCAAGGCAAGAAATAATTGAGATCAACAGATTAACAGGGAATGTTAAATATTTCATTTATCCATAAAACATTTTGTTCTGGTGTGTGATGGCTAGGAAGTGAAAACGCTTAGCAATTTATATCTTTAAATTATTTCTTTTATTATTTTATTTACTATTCTATTATGCATGTGTAGCGTTACCCTTGTGAGGGTTGCTTAAAGATGACTGACCTCCAAGGTTTTCCATGACCTGACCTAGCAAGTCCCTTGACACCTCTGACACCGTGGGTTTTGACATTTCTGAATAATAATGCAATTACACAGACACCAGACACCATTTTTGTGGTGCCTGCTGGGACACGGGTAAGCAGCCTTGCTCTTCCTTCCCCCCCTTTTGTGTACTAAGTATTCTGTTCAATTGTCATGCCACATTAAAAGTTTTTCATTGTTCATGCCTGTGGGCAACTACACTGCTCTTTGATCATTTGTTAATTAATTTGCAGATACCTACCTGATGAAGCAGCCACTGCCTGCGAAACGAGTCGAGCTGCTATCTGTTATCAATTGTCCCACTGTGATCCTCCCCTATCTGGGGCTAATTATTTTGATGATAAATATGAACTGTTATCATTTTTTAACTTGTAACTGACCATGCATTAATAAAACATTTTAAAATGTAATCTTTATCATTCTTTATATTTGTACACCTGTCATATACTTAAACGTTAGTGTCCTACTGTACCGCGATAGTTCAATTGCCCCCATGTCCTTGTGGTAGCCTGGTTGGGGACCAGGCTCCCAATCCTTTATTTCTAGATTCCTGGATGATGGTACAAGTTTCTCAATGCTTATCTTTAACAATCAATCATACAGGCCACACCCATCTTTTTAGACATCAGATTATGACCCAGTAATAAAGTCGTTCATTTCTTGGAGTTCTGCAGACAGAAAAATCAAAATGTCACTTAGGCAAGTACACTATATTACCAAAAGTATTGGGGCACCTGCCTTCACACGCACATGAACTTAATGGCATCCCAGTCTTAGTCTATAGGGTTCAATATTGAGTTGGCCCTCCCTTTGCAGATATAAGAGCTTCAACTCTTCTGGGAAGGCCGTCCAACAAGGTTTAGGAGTGTGTCTATGGGAATATTTGACCATTCTTCCAGAGGTGCATTTATGAGGTCAGGCAACGATGTTGGTTGAGAGGGCCTGGCTTGAAGTCTCTGCTTTAATTCATATTCTATTAGGTTGAAGTCAGGACTCTGTACAGTCAAGTTCCTCTACCCCAAAATCGCTCATCCATGTCTTTATGGACCTTGCTTTGTGCACTGATGTGCAATCGTTTTGGAACAGGAAGGGGCCATCCCCAAACTGTTCCCACAAAGTTGTGAGCATGAAATTGTCCAAAATGTCTTGGCATGCTGATGGCTTAAGAGTTCTCTTCACCTGAACTAAGGGGCCAAGCCCAACCCCTGAAAAACAACTCCACACCATAATCCCCCCTCCACCAAATGATTTGGACCAGTGCACAAAGCAAGATCCATAAAGACATGGATGAGCGGGTTTGGGGTGGAGGAACTTGACTGGCCTCAATCCGATAGAACACCTTTGGGATGAATTAGAAGGGAGACTGGGAGCCAGGCGTTCTGTTCCAACATCAGTGCCTGAGCTCACCAATGCGCTTCTGGAGGTATGGTCAAACATCCCCATAGACACACTCCTAAACCTTGTAGACAGCCTTCTCACAAGAGTTGAAGGTGTTGTGTCTGCAAAGGGTGGGCCAACTCAATATTGAACCCTACGGACTAAGATTGAGGTGCCATCTTGAACTTCCAGTGACCAGTATGAGAGAGTGAGAGCGATAACACCAAATGTAACACACCTGCTCCCCATTCACACCTGAGACCTTGTAACACTAATGAGCCACATCACACCGGAAAAAGATATAATAAAATATTTACAAAAATGTGAGGGGTGTACTCACTTTTGAGAGATACTGTATGCTGTGGTATCTGGCACCAAGCCATCAGTAGCAGATTCTTTGAGTCCTGGGAGTTGTGATTTGGGGTCTCCATGGATCAGACTTTTTTTTACAGCACAACCAACAGATGCTCCATTGTATTGAAATCCAAAGAAACCTAAAACTCATTGTGTTCCTCAAACAATTCTTGAATTCATCAAGCCAGGCCAGCTGGCATGCATGTGCTTTATCAAAAGTAAGTTGGCTCTTACAGGTTTTCTGAGGACCAGCAAGTTGTAGATCACAGCCTTCACAATCAAGGGCCTATTAGTGATTAAGTGCTCTTCTCGGGAGGCAGGAGGTCCCTGCCCAGGGGTCAAGGAATGTGCCAGCTAGGGGCAAGTCTAAGCCCTTGTACACACGGTCAGAGATTCCGTCGGAATGTGTCCGATCGGAGCGGTTTGTCGGATATTCCGACTGTGTGTGGTCTGCATCGGACTGTTTCCGTCGGAATATCCGTCGGACAAAATTTTCCAACTTGCTGGAAATATTTTCCGACAAACTGCTCCGGTCGGACATACTCCGATCATGTGTAGAGAATTCCGATCGGACAAAGTGCCACGCATGCTCAGATCAAATTCCTACATCAAAGCTATTGGCTACTAGCCTGAACGTAGTCCCGTCGTAACGAAATTACGTCATCACGTTCTGAAAGATCGGATTTTCCGACAACTTTGTCCGACCGTCTGTATGCAACAGTTTCGGACAAGATCCGTCGGACAAAATCTGTCGGACAAAATCCGACGGATTTGGTTGTCGGAATCTCCGACCGTGTGTACAAGGGCTTACATGACCCCGGCTCTGACAAACTAGCACAGACAAGAAACGGAAAAGGCAGCGCTCTCACAAAGAGCCCTAAATTAAATAGTGGAGTCAATACACGGGTGCTCTGTCTCTAAAGTATCCTCCATCCACTGGATACTATGTAGAATAAATAGAAAGCGTCCAAAATCCTTTTGAAGACTTTATTAATTCTATGAACAAGGCTACTTTCCAAAATGCATCAGCTTGCTTTTTATGCCACTTTTATCCCACAAATAACATCTTCAAAAGGATTTTGGAGCTGCCATCTCTTTCCATTAATTCTGAAAAACTAGGTTGAATGATACTGCACATCAGAATGCGGATATCTAGTGGCAGAAAACATGTTCTACGACGGATAGCTCCAGATTGCAGTTGGGTATTGCACCAAAACCAGATTCTTTTGTATTTTAATGGTATATTTAATTTCATCTTGTTATTTTTGGCTAGAGGGCTGCTTTTTAGACCTAGATTTTCTACCTTATTCTGCACTTTTTGAATTAGAAAAAAAGTATATCCTGCTGCAGGCTATCCAAAATAGTTGTTGGTTTGTGTTTTCTAGAAGCCACTCTCATTTTTTTTTATTTTTTTTTTAAAGAACAACGAAGGAATACAAAGTAAAAATACATTTGAAATTCACCACACGCCGGTCCAAGTAAATGACAACCTATGAATGGTACCTCGGAATACATTTTAGGGTCCTTGGGTTATTCATATATAACCATACCTTAGATTTATGTCTTATTTGATTACAGTTGGGTATTCGATCTTTTAGAAATTCAAAGCAACTACAGAATAGAATCTATCCTAGCAGAAAATGTAGCACGGTGACACCAGAGCCCCATCATGGGGAAAAAAAAAAGTTTATAACTTTTGGCTTTGACCGAATGTTCTTTTGTAAAGAATAGGAAAGAAAGTATCACCTTGCCGCATATCCTTCTCTAGGACATCAACAAATACATTGGTGATCTTTTATTCCAGACACCATCCTTATGCCAATTATGCTTCAAAAGCGTATAAAAGAAACAAAAGAAAAATGACTTTTGAAATGCCTCACACATCCAACTGGAAAGGCAAGTCGAGAAGTTTGTAATTAGAAGAAAAGGAAGCTATAGAAGATAACAGGAGTCAGGAAAATCTTAACAATACTATCTCAGCCGCTGGAGTTTAAAAAAAAATAAAAAATTCTCTCCACCGTAGCATGTATCTCGATGCTTTCCTGAAATAGAAAACGGAATAAAATAATTCCACGTGTCTTCGTTGGCAAGACAATGATGCCGATTGACACGCATTTTAATGATGAAACTCATCACTATCACAAAAGGTGATAATGAAAACCGTATAGGCAAATGAGGACTTATTGTAGCGTTTAACGTACACTTATTAAGTATATTTCCATCTGACAGCTGTCATAATGAGTCGTAGAAAAAGGAAAAATTGAAGAGGTAAAGGATTATACAGTGCTTAAGGTGTCCTTGAAAATGTTTATCGTAGGCAGGCTTTATCGGCGCGTCTCTTTTATGAATGTCAATCCGGTAAAGAAGAACAAATTCATCGCCTTACAATAGACTTTTATTAAACTAGCTTCGATTACGGGGGAGCCCCGGTGAGAATAAATATCACCAGTGAACGAACATAAAATCAGTTTGTATACACTAGGGTTTCCATTATTAATTGTCAGTTGTTTTGCGGGATGTAATCTCTTTTCAACATCTGAGAGCGAGCTTCAAATCAAGAGACAAGGTGGGTTGTTGGGTGGAATGGCACCATGTACAATGACTATTTGTTGCTTGGAATGCAAAAAAATTAGAATAATGCATTGGGAATGAATCTATTAATAGGGCTACTTGTGTCCACCACAGTTGAACTCTTGGTAAATATTTCAAAAAACCTAATTAATAATAATTGTGCACAAGTGAGGCGTGAAGGTAAAACTTATATAAATGTTAGAATATATAAACTAAAATAAAATGTGACTTTTAAGAATATATATATATATATATATATATATATATATGCCGAAAATAGAATCGATCTGTGTTAGGATATATTCTGTGATACACATGCAACTGAACTGTGTTTGTCTATATGTATAAAAAATCGTTGAAAAATAAAATATAGAATAAAAAAAAAAAAAAAAAAAGACAAGGTGGGTTGTTGGGTGGAATGGCCCTATGTACAATGACTATTTGTTGCTTGAAACTCCAAAAAATTAGAATAATACATTGGGAATGAATCTATTAATAGGGCTACTTGTGTCTACCAAAGTTGAACTCTTGTTAAAAAAAATTTAAAAACCTATTTAATTCAGTTAAATTGTTATATATATAAAAAAAATACCATTTAATTCAGTTAAATTGTTATGTATAATTTCAATAATATTTTAATTGTTAGTTGTTTTGCGGGTTGTAATGTCTTTTCAACATCTGAGAGCGAGCTTCAAATCAAGAGACAAGGTGCGTTAATGGGTGGAATGGCACCATGTACAATGACTATGAATCTATTAATAGGGCTACTTATGTCCACCAAAGTTGAACTCTTGGTAAATATTTAAAAAAACCTAATTAATAATAATTGTGCACAAGTGAAGCATGAAGGTAAAACTTATATAAATGTTGGAATATATAAACTAAAATAAAATTTGAATATTAAGACCATATATAAAAAAAAAAAAAAAAAATATATATATATATATATATATATATATATATATATATATATATATATATATATATATATATATGTATATATATATATATATATATATATATATATATATATCTGCCGAAAATAGAATCAATCTGTGTTAAGATATATTCTGTGATACGCATGCAACTGAACTGTGTTTGTCTATATGTATAAAAAATTTGGAAAAATAAAATATAGAATAAAAAAAAAAGACAAAGTGGGTTGCTGTGTGGAATGCCACCATGTACAATGACTATTTGTTGCTTGGAACTTAAAATTTGAATAATACATTGGGAATGAATCTATTAATAGGGCTACTTGTGTCCGTCAAAGTTGAACTCTTGCTAAATATTTAAAAAAAACTATTTAATTCAGTTAAATTGTTATGTCTGAAAAAACAATTCCATTTAATTCAGTTAAATTGTTATGTATAATTACAATATTATTTTAATTTTTAGTTTTTTTTGCAGAATGTAATCTCTTTTCAACATCTGAGAGCGAGCTTCAAATCAAGAGAGAAGGTGGGTTGCTGGGTGGAAAAATGTAAAATGACTATTTGTTGCTTGGAACAAAAAAAAAAATTGAATAATACATTGGGAATGAATCTATTAATAGGGATACTTGTGTCTACCAAAGTTGAACTCTTGGTAAAAAAAATTTAAAAACCTATTTAATTCAGTTAAATTGTTATATATAAAAATAAATACAATTTAATTCAGTTAAATTGTTATGTATAATTACAATAATATTTTAATTGTTAGTTGTTTTGCGGGTTGTAATCTCTTTTCAACATCTGAGAGCGAGCTTCAAATCAAGAGACAAGGTGGGTTGTTGGGTGGAATGGCACCATGTACAATGACTATTTGTTGCTTGGAATAAAAAAAAAATAGAATAATACAATGGGAATTAATCTATTTATTGGGCTACTTGTGTCCACCAAAGTTAAACTCTTGGTAAACATTTTAAAAAACCTATTTAATTCAGTTAAATTGTTATGTATAAAAAAAAAATTAATTTAAATTGTTATGTATAATTACAATAATATTTTAATTGTTAGTTGTTTTGCGGGTTGTAATCTCTTTTCAACATCTGAGAGCGAGCTTCAAATCAAGAGACAAGGTGTGGCTTAAAAAAATAGCCGACATATATGCTATGGAAAAAGGTACCGCAACTATGCAAGGTAAAGAGGAGAAATTGAATTAAAAAAATTGACACAATGGTCCCTCTTTGTCCGCACTAGGGAATATGGCTGTGCACTTATGGGGGGGGGGGGGGGGGGGGAGCAGGCGGGATGATTTAAAAAAAGAGAAAGAAAGAATTACATTTTCTTTTCTTTTTCTTCTTTTATATATCTATTAATAATACCTGTGCACAAGTGAGATATGAAAGTATATTTATATAAATGTTCGAATAAATAAACTAAAAGAAAATGTGAATTTTAAGACCTTATATATATCTGTGGAAAATAGCATCGATCTGTGTTAACATATATTCTGTGATACGCATGCAACTGAATTGTGTTTGTCTATATGTATAAAAAATTGATGAAAAATAAAATACAGAATAAAAAAAAAAAAAAGAAAAGAGACAAGGTCGGTTGCTGGGTGAATAATACATTGGGAATTAAACTATTTATTGAGATACTTGTGTCCTCCAAAGTTGAACTCTTGGTAAATATTTAAAAAAAACTGTTTAATTCAGTTAAATTGTTATGTATAAAAAATAAATTTATTATAGCAAAAAGCAAAAAATAATGCGTTTTTTTTCAAAATTGTCGCTATTTTTTTGTTTATAGCGCAAAAAAGAAAAAACGCAGAGGTGATCAAATACCACCAAAAGAAAGCTCTATTTGTGGGGAAAAAAAGGACATCAATTTTGTTTGGGTACAGCGTTGCACGACCGCGCAATTGTCAGTTAAACAACGCAGTGCCGTATTACAAAAAATGGCCTGGTTGAGCAGCCCAATCTTTCAGGGCTGGTTAACTGGTTAAAAAAAGAAATTGCATACTCACAAAAATAAATAAACATCCAGGCACTGGCACAATTAAACGCTGCTCCCCCCCCCCCCCCCCCCCAAGCCGGCATGATGAAGTCACCATTTGACCCGCCCTTAAACGTTTTGTTCCATAGAATGTCGGGTCATGTAAGGGCTGGGTCATCAACACGCTGGCTCCGGATGTTTCATTCCTTCTGTGAGTATGCAATTAGATTTTTAATAAAAACGTTTGGGAAATTACTACACTATATAGTCCCTTCTTCTCCCCTTCAACATGTGAGTTCTAATATACGGCATCCTTCATAGAGAGAGACATCCATCCATTTGGGGGAGATCCAAAGTGTTTTATGCCCCTCTGTGTTATGGGGTCTGAGACTCTGGTAAGCAATTTTGGTGTGGTGGTAACTGGAGCACTGGAGTTGGTGAAAGCAATTTAAAGGTGGAGCACTACAAGCTCAGATTTGCAGTGTGACTTATACTTTCTATATCTCGTCATTAATTGTGTTTTAGGTAAACTTGCACAGAATTTTACTTTGGTTTGTTTTCGTTTTTTTTGATTTTTTTTTCTTTCTTTTTGTACTTTTCTGTTTCCAATATTTTACTCCTTACCTCCTCTGTTTACCTAATTGGTTTTGTTAAGGACTTCCATTATCCTTGTGAGCAAGCCAGCAGGGGTGAAACGCATCAATGTTGTTTTCAAGTGGAGACATGGTTGTATGCAGTCTTTTTTGGCAATCATTAAATACAAGTAAGACAAGCTCCGGTCTATAATGCGGCTTAAATTTTCGATATTTCGTCATTAATTGTGTTTTTTGCAAAATTGCAGAGGCTTGTTTTTTTGTTTTGTTTTTTTTTTGTTCTTTTTTGTACTTTTATGTTTCCAATATTTTACTCCTTACCTCCTCTGTTTACTTAATTGTTTTTTACAGCTCTTTGAAACATATCAATTTTTCCTGCGGTCTGAAAGTTGGATATACCAACCAGATCAAATTTTCAACTCCAGCGAGTTTCTAAACACATGAAAGGTTTAAAACTTCAATTCTCCTGCTATACCTCCTATTGATTGCTTAGATGCAAAGTGATTGTGCATAGGGGATTTACTGTAAGCTGTGTCTGACCAGACTGAAGAGAGAGGGAAAAAAAATGTTAAATAATTTATTTTGCAGTACACAGTCCCCATAGGAGGCGTTGGCAAAATACATTTGACTTAAAAAATCAAGTTTAAAAAACAATTGCAAACATGTGTCAACATTTTGCTGCAAAAGCAAAATCTCTTCTAGCCTGTAGTGTGTACTTATGTACTTTATAGTATATAGATCACTAGCAATGTATCAATCTATATAACAAATTTTTTTTTTTCCTTTCACACTTTTGTTTGTTAAAAAAAGACAGAGCAAGGGATACAGGAATTGATTTAAAGGTAAATAGGCTGTTCAATTTGCAAGGGAATTTTCCCCAGGGCTTAGTGAATGTGGTGACTCTCTGCTGACACCCATCATCCAATCATGTGCAAGCAAAATACACTTTTTTCCTCTTGCTTGTGATTGGATATACTTTGCAAAGTGAAATTTCATCACATCAAACTCTATTCCCTTGCAAAGTGCAACTTCCCTTGCAAAGTGAACAGCGTATTTGCCTTGCCTATTTGCCTTTAATAAATCAACCCCACACAGGCTATTGTATGAAAAGATGTCACTATCCCCAAGATATTTAGATATGGTGTGTAACAGAATGTCACACAATCCGCTTGAATGCTTCCGTCAGTATATCACGTCCTAAGCTCTGGAACACGAGACCAGTGGATCTGGCTAAGTTACTACAAGAACTAGGCAGTGCCAGTTTTGGAGTAAACCAGAATAAGAACTGTTTATTTGAACAAGTATATAGGCTTTTATACACGTGAGAAAGACATTCCCCCTTCTGATCAGATTACCCTAACAAGACAAACTGCACACAGGAATATAAATATAACAACAGACATCTACTATAAACATGACATTAATTAACCCCCTGGATGACTCAGAGTTCTGACCTTCCAGGTTAGACTTGCCGTCTCCTAGCTCACAAACTACAATACACATTATCAAAAGTATAAACACAGAACACCTTCAGACAATAGCAGAGTTAATTAGTGCAAACAACAATGGGTGAAAGACCCTTAGGGAGCACACACTCCCTAGGGAGGAGTGACATGCTGACGTCATCGCGAAGCGGTCCTGAGAGGATGGGTATTCATGAGTCGGCCGGCTTTTTTATACAATGCTTTGTTTAAAGCTTTCTATGTAAGTGTAATTCTTTATTAAAATTACTAGTACTTTACCTGATTTACACTATGGAGAGCCTTTTTTATTTCTGGGTACACATGTCTGATGCATGCTCATGAGCATTGGAGAAATCGAGGTATACTGGTTTCTGGTGTATATCCTGTTTGCAACATTCACTCTGTGTGGTGGAGGTGCACACGTTTGTTGTGGTCTCATTCAAGATTTTTTCACTTATTTCATCTATCAAGTTATATTTTATACTGTTTATTGGACTGGTTATTTTCAACACTGTGACTTTTTATGTTTTTAAGTGTTTTCATTATCTCACTTATGCAGTATTAGCGCAGCTCCTTTTTTTAAAAATGTGTTTTTTTAGGTGTGTATTCTACCTAGAGCTTGCAGCTTTTTTATCACTGTTGAGTAGCGTGTTTTTTTCTATATAAAGTTATGTACTGTGACATACTGATGTTGAGGATGATCCCCTCTCTTCAGAGACTGGGCCATGGGGCAATATTTCCAACATGATAACAACCCCAAAAACACCTCCATGACTACCACTACCTTGCTAAAGAAGCTGAGGGTAAAGTTGATGGACTGGCCAAGCATGTCTCCAGACTTAAGCCCTATTGAGCATCTGTGGGGCATCCTCAAATGGAAGGTGGAAGAGCACAAGGTCTCTAATATCCACCAGCTTGGTGATGTCATCATTGAGGAGTGGAAGAGGACTCCAGTGGCAACCTGTGAAGCTCTGGTGAACTCCATGCCCAAGAGAGTTAAGGCAGTGCTGGAAAATAATGGTGGCCACACAAAATATTGACACTTTGGGCCCAATTTGGACATTTTCACTTAGGGGTGTACTCACTTTTGTTGCCAGCGGTTAAGACATTTATGGCTGTGTGTTGCGTTATTTTGAGGGTACATCAGTAATGAACTGACCTGGGTTCTGCTTGAGCAGGGCTGGGTGAACTTCAAAGCAGTTTGAGTGCCGCCAAACCCGAACCCCATTGGGATCAATGGGAGGCAAATCTGTCAAATTAAAAATGTCAATTTTCTGGACTAATAGACAAGGGGGTGTTGAAAAAATAGCATGGGAGGTGGGCACTGTCCTTGGAAACGTGCAAAAATGCAAAATAATGTTTTAGAAATTCTATGCAGCCGGAGGCAGCGATATTTTAACCGGTAAATGAGAACTCCCTTTAAGTTTCTGTTTTTAAAAGGATACATGGCACACAGATCCCAAGGGTCCCCAAAAATACATAGCAGATCCCTTAAGGGGATTGTAGGGGACTGTTTTTTTTTCTTGTTTTTAAGAAGCAGGAAATAAAGTTTGCCAGTAATTAAACGGAGTTCCCCTAAAATGCATAACAAATCCTATGATTCTGGTATGGATTTTAAGGAAGGCTTCACAGACACAAAAAAAAGAACAGAAACATGTGAGCGCCTCCTAAAGATCCATACCAGACCCTTAATCCAAACAAGGACGCTGTGGGTACAAGCACTTTCTAAGCAACCATTGACAGCTAAAAGATGTTACATTTGTCCACGCTGAATGCCCTAAACATTTGGCATCAGGACAAATAGCCAGTATTCAAGTATATGTAAACCCCCACCTTGTAAAACTATTATTGCTGGGGTGGGTCTTATGTTGCTGGAGGGTCAATCATTGCTATCATTGGGAGTGAACTAATATTGAGAGAGGGGTCTATTGTTGCTGCTGAAGTGATTTATTGATGCTGATTATTGGGAGTCAATTGTTGCTGGGGGGTCCATTGTTGCTGGGATGGATGTGTTGCAGCTGAGGTGGATCTGTTGTTGGGTCTATTGTTGCTGGAGTGGATATATTGTTGCTGGCTACAGGGGATCTATTTTTGCTGCTTTTGTTGTTATCATTAACAAATTCTATACACATTACTTAGCACCAAAAAATTATACTTGGTTCTGTATTCACTAAAAGTGGTGGTACTAGAAGGTGGTTTGGGGGGGGGACCAAGAGATGGTGCTCAGAGGTGGGTAGAGGGCGGAGACAAGGGATGACTTGCAAGGAAGAGGGAGTTCAAGCCCCTGTCACGTACCTGGTAGAAGAGCCTGATAAGCAGAGGAAGGCCTCTCCTACACCTCTGAGTCAAGGCCCCTTATAGGGTAGATGGTGGCATGGGATTGCAGAGTAGCACGAGTAACTGGCAGAATCGCTAATAGAGAAGCTGGATCGCAACTTCCAATGGAACCCTAGAGGGTAACCAGCAAGGTGGGAAGCCCAAAGACAGCAGGGAGACTGTGGTCTGGAACAGGCTGGTACTTGGATGCCACAGAGAAGGAGACAGGCACAGCAGCTAGCAGAATATAGGTTTCGTGAGCACTGGAACACAGGCAGGCCGGGTCATACACAGGTGGGCAGATCAGGAATAGGTGCAGAGGCTGGAGCAGGGTCAAGATGGCAGACTGTTGTCTGGAACAGGCTGGTACTTGGATGCCACAGACAAGGAGACTGGCAAAAAAGTTAGCAGGAATCACAGGGAACACTGAAAACAAGGCAGCACTGATCCAGGGTACTGACCCAGTTTAAATAGTCCACTTGGTGGCAAGAACTGTCACAGGGTGCAGGCGCGCACATTCATTTTCATCCCCGTCTTCATTGGTGTACATATGTGTGTGCGCATTGGTGCACGCAAACGCGCCTGTGTAATTCTTCTCAAAAGGGTGTGGAGCACAGGATATCTTCCGAGGCCGCTATCTTGGTTGCTGGCATGCCCTTCCTGGCAGCATCTAATCTGTAAGAAAAAAAGCACTGGTCAGAGAACTGAGCTCATCCCTACTTCAGCATACTAACACATAAACCCTGCAGAGGAACACATTGGCTCTGTGTGCTGCTTCTCCCTCTCCCTCCCTGGTCTGAGTTCTGTACAGGGGACCGCACAAGGCTAATACCAGGTCAAATTCAGGTACTTACACTGCTTTAATAAATGTATTACTTTAATTTTATGTCTGTAATATTTTTAGCTTTAACATCATAGGAATGTTATGTTTTATACCCACTTCTTTGCTTAAAAGTTTTGTGAAATTTTAGAAATTTTGAAATGAGTATGAAAAGCTTAGAAAAAAAAAGTATATAAAAAAAAAATCAAATATATCTTTAAAAAGAATAAAGATGAAGAGAGGTTGTAATCTGATTCAAACTGAGCTTTTAGCTCCATGTAGCTTGTTGCTGTCAATATTCCTCTCTGCATTAATAATCATGGCCATATTAGAGGAGAAAACATCATCTTCAGAAGTCCATAAAAGATGAGACATGGCGGAGTTCATACAAGGATATCAATGAATTTTTTAAAAAGGTAAAAAATGCATGCTGCATTAAATAAAACGTGTTATTGTCTTCTACTAACATTCTCTGCCCTTAAAGGAGACAGATTGTGAAAGATACGCACAAGCTGGCAATGCCAACCTCTAAAAATGCTAGTTGCCTGCTGATGCTGAAATTTCTGACTTCTACATTTTTTAATCCCTGACCTGGAAAAAGATAATAGATAAGGAGTTTTACATTTTCTCTGGCTTTCAATTGCTGTATGATTTGTAGACTTAGAAGTCAGCCACAGCTAGGTGTCTATCGCTTTCAGTAGGCGAGCAATGGCAACGATCGTATCTGACTGGTAACGAAATGTCCATCCAAGTGACAATGCAATCTACAATATCCCACCACCATTGCCACACTTAGCCTCCTACCAGTCGAAAAGACCCCAAACTTTAGGAGGTCTTAATGCATTTGGAATCAGCTATAGCAAGATGTATCCTAGGACATGGATATAGGAGCCACAGCGACTCAATCTAAAGCCTAAACCAAAATCATATTGATCTCCGTGAGTAAGGGGGATAACTGTCTCTCTGGAAAACCTCCGGCGTAAATTCAATGTGTGTGTGTATCACCGTTGCAGTATCCGGAAACTTTATTGAGCACAGATTTTCTCTTGGGATTCTCTCTTTATAGACATTATTTTTAAGTCACAGTTTTTTAATACCTAATTTAAATTTTTTCACTTTATTTTTTTTTTTTATATGCACATAATATATATACAGAGCCATACTTTGTTTTTCTAAAATTGTATTAGTAAAGATATTAAAAGCAGTGACAACATAATAACAATTATTACATTCCTTTTTAAGGTCACAATCATCGACTGGTCCAACTTGGGGTGCACAAAGTTCGCTGTATTATGGTCTACGTATTGCGTGGAAAAATGCACTAAAGATAGAGTAAAGAAGGGTATAAAGAAACAGGTTTGCTTTAAAGCCTTCTCCCAAGCAATACAGATTCACTCTTGGTTCACTCCCCTCATCCTCTGTTTAGTTACCAGTACCAAATAAAATGGAAGGCACTTATGAGAAGGAAGGAGCATGGGTCTGACGCCTTTCTCTTCTTGTGACAGATCTTGTGTACAGGGGCAAAATAGAGGCCTTGCTGTAAAGTTTTTTTTTTTTTTTCCAACAATGAATTTTTATTGAGTTTTGAGAAAGTGAACAATACAGCAATAGCAATCGGACTATGATGTGTACTGTATTACATAAATATATGGAGGTCAAGAAGAGTAGATATTGTAATACTTAAAGGGGATTGAAGATTAAAGATCATGAATCTAGCTGTTATTTCTGCCAAAAAATGTTTATTTACCTGTTAGATAAATAGGCTTTATCAGCACTTCCTCCTTTCCTCTCTTTATGTTCTCCTCAACTTCCAGGTTTTCAAGCCTGCTCCCTGCAGCAATGTCACGGCTTCAAAGGAACTACAATTCCCTTGATGCTTAGCAGCATCGCGCATGCGCAGTGCCGCTTTTTCGCTGTGTGACAATGAACCTGAGCCACACTTCCACTTCAGCAAAAAAGGGGGCGGAGTAGGGCGGAGCAAAGGCGAGGCTGTGCTGAGATGGGCATTTAGATTACAATAGCAATGCATGGGAGGTGAAGCTACAGAATCTAAGCCCTTGTACACACGGTCAGAGATTTCGACGGAATGTGTCCTATCGGACCGTTTTGTCGGATATTCGGACTGCGTGTGGTCTGCATCGGACTGTTTCCGTCGGACCAACTTTTCCAACTTGCTGGTAAAATTTTCCGACAAAATGCTCCGATGGGACATACTCCGATCATGTGTAGCCTACTCCGAAAGACAAAGTGCCACGCATGCTCAGATCAAATTCCTAGACCAAAGCTATTGGCTACTAGCCTGAACGTAGTCCCGTTGTAACGAAATAACGTCATCACATTATGTACAATCGGATTTTCCGACAACTTAGTCCGACCGTGTGTATGCAACATCACTTCTGGACCTCTTCAGGAATTAATCCGTTGGAATTACTCCGACGGATTTGGTTGTCGGAATCTCCGACCGTGTGTACAAGGGCTCCCCTGCCTGTGAAGGCACACAGCGTCTCCCGGCAGGGATATAGTCACCAGGGAGGGGGCGAGCACGCTGACTAACCCCCAGCCAGAACGGCTCGGATGATGGGGGCAAGCTTCTAGAGGAGGAACAGGAAGTTGAATATTCACACACAAAACAAAAGCATTTACAAAGGAAAACAAAGGAAAAGGTAAGTGAACCAACAGTACAGAACATATTTAGAAAATAAAAAACGAACCTTTAGTATCACTTTAACATTGCAAGCAAGTCACAGGGATGTAGTACACAGAATTAAATACAGAAGGCACAGTAAATAAACTATAAAAAAAACAAAAAAAAAACAAATGGCAACAGTCTTATATCAGTCAAGGTCAATTAGAGAACCAATTAACCCAAAGTTCCAATGCCTGGTCACATCTAAATAATTAGTGTGTCCTGTTAGCGATAGCTAGTGAGCATTTGTATATTTAATGGAGATTGAGTAGGGTAATGAGTTCTGAGATGTTGGAACAAGATCCTTCCTCTACATTCTGGTAAACAATGATTTAGCCGCTAAGAACACATGTAGTACTGTTGTGCATGGGAAGGATTCAATCCATAGATTGAGCAACACCAGGGCTGGGTCAGGAGTGTTCAGTATTCCCACTATTGTTGATATTAATTGAAATGTCTGACACCAAAAGCTAGTGAGGTTCTTACAGTGCTAGAGGATATGCAGAATATTGCCCACTTGCCCACAGCCCCTCCAACATAAAGAGGAGTGGTTCGGATAAAATTTTGCAAGTCTGTAGGGAGTAGTGAGGTTCTACCTAGACATGATTTTCTGAGTTAATTCCTAGTGATTAATGCTGTGAGAAACAGTGTAGGAATAGTAGAAGAAAAGGAAGTGCCATCTAAGTGCAGCATTTAAAAAATATCGCTTGTCAAAATCATGAAGAGAGGGGGGGCACTGTCACTCAACCCACTCCTGCAGGACCCGCCATTGTACTTCTTTCAGCTGCAGATGCAAGGGAGAACACCAGGACTCAGTGTTGGAATCCAGCATTCCCCTGCAGGACAGGGATGAGTGACGCTGCCCCCCCCCCCCCCCCGCGCTTTCTTCACAATTGTTAAAAGCAATACTTTTTACTGATGTAGTTTAATAAATATTCATTTTTAATGCTGCAGTTAGGTGGTGCTTCATTCTCTTCCTATTCTTATTATTCTTATTCCTATTATTATTCTTATTTTCGTACATAGAGTTGGCTTGCTCTGGGATGACTGCTACGGGTGCTATTTAGGACTGCATGCACATCCAAGGACATTTATGGACTAACATATACTGCTTACATTAAATATATTAATGCAGGTGGGTTAGTCAGCCTTTTTATGTGCCAATATTGTTTACCATTCATCGATGTAGGAATATCAAATTGCTTTTAGCCACTGGGAGTCTGATAAGGTAGACTGTAGGTCTAGCTCCCAACGTTGCATAGATGATGTTTTTTAGAAGGTCTCTTTGTGCAGAGTTGAATTTTTTTCTAAAAAAGTGTGACAGACCCAACTGGGACAGGGACTGATTATGGCCCATGGAGGAGACTGGGGATGTTGTCTGCTTCTCCCAGTCAAAGCATGGAAAAGAGCTCAGTTCAGCATATGATCCCATATGGAGAGCAGATTATTTTCCAATGGACAACAACATGTTGGACACTGACAGCGAGGCTTGGATTACCTCTCTGAATAAGGACAATAAAGCTTCTCTTCTGGAGTGGATGTAAAGGTGTAATATTAATCTTGTATGGGTTAATGGTCAGAGGGAATATGGAGGCTCCTTCACTTGGGACACAAATATTTATCAACAATCCGCCTCAAGAAAACTATGAAGATAAATGAATACCACTTCTTCAGATTGCTGGAACATTGTCTTCTGATGACTTGTCTAGTGGACAGATTGTACAAGGTAAAGCCAAACACCTGAAGACAGCATGTGTAATGTACTTTATGTATTCAGGGCTGTAGGCATCGGACTGTCTGCGTGGCTAGTTGTTATTAATTAGCTTACTGTGTAATTAGGATCACTGTTAGTTGTTAATCGCATTGTTCTTTGAAGTTTGCATTGTCATGCTAATATACCCAAGAGGAGAATGTCCTCATGTAAGGGTATAAAGTATGTTCGTTGTAATAAAGAGTCATTCCTTTGGTACTTATCCCAACATCTTGTCTGTGTATGATGCTTGAGGTAAAAGGGCTGGTATTAGCTCTCAGTCTGCTGGAAGGGTTTGGAGAGCCTTGCTACTTCCTATAGTGCCCCACTCATCTTCTATAATGTTTAAAAAAATATATTTATTGAAATTATTAAAAAAAAACACACACATGTAGAAACATCTTATATATACAATATACTTAGATTATTTTAGCAATACCAAAAGGTTGAGCTGATATCACCAGCAACCCTCAAAATATAGGTAAGGAGCCTCCAAATAGGTACAACGCATAAGAAATACAGTATATAAATATATTATACAATGTTTGATTACATTGTTCTCTATTTTCTTATAGATTTACAATACATTTTTAATTCTTAAGCTCCCAAAGAAGCGTACCATACGCGAAACATGTCGAGCAATGAGCAATCTGTTTAGCGGGATATCACCACCCCTCAATCAGCCACCATTTGGATACCAACAGAAGACTATAGTCGTGTACTGTATTTCTTATGTGTTGTACCTATTGGAGGCTTCCAAACTATATTTTGAGGGTTACTGGTAATATCAGCTCAACCTTTTCATATTGTTAAGATAATCTAAGTACCGTATTTATCAGTGTATAACACGCGCCGGCGTATAACACGCACCCCAAGTTTAGGAGGGAATTTTAAGGAAAAAAACTTTTAGGAGGGGAATTTAAGGAAAAAAAACTTACATTTAAATGCCCATCAATGCAGCCTTATCAGTGTCCATCTGAAGCCCTGTCAGTGTCTTTTGCAGACTTGTCATGCAGCCTGTCCATCATTGCAGCCTTGTCCTGCAGCCTATCTTTCATTGCAGCCTTGTCATGCAGCCTGTCCATCATTGCAGCCTTGTCATGCAGCCTGTCCATCATTGCAGCCTTGTCCTGCAGCCTGTCCATCATTGCAGCCTTGTCCTGCAGCCTGTCTATCATTATAGCCTTGTCATGCAGCCTGTCCATCATTACAGCCTTGTCCTGCAGCCTGTCTATCATTGCAGCCTTGTGCATCGTTGTCCCCTTGTCAGTGTTAATTGCAGATTTTATTTTTAAAAATGGCGCCGCCGAGATGTCCGGTGTATCTCGGCGGCACCCGGTAGTTCTCGGCCGCCTTTGGCCGTTCTCGGTGGCTTTTGGGCTCTCTCGGCCATTCTCGGCGGGGTTTTTGGCAGCCGAGAAGGGCCGAAGGCGGCTGAAAGCCGCCCCGAGGCTCAAAAATCGCTCAGAAATTGCGGAGGATCGGCCTATAACACGCACCCGGGATTTTCCCCTGATTTTGAGGGGAAAAAAGTGCGTGTTATACACCGATAAATACGGTATATTGAGGTGTTTCTACAGCTGTGTGTTTTTTTTTTAAATAATTTCAATAAAATGATATATATTTTTTAAACAAATATCTACCTTCAGTGTGGTGCCAGTAATGTCCCAAGTTCTTTCCTTTGTACTCTGACATAAGGGTCACTGCGCAGTATACCTGTGTATGTCCACAGTACCACTCTGCACTGACATAGTCTTTTTCACATCGTCTATATTGAGTGATGCCCATGCCCAACATCAGTCAACCCACATCCTGGGTTCAGGCATTCATAGGCACACTCCTTGTCTCCAGTCACAGGAAAATTATACAGAGAACAGCACTAACAGTGCATCACTAGGTGAGTACCATTCTCTCAAAATCATTCAGGGCAACCCATAGCTAAAGCCAGACCAGATGAGGAAGGACCCTGGGAAGTGACATGACCAAGCAAAAAAAAAAAAAATCTTTGAAAAACTATATGTAGACAATTTTTTTTGATTACATGGAGGAAAAGGGTCCAGGGAATTTGGACAATAAAATAGGTCTAGCATTGTTTAAAAAAAAAAAAAAAAACTCATAGCGCCATACGTGTATCCTTTTGCAGACAGGAAAGTGACATTCTGAAAGCTCAAATCACAATGTGCTGTAGTACATGTTTAATATACATCAAAGACAGGTTTTCTTTTAAGCGAAAGCCACCCTTTTTTTATGTATTTAAAATTTCAACGTTGCTTCTGTTTCATAGCATGAAGACCAAGATACAAGGCACAGAGAAAAACTTTCATCCTCTTTTGAGTTTGATCCAGTTCACAGCAAATAAGACTAACCTTTCAACTAACATCACTCAAGGGGAAAAATGTATTTTCTTTTGAAAACCGAACGTGAAAAATACATGCTATAGACAAATCTGCTCTGCTAGTTATTGTCTGACATATGCGGGGAGTACACTGTGTAAGGCATTATCCAGTATGAATATATAAACTTAATTTATGTTACATGACCTATTTTCTTGTATTTGTAAACTGCCTACTTTGAAGCTGAATCTGGAACAAGAAACATTTACAAACATAGATTTAAATAGAGAAAAGGGACATTCTGTTTTTTTGTGCTACCCAAAGCAGATTTTTCTTTCACCCCCTCACTTAAAGGTAAGCTTCACCCCTGCCATTAAGGTCTGCCCCTGCACAGTTGTGAACAGTCAATGTATAAATAGAAGCAAGGAGTCACTACACTCTATGTTTTCCCTATAGAGTATAGCATAAAACAAGATAAGATGGCCAAAAAGTTAGAGTTTTTTTTTAAACTAGGCGATGGGGGAGGGGGAGGCTCCAGATGTAGAGATAGTCAGCGCAGAACATAGTCCAGAGGGCAGTATTGGGGGCATTAGTGGTAGGTTGACTAAAGCACATAAACCCAAGGTAAGTATCGTAACAAGTCTTAGTTGCAGTCTCCGAACACCTAACAAGAGGATAGTATGCAATCAGTCTAAACTACGTGCCATGTCCTCATGGCTAACAGATGACAGAATTAGAATTAGATTTGGGAAACTTAACATTAATAAATCACTGGGACTGAATGGCTTGCATCTGAGGGTACTTAGGGAACTCAGTCAAGTAATTGTCAGAACATTGTTCCTAATTTTCACTGACAGTCTACTAACTGGAATGGTACCAAAGGATTGGAGAAAAGCCAATGTAGCACCATATTTTAAAAGGGCCCCAAATACATCCCTGGGAATTGCAGACCAGTTAGCCCAACATCAATAGTATGCCAGCTCTTGGAGGGTATGATAAGGGACTTTATACGAAAACGGTATAAGATTTTACTAATGAAAACAGTATCATTATCTGTAATCAGCATGGATTCATGAAGAATCGTTCTTGCCAAACCAATCTATTAACCTTCTATGAGGAGGTGAGTTGCCATCTAGATAAAGAAAGACCCGTAGACGTGGTGTATCTGAATTTTTCAAAAGCATTTGAAACAGTTCCCCATAAATGTTTACCATACCAAATAAGGTCCGTTGGCATGGACCATAGGGTGAGTACATGGATTGAAAACTGGCTACAAGGGTGAGTTCAGAGGGTGGTGATAAATGAGGAATACTCTGAATGGTCAGGGGTGGGTAGTGGGTAGACATGTGCATTCGTTTTCGTCCGAATTTCAGATATTTTTGTTTTAGTTTTGACAAACGATAACGAAAGAGCAGAGTCCGAAAAACAAAAGATCCAACATAAATAAATGCTTTATTTTCCTTTTCATTGTTACAACAGTTTGATATAGAATAGGAGATTCTACGTGACTCTGACGTGACAATAACAATCTGTGTCTATTGAACCTGTGGTCGAATGTGCCTAACCTTAGCTCTATTAGTCCAAGATTATATAGAGAAAAGATTTGACAGAGAGAAAATATTCGACATAGAGAGAAAAGATTCGACAGAGAGAAAAGATTCTGGAATTGAGTGGGGGAAGTAAAATAAAAATAATGATGATGATGAATGTTATTGGCTGATTATAACCAAAGAGGAGGAGCAGTAAAATAGCTATAACTAAATACACACCTACAGCCAACTTACTTTCACTTACGATTGCTAGCCGAGAGAGACACACACACTGAATCATTTCAGAAGACAGTCAATCTTAGCTGGTCCGTTTGAATTGTCACTTGTCAGAGAACCCGAATTATTATTAAGCATAAGCACTACAGCAGAACAATAGTGAAGCAAGCTACAGTTCAACGTAGCTTTTTCTTAATAATCTGCTGCTATTGTGTTAGTGTGAGAACCTTATAGTGATACTAGTGTTGCTGCTAGTGTTGTTCTGATAGCCTCAAAGGCTGCCTGTGTTGTGGGGGGGGGATTTATTATTACAGAATCTTGTTACCTGTCTGATCAGTGATCGCTATCACCAGTATAACAGTTTCTGTTTGAACGAGTATATAATATATATACAGAAACACTTGTAGATGGCCCAGGGACATCCTCCAATGCCTCCATGTCGCTCTCACAATGGGTTGCCGCCATATACGTTATTATCAGTCACTCACTACCTGACACCGGACACTGTGAGACTTAGACCATTCATTCAACATGAACGACGGAGATTCGACAAAGCAACGAAAAACACACGCATTTATAATAATATTCGACGGAGCATCGAAACTGTACGACACTGCAATCGTACATTTCCGGAGTCAAATGCTCCGCCTATAGGCTATATAGAGTTTAGCAGCTCCGTTGAATCTTCTTTATACATTCGACAGACACCATAAGCCTTCAAAGACAGATTTGACCGTAATTCATGTGGATTTTTGGACGAATGCAATTTTTGAACGGAAAATTAAATAAATAAAAATGAATTTCGGGAGTAACTAAATAAATTTATTTTCGGACGAAAACAAAATTCCGAAACGAAATATTTCACTCTGAACATGTCTAGTAGTGGGGTCCCCCAGGGTTCTGTGCTGGGACCAAACCTATTTATTTTGTTCATAAACGACCTGGAAAATGGGGTAATTAATTCAATCTCCGTATTTGCGGACAATACTAAGTTAAGCAGGGCAATAACGTCTCTGCAGGATGTGGAAACCTTGCAAAAAGATCTGAACACTTTAATGGGGTGGGCAACTACAAATGAGGTTTAGAATCGAAAAATTTTAAATAATGCATTTGGGTGGCAAAAATATGCATGCAATCTATACAATGGAGGGAGAACATCTGGGGGAATCTAGAACGGAAAAGGACCTGGGGGTCCTCGTAGATGATAGGCTCAGCAATGGCATGCAATGCCAAACTGCTGCTAACAAAGCAAACAGAATATTGGCATGCATTAAAAAGGGGATTAACCCCGGAGATAAAGCTCCATTTTATTATTACTAGGCTGCTGTAGTCTGTGCTGATATCGAGCTCATCAGGAAAGGAAAATTACGGTAAGTGTTTGATATTCAATTTTCTGGGGATTTTTTTCAAAATTGTCCGCCTTTTTTTGATTATAGAACAAAAAATAAAAACCGCAGAGTTAATCAAATACCACCAAAAGAAAGGTCTATGGGGGAAAAAAAATGAAATTTGGTGCAGTGTTGCACGACCACGCAATTGTCAGTTAAATTTACCACAGTGCCGTATCGCAAAAAATGGCCTGGTCATGAAGGGTGGTAAACATTCCGCAGCTGACATGGTTAAGGAACAACATCAGTTCCTCTCTCTCTGGGTATTGTAGACAATCGGAGCGGTCTTGTGCTCCCTGATTGAGACAGTGGAGCCCAGAAAAGGAGGTGGCAGGGCCTGTAGAAGGGATTGCTGGCTGCAGGCATCATCCCAGTGTAATCACTTCAACCAGAGGACGTCATATGACGTCCTCCCAGTAGCAAGTAGTTAAAGATTAATGGATTATAGTAAGGTTGGTCCAATATGCTTCTACTTAGGACAGGACATTACCTGTGAAAACTTAGTTTTTATTAGTCACAACCAACTAGTCCTGTTTTGCAACATTGTCCTGTTTTGCAACATTGGAGATGTTTCAACAGTCTTCAAAATAAGTTCATCAGGTTCACATTTCAGACACCTAGTATGACTTTCTTTCTTTGGCAACCACCTACTAAGCTGTTGTTTTTCTTTTATAAACTTAAATCAATTTTTTATTTTTCTAACCGAGGTTGCCAAGATACACGTGGCGTAGTAATAGAACAAACTCTAAATGCACCTCTGGCTGTCCCTCTCTCTTTATGATCCATGTATCAGAGCAGTCTTCGTACGTGGAAAATTGGTTTCGCAATCCAATTTTTTATTTTGTTTTTTGTTTTTTTACTAAAGCTCTAAATATTTTAGAGAAGGAATTTATGAAGCGTTGAAACATCTGCCAATTTAAATTAACTGAATTTCCATAATGTTTAATGACAGTTTGCTTTGGGGAAGGGAACATAGCAGAGTGAATTGTAGTTTACATTTTAATTTTGTGATGAAGTTAGCGGAACTGAATGAGACAATAAAAAAAAAAGACTGGCTCAGGTGAGCATCGTAATATCAGGAACTCATTTTGGTAGCAAACCTTAACTTTAATTATATTCTTAGTTCAAAATTACCATGTAGAGTCTTAACTGGAAGATGGCTACAGCGCAGGCTTAATTTGCAGGGAGGGCGTACATGGACATCCTCTTGTGATCGCACTGCCCACGTGCCCCCTGTGGGTTCTGTGATCACCCAGTCCTTTAGACTCTGCTGATCACAGATTAGGGTAAAGGGCCAATCACAGCAGCCCTTTACCACGTGATCAGCTGTGTCCAATGACAGCTGATCACGGAAGTAAACACAAGTCGGTTATCAGCTTTTTTCCCCCTCATGCTCACAGTGTGAGGAGAGAAGAAGAGAGCCGATAACCGGCTTGTGTTAAAGGGACATCGGCACTGATAATCAGGGCACTGATTATCAGTGTCCTAATTATCAGTGCAGCCCCAACAGTGCCTACCAGTACTGCAAGTCAGTGCCCACCAGTGCTTCCACATTAGTGCTGCTTATCAGTACCCATCATTGCCACCTACCAGTTCCTATCAGTGTCCAAAAGTGCCACCTATCAATGCACACAAGTGCTGCCAATCAGTGCTCATCAGTGCTGCAAATCAGTGCTTCCTCATCAGTCCTCCTATCAGTGCCACATATGAGTGCTCATCAGTGCCAACTATCAGTGCTCATCAGTGCTTCCTCATCAGTGCTGCCTATCAGTGCCACCTATCAGTGTCCATCAGTGCCACCTATCAGTGCTCACCAGTGCTGCCAATCAGTGCTTCCTTATCAGTGCTGCCTATCAGTGCCACCTATGAGTGTTCATCAGTGCCACCTATCAGTGCCCATCAGTGCCGCCTATCAATGCTGCCTATCAGTGCCACCTATCAGTGGCCTTTAGTGCCACATATAAGAGCCCATCAATGCCACCTATCTGTGTCCATCAGTGCAGTCTATCAGTGCCCATCAGTAACATCTATCAGTGCAGCTTTATCAGTGACTTTTCATTAGAGCCCACAAGTGCCTCCTTATCAGTGCCCATCAGTGCCACCTATCATTGCCTATCAGTGCTGCTGTACCAGTACCACCTCATCAGTGTCCATCAGTGCAGTCTCATTAGCGCACATCCGTAAAGGAGAAAAGTTACCTGTTTGCAAAATTTTATAACTAACCATTAAGCTTTTTTTTTTTTCAGAATTCTCAGTCTTTTTTCGTTTGTTTAGCAAAAAAAAAAAAAAAAAACCCAGTGGTAATAAAATACCACCAAAAGAAAGCTCTATTTGTGTAAAAAAAAAATAAGACTTGCATTTGGGTACAGTGTTGCATGACAGCGCAATTGTCATTCAAACCACGACAACGCTGAAAGCTGAAAATTGGCCTGTGCAGGAAGGGGGGTGAAAGTGTCCAGTGGGCAAGTGGTTAAAAAAAAAAAAACTTATATATCCATATGGTTTTATTGGATGGAATTTTCCTGTACAGACAAATTGAAACTCATTAATTGAACAGGTAAGGCCTGGCAAAATTATAATTTTCACTTCTATTCTTGAACATGTCTGTCCACTGATGCCTTTATCCAATGTGGCTACTTATGTGACAGTAGGGTGTGCTGCCCTGGATCCTCGACTTCATTCAACCCCCCCCCCCCACCCTTTTCCCCTTCTCCTCATTCCCCATTAGAGATCATTTTGTTATTTCCTTGGCACATTGATCCTGACCCTCCCCACTTGTGTTATTTTTTCTTATCTCCCATGTAAGGCATTCCATATTGTCACAAGATAAGGTCTTCATGTGCCCATCGTATGGCCTGTTCACATTATGATGTGAGAAGTAGAGTTTAGCAATATGCTGTGGAGGTCCCTGGGCTTTCACCTCGTCCGATTTATGTTTATAAAACGGTTATTTTATGTCCAAGCGCTCTTTCCTCCATACTATCAAGAGGAATCTTTACGCACTTCCTTGGTAAACGCTCACCCGCGTTTAAGTGTGCAATATTGGAAATGTCAGATATATCTTCTCTCTTTTTCCCTGCCTTGTCTTTGTACTATAATAAAGTATAATACATCTATAAATAGTAATATATATATATATATATATATATATATATATATATATATATATATATATATATATATATATATATATATATATATATATATATATATATATATATATATATATATATATATATATATATATATATATATATACACATATACATATACATATACATATGCATACATATAATAAAGTATAATAAATCTATAAATAGTAATAGTTATATATATATATATATATATATATATATATATATATATATACACACACATATATATATATATATATATATATATATATATATATATATACACACATCTGTCCTTTTTTTTTGGGTGTAACGCTATGGAAAATGGTTTCGCTAGGTAAGCAAAACAAACAGGAACAAAAAAAGAAAATTGTTTTGGGACATGGATTGATATCGGCGGTTCACTGAAATTTTGTAAACTGCTACAGAAATAATAATATTAAAAATGTATATTATTATTATTCTGAAATACAGTATTCTGACATATATCATAAGAAATGAGAAGGTCACAATTCATTTTAGGCAGTAAAACGGTTACGGTACCTTTTTTTTTTTTTTCATTATTTTTTTTTTTTTTTTTTATCTAGACGGCAGAAAAACACAGGGTTAATAGTTTCCCTTACAAGATAAAATCCCATTGCTTGATAACTCTACATCCTAAAAGTAACTTATCTAGCGGTTTCAAGTGGAAATAGACTCGGTAGCAGTATCTCTCTGTGAAGCAATGCATTGTTATCTGTATATTAACCTTTCCTTCTGCCGCAGACAGCATTGCCACAGTAACAAAGGCACCATCACACTGTATTGTTGAAGTGCTGTATCCCACCACGGAGTGTGTGGCAGAAATCCAATTTAATTGCTTATCTAAAGTCATATTACAGAGTTGTAATATAAAAAAATGTTTTTTTGTAAGAGGCATTTTATTTATTTTTTTATCTTATTACTTGTTTTTATTGGAAAATTATAAAGTCTTTAGGTGAACCTAATTTTAACTTTCTTTTGAAAGCCTACAGGTTTACTTAATGATGTTTTATACCATTTTTGTAATAAATTTTGTCCTCCCCACCCAAAAAAAAGCCCATTTATAATATAAAAGCTGAGAAGTAAACCTTCATAGTTCTCCTACACAGAGCTGCCTTTGTTGGTGGTTAGCGGCAAAATTCTACTTAATTAAAAATAAATCAAAGACAGATTTTCACATTTTATTTTTTTTAAGTAATTTTTTTTTAACATTCTTTATTTAGTGAATGAGGATTACAGCATCACACAGAAAATAGAAACGCGTTGAGCAGATAATAGAAAGTGTGGCATGCAGACCCCGCATAATGGAGGCGCCGACCCCGCAGAACGGAGGCACCCGTGTGAAAGGGGCCTAAGGGCTTTGTCCTATGTGACTTCTTTGTACAATGAACACCTTGTACTTTCTTCAATTTTCTTTAATAATAAAAAAAGATTGAAAGTAAACAGATAATAAAATAACTAAAAGACTAAAGCTTAAAATGCTACAGCTGCTGCATTTTAAAAATCACGTACTTACCAGTGCCTGGAGTCCAGTGCTATCTTATTTCAGCTGGTTCTTCCCACCGCAGTAGGTCCTGGATGCCGCCATTTTGGGTTTGCCATTTATGATTCCAACGGTGGCTTTGGAATCATAGCCTGCTCCTCACTGTGCATGCACAGGATAGGATCCACCATGGGTCTGGTCCTGCGACGTTGGGAGGGTGTGGGCAAAGGTCAGGTCCAAGCGGATGTCACACCCACCTAGGCAAGAATTGAAGAAATGGGAACTGGTACCTGTCAAAAAGAAAACTACCAGCTCCCCATTACACTTTAATAAAAGAGGGACAGGGTTGCCTGCGAGTATCACAGAGCCAGTGACATTATGAGTGCTTAAAGGGACATTATCCTGAGCACTCCGACATAACAGCAGGCTATCCCCCCTTCAGTCTATTATGAATTCTGCTGCTGGACTCATACACCTCACTAACCGATCCATGACTGCTGCTCCTCTCTGCCCAATCCCTTCACTGGCTTCCCCTACCCCACCGTGTAAAATTCAAAATGCTAACCACAACATACAAGGCCATTCACAACATCGCCCCCATCTACATCACCAACCTCATCTGCAGATATCGCCCAAATCGTCCTCTCTGCTCCTCCAAGGACCTCTTGCTCTCTAGCTCCCTTGTTACCTCCTCTCATGCTCGCTTTCAGGACTTCTCCAGAGCCTCTCCCATCCTCTGGAACTCCCTGCCCCTGTATATCTGATCAGCCCCTACCCTGTCCACTTTTAGGAGATCCCTGAAAACTCATTTACTCAGAAAAAGCCTATCCCACACCCACCTAAGAACTGTCCCTGAGCCACCCCCATCAAATCATTCTCTGCAGCTATTACCTTTTGTACCACCACCCCCTCCCTTTAGAATGTAAGCTCTATGAGCCGGGCCTTCCTGTACCTTTTGTATTGAACTGTACAGTAATTGTGTTGTCTCTGTGTATAATTATTATTATTATTATTATTATTATAATACAGGTTTTATATGGCTCCAACAGTTTACTCAGTGCTTTACAACATGAGGGCAGACATTACAGTTACATTACAATTTGGTACAAGAAGAATCAGAGGGCCCTGCTCGTTAGAGCTTACAATCTAAAAAGGAAGGGGCAATTGATACAAAAGGTAATAGCTGTGGAGGGATGAGATGATGGAGGAAGTAAAACAGTGTTAGTTAGAAGCAGGATAGGCTTCTTTGAAGAGAAGGGTTTTCAGGGATCGTCTAAAGATGGATAGATTAGGGGACAAAATCCAAGTATACCACGTCCACTGCCACCCCTCTGTCCAAAGTTTTACTTACCTCCTCATAAAAAGAAATCAGGTTTGTCTGACAACTTCTGTCTTTCATGAATCCATGTTGTCTGTTGCTTAAAGTGTTCTTGTTCAGCAAGAACTCGTCGATGTGGTCTTTTATTAAACGCTCCAGTGTCTTCCCAGCTATAGAAGTTAAGCTAACAGGTCTATAGTTACTTGGTAAAGACTTTGATCCCTTTTTAAATATAGGCACCACGTTCGCCCTGCGCCAATCCAGTGGGACTATTCCCGTCATTAATGAGTCCCTAAAAATTTGATACAATGGCTCTGAAATTACAGAGCTCAATTCTTTTAGGATTCGTGGGTGGATGCCATCAGGGCCAGGTGCTTTATCCACCTTTATTCCGTCTAAGTATTTCTGGACCATATCACTTTTGAGCCATTGTGGATCATTTGGGGCTGTGTCACTATCACCCCCATTATGGACATGCGCTCCCCCATGCTCTTTTGTGTACACAGAGCTGAAGAAAGTGTTTAATAAATTAGCCTTCTCTCTGTCCCCAGTCACCAACTCTAGATTATTTTGTAAAGGGCCTACATGCTCAGACTTGACCTTTTTACTATTAATATATTTGAAGAATTTTTTGGGGTTTGTCCTACTATCTTTTGCAATCTGTCGTTCGTTTTGAATTTTTGCATCCTTGATTTCCTTTTTACATATTCTGTTAATTTCTTTGTAACATTTAAATGACACTAGTGATCCTTCATTTTTATATTTTTTAAAAGCTCTTCTCTTACAGTTTATAGCTTTTTTAACTTTGGCCGTGAGCCACATAGGTTTTGTTTTTAGCCTATTAAACTTATTGCCCATGGGAATATACTTTGCAGTGAGGTCCCAAACAGTCTTTTTGAAGAATTCCCATTTCTGTTCTGTGCCCATTGAAGCGAATATTCTCTCCCAGTCTAAGTCCTGGAGAGTAGCCCTCATCCTTGGAAAATTTGCTCTCTTGAAGTTACCGTATATACTCGAGTATAGGCCGACCCGAGTATAAGCCGAGGCCCCCAATTTACCCCCAAAAAACTGGGAAACCTATTGACTCGTGTATAAGCCGAGGGTGAGATATGCCTGTCCATCCCTGTGTGTGTGTCCATCCATCCATCCATCCCTGTGTGTGTGTCCATCCATCCATCCATCCATCCCTGTGTGTGTGTGTGTGTCCATCCATCCATCCATCCCTGTGTGTGTGTCCGTCCATCCATCCATCCATCCATCCCTGTGTGTGTGTCCGTCCATCCATCCATCCATCCATCCCTGTGTGTGTGTCCATCCATGTGTGTGTGTCCATCCGTGTGTGTGTGTGTGTGTGTGTGTGTGTGTGTGTGTGTGTGTGTGTGTGTGTGTGTGTGTGTGTGTGTGTGTGTGTGTGTGTGTGTGAGGCCTTGTGTGTCCAGCCTACCTGTGTCCCCAGCCTCCGTCCGGTCCCGAGCCTCCGTCCGGTCCCGTCCCGTCCCGAGCCGAGCCTCCGTCCGGTCCGGTCCCGTCCCGTCCCGAGACTCCGTCTGGTCCCGTCCCGTCCCGAGCCGAGCCGAGCCGAGCCTCCGTCCGGTCCCGTCCCAGGATCACCGCTCTTCGTCGGCGCCCATTTTCCTGTTCAAATGCCGCGCCTCCCTGTCTGTGATAGGCGGAACACAATTTCCCAGCAGTCTGTGTTCCGCCTATCACGGCCATCCTTTCATCCTCGTCCGTAGTACGAGGATGAGCGGATGTCCGTGATAGGCGGAACACAGGCTGCTGGGAAATTCAGTGTTCCGCCTATCACAGGCGAAGGCGGAGCCGGAGGCGCGGCTTTTGAATTAGAATAGAATGGCCGCTGTCTGTCTGCTCGACACGCTGATCGAGCAGGCAGACAGCGATGACTCGAGTATAAGCCGAGGGGGGCACTTTCAGCCTCAAAAAAGAGGCTGAAAATCTCGGCTTATACTCGAGTATATACGGTAAGTGTTTTTATCTTTCCCGTATGTATTTCTTGTTTAGCGCTAACATCAAAGGAAATGATGTTATGATCACTGCTACCCAGGTGTTCCTTTATCTGGACATTAGTAATAAGCTCTGCATGGTTTGAGATTACCAGGTCCAACAGAGCTTCATTCCTAGTTGGGGCCTCAATAAACTGGACCATAAAATTGTCCTGTAATAGGTTTATCATTTTTTGCCCTTTAACTGTCCCAGCAGTGCCATTACTCCAGTCAATTTCTGGGTAGTTAAAATCCCCCATTATTATCACTGTCCCAGCCCTTGCAGCCCTTTCCATCTGTGCAAGGAGCTGAATCTCCACCTCCTCATTCACATTGGGTGGTCTATAACAAACACCAACGATTAACTTTGAACTACACCCATCTAAATGCAGTTCCACCCCTAATGCTTCGGACTCATCACACTCTCCATCCACCAGGTCCTCTTATATTTTTGGTCACATATAAGAAATGTATGTGCAGGCTTACATTTTTCTTAATTATTCTACCAGAATTCCTAATGCAATGGCTCATTCGATAGCTCCAATTTATCGCTAAGCCTCTTTATTATAAATTTACTGTCTGTACTTTTGGTAATGCGTATGAATCAGTGGAAACATAATTGTCTGGGGGCTTTGTTGAAAGTTGAAAAGAAGGCTTATCAGATTGCAAGTAATTTATGCTTCAAAACTGCAAAGGAGTCTGCCAAATACAAATGTTTATAGAGGGGGAGCTGCACAAGCATTTGTTAGCAATTGATTAAAATGACTCCTTATAGTTGATTGTAAAAGTAGTGTTGGAAGTAATTGACTTAATAGGACGCTATCATGAAAGCAGAGCTTAATTTGTGTGTTCAAATATGAACATAAATGCAGCAATTATGTTATACATATTTTTATTTGATACTCTACAAACAAGTGACTATATATATATATATATAAATACAGTATATGTCTCTATGAAAATCACTCTTGGGGCTCATTTATATGGATGTCTATATGCATACAATGGGGCCATACACACAGCTGTGTCTACAAATGAAGAAACTCAGCCACGTTTAGTGGTATATAAAAAAAGTAGGACACAGTTGCTTCCTTACATATTTGCAGATTTTATGCATGCAATTATGTAGCTGTGTGTAAAACGTACACACGTATGTGGTCATGCGAAGTATTTTACGTTTCTAAACACTGTATACATCTAAAATGCATATAATTGCGAGTATATTAGACGTGCATTTTATGCATTATCTTCTGCTAGCTCATCCACCAAGAACCTTCGTTCCATGAAGAAAATACGTATATGCCCCCTGTATCTGCAGGAACGCATACACTATTTACAGTGCCTTGAAAAAAGTATTCATACCCTTAAAAACTATTTACACATTGTGTCATGTTACAACCAAAAACGTAAATGTTTTTTTTTGGAGATATTATGTGATAGACCAACACAAAGTGGCACATAATCATGAAGTGGAAGGAAAATGATAAATGGTTTTTAAAATTTCTTACAAATAAATATGTGAAAAGTGTGGGGGGTACATTTGTATGGAGCCCCCCGGAGTCAATACTTTGTAGAACCCCCTTTCACTACAATTACAGCTGCAAGTCTTTTTGGGGATGTCTCTACCAGCTTTGCACATCTAGAGAGGGAAATGTTTGCCCATTTGTCTTTGCAAAATAGCTCAAGCTCTGTCAGATTGGATGGAGAGCGTCTGTGATCAGCAATTTTCAAGTCTTGCCACAGATTCTCAATTGGATTTAGGTCTGGGCTTTGACTGGGCCATTCTAACACATGAATATGCTTTGATCTAAACCATTCCATTGTAGCTCTGGCTGTATGTTTAGGGTCGTTGTCCTGCTGGTAGGTGAACCTCCGCCCCAGTCTGAAGTCTTTTGCAGACACTAACAGGTTTTCTTCTAAGATTGTCCTGTATTTGGTCATCTTCCCATTAACTCCGACCAGCTTACCTGTCCCTGCTGAAGCAAAGCATCCCCATAATATGATGCTGCCACCACCATGTTTCACGGTGGGGAGGGTGTGTTCAGGGTGATGTGCAGTGCTAGTTTTCTGACACACATAGCGTTTTGCTTTTAAACCAAAAAGTAAAATTTTGGTCTCATCTGACCAGAGCACCTTCTTCCACATGTTTGCTGTGTCCCCCACATGGTTTCTCGCAAACTGCAAACGGGAATTCTTATGGCTTTCTTACAAAAATAGCTTTTTTCTTCCCATTCTTCCATAAAGGTCAGATTTGTGGAGAGCACGACTAATGGACACGACTAATGGATCTGTGGACAGATTCTCCCACCTGAGCTGTGGATCTCTGCAGCTCCTCCAGAGTTACCATGGACCTCTTGGCTGCTTCTCTGATGATGATGAATGCTCTCCTTGCCCGATTTTAGTTGGGGGGTATCAGAGTACAGCGCATAGAGGCGATTCAGTTCGCATTGTGCACTATACAAGTATTTCATTCATTCATTCATTCATTCAAAGGGGGCTGAATACAAATGTATGCCACACTTTTCAGATATGTATTTGTAAATTTTTTGAAAACCCTTTATCATTTTTCTTCCACTTCACAATTATGTGCCATTTTATGTTGGTCTATCACATAAAATCTTAAATCCTAAATCAATAAAATACATTTTCGTTTTTTTTTTGGTTGTAAGATGACAAAATGTGGAAAATTTCAAGGGGTATGTATACTTTTTCAAGGCAGTGTAGCTGCATACAATTCTTCTAATGCAGTGGTCTCCAATCTGCGGCCTGGGGGCCAGATGTGGCCCTTTTCTTACTCTTATTTGATGCTTGGGGCACTATTTTATTCACTGTTTCCAACAATCGGGCACAATTCCCCTCCACTGAGATCAATGAAGGAGCACAATTCCTCACAGTGATAACAATTATTGGGCCCATTGACACCAATGATGGGACAAAATTCCTTCCAATGACGCCAACGATAGGGTACAATTCCTCCCACAAAAGATGGGTCATTGTTATTTCCCACTGATGTCGGGTCATCTTCAACTCCCAATGGTCACAGCCTGGCCCTACCTAAAGTCTGAAGGACAGTGCACTGGCCCTTTGTTTAGAAAGGTTGGAGACCTCTGTTCTAATGGCTTATGCGTTTTGCATTTACACGCTTTTACACACATTTAGGCGCATATTCATGTAAAATCTGCAGATCTCTGCGGCCTTGGGTGCAGCTACGTCCAACTTTTTTTTTTTTTATGCAGCTAGATGCAGTGAATATTTTCACTAGTAGATTCAGCTGTGTGCATACCCCCTCTTGACTACTATACTACTGTTTTTAGAACTTTGTTCTGCAGACATCTAAATATGGTCCCAAATACTATACAAAAATAAGGTGCAAGGATAAATTCTGACAATATGACTGGATAGTTGAGCTGCATGTGTGCGCAAATTTTATTTCACTTGGACACAATTCATAAATTGTATTTTTCACCACGAAGGCCTACTGATCTCAGCCCTGATAATATCCCCGGTGTTTCCTCATGACTTCTATCTGCACTTTTTGCTGATACATTTTGGGTATACCTTATCGGCTGCACTGAAGAAAACCTCTAAGCACATCTGGCATCTAGCATATCGCACTAATACCATCCATTTTTTTTTCCAAAAAGTTATTAGGAGTTTAAAGGCCAAAAGAAGCAGCCATCAGCCTTAGTTTCTCCAATAAGATTTCCAGAATATGGAAACAGTTAGAAAATTTTGCCTCAACTATTTCAGGTTCCCAAATTCATCTTACGCTCCCTAATTGCGTATTGTTCACAATAATTGCTGGCTTGCCCATTAGACTTGTGCACAACGGAAAATTTTGTTTAGTTTCGGTTCGTTGTCATTTGTAAAATACATAATTTCGTTCTGTTAAATTCGTTACCTTAATACGTTTTCGGATAATTCGTTATTTCTGTAGAGTGTCGATATACTGAATCTCCAATCATGTTGAATTCATTTGTTATATGCGCTACAATTTTGTTCATATTCGTTGAAATTCGACATTTATGTATGTATTTATATTCGTGATAATGATTCGTAATTTGGAAAGTTGTTTATTGAATCTTTTAACACACACAATGACAATATCTCTTCTCCTCGGCTCAAATACAATACAAACACCCTTCTCACTAATCCAACCTCCAGCACAAAATTAATCAGCTGATTGGACTGTAAGCCCTTGTCCACACGATCGGAGATTCGGACAACCAAATCCGTTGGAGTAATTCCGACAGATTAATTCCGGAAGAGGTCTGGAAGTGATGTTGCATACACACGGTCGGACTAAGTTGTCGGAAAATCTGATTGTACATTACGTGATGACGTTATTTCGTTACGATGGGACTACGTTCAGGCTAGTAGCCAATAGCTTTGGTCTAGGAATTTGATCTGAGCATGCATGGTACTTTGTCCGTCGGAGTAGGCTACACATGATCGGAGTATGTCCGATAGGAGCATTTTGTAGGAAGATTTTACTGGCAAGTTGGAAAACTTGGTCCGTCGAATATTTTCCGACGGAAACAGTCTAATGCAGACCACACACCGTCGGAATATCCGACAAAACGGTCCGATAGGAAACATTCGAATGTCCGACCGTGTGTAAAAGGGCTAAGATTTACTTTGAGTTGACCTTTTGTTTCATTAGATCTTTAACGAATTACTAAATCATGTTGAAATTCATTTGTTATATCCGCTATAATTTCTTTCATATTAGTTGAAATTCGTTATTTTTATATGCGGACGCATCCAAATGGCCGAAAGATGGAAAATTCAGCTGAATTTTGTTTTCTTACGAAACAAATTGCACAAGCCTAATGTCCATAACACACATGAGACTTGTTCATACTATATGTGTTGCCATACACTGGCTGATAGCTTATCACTGGAAATTCACATCTGTTCCCATAGTCCAATTAAAAAGAAGAATAAATTCTATTAACCTAATGGAGAAAATATTTCACATACTATTCAACACAATGCAACTCTATAGGAAAAAATGGGACTCCTGGTTCACTCATTTAGACGAGTAAATTTGCATACACATTATGTTACCGGAAATTCAACCGTTCAATGTTTGTCAAAAAAAAAGAATAGAAAGGCAGGATTACTGTTCCATTCTATACTGTTTTTATAAAGCCTTATTTTGTGGAACATTTTTCATGTAACAAACCTACCGAAATAACATTTATATACCTTTTATATGTCAGCCATATACAATTTACTATGATGTAAGATTTTTCTTCATACTGTCTGAAATCTTATTTTGTACCACAATTTTATACTATATTAAAAAGTTTGTAAAAGAAAAAAAAAAGAAAAAAGAAAACACTCAAGAGTCCTTATTCTCTAATAAGTAGTGTCCTTGGTTCCTGTGTGGGCACCAAATGTTCTTATCCTTTGTGGGGGGAGGGAGTATTCTGTAGTCCTTTGAAGAGAAAGGCTTGAGTCTTCAGCTTCCTCTTTAAGATAGCACAATGTGTCCTGGCAAATAAGATGGACACTAGATTCTCTCTGTGTAAAATAAAGTGTAGCAAGGGTCCCATTACAGGGCTTGGTGGAGTGAATAAGGCAACGGTGTCTGCATGCAGTGTCCTATGGTGTAAAGAGAAAGTGTCTGCTCACCAATTCTAATGACCTTCTGTTTTGGAGAGCAAAAGGAAACCCCCTGACAGGACTTTTTAGGTCAAATACATGAGTAGAAAATGGAAATGTAGTCAAATATAGTAAGATATGTAAAAAAAAAAAAGAGTGGCATGAGGGCTTCGCAGCAGGCCTCTGCAAAGTCTGGCTCAAGGGACAGCACTTGACCCCGCATTGCACCATGCTACCGTCCGGCTGGATCTAGAGTGGATGTGAGGAGGGTGGCCTCCAGGCTGCCACCAAACGATCAGATGTTGCTGGCAGAAGATGCACCCACCCGTGACGACTCTCTCTCTCTGTAGCACAGGAAGAAACCCAGCAGCAGCACGATCTACAGTCCAAGTCACTGCTTGCAGATCCAGGCCATGGTCCCAAGAGAGTGATCCCGCCTCCTTACAGGCTTTATATAACCTCTCCCTGCATGCACTTCTCCCTCTCCAATCTGCTGGTACTCATAGTTCGTGGCAGTCCTATCTTAGCGTAAACTTAGCTCTTTGGACTACACAGCCCAATATACTTTGCTCCATTCTGCCTTCAGGACATTACAACATAGGTTCCAAGATAAACACTAGAGTGAACAACCGTGCTGTAGCCAGTGCTGCAGAGTGTCCGCTGTTAGCTCAGGCAATCTTAGCCAGGGCTACATACTGCTGGTTGGGGAACTTATCGGTAGTGCTTACAAAGTAAATGATACAAAATTTCCACTTTATGTAACAGAAATACTCTAGGGTTGGGCAAACATTCACTTAGAAACTTCCTGTAAGCCGGCAACAGGATGATAGACTGTCTCTCCACCTGATCCTCAAGGAACACTGATAAAAAATATGGGTGAAATAACCAACCAATACCAATAAAGAAGAGATAGGAAGAACAGAAAGGAAATGAGTTATGTTTACTTTAGTACTCTACTAGTCATCACCCTAGATGAAGAGCCCAATGGCGCCCAAGGTCCAATAATATATATATATATATATATATATATATATATATATATATATATATATATATATATACACCACAAAGTAAATGACACATAATCAGTTTCATAAATATGAACAACCACTCAAAGTATTTTGATAGAACTTTATCTAATTAAGTGTTACTGCTCTGAATCCAGTCACAAACACAGAGCTAATGCTACTAACAACTCAACAGAAGAGCACTATGCAATAAACAAATCCACCTGAACTGCCACTGAAACAAACACAACTTTGATGTTATAGCTAAGCAACCTGAGTCTATTTGTTTTCGATTCTATTTCCATCCTATAACTTTGACCCTTTGTTGCAGCTATCTCTACATTATCTCTTAGCAACGCCCGTTATCTTCATCTGTAGTTTCTGTAGAGCTTAATTTTGCACATTTACTGACTTAATGTGGATAATTATTTCTGCAGATTGTATTCCTTGTTTAAGGTTTGCCTCAGTTGCTTCTGCATTTATTCAATTTATTTACTTCCTACGAGCACCTGCTCAGAAAATATAGTGGTTGGTACAGCTTTGTCTATGAATTACATAAATGACATGATGCATTTTAACAGCCAGAATTTAATATCATATTTCTATGTTGAATTGTAATTATTTCTTTCCTACTCCTATTAATCCGAACATTTTTGAAGGTTGTATTTTTTTTTTTTTAAATCTCACATATTTACTAAGTGGAATTCTGTGACATACAGTTTGGTCCATATTTATTTGGACACAGGCACAATTTTCATACTTTTGGCTCTGTGTGCCACCAGGATAAAATTAAAACGAAACAATCCAAATTAATTTGAAGTGAAGACTTTCAGCTTTAATTCAAGGGGTTTAACATAAATATCAAGTATACATTTTAGGAACTGCAACCATTGTTATACACAGCCCCCCCCCCCCCCACATTTTCAGGGACTGAAATGTAATTGGACAAATGCATATAATCATAGATAAAGGCTCATTTTGAATATTTTGTTGAGAATCCTTTTCTGGCAATGACTGCCTGTAGTCTGAAACCCATGGACATTACCAAAGACTGGGTTTCCTCCTTTCTGATGCTTTGCCAGGCTCTAACTGCAGCTGTCATCAGTTCTTTGTTTATGACTCTTTCTGCCTTTAGTTTTGCCTTCAGCAAGTCAAATGCATGCTCAATTGGGTTGAGATCAGATGATTGTCATTGCAGAATATTCCACTTCTTTTCCTTCAAAAGCTCCTGGGATGCTTTTGCAGGGTGTTTGGATCATTGTCCATCTGTACTGTGAAGCGCTGTCCAATCAACTTTTTAAACTGCATTTGGCTGAATCTGGGCTGACAGTATATCTCTAAACACTGCAGAATTCATCCAGCTGCTTCTGTCTTCTGTCACATCATCAATAAACACCAATGACCCAGTGCCACTGGAAGCCATGCATGCCCATGCCATCATACTGCCTCCACCATGTTTTACAGATGACGTGTGCTTTGGATCATGAGCTGCTACAAGCCTTCTCCACACTTTTTTTCTTCCCATTATTTTGGTACAGATTAATCTCAGTTTCATCTGTTCAAAGAATGCTTTTTCCAGAATTGGTCTTCCTTTTTTAGATGTTTTTTGGCAAAGTCTAACCTGGCTTTTCTATTCTTCGGGCTTATAAATGGTTGCACCAACCCTTTGTATATTGCTCTCGTGATGTCTTCTCTTGATTGTAAGCTTTAACAATGATACGCCCACCTCCCGGCGAGTGTCCTTCACTTGTCTTGATATTGTGAATGGGTTTTTCTTTACCATAGAGATCCTGCGATCATCCACCACTGTTGTCTTCTATGGACATCCAGGTCTTTTTATGTTGCTGAGCTCACTAGTGCGTTATTTCCTCAGAATGTACCAAACTGTTGTTTTGGCCACTCCTAATGTTGCTGCTATCTCTCTGGTTGATTTGTTAAATTTTTGAAGCCTTACAATGGCCTGTTTCACTTGCATGGACAGCTCCTTTGAACACACGATGTAGGTTCACAGCAATAGATTCCACATACAAATACCACACTTAGAATCAACTCCAGATCATTTACCTGCTCAATTGATGAAGAAATAATGAAGGAGTAGCCCACATCTGGCCATAAAACAGCTTTTTGTTAAATTGTCCATTTACTTTTGGACCCTTGAAAAAGGGGGGTGGCTAATCTTAAGAGCTGTTATTTCCGAACCCTTCCTCTGATTTGGATATATATGCCCTCAAATTAAACCCGAGAGTGTGCACTTTCAGCCCATATCAGTTATATAACTATAGCTTGAATATGTTTTGGTAAACACCTGAGAAAATCAATCAAAAATTATGCCTGTGTCCAAATACATATGGACCTAACTGTATATTAACTATGCTCTGTGAGTAGGCACTGCTGTGTCACATATCCAATAGAGCCTGCCTTCTGAACAGCAGAGGTGCTGAGAAGTTTCAGGAGGCGATATCTTTATAAAATAAACTCATTACTGACAGGCAGCATGGTACCATGTGATATATAGTCCTTAAAAAGGAAATCGCAGAGGAGAAGCTGCAAAGCATGCAGGGAATCCAAGAAGTTGTGGAAAGAGACAATCAGCAGACAGACACCAGTCACAAAATGAAAGGAAATTTTTCAAGTAAGCTTATATTGTATTGACTATAAATTCCCTTTTACTCTTTACCTGCCATCAGTGTACACTATATTGTCAAAAGTAATGGGACGCCTGCCTTTACATGCACAGGAACTTTAATGGCATCCTAGTCTTATTTCGTAGGGTTCAATATTGGGTTGGCCCACCCTTTGCAGCTATAAGAGCTTTGACTCCTCTGGGAAGGCTGGCTCGCTGTCTCCACTCTAATCGATCCCAAAGGTGTTCTATCGGTTGAGGTGCAGGCCAATCAAGTTATGGACCTTGCTTTGTGGACTGGTCAAAGTCATTTCATGGAGAGGAGATCATGGTGTGGGGTTGTTTTTCAGAGGTTGGGCTTGACCCCTTACTTACCTTCCCAGAAGAGTCAAAGCTGTTATAGCTGCAAAGGGTGGGCCAACTCAATATTGAACCCTACGGACTAAGACTGGGATGCCATTAAAGTTCATGTGCGTCCTAATACTTTTGGTAATATAGTGTATATGTGTATGACATTTTAAAACAGTTTATTGATATTATTTATTTATTTTTACTCTGTAATCCGAAGGATGTTTTTTTATTTTGAACATGTGACCAGCAGCAGAGGACTAGAAGCTCCTCCTGCCACTGTTTCCCTACAGACATGCAGAGGAAAAAATGTACTTAGAAGTTTTTTTGTTTTTTTAATTAAAATAATTACAGTGCCATCATCCACATACAGAAAGAGAATGGATACTGTAAACTAAACAGTGGGGTTGATTTACTAAAACTGGAGAGTGCAAACTCTGGTGCAGCTCTACATAAAAAAACAAGGAAGTTGGAAGGACCCCTGATGACATCAGACATTGCTGACGAAACACGTAGGTTGGAACCTTCTGGAATATGTAATTTGCCAATACACTGTGCACTTTGCAAGTGCAAATAATAATAATAATATAATAAGGTCAGCTTCCAACTTCAGCTTGTTCAATTAAGCTTGGCCAAAAAAAAAAAAAAAACAACTGGTTTCCATACAGTAGCCCCCGTATTTCTTTCCTCTCTACATAACATACACTACTGTAAGATGGGTCAATCTAAGTAAGCATTGTGAATTACAGGTCCATCTCTAAAATATACATAAATTACTACTGCCAAAGAGACATTTTTGGAAAAGTCTTGACATTTTTACAAGTTAAATCGCTATACAAATTTGTTGAAATTCAAGCTTTTGTTTTGTGACAAAATAACCAGCTCAGCAGTACTAATAATTGTAAATCATGCCAAGTTTAGCAACCTGTGAGCTACAAGTATAAGCCCCGAAGCCATATGTCATGAGATAGAAAGTAGAAACCATTAAAAGACCCGATTCAGCATGTCTAATTATGCCACAGTCCATTAGCCAAGGGGGATTTGTCTACATTAAATAGTAAGTAGAGGTTTTAAATGAAGAAAATAATGAGTTCCCCATGAATAATCCCTTGGCATGGTTGACTTATATCTCTCTCTCTGCTGACATTTGTTAAATTGTGAGATCTAAAGTGTTTATGGTTTATACAATGCATTCTGATAATGACGAAATCGTACTTGAATACAAATTGGCAACTTTGTTTAATGGAATTTTGCCAACCCAGAGAATTCTCTGTTCCCTCTCATAGATGTAGAGGAGTTGCACTCTCTAATCAAGTTCAGTGTTTTCCAGCTGTATATCAATGTACCGTGTAAATGAAGATCAGTAAGTGAATTCTAGAATTGCTTCACTGGAGTGTATTTAATTTTTTTAGTTTTCTTTAAAAAAAAAGTATATTTTCATTTTTTAAAGAAGCCAGAAAATACATAACTTATTTTTGTAAAATCATATCAACAATGAAAACATTTCATTCAAAGATAATGTATTTTTACATTTTTTATACAATTTTCATTTTTAACCTTTTTTCAATTTTTTTTTATTTTTTTTATGTGAATGTAGGTTTCAATAAAATACTTACCTTAATTTGTAACCTTTTCTCTACTTTTTGTTTTTAACAAAACATGTTTTTCTGTAATCCTTTTATGTCCAGGGTCAACGAAGCCTAAACGCTTGAGCCAATAAAAAAAAAAAAATGAAACTTTCAATGCAATACTTACCCTAATTTGTATTTGTTTTTAAATTTTTTGGTTTTTGACATAACATGTTTTTCTTATTTTTTTTTTTTTTTTACTTTTATGCCCAGGGCATTATTTTAATTTGTAATCTGTAATCTTTTTACTACTTTTTGTTTTTGATAAAACATAATTTTCCTTAACAATTTTATGCCCAGGGGTCATTGAAGCCTAGATTCTTGGGGCATACAATAAAAATAAAGAAAATAAAAATGCAGCTTTTACTACAATACTCACTTTGATTTCCCCTGTCCTACACATATTTTCTACTTTAAAGCTAGATCAGATATGTTTTCCAGGTTGAATGACTGCTAGTGTCTGTAAGCCCAGGTTGGTGTGTGTGGTAGCTCTGGACCAATATAAGTTGGATACCTGAGCTTCATGGTTTTACTTATAGTCAAACCTCCTACAAAGTGGCTGACAGACAGTGAAGAGCAGCGTAAACTAGACCTTGTTCAAGTAGGAGATTTACAGTAGGGGTGAGATTTACAGCTTTGGGGTGAGTGTGAGGAGTACCCAATATAAAAATGTGCAAGACGTAAGAAGTTTATCTCCAAATATTTATTAGTCAAGAGACTTTTCTTTTCTTTATCAATAAAGATTTGGATCTAAACTTCCTAAGTGTATTGAACGTTTGTACTGTGTGCTCCTCAACACTCACCCCAAGGCTGGATGTCTACTGTAAGTCCAAGCTGTCATGGACTTACCATCGTGGGGAAGGGTGGCCTTATCATACTATCCTGGACTCATAGTATCCAAAGGCTGAATCTCTACTGTAAGACCAGGCTGTCATAGACACACCCTGGTGGTGGTGGGGGTGCATTGGAGGGGTTGCATCATGATGTTGTCCTGGTCTCATAGTATCCCAAGGCTGGATCTCTACTGTAAGACCAGGCTGTCATAGATACACCCTGGTGGTGGTGGTGGGGGGTACATTGCATGGGGGAGTTTGCAACACCATGCTGTCCTGGACTCATAGTATCCCAAGGCTTGATAGCTACTGTAAGACCAGGCTGTCATAGACACACCCTGGTGGTGGTGAGGGGTGCATGGGGGGGGGTTCATCATCGTGTTGTCCTGGACTCATAGTATCCCAAGGCTGGATATCTACTGTAAGACCAGGCTGTCATAGACACCCCCTGGTGTTGGTGGGGGGTGCATTGGGGGGGGGTGAGGTTGCATTATCGTATTGTCCTAGACTCATAGTATCTCAAGGCTGGATATCTACTGCAAGACCAGGCTGTCATAGACACACCTCGGTGGTGGTGTTGGTGGTGGGGGGTGCATTGCGTGGGGGGGGGGGTTGCATCACCATGCTGTCCTGGACTCATAGTATCCCAAGGCTGGATGGCTACTGTAAGACCAGGCTGTCATAGACACACCCTGGTGGTGGTGAGGGGTAAGGGGGGGGGGGGTTGCATCACCATGCTGTCCTGGACTCATAGTATACCAAGGCTGGATATCTACTGTAAGAGCAGGCTGTCATAGACACATCTTGGTGGTGGTGGTGGGGACGGAGTGCGTTGGGGTGAGGGGGTTTGCATCACCATGCTGTCCTGGACTCATAGTTTTCCAAGACTGGATAGCTACTGTAAGACCAGGCTGTCATAGGTGGTGGGGAGGCTTTTTACTCATCATCACATGAGTATGAGTATTTTTCGGCGCAGCATTAAAGACTGCTCACCACTACCACTGGGCAGTATGATTTAGGACCTGTGACATCACTTGACTGGTCAAATTAATGATGTGCATATATATATATATATATATATTATTATTTTTTTATTATTTTTTTTTATGTAGGAAAGAGGTGGGAAGTAAAATCTGGCTATAAAGCTAATGTGAATTTTGTGCAAAATTCAATTTTAGAGTTGAAAAATTGCTTTGATAGCTGTCAATTTTGATCTTCCTTTGTACAAGAACACAAGGAAAAATGAGGTGGTTGATTTGCTTTAAATACCACATTTTAGCAGGCAAACATTTATCAACATGTACTGTTGTTTATGGTGGCTAACCTTTTGCACTTCAATGTGATTTTTTAATTATCTTTTTTAAAACCAAAATGCTATGGCTTTCCAAACAAACAAACAATCGTTGACTTGAAATGTTCTTTTAACTGTTTTCACTTTTCATAGGAGACCTTAAAAAAGTTTTCCTTGCTTCTAAGTTTCTTCGAAAAGCTAAAATGAGAATTGTAATTTAAACTCTAGTTAGCCAATAGAAATAACTGCAAAACTATAATTTATATTATTAATAAGAAATAATATTAAATTAAAATTGAAAAATATTTAGAAACAGACTGAGTCTCATTGGGTCTCATTGAGTCTCATTGGAAAATACTTGTTAAAATCAGTCTTCTAGACTCTCTTAATTTTCCTAATGAGCTGTGTACATTCTATTGAAAACTAAAAGCTAGACGAAAAAGACACATCAAATAAAAGCCACAGCTTGCCTAAACTTAGAAAAACTTTTCTTTTTTTGAAAATAGAAAAAGCAGATTTAGATAAGACAGTATACTTTTTCTAGGATATTTCGTTCTCATGTCAAAAAATTATATAAACTAAGAATTTTAAGGAGTGCCTCAATCTAAGTAATCTAGAAATAGGGGCGGGTACCATCGTCCACAATGGTTTAGTATTAGAGACAGATACCTGGGGCTGCCCCAAACATGCCTCTGGCAAAAATGGAGAGGATTGGACTATCTCAGTACCCAAGGATTAGGCAAAAGGTAGGATTAAAATGTAACAATTTATTAATAGAAAAATCATGATTAAAAATAAGAAAAGGAAACAATTTACAAAAGCGGCTATGTACAATCAATAGTTACAGTCAGGGCCGGATTAACATAGGGGCTATTGGAGCTGCAGCTCCAGGCCCCTTTCTCAAGATAGGCCCATTTGCCCAAAAAAAAAAAAAAAAAAAAAAAAAAAAAAAAAGATCGACCTAGAGGATTGTAGCTCGGCGACCAGGAGTCACAGAGACCCCATATTTGGTGGGTATGTAGCCCAGCACTGGTTAAAATATGGGGCTGCTATCATCTATGGTTCCGGAGATACAGGGTTCCTTGCGCAGCCTGTCAGAAGCTACATACAGAGCGGCAGTATAAATACAAGCTGGAACACTCTGCAGCAGACTGAGAGGATGAACTCACAGAGCTCATAATAATTATTTGTATATTACTTATGATAATTAACCCCTTGGCAACCAGGCCCATTCTGAGACTTCTCTCCTACATGTAAAAATCATCATTTTTTTATGCTAGAAAATTACTCAGAACCCTCAAACATTATATATTGTTTTAGCAGAGACCCTATGGAATAAAATGGTGGTATTTGCAACTTTTTATGTTGGAAAGAAACTGTTTCATTCATTAAAAAAAACACTAAAGTTAGGACGATTTTTTGTTGTGTACTAAGCGATGCTTTACATTTTTTTACAGTTTACATGTTTAGAGTTACAGAGGAGGTCTAGTGCTAGAATTATTGCTCTCGCTCTAATGATCTTGGCGTATGTAACCTGTGTGTATCTGGCTCTGATACTAACCGGTGCCTACCCAGGGACTGACTAGTATCTCTCCCAGCCTGTCCCCACACACCCTCTCACCTGCTGCCCTGTGAATGGGGCAATCACTCCCGCAGTGTTATTCAATCACTCCCGCAGTGTTATTGTGTTCTGCCAGTGAATACAATGATTAGTGTTGCTAACTATAGGTGGCAGCACTGATTATTTTGGGGAAAACCTGACAGGCTGGTTGCACTCAAGTCGGTTAATAGGTTGACTTGTGTAAAACCAGCTAGCCCATACATAGATCGACTATGGCTGGTCTCTGCCTAATTGGTGTAATTTCAATCCATGTCTGGCCCGCTTAACCACTACACAGCCCCTAAACATCCTTCCACAAACCTTTACATTTTTCCTTCCTAGATTACTTCATCCTCCTCTCCTATACATAGTGCCCACTGTCATACTCTCCACACTTCTCTCCTATACATAGTGCCCACTGTCATACTCTCCACACTTCTCTCCTATACATAGTGCCCACTGTCATACTCTCCACACTTCTCTCCTATACATAGTGCCCACTGTCATACTCTCCACACTTCTCTCCTATACATAGTGCCCACTGTCATACTCTCCACACTTCTCTCCTATACATAGTGCCCACTGTCATACTCTCCACACTTCTCTCCTATACATAGTGTCCACTGTCATACTCTCCACACTTCTCTCCTGTACATACTGCTCACTGTCATTCCCTCCACACTTCTCTCTTATACATAACGCCCGCTGTCATATCCTACACTCTCCTCACCTGTACATAGTGCCCACTGTCATACACTTCTCTCCTGTACATAGTGTCCACTGTCGTACCCTTCACACTCCTCTCCTATACAGTGCCCACCGACATACCCTCCATACTCCTCTCCTATACATAGTGCCCACCGCCATACCCTCCATACTCCTCTCTTATACATAGTACCCACCGCTATACCCTCCATACTCCTCTCCTGTACATACTACTCACTGTCATACCCTTCACACTCCTCTCCTATACATAGTGCCCACTGTCATACCTCCAACACCTCTCTCCTATACATAGTGCCCACTGCCATACCTCCAACACTTCTCTCCTATACATAGTGCCCACTATCATACCCTCCACTCCTGTACATACTACTAACTTTCATACCCTCCATACTCCTCTCCTATACATAGTGCCCACCGTCATATCCTCCCTCCACACTCCTCTCCTGTAATTACTGCTTACTGTCCTACTCTCCTGTACATAGTGCCCACTGTCATACCCTCCACACTCTTCTCTTATACATAGTGCCCAATTTCATACCCTCTACACTCCTCTGCTGTGCATACTGCCCACTGTCTTACCCTTCACACTCCTCTCCTGTACATAGTGCCTTCTGCCATACCCTCTGCACTCCTCTCATGTACATAGTGCCCACTGTTAGAACTTCCACATTCCTCTCCCTCACCTGCACATACTTCCCACTTTTATACCATCCACACTCCTCCCCTATGCCTCTTACCCACAAAAAACTGTTCTTTAAAATTATATGTTAAAATTATATGTTCCTCAATGTTACCAGCTCTAGAATGGGCACTTTTGTCAGTTCAACTAAAGGAAATCTCACAGTCCTCATATTTGTTCTGCCCCATTATTAGTACTTATTTTATTTTGTAATGACTATTGTGATGTATAGAGGAACACGGGGGATGTCAGCTACTCTAAATATAGCACTTGTAAAAAAAGCAACCCTAAAATATATTTGAAATGTTGACAACCATGTACTTAGGCACTGCCCAAGGGCCACAGGGTCAGTAGGGCCCCATGAGAGGCTCCGGTGATAGTAAAGCGGTAGTAAACTTTTCTAACATTACTACTTTTTAGAGGCCCTTGGGGAGGTTATGCCATAATGTACAAGTGTGCCCAGCATATTAGCACATTAGGGTACACTTACCTGTCAGACCTCCAGTGCTGTGCTGTGATCAGTCCGGCGGGGCCCGGGCACATCCATCTTCACCCGGTCTTCGTTCTGGGTTCTGTGCCTTCCGTCATTTGCCTTGGCCAGGCTGCGTTGATGTCATTCCCTCTTTCTCCCATCCCCCCCTTTCTCTCTCATCCTCCCTCCCTTACCCCTCACACCTCTTTCATCCCCTCTCTCTCTTTCATTTAATTTGTTATAACAAAAAATAGTTTGCATTTTTATTTATTTATTGTTTATAAAAGGCCCCATCAAAATCCTCAGCACCAGGCCCACAATGTTCTTAATCTGGCCCTGGTTACAGTGGTGCATTGTTCATTCAAGAGGTTTCAAGGAGTCGATGAGCCCCAAGGATCACAAGGGGCACCGAAATGTAGATTTTGACACAGTCCTCTACATGTTTCACGACCTGAGCTGCTTCCTCAGGAGGAGTCAATCATTGTCAGCCGAAGAAATCAATGGAACGTAAAGCAGCACGATAGAGGCACCCTAAGGTAGTCCCCCACGGCGGACCCGGGAGACACTGAGAAGCAACTAAGAAAGTATGCACTAATTACATCTTTGCTAATATTTTTTTCTTTCACTATCTCATCTTGCATAGACTTATTTTGCGTAAAAATATATTTTAGCTACCATCAATGCAGTTTCATAAACTTAAATGGAGAAGCAAATCTACAGTGGGTATATAAAATAATCACCCCCCCCCCCCCACCCTTAAAATAATCACATTTTGTTGTTTTGCGGCCTGAAATAAAGACAGACACAGCTTTTGTTTTATCCAGCTGTATTTAAGATATAACACCAACATGTCATAAAAAAACAAAACAAAAAAACAGAATCACTAAGTGACTTGTGAACTGAATCAGGTGTGGCTAATCACATTCTCAATGGCACACCAAGTTATTTGGCTTTCAACTGTGATCAGCTGTGGTCATTTTGATTAGCTCAGCATGAAAAGAGCTTTCCAGGAGCATTTCCATCCCTATTAGTGCAACTGAAGCAAACAATCAACTATGGGTGGCAAAGCACTGTCAAAAGATCTGCAGGATAAAGTTGTGAATAGGCACAAGTCAGGAGACGGATACAAAAAATGTCAAAGGCTTTATAAATATCTAGAAGCGCAGTGAAGTCTAATATTAAGAAGTGGAAGGTATTTGGTACAACACAGACCCTCCCTGGATCAGGACTTCGCTTCAAACTAGATGAAAGAGCCAGGACAAAACTGGTCAGAGAGGCTACCAAGAGGCCTACAGCAACTCTGAAGCAGTTGCAGAAATTTATGACAAAGTGTGGTCATTGTGTGCATGTGACAACAATATCACAAATTCTCTACAAATGTGGCTTGTATGGGAGGGTTGCAAGAAAAAAGCCACTCCTCATGATAGGCCACATGCAGTCACTACTGAGCCTTGCCAGAACACACCTTGAAGATTCTGAGGCCACATGGAAAAAGGTGTTATGGTCAGATGAGACTAAAATTGTATTATTTCATTATTATTACACAGGAACACAAACAAGGCAAGGACGAAATGAGTTGAAAGCACTGTAACTGATCTCACTGGTCTGAACAAAGGCCATTGGAATACATGATCAAACTGTGCAGGCATGGATGTGTTTAAAAAATGCACTGGAAAGCATCTGGTATGTACCAACCCTAAGTCTATGATCAAAAATTTAACATAGGTTTTTTGTTTTAATTAAAACAGTAAACTAAATATAACCTTTATATTCCCTATATAAAAAGATAACATTTATTTAAGTATGCGAATAGTCAAGTCATAAAATTATTTTCAGGTTAACCAATGCATACTGACGCAGCTTAATATGGCCTAGGCATCAAGGTATCAATGAATACTGGTCACAAAAGGGTTATTTGTCCATGGGTTATTTAAATGTTTCAATGTAGTGCGTGAAATTAATGTAATAATTAATTTTTCCCCACAAATTTCAGGTTATTATTACAAACCCTCCAGCCTCTATCCTTACTCTGCTGCTTGCTTACTTGCTATCTTCTCTTCAAGTGTACATACCATGACAGGCAAGTGGAAAAAAAGGAGGTAGTGGTAGTGGAGATCAAGGTTGAAGTCTATGGGAAAAAAAACACCCTTTGGCCCAGTAGCAGCTGGCATTTTTTTTTTGGGGGGGGGGGGGGGCGGACAAACAACCACCCACCCCCTCGAGCGGCTCCCACCCCCCTGCTGTGTCCGGCACTTACACCATTGTGTATTTTCCTCTCCTCCACGGTGGCTTCCAGCTCCTCCCCTCCTCCTCCTAGGCTTCCAATAGGATTGGCTGTTCTTTCAGCCAATCAGGTGACTGGTATCAAAACTCACTTCCTGATTGGCCGGGAGGAGGATCAGTGTTACAACAGCGAATATTCATTTGCTGCTGTAACACACCTGGGTGGGCTCAGAGCGCACTCCCTGCGACCCGAGCCCACCCTACACTGAAGCCTATTAGAGAGTCTGGCTCTAATCAGTGCTTCAAAAAAAACAGCCCCTCCCACATTGGAATTCATGTGCAAGTGTCCTGAAAGGGACCGGATGCAGGGATAGGAGAGGCAGCGATGGAGAGGGGAGTGGTGCCTGCGCGTCTTTAATGGACGGACCGCCCCTGCCCTGCCCTCGAGGAGCTCCAGACTGGGAAAAAAAAATTCAAAAGTTAGCAGCTACAAATACTGTAGCTGCTGTCTTTTAATATAAGGACACTTACCTGTCCCAGGGATCCAGCACCCTGAGTCAATTCATCCATCGGCATTGAGTGCAGGTGCCGTCATTGTGAGTAGGGGAAACCAGCAGTGAAGCCTTCAGGCTACTGCGCCTGTGTGAGTCGCGCTGCGACCTTCTGAATGGCCATGCCATCTTCTGAGACCTGTGTGTGTCCCAGAAGGCAGTGGAGGGGGGGGAAGGAGGAGAGACCGGAAATATCCACAGCCGCAGCAATCTTATCCGGAGGTGGGAGTGGGTACCTGTCAAAACCAGGTACCTACTTCCCCCCTTCCCCAAAAAGTGGCAAATGTGGAGCATGCAAACAAGTGGAATCTCCCCTTTTGGGTGGAGCTCCACTTTACCCTCTCACGTACATTTACTGCGAGGCGGCAACTCCTACAGGCAGAATCACATACCTGTACATCTTCTGCTACTTCCGGATTTGGGGTGCATACACACTCTGCCGGTGACCCACTCCCACTGCACTTGGACAATTGGAGCCAATCAGATCATTCCCAAGAGAGGCAAAACAGCAGCCTGCCTATGTAAACAAGGCAGATTGCCATTCTGTTAGTAGGGAACATAAAGATCCGGTGTTTCTGCTAAGCAGGAACATGAATCTCTGTCTTCCCACAGTTAAAGCACCTCCCACACAGCTAGTAAGCACCCCCAGGGAACACATTTAACCCTTTGATCGCCCCTGATGTTAACCCCTTCCCTGTCAGTGCCATTAGTACAGTGAGAGTTCATATTTTTTAGCACTGATCACTGTATTGGTATCACTGGTCCCTAAAAAAGTGTCAAAAGTGTTACTTAGTGTCTGATTTGTCTGCTGATCGCAGTCCTGCTATAAGTCACTGATCGCCGCCATTACTAGTAAAAATATTAAAATAAATAAAAATTCCATAAAAATTGCCCATTGTTTTTAGACGCTATAACTTTTGCGCACACAAATCAATAGACACTTATTGAGATTTTCTTTACTGAAAATATTATTATTATTATACAGGTTTTATATAGCGCCAACAGTTTGCTCAGCGCTTTTACAAAATATGTAGCAGAATATATATTGGCCTAAATTGTTGAAGAATTTTTTTATATTTTTTTTATTTTGTTGGATATGTTTAATAGCAGAAAGTAAAAAATTATTTTTTTTTCAAAATTTTCGGTCTTTTTTTGTTTAAAAAACAAAAAATAAAAACCACAGAGGTGATCAAATACCACCAAAAGAAAGCTCCCTATTGCTAAGGCAAAACCATTGTAGTATGCTAAATAGACACATGTGCCCAGAACATAGAAAGCACATAAAAATAAAAAATATATAATTAGATATATACGTGAGGAAAAAAATTACATTCACCCCACCTGTGAAAAAAATATAAATATTACTAAATATATAGCCAGATAATATAGGATCAAAAGAATGGATTGATCAGCACTGTGTAAATAAATAGAAAAAGGTAACATACATTTTTTTAATGTGGTTCGAAACATAAAGGTATGTAGATACTTAGGAATAGGGACATCAATTTTATTTGGGTGTAGTGTCACACGCCAACACAATTGTCAGTTAAAATAATGCAGTTCGTATCTGAAAAAAAAAACGGCTTGGTTATGAAGAGGGGTAAACCTTTCCGGAGCTGAAGTGGTTGACTGTGCCCCTCCCCCCCCCCCACACACACACAAAAAAAACCTCTGGCTTATCCAATGATGTCATCAGGGCCAGTCCTACCAATAGGCAAACTAGGCAGCCGCCTAGGGCACACTGCTGCCTAAGGGCACCCGGCCGCTGGTTCCCCTCCGCGTCTGCATGCTCTGCAGGCTGCAGCATGAAACTAACTCAGTCTCAGGCAGCTGCTCCATCCAACTGGTAGTGTAATTAGAGGCGCACCACAGCACTGGAGTCAGCGCTAGAGGAAGAAAAGCCAATGCTTCCTGTATAGCGCCGTCACATGGGCAGGGCAAAGTGGTTAGAGTCAGGGGTGGAGCCAATGGGGGGGGAGGCAAAAATTAAGTTTTTCCTAGGGCAGTGATGGTGAACCTTGGCACTCCAGATGTTTTGGAACTGCATTTTCCATGATGCTCAACTACAGTACACTGCAGAATGCATGAGCATCATGGGAAATGTAGTTCCAAAATATCTGGGGTGCCAAGGTTCACCATCACTGGCCTAGGGTGTAAAAAATCCTTGCACCAGCCCTGGATGTCATGGGTCCTTCCTCCTCTCCTCCAGTGGTGGAGGACAGTGATAGTTCTCCAATCTCAGGGAACCCCTGCTAAAAATAAGAAATGTACAACTCATGATACATTAGTGTGATGGTCAGTGAGAGGAATTGTCCTTACACTTGTGGTCATTGGGAAGAATTACCTCCTTAGCCCTTGTACACACGGTCGGACATTCTTACGGAAAATGTCCAATTGGAATGTTTTGTCGGAAATTCCGACCGTGTGTGGGCTCCATCGGACTGTTGCCGTCGGAATATCCGACCGACAAAGTTTTAGAGCTGGGCTATAAAATTTTCCGACAACATGATCTGATCGGACTTTGTCTGATCATTTGTAGAGAATATTCAGTTCGGAACAAAGTGCCACGCATGCTTAGATCAAATTCCTAGACCAAAGCTATTGGCTACTAGCCTGAACGTAGTCCCGTCATAACGAAATAACGTCATGACGTTACGAGCGATCGGATTTTCCGACAACTTTGTCCGACCGTGTGTATGCAACACAAGTTTCGGACAAAATCCGACATATTTTGTTGTCGGAATGTCCGACCGTGTGTACAAGGGCTTACAGATAGCTAAAAAGATCAATGGTGTCCGTGGGAACTTATCTGAGAGGCAGAAATTGCCCAAGGCTGAAGGAACCCCTAGCAACCTCTGGAGGAACCCTAGAGTTCCACAGAACCCTGGTTGAGAATCACTGACCTAATGTGTGCCATTCAGTGCAAAAGTCCAGAAGTGAGCCCAGGGCACAGGCCAGTGGTAGCATGGGTTCAAAAGAAGTGGTTTGAATGATGTTAAACATTATTCAGCCCAGAAGAATGAGGACATCTAGTGGCAGTAAAGAACTACTGCGTGGAAGAGTTCTGGATTTAAAGTGGTGTTCCACACACACAAAAAAAAAAGCTTAGAATTCCTAAAAAAATAAAAAATGTAATATTTGGATTTTTTTTTTAAATTCACCTCTAAATGCCTGTTGCTAGGGGGTCCCTCATAGTCTGCCTTCTTCAGTGCCTGGGCTCCTGACGTCACTTCCCCTCGGCGCAGAAAGGGCTCAGCTCCGCTCCTTCCTTCCTGTCAGTCATCTGGGACACGTGACAGGTCCCAGATGACTGCGTGGCCAATCACGGCGTGCGGTGCCGATCGCGCATGCGCAGTGGATGCCCGGCTGTGAAGCCACTGCCGGGTGCCCACAATTGCAATGCCGGCGCCGCTGAGAGGAGGGGGGGACGAGTGGGGCTTCATTCCCCGGCATCGCTGGACCCTGGGACAGGTAAGTGTCCGATTATTAAAAGTCAGCAACTGCAGTATTTGCAGCTACTGACTTTTAATTTTTTTTTTTTTTTAAGGGAAACTCCTCTTTAAAGTAGCATTACAGCAAATATTTACCGTTTTATTTTAACTTGCATTGAGCTACTTATTTTCATTTCAGTTGGAGTTCAGCTTTATAAACTTTCAATAGAGCCCGAAAGAAAAAAAAAATAAAAGACAATTAAGGCTTTTCAGTAACATATTTTGATAAAATAAGAAAAAAAAACCCACAAATGTCACATCACTTTATTCATTATTCTAAAATTACACTATAATAGCCATCAACATAATTTAAACCATTTTCTGATTATAAAGTTGTTTGCTTTTATTTCCATTCAGGTCTTATTATGTATTTGTCTTAAAGGATTTTTTTTTGTTATTTATATAGTGTAGCATAACTAGGGGTGACAATAGCAAATTTAATTTAGTTAACAGGAAGAAATCATGTAAAACCTAAGGGAGTATCATTCAAAAGTCTAATTAGCAGAATTATTTAAATGTAATTAGATACTTTTTTTTTATTCATCTAAATTATATTATTTTGAAAGTGTGAAAGGCGCTTTTCTTATTTTATAGCTTTGAATTACGATTTAACTATAGACGCCATCATATTCAATTACTTTTAATATATTCTGCTTATTTCCTGCAATTCAATCATTATGATTATGATGAATTTAAAAGGTTTAATTAAATACTTAAATCTGGAGCATTCACATGCAGTCAGAATTTTTTTTTTCCCAAATAGTTTGCTGCTGTCTTCATCAATAAATATATATTTTAATAAACAGTCACTTTATATTTTTCACCATTAAGCAAATATATGAAAGAGTACATATAAGCGGATATTTATGTTGTTGCATTTAAAAGTCTAAATGGCACTAATAGTTTAGCATTAAACTCTTCCCACCAAACAGGTTATCAGCATTTCCCACCATGATGCCCCATGCTGGGGATTCATTATTAAAAATCCCACCTATATTTACACTAGCTGACTAGTGGTTTTCAACTGTCACAGACAGCTTCGGTCCCCGCTGGCACCGGGAACCAATCTGAGTGCTTCCTGATCATGTGATCACTGCGTCAGCAGTGATCACATGCATTCTGGAGTCTTCAAGGACAAAATAAGCCTTTAGCCTTTAGCCAACAGATGAACATGCCACCTTCTGAAAAAAGGACCTTATTAAAAATATCAATACCAGTGGGGGCCAATGGTATATTTTTTGAGGGGGGCGTAAAACAGTGCACAGCCACACCCTGTTTGGGTCACCCGCTCCCTGCAACCAGTTGGTCACCCGTAACACTTACCCCTGGCAGCACTTCCCTTCTGGCAATGGGCAGCCGGCTTCATCTGCATCTCCTCCTCAGCAACACGGTGGTGTCCGCACCATGTATCTCTTCTTCTGCAATACGGCGGTGTCCTCACCATGTGTCTCCTCCTCAGCAACACAGCGGTGTCCTCACCATGTGTCTCCTCCTCAGCAACACAGCGGTGTCCTCACCATGTGTCTCCTCCTCAGCAACATGGCGGTGTCCTCACCATGTATCTCCTCTCCAGCAACACGGCGGTGTCCTCACCATGTGTCTCCTCCTCGGCAACACGGCGGTGTTCTCACCATGTGCCTCCTCCTCGGCAACATGGCGGTGTCCTCACCATGTGTCTCTTCCTCTGCATATTGGCGGTGTCCTCACCGTGTGTCTCCTCCTCGGCATCACAGCAGTGTCCTCACCATGCGTCTCCTCCCTCAACCAATAGGGTAGCTTCTCCTCTCGGTCAATCGGAAAACGGGTCTCAGGACCCGCTTCCTGATTGGCCAGGAGGCAGAATCAGTGTAACAATAGCGAATATTCATTCGCTATTGCCACACAACAAAGCACTGCGCCCTGAGCCCACCCGGTTGTGTGACAATAGCAAGCCTACCCTTTGTTTTTTAAGCCTATTAGAGCCTCTGGCTCTACTCATGTGCTTAAAAAATTTCCCCATTGGAATTCAGGCATATGGCACCCTGCATGTAGATTAGGGGCCGGACGCATAGATAGGGGGGCAGTGCCCATGCGCCCCCTATGGATTGGCCACCACTGATCAATACATTTTTTAACAATAGAAAAAAACACTTTTGTGCATTTTGGAGCCTACATTTTTTTTTAATGCAACAACAGAAGAGTCTTTATTAGAACTGTGTATCAAATAAAAGCCTTATGGGTCCTTAATCCTTTCCCACCACTGTCTCTCAGATCTTTAGGAGGTTCTACATGCTGAGAGGTGTGGAGGTGGGCATATCAGTAATGTCACCGCTGTGATTGGCAGCCACAGAGGTCACATGATCGGAAAGCTCCCCATCGTATGTATGCATCGGGAGCTTTCTGGTACCCCCCCCCCCCCCCAGATTCCTGTGCTGGGAGCACGATCCCAGCACAGCAATGTGTTTACATAGGAATACATACACCATATTGACAAAAGTATTGGGACACCTGCTTTTTCACCCACATGAACTTTAATGGCATCCCAGTCTTAGTCCGTAGGGTTCAATATTGAGTTGGCCCACCCTTTGCAGCTATAACAGCTTCTTCTGGGAAGGCTGTCCACGAGGTTTAAGACATGGGAATGTTTGATCATTCTTCCAGAAACGCATTTGTGAGGTCAGGCTCTGATGTTGGACATGAAGGCCTGGCTCGTAGTCTTCGTTCTAATTCATCTCAAAGGTGTTCTATCGGGTTGAGGTCAGGACTCTGCATACCAGCCAAGTTCCTCCAAAAAGGCACCATTTGGTCTTTTTTATGCTGTCATATTTCTATGTTTCTATACTCCCTAGCTATGTTTGCCTATCTTTACATATTCCATCCCCCACATCTCCACATGTTGTGTTCTTCATGGTATAAATTAAATGAGAAAATTGTGGAACACCTCAAAATGGCCATCAAGTTTGTAGACTAAGGACCTTAAATTCAGATATTTGCCTTGAAAGTAAGAAACTGTCAGAGGGGTGTAAGTCAATGGTCATTCAACCCACACTCTGGTAGCCCATATTGCTTTCTGTAGCATTGTGGATCTGCCCACTGCAAGAGGAAGTTGACAATAAAGAGGACCCATGCCACCACAGGGAAGGCCTAAGGCAGTTTGAAAAAAAAAATATGTATGTTAGATAAAAAAGAAATAAAAGGTGTGGGTGGAAAGACTAGAGTTAGAGTTAGGTATTTAGGCTTTCATTTTCCATTGTTTGTCATACACAGAAATATCAGCTTTTGACCTTTTAACAACCATTTACAGTTGATAAACTGGTAAGATGGTAACATATATATCTTCTAATATATATATATATCTTTGTTTGACCTTTTATATTGGCCTGAAATTATTATTATTATTTTTATGATCATTTTAATTCCAAGCTTAGTTTTATGGACTATCGCTAAAAGGTTATAAAACGTATGATCATTGCAAAACAATCTCTGTTAGGTATTTGTGCTATTGGCACAATATACAGAGTTGCACAGTTTAAAAGAAGGTAGAATTGAAAGACACCATGACTAGAAAGTAGCAGAAGGCCAAACAGGTTAAAAGAAGATAAAAGTATAAAATTGGAGGTTTGAGCAAAATTGTCATGATCCGTTAGAGAAAAGTGAAAAAAGGTTAGATATCCAAGAGGGGAGGAATTCAACAGGCGAATGGATTGAATGTCTTTGAGAAGATGAGTGTAGGTAGGAGGCCTGGAACATGAGTGAGTAATAAGATAATGAAATGTGATAACAGTCTTAGCAAAATGGGAATTATTGAACTATCTTGATGTCATTTCTCTATTGGGCACCATGGGAATCTGGCAGGTGGAGGCAGATGACAAATATAAGAATAAAATGTCTTTAATGTGCCAAGCAGAGTAATAAAAAAAAAGTTAAACCAAAAAAGTATCTATGTATTCCAAGCGTTTGGACTTGCATTTAGTTCGTTTTAAAGGGAACCTGTATACTGCCCATTTAAAGTAAATAGTCCCCCGTCCTTGTTGCCTATGCTTACCTATCTTCTGCTTCCCTACCTTCACAACTTGGTGGGGCTGAAGTGTACACAGGGCTCAGGACCCTTCCTCAACTTTCACATGTCAACACTCAAGCCTAGTGAATGCCCCCCCCAGGTAGAGTCACGTGCGCTCTCATACCTGCAAGTATTGGGTTATTTCATTGGGCTCATGATAGGGTGAAGAGAAGGTAAATATCAACAATAGTGAAAGGGGAGGAAGGAAGGAAGAACGAAAGGAAATTTTACTTATTTGGGTTTAAGATATATAGAAATAAAAAAAAAACTAAATGAAGGGGTGTTAAGGTACTTCTGGTACGTGGTGTATAACAAAAATCCCCCTGTAAACATGGTGTTCATGTCTGGTGCATACATCAGGAACAGGTCTAGCAAAGTCAAACTAAAGGCAGTATACACAAACCAGATACATAGCACTTCATCAAAAGCACATAGGTCCTCCACCTGACTACAAACCTTTGTCAACACGGGCGTGGGTGACACAGGTGAAATGGACCTGAATACAGAAATTGTCACCACATTTTCCACATACCTGGGCAGACCTGAAGTCTATAAGGCAGGGGTAGGGAACCTCGGCTCTCCAGCTGTTTTGAAACTACAAGTCCCATGAGACATTGCAAGACCCTAACAATCACAGGCATGACTCCTAGAGGCAGAGGCATGATGGGATTTGTAGTTTCAAAACAGCTGGAGAGCCGAGGTTCCCTACCAGTGCTATAAGGTATATACAATGGCGTTTTGTATTATTTATGCTTTTTTTTTTTTTTGCCAGATTGTTGTTAGGTAAGTGAAAGCCACCCAAGGGTTAATATTGCAGACCACCAAAGACCCCGATACCACGAGCTACAAGGACTAAGTTCAAAGAAAATGCCTACTTTATTGGGCGTGTATACAGCTTATATTTGGTTCAGCTTACCAATCACAATAGGGGAGGGGGGAGTGGTTAGTAAAGGAATATAATGATATCATGTATATAATTAAACAATTAAACAAGTCAGCAATATATGGTTATACAGGTCTATAACCCCTAAAGACATAGTCAACATAAGATTACAAAAAGTGAATAAGCCACCTGGCCATGATTTTTAAGTCATGCATCCTGTCCCATGGCCTAAAGAACAAGGTACAGGAAAGACTAGACAACAATTATATATAGAGTATGAATGCTTGTGCAAACTGTTTTCTTGCGTGTTCATGCCAAATTCGGTTACAAAGCTGAAATGGTAGAATAAGCTAGAATATAAATTCTGAGGCCGCGTACACACGGGCGGATTGTCTGTCCAACTTAGTCCGCTGAACCGTGTTTCAGCGGACAATCCGCTCGTGTGTGGGCTTCAGCGGACTTTTTCAGCGGACAATCTGACGAACAAAGTCTTACGGAATTTCCGTAAGACAGTCCGTTCAAACTTGGTTTTGTCCGTCCAAACTTGGTTTCAGCGGACAGTCCGCTCGTGTGTAGGCAAGTTGGACGGACTAATTATGGCGCATGCTCAGAAAGGATTTACACGGCCGAAGGTTGCATTGCAGTGTATAGGACGTAGTTTTTCTAGTCCCGTCGTACGTGCTGTACACGTCATCACGCGCGCTTTCAGCGGACTGTCTGCTCATCGTGTGTGGTCAAGTCCGTTCATGCAAATTTTGAACAGACTGTCTGTCGGATTGTCTGACGAACTTAGTTGGCCAGACAATCCGCCCGTGTGTACGCGGCCTGAGACTAAATTAAAGCTATATGACCCTCTGAAGGCAAGATGGAGTCACACTGGTTTGATAATATTACTACACTAAATATACACAATTGAATTTGCAGTAGGTTACATATTATTGCCTAAAAAAGAAAAAAAAAAGAAAAATCCCATGATAATATACATCATCTCATTAAGTGACCATAGGGAAGGAAGGAAGGCTTTCTTAATTGGGTTTAAAATATTTACCTATTTAAAGCAGAGGTCCACCCTAAAGTGGAGCTTCCGCTCATTGGAATCCTCCCCCCCCCCGGCGCCACAATTGGCACCTTTCAGGGGGGAGGGGGGTGCAGATACCTGTACAGTACAGGTATCTGCACCCACTTCCGGCATAGATATCCGCAGAATCTACGCCCCTTTCCACAGAATCTACGCCCCTTTCCGCAGGTCCCCCGCTGTCTGCTGGGAAACACACGGATCCCAGAGACAGCGGGGACCATCCTTATTGCGCAGCGCGACTCGCGCATGCGCAGTAGGGAACCGGGAAATGAAGCCGCAAGGCTCCACTTCCTGATTCCCATACCCAAGATGGCGGCGGCAGCACCCGAGAGACAATTGAGAGATCGGCTTCGGTTGCCGACATCGCGGGCGCGCTGGGTGGGTAAGTGTCCTTATTTTAAAAGTCAGCAGCTGCAGTATTTGTAGCTGCTGGCTTTTAAAAAAAAAAACGGCGGACTCCCGCTTTAAACAACCTACATTTATACATATGAATTTGCAGCTGGTCTACTTTAAGGCACCATTACAAGCCAGTAAAAAAAAAAAGAATATATAAAGTAATTCACACTATAGTCAAAATAATGGAATGCCATCATTTTAAAATGTTTTGAGGCAACAGTAAAAATCACAAGAGAACTGAATTTTTCTATGTGTGTGTTTTTAAGGAACCTAGATAAAAGTATAAGATATTCCAAAGCGTTATCTCTCAGCTGTGTGGACCATGAAATATGCCAACGTAGTGGGATTAGTTGAGAGAGAAAAAAAAAAAGATAAATGTTACTGCCGTATTTGTTTAGTAAGAAACTATTTTCTTTTCTGAACTTGTTATGTACTCCTTAAAAATCCCCAAATTATTAAAATTCTTTAAAAGATTTGATATGCGTTCGCATTGTATTACGGGAAAGGCCCCAAGTAAAACCGAACTAAAATGAAGCATCATTTGCATTAATATTCCATTTATATGTTTGTTTATTTCATATTTTATTTGCATTAAAATTTCTTAAGCGCCTGTTATATGCAGGATTAAATCAACGATCTGACAGCATAATTTATGACAGTCACAATAAGTGGATTATGAAATGTCACATTGACTTTGGGAACACAGTTACATTGTATAAGCAAAATGTATTTTTTATTTTTTTATTTTTTTTGTTTTTGGCAATATGCAATGCAAGACTTGCAAATGGCTTTAAGAAAAAGCTTAAAAGTTGTGATACTTTATATTCGATTTTTAAAATGACTATAGACACGTAACTCTTTCTTATTTGATATCCACATGTAGTAGTTCAAGAATAATGTAGAATAATGCTATATTTTAACTTTTTTTTTTTTATGTTATTTTTCGGTGAGGGCTTCATGTTGCTTTTTGCTATTTTGGGTAAATGGGAGATTCTCAAAATTCAACTGCAGTACTACCTGCTGGGGGACTGAATGCAGCCTATCTGCTCAGCTATAATAGGGCTCGTTGAGTGCTATTATTGCTAACTGAACATAAATCTGTCCGCCAAGTCCTGAAAACAAGTGCAGATATGGAATCTACTTTTGTTTCTAATGTTTAAGAGAACGCAGTATCCACCAGAAAAATGAACATTTTTGACTGTGTCAGTCAGATATCATCTTGAAAGGTAGAAAAAAAAAATGATATTACTGCGCTGTCACAATTCAACAATTAATGAATATAAAAAAGCAATTAAAATTAGAGTGATTTTTGCGCCGTCACCTAACAATCCATTATCAATCAAAAATTGTAGAATTATTGCAATAATGTGAAATAACGTTCAATAAATGTTCATAAAAGTTGTGACACAATATAGTTAAATAAGTGCAAAAAAAAGTCCATAAGTATAAAATAATCCAGTGGTTCAAGATAACGTAGATGAAATTTCAAAAACTTGACAATTTATCCATTGAGTGAAAACCGCTGACACCACGCCAATGTGCTCACGGAACTCTCACCTCATGGGCATAGAGTAAATGCCTTAAAAAATCCAATGTGCAGGGTGGGACAAGGGGATATCATTTTTATTTTTTATTTTTACTTTTTTGGAGTAACAAAAATAATGAACGATAAGAGGAAATGTACTGATTTTTGTATATGTTATAAAAATTTATAATAAAAGTTTAAATTATAAAAAAAAATTAAAATCCAATGGGAACAGTAATGCTGCTTACACACGCGATCGGAATATTGGTCGGAAAAAGCTGTGATGGTTTTCCTGACGGAATTTCGCTCAAGCTGTCTTGCATACACACGGTCACACCAAATTCTGTCCGTCGGGAATGCGATGACGTACAACACGTACTAGAAAAAGGAAGTTCAATAGCCAGTAGCCAATAGCTTCCGTCTCGTAGTTGAATCTGAGCATGCTTGAGTTTTTGCGCGTCGGGAATTGCACACACACGATCGGAATTTCCGATAGAAACTTTTTCCGTCTGAAAAATTGAGAACCTGCTCTCAATCTTTTGCTGGCGGAAATTCGGCCAGCTAAATTCCGATGGAGCATACACACGGTCGCATTTTCAGACGAAAAGCTCTCATCTGTCTTTTGCTGGCTGAGATTCCGACCACGTGTACGCGGCATAAGTTTCACTTCCAGGATCCAGGAACAGCAGCAAGATATTATTTTTTTGGTAGTATTTGATCACCTCCTGCGTTTTTTTTTTTGAGCTATAAACAAAAAAAGAGTGTAAATTGTGAAAAAAAAACACAATATTTTGTACTTTTCCCTATAATAATTATCCCCATTTTTTTTTTTTTAAGTACATTTTTTCTCAGTTTAGAGCGATATGTATTCTTCTACATATTTTTCGTCAAGAAAATCGCAATAAGTGTATATTGATTGGTTTGCGCAAAAGTTATAGCGTCTACAAAATAGGGGATAGATTTATAGCATTTTTTTTTTACTAGTAATGGCGGCCATCTGTTATTTTTATTGTGGCTGCAACATTATGGTTGACACATCGGACATTTTTTACGCCATTTTGGGACCGTTGGCATTTATAAAAATGCACTGATTACTGTAAAAATGTCACTGGCAGGGAAGAGGGTTAACACTAGGGGGTGATCAAGGGGTTAAGTGTGTCATCTGGGAGGTGATTCTAACTGAAAGGGGGAGGGGACTGACCTAGAGGAAGTGACGGATCGTGGTTCCTAGCTAATAGGGACACACGATCTGTCACTCCTCTCAGAACAGAACAGGGATTTGTGTGTTTACACACACACTTCCCGTGTTCTGTCCCTCGTGCTCGCGATCGCTCGTGGGCGACGGTCATCACGACCATAGTCCATGAGCACCCACACGTGTGCGCACCTGCTATCCCGATCCCACAAGCTAACGTATAGCTACGACGGTTCGTGGGATCGTGCCGACCTGCCGCAGTAAAATGATGGCGGCTGGTCGGAAAACACTTTATATCTATTACCAATATGTTGGGTGGGACTTCTTGGTATCTCGGGGATTTATGAAGTTTGCAAGGTGTTCAGCCTTTGTCTCTCCAGAACAAACTGGGGATTTGGAATCCAGTCACTGTTGGAAGCGCACAAACCTATGTTCTGCTTGACAATTTACTTGACAAAAAAAAATAAAAAATAACATTGTCACCGGCTTGCGCACGTAAAATTTAATGGCGTCAAGGGAGCCATACCCGGCACATGCAGGATGAATGGAAGATCGTGTATCGCTCTTTATTCACTTTGAAAATGTGAATAGAAAATAAATGTTAGGTTACTTGTTCAAGTTTTCTTTTCTTTTTTTTTTTTCTTTTTGTCAAAAGGACTATTAGCCAACTTGGTTTATGATTGTCAATTATTTGAAAACGATCTCCATTACCCTCAATATTCAAGTGTCTGATTGCATTTTATAGCCATGGAGGGATTCATAAAATGTCTAATGTTGGAAGAAGCAGCTGTTTCTCTGCTCTAGCAAAACCCCTAAACTATTTTCTGAAGTGTTGCCTGCCGCATGGGATGCACCGCTGCCTATTAGACCAGGTTTGCTGGGAAGCAATGGATGCTAGCTGAAAAACAATTAATCCTTAAATGTTTTCGAAATATCTTTTATGTAGATGAAGTCCCTAAGAAAACCATTTTTTATTTTTAAGTCACCTTACTCTCAATGCTATGTTAAAAATACCTGTTGCCAATGGCGTCGCTAGGGGGGTGGCTTTTGGGGCTTTAGCCCCGAATCTGGGGCCCATAGCCCAGTGTGTCTGCAGGGGTCCCCAAGGGGAGGGGAGGCTCTGTGGGGACCCTGATTTTAAGGGAGGGGCTCTCTGGGGACCCTGATTTTAAGGGAGGAGGCTCTCTGGGGACCCTGATGTAAGGGGGAGGCTCTCTGGGGACTTTGATGTAAAGAGGAGGCTCTCTGGGGACCCTGATGCAAGGGGGAGGTTCTCTGGGGACCCTGATGCAAGGGGGAGGCTCTCTGGGGACCCTAATGTAAGGGGGCTCTCTGGGGACCCTGATGTAAGGTGGAGGCTCTCTGGGGACCCTGATGTAAGGAGGAACTCTCTGGAGACCCTGATGTAAGGGGGAGGCTCTCTGGGGACCCTGATGTAAGCGGGGACTCTCTGGGGGGTTCTTTAAAGGGGTTGTAAACCTATCCTATGCATTAAAGTGAAAAAACACCTGGCAGTGACCACCCCCCCAGTTTTACTTACCTGAGCCCTGGAACTTGACCCACAGGGACACGCTGTTGATTGGATAAATTGATAGTAAACCAGCCATTGGCTCCCGCTGCTGTCAATCAAATCCAATGACACGGGTGCCGAGCGGAGCGGGGCCGAGTCCTGCATTTGGCCTCTATGGATTCGGGCCTCTATGGACACCGAATGCTGGACTCGGGAGCATGCCCGGAAGGTAACCCCCTGAGAGAACGCTTCTCCTAGGGGGTTATGTGATGTGGGGAGGAGCCAAGACAGCCGGCAGGGGAACCCAGAAGATGAGGTTCGGGGCCACTCTGTGCAAAATGAGCTGCACAGTGGAGGTAAGTGTGATATGTATGTTATTTTAAAAAAAAGAAACCCTAAAGCCCCGTACACACGAGAGGACTTATGTCCGACAGACATCCGAAGGAGTTCTGCCGGAGTTCTGCCGGAGTTCCGACAGAGTTCTGACGGACTTTTCGACTGAGCGGACTTGGCCACACACAATCACACCAAAGTCCGACGGATTCGAACGTGATGACGTACGACTGGACTTGAATAAGGAAGTTCATAGCCAGTAGCCAATAGCTGCCCTAGCGTCGGTTTTAGTCCGTCGGAATAGCATACACACGAGCGAATTTTTCGGAGGAACTGGGTCCGGCGGAGTTCCGTCGGAAAAATTTGAAGCATGTTCCATATTCTAAAGTCCGTCAGACTTTTGCGAATCAAAAGTCTGTTGCAGCCCACACACGATCGAATAGTTTGACGGAATCATTCCGTCGGACTTTGGATGTTGAAAAGTCCGCTCGTGTGTACGGGGCTTTACAATCACTTTAATGACATCCCCGTCTTAGTCCGTAGGGTTCAATATTGAGTTGGCCCACCCTTTGCAGCTATAACAGCTTCAACTCTTCTTGGAAGGCTGTCCACAAGGTTTAGGAGTGTGTCTATGGGAATGTTTGATCAGCACATATGTGAGGTCAGGCACTGATATTGGATAAGAAGGCCTGGCTCACAGTCTCCATTCTAATTCATCCCAAAGGTGTTCTATCAGGTTGAGGTCAGGCAGGCCACGGGGAACATGATTGCAGCTTTGTGACATGGAGCATTATCCTGCTGGAAGGAGCCATCAGAAGATGGGGACACTGTAGTCATAAAGGGATGGACATGGTCAGCAACATTACTCAGGTAGGCCGTGGCATTTAAACGATGCTCAATTCGTATTAAGGGGCCCAAAGTGTGCCAAGAAAATATACCCCACACTATTACACCACCACCACCACCAGCCTGAACCATTGATACAAGGCAGGATGCATCCATGCTTTCATGTTGTTTACACCAAATTCTGATCCTACCATCTGAATGTCGCAGCTGAAATTGAGACTCATCAGACCACACTACATTTTTCCAATCTTCTATTGTCCAATTTTGGTGATCCTGTGTGAATTGTAGCCTCAGTTTCATGTGTCACCTGGTGTGGTCTTCTGCTGCTGTAGCCCAAGGTTAGCTTCGAGGTTCAATGTGTTGTGCATTCAGAGATGGTATTCTGCATACTTTGGTTGTAATGAGTGGTTATTTGAGTTACTGTTGCCTTTCTACGATCTGTAACCAGTCTGCCAATTCTCCTCTGACCTCTGACATTAACAAGGCATTTTTCTCCACCCAACGGCCGCCCACTGGATATTTTCTCTTTTTCAGACCATTCTCTGTAAACCCGAGAGATGGTTGTGCGTGAAAATCCCAGTAGATCAGCAGTTTTTGAAATACTCAGAGCATCCTGTCTGGCACCAACGACCATGCCACATTCAAAGTCAATTAAAGCTCTTTTCTGCTGCCATGTGATTGGCTGATTAGCAGTTTGTGTTACCAAGCAATTGAACAGGTGTATCTAATAAACAGGCTGGTGAGTGTATATACCACTTTGATAAAATAGCTTAGCTAGGGCTTTACATTAAAACAATATATATTTTGAGAGTGGGGAAAATAATCTTAAAAAGGATGATATAAAATAAGTAAAAAAAAATAAAAATAATGTCAGATATGTTTATTATTTACAGAACCGAATACAAGAATTTTCACAATACAATTGGCAATCGTTTTTGTTGTTTGCGGAATTCATTGATTTACAGATCCCATCAGAAGCACATTTGGTAAAATTCCCAGACCTCCACAAGGCAATTTAAAATGCCTTACTGAAAGGCCGAAGGGGGTCCCAACCAAACAGCATTTTGCCTTTGTCAAAGAGCAGCATTAGAGGTTTATGGGAACCAACGCTGTTTTTTCAATAGCCTCACCTTTTGGAAAAGGCAGGGGTCAAGTCCTGGGGAAAAAAGTGTGGGAACTCCCACCCAAGATCCACTCCCCCACCAAAAAAAAAGATACGCTCATATGCATATATATATATATATATATATTTCACATAAAATACAGTGACTGCAAATGCGACATGCTACAAGAGATGACCAGACTGCGAATGTGACTACAGGAGATGACCAGACTGCGAATGCGACTACAGGAGATGACCAGACTGCAAATGCGACTACAGGAGATGACCAGACTGCGAATGCGACTACAGGAGATGGCCAGACTGCGAATGCGACTACAGGAGATGACCAGACTGCGAATGCGACTACAGGAGATGACCAGACTGCGAATGCGACTACAGGAGATGACCAGACTGCGAATGCGACTACAGGAGATGACCAGACTGCGAATGCGACTACAGGAGATGACCAGACTGCGAATGCGACTACAGGAGATGACCAGACTGCGAATGTGACTACAGGAGATGACCAGACTGCGAATGCGACTACAGGAGATGACCAGACTGCGAATGCGACATAGTACAGGAGATGACCAGACTGCGAATGCGACATAGTACAGGAGATGACCAGACTGCGAATGCGACATAGTACAGGAGATGACCAGACTGCGAATGCGACTACAGGAGATGACCAGACTGCGAATGCGACTACAGGAGATGACCAGACTGCGAATGCGACATAGTACAGGAGATGGCCAGACTGCGAATGCGACTACAGGAGATGACCAGACTGCGAATGCGACTACAGGAGATGACCAGACTGCGAATGCGACTACAGGAGATGACCAGACTGCGAATGCGACTACAGGAGATGACCAGACTGCGAATGCGACTACAGGAGATGACCAGACTGTGAATGCGACATACTACAGGAGATGACCAGACTGCGAATGTGACTACAGGAGATGATCAGACTGTGAATGCGACATACTACAGGAGATGACCAGACTGTGAATGCGACATACTACAGGAGATGATCAGACTGCGAATGCGACATAGTACGGAAGATGACCAAGTAGCTAGTTTTAAAATTTAAACCTGTCCTCAGCCCCTTTATGGCACCTCCTTTACATTCCTGTCCTCACCCCCTTTGTAGAACCCCCCTTCACATTCCTGCCCTGCCTCCCTTTTATATCACCTCTCCTCATTCCTTTCAGTTTCTGATACTTTCCCCCTCCCTCCTTCATAACAGCCCCCTCTTCCCTGTCTTACCTTACACAGGACACAGCAGATGACATCGGAAGTGCAGCAAAGGGATGGACAGAGGGCGGGACCTGCCCCAGTTAACTGATTGGTTAATAGAACTGCTCTGCATTCTATCAACCAATCAGTTAACTGAGCCAGCCCCTGCCCTCCGTGCATCACTGTGCTGCTCTTCCGATGTCAGCTCTGTGAAGACAACACAGCTAGCAGACTGTGCTAGAGCCTCGGGCGGCTCTGGTCCTGCAAAGGGAACGGCGTTCCTGCTGTGAAAAAAGTGCGGGGACGCCGTTCCCACGCGTTCCCGCAGGACTCGAGCCCTGGGAAAAGGTACAAATGTTTCAAAAAGAGACCAGATTTTCTATACAGATATTCACAATAACACATTTTAACTTTTATTACCTAACGTTCCACGTGTTTAAATTGCCTTAACCACTTGCTTACTGGGCACTTAAACCCCCCTCCTGCCCAGGACAATTTTCAGCTTTCAGCGATGTCGCATTTTGAACAACAATTGCGCGGCCATACAACACCGTACCCAAATGAAATTTTATAATTTTTTCCCCACAAATAGAGCTTTCTTTTGGTGGTATTTGATCACCTCTGCGGTTTTTCTTTTTTGTTAAAAAAAAAGTAAAAATACCAAATTTAAAAAAAATTAAAATTTTGAAAACAGGTAATTTTTCTCCTTCATTGATCTACGCAGATGAGGATGCATTGATGGGCACTGATGGGCTGCACTGTTGGGCACAGATAAGGCAGCACTGGTGGGCACTGATAGGCGGCACTGGTGAGCACTGATAGGCGGCACTGGTGTGCACTGAGAGGTGACACTTAGAGGTGGCACTGATGGGTGGCACTGAAGGGCATTGATAGGTGGCACTGACGGGCACTGAGAAGTGGCACTAATAGGTGGCACTGATAGCTGGGTGTGATGGACACTGATAGGCGACAGTGATGGGCACTGATGGGTCGCAGCGATGGGCACTGGTGAGTGGCAATAATGGGCACTGATCGGCATTGGTAGCTTACACTGATAGGCAGCACTGCTAGGTGGCACTGATGAGGCACTGATTGGCACCACTGGTGGGCATTGATAGGTGACACTTGTGGGCATTGATAGGTGGTACTCATGGGCATTGATAGGTGGCACTGGTGGGCACTGTGGGCACTGGCAGGTGGCAATGGCAGGTGGCACTGGCAGGGGGTACTGATTGACACAGATGAAGTAGATGTGCCTCCTTCCTCTTCGGAACAGATGTCCCTAGCTAATAGGGGCACACAAGCCAGTGATCGTCTTTTTTTCAGCGTGAAGAGAAAAAAAACAACACGAGTCTCGGTGACTTGGTGATCTTGCTAGGGAAGAAACGGCACGGAAGGCCATTTCTTCACAGCGCATGCACTGATGACGTCAGCACAAGCGTATATGGTAAATATCTCCTAAACCATGCAGGTTTAGGAAATTTTTACAGTACCTATAGGTAAGCCTTATTATAGGCTTACCTGTAGGTACAAGTGGTGTAACTAGGTTTACAACCACTTTAAGGGCTTTTCAGCCCACTTTTTTAAACAAAACAAAAGTTTTGGGGTTTTCAATATAAAAACAGGTAACAAAAGTGCCAAGCCACTAGTTTCTCTTCAGCTTTTGTCGGGATCCTTTAGATTCAGCTCTCTGGGCTCTCCTGGCCTCCAGCATCCAGCTGTACAAGCCTACTCCCTGGCCTCACAATAGGGGATCTGCTGGCCCCCCCCGGACTCTTTCACTCCACCTCCAGAATTTAAGATCTCTTCCCACCCAAGACTTTTTAAAGCTTACAGACTCCCTCAGTCTCTTAAGCTTGCCTAGTTGAGTCAGCTCTCCCAGTCCTCCAGACTTTCACAGCTATCCTGACTCTCCCAGTCCTGTGGGCAAGGAATCTTTTCAACATGGGGTGCAGTCTTCCAAGTGGATAACCTCTCCAAGTGGTAGTATACCTACTTGCTCCTGACTGGAACCCCACCCTTTGGCCAGGCCTAGTTTATATCAAGTGTGGCCACCTGAACACCCAAACAACCTGCAGGTCTCCAGCAAGACCTGGACACAGGATTAAAGGCTTCGTCCACCCCAAGGCTTTCTAAGGTCTTCCAACTCTAGACCCTGATTTGGGATGGACAAGCCATTCTTTTGCACTCAGAATCAAAACTGCAGAGCCCCTCAGACTGTAATGTTGAGAATCTTGCGTGTTTTTGCCTAAATTCACACAGTGGTAGGGCCTAGCACTGCCACTATATAAGTATTGTATATGAATATATACAGTATACAGTACTTTGAAACAGTATTCATACCCCTTGAAATTTTCCATGTTTTGTCATGTTACAACCAAAAACTTAAACATATTTTATTGGGATTTTATGTTTTAGACCAACACAAAGTGGCACATAATTGTGAAGTGGAAGGAAAATGATAAATGGTTTTCAAAATATTTTACAAATAAATATCTGAAAAGTGTGACATGCATTTGCATGCAGCCCCCTTTACTCTGATACCCCTAGCTAAAATCTAAAATCTAGTGGAACCAATTGCCTTCAGAATTCTTCTAATTAGTAAATAGAATCCACCTGTGTGTAATGTAACCTCAGTATAAATACAGCTGTTCTGTGAAGCCCTCAGAGGTTTATTAGAGCACCTTAGTGAACAAACATCATGAAAGCCAAGTAAAACAGCAGACAGGTCAGGGATAAAGTTGTTGAGAAGTTTAAAGCAGGGTTAAGTTATAAAAATATATATCCCAAGCTTTAAACATATTACGGAGCACTGTTCAAGCCATCATCTGAAAATGCAAAGAGTATGGCACAACTGCAAACCTCTCAAGACATGGCCGTCCACCTAAACTGACAGGCCGGGCAAGGAGAGCATTAATCAGGGCAGCCAAGAGGCCCATGGAAACTCTGGAGGAGCTGCAGAGATCCACAGGTCAGGTGGGGGAATCTGTCCACAGGACAACTATTAGTCACGTACTTCAGAAATCTGGCCTTAATGGAAGAGTGGCACGAAGAAAGACATTGTTGAAATAAAGTCATAAGAAGTTCCATTGGCAGTTTGTGGAAGAAGGTGCTCTGGTCAGATGAGACAAAAATTGAAAGTTTTGGCATAAAAGCAAAATGCTATGTGTGGTAGAAAACGAACACTGCACATCAGCCTGGACACACCATCCCCACCGTGAAACATGGTGGTGGCAGCATCATGTTGTAAAATACATTTACGTTTCTGGTTTCAAGGCACTGTGTGTGTGTGTGTGTGTGTGTGTGTGTGTGTGTGTATATATATATATATATATATATATATAAAACATTTTATTATTAATATTATTTTTTTGTAGTTTAGTGTATGATAATTTTTACATACTTTTTTTTACTCATTAGCAATATTAGCATTAGCAAATATTTGTGAGATTAAAACTGAAATGAAGGAAGTAAACAGTATGCAAAGTTTATTGTATGATTTGGAGCCAAGCTTGCCGTAATAAAAATTAAAAAAAAAACTTTTTTCTGTTTCCCGTTTTTTGATTTATTTTGACTCCAGGGCATTTCTACCTTTGTTCATAATATGTGGTTACAATGGAGTTATAGTAAAAAATTAATAAGCGGGTGTTTAAATATTCAAAGTGAGTGATATGATTAAAATTAATGAAAGAGTCTAAAACCTTACATTCTTTAATAAATGAAAAAATCCTTCATAGGTCTGAGGTTCAGTCACATGACCAATGATAGTGTCACTAAACCCAACAGAGAAAAAAAAATCAAGTTCAGTACGATCATCTATATTAATTGTTTTACCTTGCAACAGTATCATCTGTGAGCACATCCTGAAAACTGAATATAAAATGATTTGTGCTCCTACATCCATTGTGAGTGTAGTTTCTACGGGACCGCTGTATGTGGGAATGTAGGCATCCTCCTATACTCCCTGCTGCAAACAGCCAACACCGAAACATAGTAACACAGAAAAATCGGAAATATCCACCCACACAGCACTACTGTGTCCATTGAAACTATTGGGAGATATGATCTAAATAAGATGTATATATAGTTGCGTAGTGACACACATGCATAGCTCCCAACTGTCCCTGATTTTGAGGGACTGTCCCTGATTTTGAGGGACTGTCCCTGATTTGGAACAATGTCCCTCTGTCCCTCTTTCCTCCTCATTTGTCCCTCATTTTGGTCTGATCTATATAGTTGTTTATAAAATTAACTTTTTTTTCTTTCAAAAAGTGTTTCCCAGTGCTAAACCTTTCATCTAATTTCTAATTTGCTACATTTGTACATTTTAAAAGCCAAATGTAAAGGAATAGTAGTGGTAAAAAAAGCCCTTGTGGGTTTAATTAACCATTTTTTGGGTTAATTCTTCTTTAAGGGGGTGTGGCAGGGGGTGTGTCCTATGCCTACATACATTTGTAGGTGTCCCTCATTCCCATCTCAAAATGTTGGGAGGTATGCACATGGGCTTCTGGGATTTGTAGTCAGCAGACAGCAGTGTACATAACGGCATTTTTCGGTTGCAATGTGAGTACATGCACCTTCTCTAAGAAAAAAACTTTGGGTATGCTGGCTTTAAAAGAGATCTTTGTATGGAAGGTTTAGTAACACTTTAATACAATAGTCATGGTCATGAAGTATTTGCTGGAGGAACTTAGGAAGTTGTTCAAGGTAAAAACACAGCCAGTAGCTTTGCCTGAACCATCTCTTGCCTTCAGTTCATCAACATTCATGTTCACCTGGCAGAGAGCTTTTGACCAAGCTTCATTCTTGGTTATGTGATCAGGCAACAGATCAATGCAGGTTTAAACATAATACAATATAAACTCATGTTTTGTGCCCTATCATTAAAGTCTCTCAAGAAGAACTGAAAAAGGCTCCATTGCAGTGGGACTGCCCCTGCACTGCAAGATTAGAATTTTGGCCTAGGACATTTTTCTTAGCTGATCCTCCACTTCCGCCTTAGCTGGTGCTTTCCTCTATCCCCCTATTTTCTGGCAGTGGACTGTCCCATGGCTCCCTCGGGCTATGAAAAAAAAACAAGGAGAGGGGCGCCTCTGAATATATATCAACAAAAATGTATTAAAAAGGCCATATACACTCACATGGAAAACTGTAAAGTTGAGTTCAAATGCATCTCTGGGCTGGAGAGGATTAGGAGGACTACAGGTCACAGCGAGTCCATGTAAAGCTGGCGCCACCTCTGATCCAACGTGGATAGGGTGGGATGGTTGAGCACAGCAGGTTCTCCTTCAGCTATCCAGATGGCACACCGAGGTTGGGTGAGGTCAAAGATGAGACCGTTGAGCCGGGTGTGGGTTCCAGGAGTAAAACTATAGGGTCTGACACCAGAGCCTGTCACTGGCTGTGCTGCGGTGTCCACAAGGCTCGTAGTGTGGAGATAGCACGGCCGTGTGTTCGGAGCCAGAACGAGGCTTGAGAAGAGCAACACAGAGTGGCGCCGGGCTGTGATGTCATTTCAGAGTATACACGCTATTGGTGGAAGAATAGCAGCACTCCTTTTTCAAGCATCTCACGGGCTATGAACTCTGCATTGGACTTGATGACATCAGGGGACCTGTGACTGCCAGAGCCTGTAAGGACCCTGTGGGAGCAGAGGTTAGAGGGGGGTGGAAAGTGCTTCTTGCGGACCACCCCTAGACCTAAACAAGCATTTAACAATTGCAGTGTGGGGGCAGCTCCAATGCCCAGGAGCATTTCTTGTAAAAAATACTCATGCAATGAAAACCTACCAAAACTCTTAGCCCTTGTACACACGGTCGAAGATTCCGACAACCAAATCCGTCAGATTTTGTCCGAAACTGTTGCATACACACGGTCGGACAAAGTTGTCGGAAAATCCGACGTGATGACGTTATTTTGTTACGACGGAACTACTTTCACGCTAGTAGCCAATAGCTTTGGTGTAGGAATTTGATCTGAGCATGCGTGGCACTTTGTCCGATCGGAATTCTCTACACATGATCGGAGTATGTCCGATCGGAGCATTTTGTCGGCAAATTTGACCAACAAGTTGGAAAACTTGGTCCGTCGGATACTCCGACGGAAACAGTCCGATGCAGACCACACACAGTCAGAATATCCGACAAAACGGTCCGATCAGACACATTCCGTCGGAATCTCCGACCGTGTGTACAAGGGCTTATAGTAACAAGGGATCCACCACTGCTCAATCCCACAATGCTCCTTCCATTGCTCAATCCCAAAACTTTGCTAAAGAAGTGGCAAAAGTTTGAGCAAAATCACTAACATGCCAGCTTTGCATGAACATCGTTCCCCCAAGACAGAAATGACATGAGCAATGCATTGGTGGGGAGCAAAAAATGAAAGACACTTTGAGAAAAGAAAGTACATTTAGACTGCCTGTGCTTTGATTTCTCCTTGCTTAAGCAGGCATGAATGAATCTGACACACATCCTGAACATAATTGGATGTTGGTTCACTTCTCTCTATTTTAGTAAATGATTCCTGCTTTATTTCTCAGCTAATAACTGAGTTACATGTGGCATGGTCTAACGCAATAACCAATTGCACTTTGATCTTTGCTCTGGTGCCACCAGCTATGTGAATATAGCATTCAATATCTCTACAACAAAAGACTTATTATGTGGCTAACCAAACATGACAAATGTAGAGCCATAAAATAATGAAATACATCTACTGCAGTAGCAAAAAAGGAAATCACTTTAATGAGCTATATCAACCAGTAATACCGTATGACAAGAGAAGAGGATGGGGAGGGTGAATTAAATATTCCAGATACCAAGATGGCACAACTATTTAAAGAATCTCATGTATCCAAACCCTTACTCAAATTGTCTTCTGGTTAAGTAGATTCAGGAGGTCTCTGAAGAAATGCAATGCTCAAAAAGGGACACCAATCTAGTGAAGTACGCAGAAACTTTATGCATTTATTAATTAAAATAGCTGATAGGTGCCAGCTTAATCACTGTGTGTGTTGCTATGGCTATTTTAGTAATTTTTGTAGCATGCATATATAGTGAAATAGTACATTTACACTACCATGCATTGTTTTTAAAGCTAGGTTTCCCCTATTCATATGCTAATGAACTTGTTGGACTGGCTCGTGAAGCTCAGGACAGGAAATTATGCTGGCAGGAGGAAGGGGGAGGGAGAAGGACTTGAAACACAACCATATGCTCAAGACAAAGGAGCAGTACTGGAGAGATCCTGGATCCTGGAAGAAGATTCCATCACCAGGACGAACCAAGTAGCTGTTTAGTGTATACCTATTGCATTCATTGTGCATGCTAATTTGTTGGGAAGAATAGATAGTTTGGGTATGTATATATTGTATGCATATTATGGGATACTTTGCATGTCATAAATAGTTTTTCCTACAATTGTATATTCAGCATTTTTTGTTTAGTAAAACGCATTAATATACTACACAGGTTTTTATGCTTCCTTGCTTTTACCGCAAAGAACCTTAAAAGACACAAAGCAAAACATGGTGCGAGGCAGGGCTCATGTGATGTAAGTCCTGCCTACACCAGTGAAATCCCCCACTCACCTCTCCAGTCTACTGGTGCATCAAATGCTTACCTGAGGCCTCTTCCCTCTGACACATTTCACCTCTATTGGGCCTAGTCACTATGACTAGGCCTAATAGAGGTGAAAAGCATTGGGGGGGGGGGGGGGGTGGCCACAACTACCAACAAGCCAGTTGGTGTAATATATGTCACTGGAGTGAAAGCATCAATGTGTGGCCTTTACTTTTGATGATTGCGATTGCTAGGGCTCATCTGCTGCTCAAAGAACTTCCTCCCTCAGTGATAAATATAGATGGATCAGCCTCAGTGTCAGCACCCTACACGGAGCAGGGGGGCGCATGTGGCAATACATAAATTAGCTCCAACACAGTGGTGTAGTGGTGAGCACTCTCACCTAGCAGCAATAGGTTTGCTGGTTCAAATCCCGACCACAACACCATCTGCCTGGAGTTTGCATGTTCTCCCTGTGCCTGTGTGGGTTTCCTCCGGGTACTCCGGTTTCCTCCCACACTCCAAAGACATGCTGGTAGGTTAATCAGATCCTGTCTATAAATTGTCCCTTGTATGTGTTTGTAAGTGCATCATGCTATATCAAGATGCAACTCAACTCAGCTCATGTGTGTGCACCTCCAAATCCAGAATTGTCACCAAACACCCTATTTAAGGGAGGGAGCAGTGACAGGTAGTTGCTGGATGATCTTCAGCTAGTCCTTGTTCCTGTGTATCCTGATCATGTGTTTACTCTGACTACCTGTTACCTACTCAGCTTGACTGGTTACTGTGACCTCAGCTCATTGAAAGACCTTGTTTTCATTGATTTCATTTCAACGTCTCTGTCATTCACATTTAATTTCTTACCTGTGTATGACCTTGACTTAGACTTTGAGTTTGTGACAGACCCAACTGGGACACAGGCTTTTGCTGACTATGGGCCCTAGCATTTGAGGGAGCTATAAGCATTTAGGAGGATGTCCTATTATGTAATGCAAGAGGACATTATTACATTTAACAATCAAGGAACCTTGATGGTCTTTGCCAACTTGAAACTCAGTGAGAAAATATGAAAAGAAAGCTGGTTAACCACTTTAGCCCCAGAAGGATTAAAGACCAGGCCATTTTTTGCAATACAGCACTGCGATGCTTTAACTGGCAATTGAGCGGTTGTGTGCCGTTGTAACCAAACAAAATTGATGATCTTTTTTTCCCACAAATAGAGCTTTCTTTTGGTGGTATTTGATCACCTCTGTGGTATTTATTTTTTGCGCTATAAACGAAAATTTTGAAAAAAAAAAGTTATAGCATCTACAAAATAGGTGATTAATTTATGGCATTTTTATTATTATTATTATTTTTTACATGCAATTTTTACAGCGATTTTTAATGGGACTGCGACATTGCGATGGACACTTTTAACACTTTTTTGTAACCAGTGATATTTATACAGCGATCAGTGCTATAAAAATGCCCTGATTACTGTATAAATGTCACTGACAGTGAAGGGGTTAACACTAGGGGAGATCAAAGGGTTCAGTGTGTCAGGGAGATGCTTTATAACTGTGGAGGGGTGGGACTGACTAGGGGTACAGAGAGATCGCTGTTGCTGATCACTAGGAACAGACAACACACTGTACTCTCCTGACAGAACAGGGATCCACTTTGTTAACATTGGCAGATCCCCATTCTGCCCCTCTGTGGAGCGATCGCGGGTGGCCACGCCCATTGGCTCCAGCGCAGCACCTACTGTATCTACTACACGAAGGGCTGTACCAGTACGGCGATTCGTACAATAGAGCCGCCCTGCAGCAGTATAACTGCGGTGGCTGGTTGGCAAGTGGTAATGAGATTTGGACAGCCCTGGGTCTTATTGAATATCGTCACGGCTGGGCTCAGCCCTTCCTTCTCTGAGCTGGCTGCTCAGCTGTTGGCTAATTGGCAGCTCCTGTCTCTCCACAGTTACTCAGTTGTTGATGATATCCTGCTTGCCGTACCTGCCTACTTAAGCCGTCCAGTCCAGAGTAGTTCTGCCTTCGCCTTGGTCAACATCAGAGGAACTATCTCCTGCGATCCTGTTCAAGACTTGCTTTGCTGACATCCCTTCTGGCTCCAGATCCTGCATGCTGTTCCACTACATTGATCCCTGACTTCTGGCTTGGCTGACTATGCGTTCCAGTTACTGAACTTTGGCTATGTTCTGACTACATTTTTTATTTTTATTTTAATTATTAAACAAGTGGGACTTAACTGTACTTCTGCCTCGGCCTGATTTCATGGTTTCTGACATACTGGTGCCGAACAGTCTGGGTGGACAATGATCTAAATCATACTAGGGTTGTCTAGGTGACATCGAGCCCTCTGGACCTGCTAATTAGCTCCTGTTGTGTAGAATCACAGAGTGAGCGAGCTGTCGGTTGCGCGCACGGAAGTGCAGGATCATGTATATATCCCCGCTAAAAATCACTGATCACCGCCATTACTAGTAAAAAAAAAATTGAATTATAAAAATGCCATAAATCTATCCCACAGTTTGTAGACGCTATAACTTTTGCGCAAACTAATCAATACACGCTTATTGTTTTTTTTTTTTTGTGTGCTATATATTCTGCGTGAGTTTACAATTAAAAGAGTTCCAGTTTGCACCTAAGCTAATGTCGTCTAGTTCTTGGGTACACACCTATAATGCATGGTTCTGGTTACAGACTGGACGAAACTGTATATTGACGGAGGCACCCAAGCTGGTTGCTGGATGGTCAGTCACAGACTTTAACACTGCTACATTCCAGACCTTATTTACCTCTACCTTCTCCTAGCTGCCTCATTATGGGTCTTAGCAATCTGCTAGCTGCAATGCTTCTCTCCGAGACTCTCATCATGGAGGAGCCATCAGCAACCTGGATCTTTGGCACCCATGCCACTTTGTGTCTTCCATGCCTTGTCACCACATCTGGATGCTTAGACCAGAGCCACAAGGGAAGCCAGGGCTGGACTGGGACAGAAATTTGGCCCTGGACTTCATCCAGACCGGCCCACTTACATTTTGAGTGTCCCATCACCAGCCACTTACAACAGAGTGTCCCATCAGCACCACCTTACATCAGAGTGTCCCATTACCAGCCCCCTTACATCAGTGTCCCATCAGCACCCCCTTACATCAGAGTGTCCCATCACCAGCCCCCTTACATTAGAGTGGCCCACTGAGTCATCAGCCCACCGGGAAACTCCCGGTAGTCCTGATGGCCAGTACATGCCTGAGGGAAGCCCTCTAGTCACTTTGGCCTCCAACCAGATCCATGATGCTCAGTATCTGAGCCAGACCTAAGCACAAAACTCTGGCCACTTCTGGTTTTGCCAGCTTCTAAGTAATGCATTTCAGAGGTCCTATCCTTTTCTAAAGTTGTCCTAATTGCTTCCCTGTTGCCTATGACAAGGCCAACATCTGCTAGTAAAATAAAAAGAGACTTTAACCTTTACATTGAAATTAGAATGAGATCTCTTTGCGTATTAGAAATATTATATTGTAGTTGTGTTCAGAAGGGTATAATTTACTGCACATTCATTTGAGTGATCTTAATAAAATAATGACAAGTAACAGTCAGCTTGTGGGAATACTATAATTTCAAGCCCATTCACTAATGCAAAGGTTGAAGACTAACGATTTTAAACAAACATCGATGTTTAAGTACAAACAGAGAATGGCATATGGCAAGATGAGTGTTAGTCTAGTTATCAATTATTCCCTTACTCTAAGTTCTCTTTGATCTCATAGCAAACTTTAATCAGCCAACCTAATTTCTGGTTTTACAATTGTTTGTTAATCACTTGTTAATAAAAACTGCAGTTTTTATTTTTTTGCACTATAAACAGAAAAAGAACGACAATTTTGCTATAAAACAAATCCATTAAAAAATGAAAAAAATGAATTTCTTAATCAATTTAGAGCAATATGCAAAAAAACAAAAAAAAAAACAATATTTATTACTTTCTGCTATAAACCAAATCCATAAAAAAAAAAAAAAAAATTAATTTCTTAATCAATTTAGAACAATATGCAAAAAAAAACAATATTTATTACTTTCTGCTATAAAACAAATCCATAAAAAAATGAAAAATTTTTATTTCTTAATCAATTTAGAGCAATATGCAAAAAAAACAACAACAATATTTATTACTTTCTGCTATAAAACAAATCCATAAAAAAAAATGAAAAAATTAAATTTCTTAATCAATTTAGAGCAAAATGTATTCTGCTACAATTTTTTGGCAAAAGAGAAAAAAAATCCCAATAAGCATATATTGATTGCTTTGCGCAAAAGTTATAGCTTCATATATATGTGTTTTTTTCTATTCTATAACTATGGGATTTATTTATGGGTTTTTGTTTTTCTACTTGTAATGGTAGTGATCAGCGACTTATAGCGGAACTCCAATATTGCGGAGGATAAATTGGACACTGACACTTTTGACACTTTTTTGGGGACCAGTGGCATCATTACATTGATCAGTGCTAAAAATATGCACTGTCACTGTACTAATGACACTGGCTGGGAAGGCGTCAAAGGGATTGTAAGGGTAATTTTTAATTTTTTTTGTTTAAATAACAAACATATCATACTTACCTCCACTGTGCAGCTCGCTTTGCACAGAGTGGCCCCCTAACCTTGTCTTCTGGGGTCCCTCGGCGGCTCTCACGGCTCCTCCCCGCATCAGAGAAACCCCCTAGGAGAAGCGCTCTCCTGGGGGATTACCTTGCGGGCGCGCTCCCGAGTCCAGCTTTCGATGTCAATAGAGGTCGAATGCAGGACTCGGATCCACCCTCCCCCCTCATTTGGAGAGACTGTCCCTGATTTGGAGCAATGTCCCTCTGTCCCTCATTCCTCCCCATTTGTCCCTCATTTTGGTCTGATCCATATAGATTTATAAAAAATTCACTTTTTATCTTTCAAAAGGTGTTCCCCAAAACACCTAAACCTTTCATCTAAATTCTAAATTGCTTCCTTTGTACATTTTAAAAGCCAATATAAGGGAATAGTAGTGGTAAAAAAAAGCCCTTGTGGATTTAATTAACCTTTATTTTTTGGTTAATTCTCCCTTTAAGGGGGTGTGGCAGGAGGCGTGTCCTATGCCTACATACGTTTGGTAGTAGGTGTCCCTCATTCCCATCTCAAAATGTTGGGAGGTATGGGTGTTTTACTACCATGGGGGAGGTGCTTTGTCTCTGCTTTGCCTTACTGACAGAACTGTTCTGAACATGCAGATCACCGCTCAGAACAGAACAATCAGCGGGTGTCGGGGACATCGAGCCCTCTGGACCTGCTGATTAGCTCCCGCTGCGTAGAATCACAGCGTGAGCGTGCTGTCGGTTGCATGCACGGAGGCTACACAGTGACCATGCAAAGCACTGTAAGGTTAGCTTATTCTGTACTCCAGCCCCCTAGCTGCAGGCCTGTGGCCACCCCACCAGAATAGGGGGTGCCCTCTTCCACCCAACTACCATCATGACTCATGCCCATTTATGAGGTGCCTATCCCCTTCTAGCCCCTTTTTGATGGGGATTGTCCAGGGCCTCATAAATATGCTAAGCAGATCCTCCTAGTCTCCACCCACTACATCTGGAAGCTTATCCAAGGTTCCATAAAACAGGGGGAAGGCACCAGAGATGCTGCTTGCTGAGTCATCCAGCCTCTCTAAGTCACTCAACCCTGACCCAGATTCAACCCAGGCCTGGCTCTCAGCCATCCAATTTTCCTACACTAAAAAAACGATTTACGTCTAGCACACTAGCTAGAGGGTGCTACACTAATGATTGAGAACAGCGTTGATTGCTTCCTGATCATGTTTTCACCATGACAGCCAATCATGTTAATTCCATTGGTTTATTTACAAAAGAAATCCAACAGCTCAGCTGTTCCTTGCACACAAAGATAAACTGCTGCAGTCACTACAAGTACCCATCTATTACCAAGGTCGAGCATTGAAAGGAGTGTGGTCCTCATCCTTTAATTCATGCAATTGTGAAAAGTACACCAACAGCAATGAGCTCAGGCAGGTTCAGACACGTGTCCAAACCTGCCTGAGCATCGACAGCTGGTCCATAAGGGACCCAGGGATGCCACCCCCCTAATCTCCATGTGCCAGCCCCTAATCTCCATGCAGGGCATGCCAGACATATAGATTTCTATGAGGTTTTTGTTTATTTTTGAAGCACATGATTAGAACCTGAGGCTGTAATTGGATTCAAAAAGGTTGGGCTTGGGGCTCAGAGCACTGGGCCCCCTAAGCCCACCCACTTGTGACATTAGAAATAAAATATTTACTATTGTCTTCTTGCTTCTCCTCCTGGCAAATCAGGACAGGAAGTGAGTCTTAAGATCGAATTGGCCGGGAGGAGAAGCGAGTAGATTGGCCAAGAGGAGAAGCTGGGGAAGCCGTTGAAGCTACCTGGATGGGGTAAGTGTGGGGCTGGTGGGCTGGTGGGCTGGCTGGCTGGCGGGTTGGCTGGCTGGTGGGCTGGCTGGCGGGCAGGGGGAGATTGTTTGCCCCCCCCCAAAAAATTAAGCTATACCATTGGAAGGCTCAGCAAATCATAGGCAGCGGAGACATTTCCCCAGAAAGCTCGGACAGATTCTGATTTCCACCTGAGCTCATCCTTAGAAACCAATAGCAAAATTACTGTAACAAATTCTATTTGCTTGAATTTTCCAGTAGACAATGCATGGAAATCAAGTATGAGATCACAAGCAAACAATTCATGTGCACCGCATGAGATATATTATCCTTTTTTTTTAATTTTGTATATTTTTGAAAACACCTAGTTGCCAAATCGGCAACATAAAAGTAAAGTAAATTGAACAAATACAGTAGGAGAACATAACACCTTTCAGAAGTTTAATTCACTGAAAAATGTAATTACCAAACCTGGCCTTGCCACCAGCCTCCAGTCCCCGGATCATACTTCCAGCACTGATCAGACATTCCCGACAATTAAATTGAGACAGCAAATTTGATTGCCTTGGTTAGGAGCCGACATAGCTCACAGGTGATAGAAAATGACAGCAGACTTGAGACCTTTTTATTTTCCTAGCCTTTGGCTTCTCAGTAGGATTAATTATCAGATAATTCTTGAAAACTGCTGGGAGGATGATCAAGATCCCACCTCAGGCTCCTAAAAGTAAGATTCTTTTTAAAAAAAATATATATTTTTTTAGGAGGAAATTAAAAGTTTTGTCCTAAATTTAGAAATTGCATGTTTTGTTAAATTATATTTCCTGCAAATAACGTAGGAATAACACATGAAGAACATTAATATTTTATATGTTCTGTTGTGGAGCTAGGACCACACTTTTAGTATTTAAGCTGGATACACACTATACAATTTTATTTAGATTTTTTTTCCTTTAGATTTACCAAAACCATATAATATAAGGTTAAACTTTATGAAGGTAAATCTAAAGGAAATCTAACAACAAAAGTGTGTATCCAGCTTAAGACTGCACGATGACTGACAATGATAGTCTCAAACTAATGATACAGAACCACAATGTCTGTGTGTTAACCAAAACAACACTGTTTTCTTTCAATCCTCCAAAGTTTCACGCTGTCTTGAGTCCTGGCTCCTGATGAAGAATGGTTTTCCACCCGAAACATGTTGATTATTTTTTAATGACTTTGTTTTTACCAACAATTACATTTTTGTGGGCTCCTTCATCCAGTTTTGGTCTGGCATACCTTTTCTATGAAAACAAAAATAATTCTGCACTGGGGAAGATTTTAACACACAAAAACAGCCTACACCAAATTTGTGCATGAATAAATCAAATAGTTTGGTGCTAAATTAATAGAACATGATAGAAAATATAGCATACTTAATGAGCATAACATTCTAATATAAATTACTAATAGAAATTTCAATTCATAAAGGGCAAATTGAAAAATGCAAATTTACATTTCCTAAAAAAAAATACTGCAACATAATAAAATCAATATTCAAATCCTATAAACTGGGAACATTTTTTTTACAATGAGTACGATTACTGATACTTTTTTTGTTAATACTCGGCAACACCAATTACTGATACCTATCGCTATTTTGTATATAATTCAGCTGTCAGCAATAGTACAAAGCATGGAAAAGTTATTTTCAAATTAAATATTTTTTTTTCTACATTTTGTGTTTTTTTTTTATGTGAAATGTGTACTATATGTTAAAGGTGTAAAAATATTAACGAACAAAGCAAACAAAAAAAAAGGTTTAATTATTAATAAATTATAAAAAAGAAGTGAACAAAAGAAAAAAATCAGCAGGAAAATAATAATTAAATGAAGGAGAATAAGGAGTTACTTAAGGCTGATTAGAGTAAAATAAGGGGTTTAATAAAAAAAAAAGCTTAAAACTGACATTATCTGCAGATCAAAGTTCAGCCCTTTGATCTATAGATTAAGAAACAGAAAGATACAAAAATAAACACTGTTTCTTTTTATCTTAGTGTGAGCAATGTTGTTAATAAACATTGCCCAGCTGCTTTTATTTGACAGCTTCAATTGCAGAACTTTTTTTTAACACTTTAGGTGTCAAAAGGGGAACCCGAAAAACAAAGAAAAGGCGCCTCTAAGTGTAGAATTAAAAGCTATTTAATTTCCCCAAAAAGGGTTAAAAACACTTACAAGATATGTAGACTGGCAGAGCATATCATTAATATCCATGTAGGTGGTCCGGCATGAATACAGTGGTCACTGGCATATACAAGTTCTTTAGGCTGTGTGTGTCCAGTAGCACGGAGGTCCAGGGAATGCTAACAGGAAAACCAGCAGGGAGTTCCAAGAGAACTGACAGGCCAGCCCGCAATCACAGTCTCAAAACACGAGGATCCCGGAAGTGACATCAGCAGCAGGAGACAATAACCAGCAACCAGCGTGGACCACAAACAGCAAGCAAAACAGGAAGCAGTCATCAAAGAGGGACGTGTTTCGGAACATCTCATTGGTTCCTTTATCAACCTGATCAAAAGGGGAACCCCACTGTCATCGGATGTCATTGATCATCGGTTTCAGCTGTCAGTGGAGGAATCACACTGACAGCGGAAAGAGCCAAGCCTAAAAAGTATCAGTTTCAGGGATTGGAGCATTTGCACGAGTACCGATACTTGTGCAGATGCTTAGTATCGGCACCGATACCAGTATCGGTATGAGTGCAACCCTACTATAAACAAATAATAAGTCCCAATTCATGAATTAAAACATCTAAAAAATGGGTAATTCATGTGCAACATCCATAAAAATATAAGGTGTATATTCCCATATCCACATGCAAGTGATTGCTGCTCTTATCCAATAAAATATAAGCAATCCAAGAAATAGATAGTTGTTACATCCAATGCTGACCACCACAGTGATATCACCCATGATATAAGACAAGGTCCAAACATATGTGTTCCGGCAGTCAGATAGTGTACTGGCGTCACATGTAGGCCCTGCCTGACACCTGTTTCGTCCAATAATGACGTCTTCAGGGGAATTGGCCAAATCCCTTTTTTATGTGTAATCAGCCAATTATGATCATCACATGATTTTTTTTTTTTTTTTTACAAAGCAACAATGCCAGCTCTGCTTTACCGCACACACACACACACACACACACACACACACACACACACACACACACACACACACACACACACACACACACACAAACGCACACACAAACACACACACAGAGTGACACAGCTAAAGGGTGCAGGCTGCAGCTGTTATAGTGCAATAGGCTTATAAAAAAAAATGCATAAACAATATAAACTGTTAGGTGTAAAATAAACATTTTAAAACATTTTTGTCCATTTATTAGATTATAATAAAACACATTAGCAGAACATTTATTGAAACAGTACACCAAATAAAAATTGATGGCCCCATTAATGAGTCCACTGAGTCCACTCCGGAATTTGGATGCAGAAAAAAACGTAACTTCACAGATCTATATTAGGACCAGTATTGATGTCTCTGCATTGACTAAAAACTTGACAGCAGTTACTGAGCAGCAATGAAGGCACTGTCTTCTCTGATTCCTTCCAAGTTGTATCCATGTAATGAAGTCATCAATGTCATATGTGCATTGCGTGTCCTCACAGTATTTGTTCTGTTAATATTCTGTTTACAATCTTTACATACAGTACGCTTACGTACATACGTTTGCATAGAAAAAACCCTTTCATGGAATCTGAGTTCTCGCAATGCATATATGACATCGGTGACTTCATAACATGTTCTACAAATAAATGTCATATACCTCCTGCAGTGATTGTCAAACATCAAGAAAATATCAGGAAAGGATTTTAATACATTAGTTTGTCTATACATTTTGCAACACACCATTCTAATATATTAGATCTATTAGATCCATTCTAATGCATAATCTATTAGACATTCTATATATAGGATTGTATGATTTTTCCCCCCTTTTATTAATTTGTTACTAGATGGACTTGTGTCTTTTTTCAACCAGACTAACTGTCCAACTATTTAACTGTTTCATTGCAAAAAGTTGATGTCTAATTTACAAGAAGCTTTACACAATTTATGGATGGGGGGTGATATAATGAAATTGGTGGAAAAGTATTATTATTTTTATTAAATGTTATTCATAATATCATGTTATGTTTGGAAATTAAATTTGTTTGTCCAGTAGATGGCGCTATTTTTTTATTGTGGGGCATATTAATATGGTTTTATATTTTCTTAATATAATGATTTATTTGTCAGTTTTTTTATATTTTTTATAATTTTACATTTATTTAGGAAGGTAATTGATTCCTTGCACATATAATAGATTTTTTTATAATTCAAGTTTTGTTACAGTAATGTTTTCTGACCGTATAATCTGTCTTTGTATGGTAAATCGGTCAGAGTTTTGCTCTGGGATATTTTTCTCTGATTTTAGCCCTTCAGCACCCTCTGGTGGCGTTTGCATAAAAGTCTATATTAGATGGCTTCCAATTCAACTCCGCTACTCCAGCATCTATCTGATGATGTTCTTGTGAACAAAACACATTAGGGTGGGGTTTGTAGCATTGACGTCAACAAGTGGGATTGATCCGGCATTTGTGAATTGTGAATGCTTTTAATGCTGTGTTAAATTGCGAGTATAATTTTAATAATTAGTAAACAGATCTGATTTTACTGGACTATGGGGCTATTCTCCTTCCCACGTTTTTGTGTAACATACAGTGAATGTGGGACAAGGGAGAAGAGTCTATTTTGGCATGTCAGTCTCTCTGCCTTGGAAGAAATGGGAGGAGTATGTCTCTATGTTGGACCTAGACCAGAATTTATTCTCTGGAAAAGGTACATCGACGACATCCTCCTCATATGGGATGGTGAACAAGTTGATCTCAATGATTTTGTGTGCTCTTTGAACTCGATTGATAGGGGCAATTGTCTCCAGCATGAATCGAGTAAATCTGAGGTCCATTTTTTGGACTTAAAAATCGCGGTGCAGGATGGAACCATTGTCACGTCAACCTTTTTTAAGGAGATTCCGGTTCCGGTCAGCCATTTTCAATTGTCAGCAATTTTTTTAAATACTCAGATCAACCTGTCTAGCACCAACAACCATGCCACGTTTTAAAGTTACTTAAAGGGATTTGCACAGAGTGGCCCCAAACTTGCTTTTCTGGGGTCCCTTGGCGGCTGTCTCTGCTTCCTCCCGCAGGTACTTCTCACGTTCACCCTTGCATGGTGAGAAGCACCTGTGGGTGCACTCCCGTGATACAGCCGGCGGCTATAGCCGCTCGCTGTATTACACGGCCCCGCCCCTGGCGCGCTGCATCATTGGATGTGATTGACAGCAGCGCGAGCCAATGGCTGCGCTGTTTTCAATCCATCCACTCCAGCCAATCAGTGGCCAGGCTGGGCGGCAAAGAGGACGGCGGGGGCGAGCGCCGGATTTTTGAGGGGTCAGGTAAGTAAAATGGGGGGACTGGGGGCGCTGGCAGTGTGAGATGTTTTTTTCACCTTAATGCATAGAATGCATTAAGGTGAAAAAATATTTACCTTTACAACCCCTTTAAATACTCTTTCTTCCCCATTCTGATGCTCGGTTTGAACTTTAGCAAGTGTTCTTCCCCATGTCTAGATGCCTAAATGCATTGAGTTGCTGCCATGTGATTGGCTGATTTGCAATTTGTGTTACCAAGCAATTGAACAAGTTTACCTAATAAAGGGAGTGTAAACCTCATAGTCATTTTATATATGTAAATCTTAGTAACAGATCATAATAAAGGACCTTTATGCAATATCAGTGTCGGAATTCCTTCACATGAGGTTTAAAGCTGAATGTCAGATCACGTATTCCTGTGTATTTAGCTCAGATGCATTGAAATATTGTAACTGTATCTGTTGTGCGTGAACGCCAGTTGATGGAAGCTTGTAGACACGGCCATTAATCACCGGTGTTTAAATACACATTTTCGCCTTTCGATATCATTCACTCTAAATGGAAATGTATATATTAAGCTACTTCTACGGGAGAAGATTTGGAGCTGCTTCTCCCATCAAAGAAAATATTAACGAAGATCCTTAGAGATTAGCCAGAACCTTAAGATGTGCTAGCTGCTGGGTAAACCAATTATACAACATCTGTATGCTGGAAAATCAATGGGAGAGTGTTCCTATTTCCTTGCACAAGCTTGTTGTTAAATGTTAACACCCCGCTGAGCCCTGGGCTTTGAAAACAATGCATTAACAAACTCAAGGTGCAGTGTATTATTACATTAATGGTGTTTTTAATGTCTGGTGCAAATGCACTTGAAGGGAACTTGTAAGAATAAAAAAAAAAAAAAGGGCGCAGCCATCGCTGACTGTTTTTTTTAAAAGACTTGTCACCCTTATTCTATCTGCATTACCTAATACATCACAGGCTGAAAAAATGAGCTTTGATCTTTTCAGACTTTTCTGGCTTCATAAAGAACATAACTATTTTCTTAAATATTACATTACCAAAAAGTATTGGGACAATTTCCTTTATACGCACATGAACTTTAATGGCATCCCAGTCTCAGTCCGTAGGCTTCAATATTGAGTTGGCCCACCCTTTGCAGCTATAACAGCTTCAACTCTTCTGGGAAGGCCGTCCACAAGGTTTAGGAGGAGTGTGTCTATGGGGATGTTTAACCATTCTTCCAGAAGAACATTTTACAGGTCAGGCACTGATGTGGTCGAGAAGTCCTGGCTCGCAGTCTCTGCTCTAATTCATCCCAAAGGTATTCTATCAGGTTGACGTCAGGACTCTTTGCAGGTCAGTCAAGTTTATCCACCCCAAACTTACTCATCTATGTCTTTATAGACCTTGCTTTGTGCGATGGTGTGCAGTCATGTTGGAACAGGAAGGGGCCATCCCCAAACTGTTCCCACAAAGTTGGGAGCATGAAATTTTCCAAAATGTCTTGGTATGCTGACGCCTTACGAGTTCCCTTCACTGGAACTAAGGGGCCAAGCCCAATCCCTGAAAAACAACCCTACACCATAATCCTCCCTCCACCAAATTATTTGGACCAGTGTACAAAGCAAGGTCCTTCCTGTTCCTGAACCACAAACTCGCTCATCCATGTCTTTATGGACCTTGCTTTGTGCACTGGTGTGCTGTCATGTTGGAACAGGAAAGGGCCATCCCCAAACTGTTCCTACAAAGTTGGGAGCATGAAATTGTCCAAAATGTCTTGGTATGCTGACGTCTTAGCCCTTGTACACACGGTCGGACATTCTGACAACCAAATCCGTTGGATTTTGTCCAACGGATTTTGTCCGAAACTGTTGCATACACACGGTCGGACAAAGTTGTCGGAAAATCTGATTGTACATAACGTGATGAGGTTATTTTGTTACGACAGGACTACGTTCAGGCTAGTAGCCAATAGCTTTGGCATAGGAATTTGATCTGAGCATGCGTGGCACTTTGTCCGTCGGAGTAGGCTATACATGATCGGAGTATGTCTGATCGGAGCATTTTGTCGGAAAATTTTACGAACAAGTTGGAAAACTTGGTCCGTAGGATACTCCGACGGAAACAGTCCGATGGAGACCACACACAATCGGATTATCCGACAAAACGGTCCGATAGGACACATTCCGTCAGAATCTTCGACCGTGTGTACAAGGGCTTAAGGGTTCCCTTCACTGGAACTAAGGGGCCAAGCCCAACCCCTGAGAAACAACCCCACACCATAATCCCCCCTCCACCAAATGATTTGGACCAGTGCACAAAACATGGTCCATGGTGGAGGGGGAATTATGGTGAGGGGTTGTTTTTCAGGGGTAGGGCTTTACTCTAATTCACCCCAAAAATCAGGTTGAGGTCAGGACTCTGTGGAGGCCAGTCGACTTCCTCCACCCCAAACTCGCTCATCCATGTCTTTATGGACCTTGCTTTGTGCACTAGTCCAAATAATTTGGTGGTGGTTGGGGGGGGGGGTTATGGTGTGGGGTTGTTTTTCATGTCAAAGACATCTTGGACAATGTTATGCTCCCAACTTTGTGGGAACAGTTTGGGGATGGCCCCCTCCTGTTCCAACATGAGTGCACAAAATAAGGTCCATAAAGACAAGGATGAGGGAGTTTGGGATGGAGGAATTTGACTGGTCTGCACAGAGTTCTGACCTTAACCCAACAGAACACCTCTGGGATGAATTAATAATTATAAATGTGCTTCTGGAAGAATGGTCAAACATTCCCATAGACACACTCCTAAACCTTGTGGACAGCCTTCCCAGAAGCGTTGAAGCTGTTATAGCTGCAAGGGGTGGGTCAACTCAATATTGATCCCTACAGACTAAGACTGGGATGCCATTAAAGTTCATGTGCGTGCAAAGGCAGGCGTCCCAGTGCTTTTGCTAGTATAGTGTATGTATTGTGCATTCACATCATTCCCTGCCCTCAAAAAGCTTATAATCTAAGGTCAGTCACCTACATTCATACATACACATATCTGTTCTCATTTAGTCCTTGTATTGCAATAACGTTCATATGTGTGTAAAGGCAGGCATCCCAATGCTTTTGACAGTATACTTTTGACAATATAGTGTATTTGTGGTAAAAAAAATCCCAATAGGCGTTTATGCAAAAGTTATAGTGTCTAAAACTCTAAAAACAAAAAAAAAGCAAAAAAATAAACTAAAATCATACAGCACCCTCTATGACTCTCAGAGGCCCATGCGCAATGCTATAACGTCACGTCTGGCTTGGCAGTTGTAAATACTGCTCTATAGTGGAAAGTCACGCTTTTTTTTTTTAATCTCACTCTTTCCAGCCTGGAGGAGAGATGTGGGGTCTTATTGACCCCACATCTCTCCATAAAGAGGACCTGTCATGTCCTTTTCTTATTACAAGGGATATTTATGTTCCTTGTAATAGGAATAAAAGTGATCAAAAAATATAAAATTTAAAGGTAAAGTGTAAAAATATAAAAAATTCTAATAAAATAAACAATTAAATAAAAAATAAAAATGTACAGTGCCCCTGTCCCTGTGTGCTCACACACGGAAGCGAACGTCGTACCCACATATGTAGACGGCATTCAATCCACACATGAGAGGTATCGCCATGAACGTTAGAGCGAGAGCAACAATTCTAACTCAAGACCTCCTCTATAACTCTAAACAGGTAACCAGTAAGCCCTATGGAGATTTAAGTACCTAAGTTTGGTGCCATTCCACGAGTGTGCGTGATTTTAAAACGTAACATGTTAGGTATTTATTTACTCGGCATAACATCATCTTTCACATTATACAAAATTTTTTTTTTTTTAATTCATGAAACAGTTCCCCTCCCCCCCCCAAAAAAACACATTTGAAAAAGTGCTGCGCAAATACCATGTGACATAAAAAGTTGCAATGACGGCCATTTTATTCCCTAGGGTATCTGCTAAAAAAATAATTTATAAAATATAATTTTTGGGGTTTCTGAGTAATTTTCTAGCAAAAAAAAATATTTTTACATGAAGGAATGGAGTGCCAGAATTGGCCCGTATGGCAAGTGGTTAAGGGAGCCGTCTGGAAGGAAGGGGTCAATATAGTGAATCATTTGCATGCAGGTGTGCAAATTATCAACTTGAGCTAATGAGTTCTGTAAACAACCAGAGGACTAAGAAGCTCAAAAGAAGCAGCTTCATCTGCTAGATCAAATTCAAAATTAGAGTAATACAGAGTCTTCAAATTCAAAATTTCAAATGAGGAAAAAGAAAAAAAAAAATAAATAAATAAAATATATATATATATATATATATATATATATATATATATATATATATATTTTTAAATACAATTTTGTTGTAGCCCTCTCCAATATTAATAAAAACATTATATAATTCATTCAACAGTTGCTTCTAGAAAAAAAAAAAAATGAGCATACATACAGTGGATGCCTTCATTGTCTGCAGACTCAACGACATTGATTATTATTATTTTTATTTTATTTTTTTAGATAAACCGGAATCTGAAAATTAATTTCTTTTTTTCTTTTTTTTTTTTCCATGACAAGGATTTGAAAGCGGCGCCTTTTAAACTTTTGATATAAGCAATCTTCAGCTGTGTCAATTCCTTTTTTTATAACGTTAAGCTAGTTAGACGCTACAGTATTTATTGACTTTAGTTGTAGAGTGCTGTAGCTTTAATCTACACAGAAAAAGGTCTGTGTTATTGAGGAAAAAGCATGTAATTCCACTTCAGTTTTTAATTCACTTAATGAGAGTTCTATAAAACGTTCATTTGTTTGATTTCTAAGCTTTCATTAAAAATAAATAAATAAATAAATAAATACAACTGTCTTGGCCATAAAAGGAGGAAGAATAAATACTGCAATATTCATTTACACATAGATTATTATTATTATTTTTTTTGGACTTGTTTATTTGATGTCACTTTATTATTTTGCATGTGTGTTTATATGGGCACGTTGACACATTTTATAGGGATAATTCTCTAACGCTGGCATATTTAATGTTTTGTGGTTAACGTTCATGATTTTGTGAATGGTAGTGGAATGCCCGTGCAACATTAAGAGTAATAATAATAATAATAATAGGTCAAATTATTATTTAGAAATAACTCTAATGCATTTATCCTCTCCAAAGCAAACACAGCATTACATAAACCAATTATATAATCAGGAAATATTTTCAACCAATTCATTAAGTTAAACGTGCCAGGGCTCTGCGAAAATCACAGACTGGATTCCAGCTTGAAAAACAGCCAATTGAACACCTTGCGGCCAACTCTTCCTCTAATGTATTTGGCATGGAATCCTGTGTGCTCCTCTAAGGTTGTTTTTGTAACCTTCATGACTACAAAATAATCCATAAATCATTCATGTAGAACATTGTATCGAGTGTACATGGCAAAACATGGTTTATTTTAATTAATCCAGCCAATAACATTGAATTTCCATTACAATGGCAAACCGCATTGATTTTTACTCCATAATTAATCACCTTCATTAGGCCTAAGAAAGCATTCATTCTTTGAGTAGATGCGTGTGTATATGGTGAGAAACACACATATGTGTCTATGTATATATATTATGTATGGAAACTATAGAATTACATACGTTTGAAAGCGGATTTAATATTCCCATTTTTTTTTCCCCTTTACACTTAAGAGTAAAACTAATCCTAATGCCTAAGCACAATTTTGCAGCTTTGACATGTGTTAGTAAAACCGTACATATCATCACAACTACTCCGTGCATCCAGGTGGATTATACCACGTTTTTTCAGGACATGTTGAGCTTTCATTTGGTGGTAAGTGGTAATGCATATCTCCTGTATTTTTTTTATTATAAAAGGGAAACTGACCCAAAATAGTAAAAATAAAAATAAAAAAATAAAATAAAATGTACATGTTTATTTCTTGCTACTACCATGACCTACCATGAAAGAACAACCTAAAACAAATTCTCTTGCTCCTGACAATTGCAGACATACCACATGTGTGTATGTTAGTTGTTGTTTGTACCAGTAGTACAGCCCAGAGGCAATAGTGCACATTTTTTTTTCTTTTTAACCTACCTAAAACACACCAACATTAAATATATATATATATATATATATATATATATATATATATATATATATGTGGCTGTGTGTTGAGTTATTTTGAGGGGACAGCAAATTTACACTGCTATATAAGCTGTACACTCACTACTTTACATTGTAGCAAAGTGTAATTTCTTTAGTGTTGTCACATGATAGAATAAAATATTTACAGTAATGTGAGGGGCGTACTCACTTTTGTGAGATACTATATATATATATATATATATATATATATATATATATATATATATATATATATATATATATTCATATATATATATATATATACACTATATTACAAAAAGTATTGTGTGCCTGCCTTTAAACGCGCATGAATGGCATCACATGGCAGCTTAAACTCTCCTGGGAAGGCTGTCCACAAGGTTTAGGATTGTGTCTATGCCAATGTTTGACCATTCTTCCAGAAGCGCATTTGTGAGGTCAGGCACTGATGTTAGACGAGAAGGCCTGACTCGCAGTCTCCGGTCTAATTCACCCCAAAGGTGTTCTATCAGGTTGAGCTCAGGACTCTGTGCAGGCCAGTCAAGTTCCTCCACCCCAAACTCACTCATCCATGTCTTTATGGACCTTGCTTTGTGCACTGGTGCACAGTCATGTTGGAACAGGAAGGGGCCAGCTCCAACTGTTCCCACAAAGTTGGGAGCATGAAATTGTACAAAATGTCTTGGTATCTTGACACCTTAAGGGTTCCCTTTAGTGGAACTAAGGGGCCAAGCCCAACCCTTGAGAAGGAACCCCACACTGTAATCCCTCCTCCCCAAATTATTTGCACAGTAGCCGGTGGGGATTGGTAAGCTCCCAATGCACATTTTGCAATCTGAAGCTTTCCGGTAATGTGACCGCTGTGACCGCCAATCACAGCGGTCACATTACCCGAATACCTCCCTCCACCTTCCGGCATCTGAAACCTATTAAAGGAGGTGCCAGTGCTAAAGATTATGTGGCTCATCTTTTAAAGCTGTATACATTTTTTTTAAACTTTCCAATGACCAAACTGCTTCACTGTTCCACCTGTTCAAACTAATGAATTTCATTCCTTCCTGAAGCTCATATCACCTACAGATGGAATCTATGGAGTCACTAGGGACTGCCGAGGAGCCAGCACCCTGAGTCGGAAGATTAGGTGACAGGAGTGCCTGAAGGGGAACATTATCTTTTGAATACAGGTGCATGTCAAAAAATGTGAATATCATCAAAAAGTTCATTTATTTCAGTAATTCAATTCAAAGAGTGAAACTCATATATTTTATATAGATGCGTTACACACAGACTGATATATTTCAAGCATTTCTTTCTTTTAATTTTGATGATCATGGCTTGCAGCTAGTAAAAACCCAAGATTCAATATCGCAGAAAATTTTAATATTATGAAAAAGTTCAAAATTGTAGACTCATGGTGTCACACTCTAATCAGATAATTAACGCAAAACACCTCTAAAGGTTTCCTGAGCCTTTAAATGGTCTCATAGTCTAGTTCAGTAGGTTACACAATCATGGGGAAGACTGCTGACTTGACAGTTGTCCAGTCATTAACGCCCGCCACAAGAAGGGTAAGTCACAAAAAGTCATTGCTAAAGAAGTTGTCTGTTCACAGAGTGCTGTATCCAAGCATATTAATGAAAAGTTGTGTGGAAGGAAAAAGCGTGGTAGAAAAAGGTGCACAAGCAATAGGGATAACCGCAGCCTTGAGAGGATTGGAAAGCAAAGGCTATTCAAGAATTTGGGGAAAATTCACAAGGAGTGGACTACGGCTGCTGTCAGTGCTTCAAGAGCCACCACACACTAGACATGTGTGATTAGTTTCGTACGAATCTCAAATTCGTACGAATTTCCCCAAATTCGTACGTTCGGGAGGATCCTAAATATGAATTGCCATGCGTCCGAATTCTGTACGAAATACGAACTTTTGTTTACGAATCCGAAGGAGGAAGTCAGTACAGCACAGGGATGGTGGGAGCCCCTCATCTAACGAAAATTCGTATTTCGGATAGGAAATTCTTCAACGGAATTTCGTATTTCGGATAAAAACCAAACTTCCATCAGCGTCAACTGTCATATTGAGGTATATTTTTGCCGTTAAATTCATCATAACGAACGTTCGTACAAGTTAACGAACCTAACGACAATTCGTATTTCGTACGAATTGAAACGGAATTTCGGACACAAAATACGAAGTACGAATTAATTTTAATACGAACCATAACGGAACAGAACGAAACAAATTTATTGACTGCGCCCATGTCTACCACACACAGATGTATCCAGGACATGGGCTACAACCGTTGTATCAAGCCCCTCCTGGGCCAGAGACAATGTCAGAAGCACCTTACCCAGGCATGTACTGGCCATCGGGACTACCGGGAGTTTCCCAGTGGGCTGATGGCTCAGTGGGCCACTCTGATGTAAGGGGGCTGCTGATGGGACACTCTGATGTAAGGGGGCTGCTGATGGGACACTCTGATGTAAGGGGCTGCTGATGGGACACTCTGATTTAAGGGGGCTGGTAATGGGACACTCTGATGTAAGGGGGTGCTGATGGGACACTCTGTTGTAAGGGGGATGGTGATGTGACACTCTGTTGTAAGGGGGCTGGTGATGGGACACTCTGTTGTAAGGGGGTGCTGATGGGACACTCTGATGTAAGGGGGTGCTGATGGGACACTCTGATGTAAGGGGGTGCTGATGGGACACTCTGATGTAAGGGGGGTGCTGATGGCACACTCTGATGTAAGGGGGCTGGTGATGGCACACTCTGATGTAAGGGGGCTGGTGATGGGACACTCTGTTGTAAGGGGGCTGGTGATGGGACACTCTGATGTAAGGGGGTGCTCATGGGACACTCTGATGTAAGGAGGTTGCTCATGGGACACTCTGATGTAAGGGGGTGCTGATGGGACACTCTGATTTAAGGGGGCTGGTGATGGGACACTCTGATGTAAGGGGGCTGGTGATGGGACACTCTGATGTAAGGGGGCTGGTGATGAGACACTCTGATTTAAGGGGACTGGTAATGGGACACTCTGATGTAAGGGAGTGCTGATGGGACACTCAAAATGTAAGTGGGCCGGGCCAAATTTCTGTCCCAGTACAGCCCTGACCTTACCTGGGCTAAGAAGAAAAAAGACTGGACTGTTGCCCAGTCGTCCAAAGGCCTCTTTTCAGATGAAAGTAAATGTTGCATTTCGTTTGGAAATCAAGGTCCCAGAGTCTGGAGGAAGAGTGGAGAGTCACATTATCCAAGTTGCATGCGGTCCAGTGTGAAGTTTCCACAGTCCATGTGATTTGGGGAGCCGCGTCATCTGCTGATGTTGGTCAAGTCCAAAGTCAGTGCAGCCCTCTACCAGGAATTACTGAAATAAATTAACTTTTTGATTCAAATTTTTTGAGATACACCTGTAGAAACTTTAAGTGGAACCATAAAAAAATGTAGGCTGTCCAAGGTTTGAAAATGCAATTTATCTGATTTACCACGCCAATCCTCCGGTTTCAAGTAAAGGGTTTCAGGAGATCTGACTTTTTCTTTAGGCTGGAAGATTCTTTAAATTCTCCAGAGGATGTTAGGTTATAGGAATTCAGTATTAAGGTTTCCTGAAAACTTCTGGAAGGGAACACGCAGTACAAATAAATAGCGTGTGCTCCCCAGTTGGCATTATATTAAGGTTGCTAAGAGAGAAGCCAAAGGTTAGATTTTAAGAAACCACAAGAAAACAAACTAAAAGTCAACAGAATACAAATGTTCTCCTCGGCTTTTTCCTCTTTTTTTTTTTCCTTTTTATGTTATGTCTACATTGCTGGTATTAGATTCTCCTGGACAATATAAACCTGTCTGCCCCTTTCTTCAAATAATAGAAAATGATGATGTCCTGTTGAAAGCAATCTAAGCTCGTCGCATGTGGCTTGAATATTCAAATGTTCAGAATGGTTATAGGTTTGAAAAATGTTTTGTTTATTTCGATCTCATTTATGGGAGCATGTCGACCTTGCACTGAATAATACATAATGTAGTTACGGCATCTTGGCGGTGTCGCTTGAATATTGATTCACCTTTTTTTTTTTTCACAGGAAATTTGTATTAGAGGTTGAGGATGTGTCATTTACAGTTTTATTTCCGTAGATGCTTATATAGGTGGTTTTGCATGGAATTACTGTAATTGCGCCATGTTGAACCTTACCTAAAACCAAGGCCATCCATATTGGTGGAGCTAGTTGTCTTTTTTTAAGTACATCGTTCTTTCAGCTTTTTTTTTAAGGGGGGGGGGGCAAATGCACCCGGGTTTACTTTAAACTAACAGAATAAAAGACAAATATATAGAGGCTATTCCCCTAGGCTATTTTTTTTAATTATAAAAGGTTACCAAGACATAGGCATAGTTAGAAAAAAATAAAAAGAGCTGTGGCAAGATAATACTCTCTGGTGCTGCCCTACACGGTAAGTCCTTTTTGCCACAAGATACCCATAGTCTTCTAGGTTGGATGAACCCCCGGCACTGAGCTCATACTCTAGGTCAGGGTTGTCAAACTCAAATTTAACTGGGAGCCACATCTGCAGTATGGTTGTATCTGGGATGCGTTACCTAAAGCATGCAGGGTTCAGAGGTTCACTGTGTACAGAGTGCCATTCCAGGTGTGCCTTATGCACAGATTGAAAACTTCAGGGGTGCACTATGTACAGAGTGCAGCGTTTAGGGGTGCGCTTTGTACAGAGGGCAGGCTGCAGGAATGTGTTACGTACAGGGTGCAGAGTTTAGGGGTGTGCTACATGTAGAGTGCAGAGTTTAGGGGTGCACTATGTACAGTCTGCAGGGTTCAGGAGTGCACTATGTACAGAGTGCAGCATTCAGAGGTGCTCTATGTACAGAGAGCAGAGTTTAGGGGTGCGCTCCGTACAGAGCACACAGTTCGGGAGTGCACTATGTACAGGGTGCAGAGTTTAGGGATGTTCTACATACAGAGAGCAGGGTTTAGGTATGCACTATGTACAGCATGCAGCATTCAGGGGTGCTCTATGTACAGAGAGCAGAGTTTAGAGGTGTGCTCCGTACAGAGCATACAGTTCGGGAGTGCACTATGTACATGGTGCAGAGTTTAGGGATGCGCTACATACAGAGAGCACGGTTTAGGTGTGCACTATGTACAGAGTGCAGGGTTCAGGAGTGCATTACGTACAGAGAGCAGAGTTCACTGGTGTGCTGTGTACAGAGTACAGGGTTTAGGGGTGCGGTATGCAGTGTTCAACCCCAAACCCCCCACAAAGCTTCCTCGCATCCCTCTCTTCTACATGGCCATCTCTAGTACAACCCTGTGTAGGCGGCTCTGGCTTACCTTTCAGGGAAATCGCTCTCTCTAGCAGATTCTGCAGATCTGTCCCCAATGTGCCCCACTATACATGCCGGGATCTGCACAATGTCCTGACCTCAACCCGATAGAAAACCTTTGGGATGAATTAGAGCGGAGACTGTGAGCCAGGCCTTCTCGTCCGCATCAGTGCCTGACCTCACAAATGCACTTCTGGAAGAATGGTCAAACATTCCTAGAGACACACTCCTAAACCTTTGTGGACAGCCAAATTGAAGCTGTTATAGCTGCAAAGGGTGGGCCAACTCAATATTGAACCCTACGGACTAAGCCCTTGTACACACGGTTGGACATTCTGATGGACAATGTCCGATAGGACCGTGTTGTCAGATAATCTGACAGTGTGTGGGCTCCATCAGACTGTTTCCATCGGAGTATCCGACGGACCAAGTTTTCCAGCTGGGCTATAAAATTTTCCGACAACGTGATCCGATCGGACTTTGTCCGATCATGTGTAGAGAATTCCGATCAGACAAAGTGCCACGCATGCTCAGATCAAATTCCTAGACCAAAGCTATTGGCTACTAGCCTGAACGTAGTCCCGTCCTAACGAAATAACGTCATCACGTTAAGTACGATCGGATTTTCTGACAACTTTGTCCGACTGTGTGTATGCAACAGTTTCGGACAAAATCCGACGGATTTGGTTGTTGGAATGTCCGACCGTGTGTACAAGGGCTTAGACTGCATACATAGTCCCGCCTATGTAAACAGTGTTCAAACCACACATCTGTGCTATCACCGCGATCATAAGAGTGAGAGCAATAATTCTCATGCAAGACCCCCTCTATAACTCTAAACAGGTATAACTCCAAACAGCTGTATTTTTTTTTTTTTTTTAAAGCATTGCTTATGGAGATTTTTAAAGTGGAGTTCCAGCCTGTAAGAAAAAAAGTTAGCGGCTAACTTTTGATATAAGGGCACTTACCTGTCCAGTGATCTCGCAATGTTGGCACCCCAATCTGATTCGTCCATCGGCTTCGGGTGCAAGCGGCAACATTGCAAGTAAGGGAAACCAGCAGTGAAGCCTTCAAGTGATTGTAAAGGATCTTTTTTTTATTTAAAAAAAATAATAAACATATCATACTTACCTCCACTGTGCAGCTCGTTTTGCACAGAGTGGCCCTGAACATCCTCTTCTGGGGTCTCCCGGTGGCTCTCGTGGCTCCTCCCCGCATCAGTTAACCCCCTAGGAGAAATATCATATTTCAAATTATATAAAAAATTGGGGTAACTATTTTTTTTTTTAAATTCAATAAAGTATATTTTTTACCCATAAAATTGCGCAAGTACAGTGTAACATAAAATATTTCAACGATCGCCATTTTATTCTCTAGGGTCTCTGTAAAAAAAAAATATATATATATATATATATATATATATATATATATATATATATGTTTGGTGGTTCTAACTAATATTCTAGCATAAAATACTTAAAAAGTTTTTTTTTTTTCATCATGACAGGTGTCTATTTCAAATTATATAAAAAATTGGGGTAACTATTTTTATTTTAAATTCATTAAAGTGTATTTTTTACCCATAAAAATATGTTTGAAAGACCGCTGCGCAAGTACAGTGTGACATAAAATATTGAAACAATTGCCATTTTATTTTTTAGGGTCTCTGCAAAAAAAAAAAAAAAAAATATATATATATATATATATATATATATATATATATATATATATAAAAATACTTGTAAATAAAAAGTTCCAGAAAAGGTATTTTTTTTCATCATGACATGTATCTATATATAATGTTTGGTGGTTCTAAGTAATATTCTAGCAAAAAATTCTTGTAAATAAAAAGTTCCAGAAAAGGTTTTTGTTTTCATCATGACAGGTATCTATTTCCTCGGTGTAATATCATCTATGTTTGGTGGTTCTAACTAATATTCTAGCAAAAAATACTTAAAAAGTTCCAGAAAAGTATTTTTTTTCATCATGACAGGTATCTATTTCCTTGGTGTAATATCATCTTTCAAATTATATAAAAAATTAGGGTAACTGTTTTTATTTTAAATTCATTAAAGTGTATTTTTTACCCATAAAAATATGTTTGAAAGACCGCTGCGTAAGTACAGTGTGACATAAAATATTGCAACAATCGCCATTTTATACTTTAGGGTCTCTGAAAAAAAAAAAAAAATATATATATATATATATATATATATATATATATATATATATATATATATATATATATATATATGTATATGTATATATATATATATATATATATATATATATATATATATATATATATATATATATATATATAAAATGATTGATGGTTCTAACTAACATTCTAGCAAAAAATACTTGGAAATAAAAAGTTCAAGAAAAGTTTTTTTTTTTTATAATGACAGGTATCTATTTGCTAGGTGTAATATCATCTTTCAAATTATATAAAAAATTGGGGTTACTATGTATTTCTATTTTTTATTTTTTTATTTATTAAAGTGTATTTTTTACCCCAAAAAATGTTTTTTAAAGACCACAGCACAAGTACAGTGTGATATAAAATGTTACAACAATCGCCTTTTTATTCTCTAGGGTCTCTGCAAAAAAAAAATTATATATATTATATATATATATATATATATATATATATATATATATATATATATATATATATATATATATATATATATAATGTTCGGCGGTTCTAAGTAATTTTCTAGCAGAAAATAGTTGTAAATAAAAAGTTACAGAAAAGGTTTTTTTTTTTTTTTCCATCATGACAGCATTGTTTCAAGACAGGCACTACTTTTGTAATAACTCAGTAGGAGACCAAAAACAAAGTAACTACAGTAAAACAAAAATCGAATTGGATTTCTCCAGCTACTTCCCTATTGAATAAGTCTTTGTGAAAGTAGCCAGCACTCCGATCTTTCCTTTCCACTTTTATCTTCATAATCTGTATCTCGGTGATGAGCCAAGCGATCGCATTTTAGCAGCGGGATTTAAGAGAAGTGGTTAGGCGCCATCATGATACTCTGAGTCATTTTCCTAGAAACAGTTTTATCACTGCTTTTTAAGCTCTGTTTATCATGGAAGGTGTGATTTGCTCTTGAGCTGTAAGCTGAATACAAGTGCTTTGCTTATATCTTCACATTTTCAATCTGACTCGTACAACAACCCCTCAATTTCATATCTGTTGCTCGGCGCTGAAGGTACTGTTTTTGAAAGATCAATAAAAGTTTTTTTTTGTGCCTGGTGATAAAGAATTACGCAGCTCAGAAGCCATCACTGATATTTACAATATCTAGTTAGGTTCTCCCGATTTCAAAGGAGCTGTAATACCTATCGGCAGCAGCAATCAGCAGCTATACATGTATAGAGCAGTGGAACCTTGGATTACGAGCATAATCCATTCCAGGAGAACGCTTGTAATCCAAAGCACTTGAATATCAAAGCGAGTTTCCCCATAGAAGTCAAGGGAAACGAAGATAATTTTTTCCACATTGACTTCTATTGCATGCAATACCGCACGTGGCCAGAGGTGGGGGGGGGGGGCGCCGGAGAGACTCGAAAATACTCGGAGACGGCTCAGATGCACTTGGAAACCCTCAGAAAGGCTCGGAAACACTCGGGAATGGAGTATTTCCCAGTGTTTTAGAGTATTTCCGAGCGGCTACTGATGCGGAAATTAATATTTACGGTATATCAAGGAGCTTCAAGGGAACCATTGTGAGGACTTTCTAATAAAATTACCATGTCCAATGATCGATAGATAGATCGATAGAAATAAATAAATAAATATAAATAAATATATATATATATATATATATATATATATATATATATATATATATATATGTGTGTGTGTGTGTGTGTGTGTGTGTGTGTGTATGTATGCATGGGGGTATGTATATATGTATGTTTTATAGGAACATGTGTACTTAAAGGGGTTGTAAAGGTTCGTGTTTTTTCACCTTAATGCATCCTAACCCCTCGCTTCCATGGGCCACCTGAGCCCGTTCACCTGCTGTGCGCTTCCCCCGGGGTCCTCTTCTCCACTCACACTGGCTGTTGATTGGATAGAATTGATAGCAGCGCAGCATTGGCTCGTTCTACTGTCAATTACTTCAAATGATGTGGCCGCCGGGGGGGGGGGGCAGGACCGAGTCATACACTTGGCGTCTATGGACCCCAACTGTATGACATGAGAGCGCGCCCGCAAGCTAACCCCTTCGAGAAAGAGCTTCCCAGAGAGGGTTATCTCTGAGGAGCCGAGACGGCAGCTGCGGGACCCCAGAACAGCAGGTTCGGGGCCACTCTGTGCAAAGCGAACTGCACAGTGGAGGTAAGTATAACATGTTTGTTACTGTTATTTGTTATTTAAAAAAAAAATCAAACCTATACAACCCCTTTAATATTTTTGGGTTTAATCATGAGAGGTGGGCCTAGTTACTGTTTTCTGTATCTCAAAAGACCAACATCTTTTGGTCTGTTGTCTGCATAGTAAATAATTTGCACTATTGTCCTTGGGGATGAGGAGCAGACATTGTGTCTCCACCTGATCATAAGTCCTCAAAATGTTAATTTTTGCTAAGATCAAAGAGGGCTGACTGTTTTTGAATCAAGAGATAGACTTAACAAAGGTAATCATGTTTCAGACGGAGAGGCACCAGAGAGAGTCTAATGCTTATGTGAGAAGCTTGATGACTAACTAGACTTCAGGTCTGGTATGGATATTAAGGGGAACCCCGCGTCAAATTAAAAAAAAAATTGACGTGGGGGTCCCCCTAAAAATCCATACCAGACCCTTTATCCGAGTACGCAACCTGGCAGGCCGCAGGAAAAGAGGGGGGGACGAGAGAGCGCCCCCCCCTCCCTCCTGAACCATACCAGGCCACATGCCCTCAACATTGGGAGGATGCTTTGGGGTCTGTGACCCCTCAAAGCACCTTGTCCCCATGTTGATGAGGACAAGGGCCTCATCCCCACAACCGTGGCCGGTGGTTGTGGAGGTCTGCGGGCGGGGGGCTTATCAGAATCTGGAAGCCCCCTTTAACAAGGGGACCCCCAGATCCCGCCCCCCCCTGTTTGAAATGGTAAGGGGGTACAAAAGTACCCCCTTACCATAAGCCTTAAAGGCAGATTCGACCGTAATTCTTGTGGATTTTCGGACGAATGCAATTTTTGAATGAAAAACGAAATAAATAAAAACGAATTTCGGGAGTAACTAAATAAATTAAGTTTTCGGACGAAAACGAAATTCCGAAATGAAATATTTTACTCTGCACATGTCTACCAAACAGGATTCAATTCCACTTCTGAACCAATGAAAGTGGTCCAGTGGTTTGATTGGTAGAAATGGATAGAGAGTGAACATAAAAACCAAAGCTGCCAGGGATGCTCGCTCTCTTATGACGCGTATACACGATCAGACTTACCGTGGATTTTTGTTCAAAGGATGTTGGCTCAAACTTGTCTTGCATACACACGGTCACACAAATGTTGGCCAGCGATTAAGAACGTGGGAATGTGGTGACTTACAGTGAGCCGAGAAAAAGGAAGTTCAATAGCCAGTGCGGCTCCTTCTGCTTGATTCCGAGCATGCGTGAACCAGATATAGTGAATGCAGGCTCCTGGGTTTAGTAACACTTTAATGCTCACCACTTAATTTGCCCATAGTGCTACTAAACCCCGGACCCTGCATTCACTATATCTGGTCTCCCACAGTAAACAGAACATGGGATACAAGTATATATATATATATATATATATATATATATATATATATATATATATATATATATAATTTTTTTAGTAGAGACTCTGGATAATAAAATGGCGTTTGTTGCAATATTTTATGTCACACAGTATTTGCCCAACAGAACGCAATTTTTTGGGGGAAAAAATACACTTCACTGAATAAAAAAAACAAAAAAAACAAAACAGTAAAGTTAGCCCGTTTTTTGTTTTTTCATATTATTGTGAAAGATGATGTTATGCCAAATTATTGCCCTCACATGGGTGATTTAAACAGTGTTTACATTTATGGGCGTGACTTATGTATGCAATTTCTTTGCTGCGCGAGAACTCAGGGAGGGGGGCGCTTTAAATCATTTTTTGTCCTTTAAAAAAAAAAAAAATCTCATCACTTTTATTGCTGTCACAAGGAATGTAAAGATCCCTTGTGACAGTAATAGGCATATGACAGATCCTCCTTATGGGGGCCCCAAACCCTTCCTCTGCACAAAGCATTCAAAACGCCAAAATCAGCGTTTTTGAATACTTTGGATTTTTTTAATCGCCGCTATTGGCTGCCGGGTAAACCAAAAGTGTTACTACATGCTGCCAGTGTGCCCCATCAATTGCTGTCAGTGTAACCATCAATTTCCGCTACTGTGCCCCATCAATTGCTGCCAGTGTGCCCCATCAATTGCTGTCACTGTGCCCATCAATTGCTGGCACTGTGCCCCATCAATTGCTGCCAGTGTGCCCATCAATTTCCGCTACTGTGCCCCATCAATTGCCGCTACTGTGCCCCATCAATTGCTGGCACTGTGCCCATCAATTGCTGGCACTGTGCCCCATCAATTGCTGCCAGTGTGCCCATCAATTGCCGCTACTGTGCCCTATCAATTGCTGCCAGTGTGCCCATCAATTGCCACTACTGAGCCCCATCAATTGCTGCCAGTGTGTCCCATCAATTGCTGCTAGTGTGCACATCAATTGCCGCTACTGTGCCCCATCAATTGCTGCCACTGTGCCCATCAATTGCCTCTGCTGTGCCCCATCAATTGCTGCCAGTGTGCCCCATCAATTGCTGCCACTGTGCCCATCAATTGCCACTACTGTGCCCAATCAATTGCTGCCACTGTGCCCATCAATTGCCACTACTGTGCCCCATCAATTGCTGACACTGTGCCCATAAATTGCCACTACTGTGCCCCATCAATTGCTGCCAGTGTGTCCCATCAATTGCTCCCAGTGTGCCCATCAATTGCCGCTACTGTGCCCCATCAAATGCTTCCAGTGTGCATCGCCCAGGAGTCTAAACGTACCTGTCTCGCAGCTGGTCACAGTTGCGTCCTCCACGTCCTCGCTCCTCGATGTCTCCTGTCCTCTCTATCGGGCGTCCAATCACAGCGCCTGTTGTTTCAGCCAATCAGGTGACAGGTAACCAGACCCGAGCACTTGATTGGCTGAGAGGTGGGTCAGTGTTAGGAAAGCGATTTATTTGCTTTCCTAACACAACACTGAGCAAACAGCAAACGCACAGAATTGCGCCCGCTGTTTACCAGTTTGAAAGCCTTTTAGAGCCTACGGCTCTAATCAGGGTGCCTAGTAGAGCCCACAGCTCTAATCAGGCACTCAAACAAAAAAAAAAAAAAAAACGCTAATGTAATTCAGGTGCCCGGCGCCCAACAATGCATGAATCTATCTATGGGGAGAGAAAGGTGACAGGAGAGAGGGGGTGGCGCTCCTACGCCCTTTATGGAAACACCGCCACTGGTGAAGTATCAGGTGTCTAAACAGGGGGAATCTGCACCACACTGGGTGATTAGGGTGTGCCCAGGCACACCTAGCACACCCTGTGATCACGCCTATGCAATTGTCATTCAAAGTGACAGCTCTGAAAGCTAAATATACTGGGCAGGAAGGGCGTAAAAGTGCCCAGAATTGAAGTGGTTAAGCTTTGACAATAAAACCTAGAAGCTGATTGGTTACTATGCACAGCTGCCCCGCATTCTGTGTGCACCAGTTTCAGTAAATCTCTTCCTATATGTCATCGTAGCGGCTCTCTGTTCTAAGTATATTCATACATTTGACTTCCCTGTAGCTACAACAGCCAGCGCCAGGATGGCTTTCTCCAATATACAAATGAAATCACGCAGCGTGTTTGCAGGCTGCTCTTTGCATACCCAGACTCCATATTAATTGGCCAGCGGCATGCAATGAATCTGTGTACATTGTCTGTCATTGACAATCAGATACGGGAGGCGAGAAACATCCTGCAGCATTACAAAGCATGGCGGCATAAACAATTCATACATTCCTCCAACGCAAGTTTACCTGGGAGATTTGAAGTTTCACTGACAAAATAAAAAATGCCAGAGATTTGCTTCCTCCAAAGACCCAAGTCGCTCTATGGAATTTCAA